>NC_056625.2:160925455-161556818 GCF_002870075.4 Lactuca sativa | reverse complement strand
CTGAACGGCCGCACACACACCCTGAAATGCCGCACACACTTGTGTGCAGCCTCACACACCCTTCTGGCCGCACACCTCAGCCGAACACTCAATTTTAAGGCCATGCACTCACTCAAATGCCCACTTTTGGCCCTAAACTTGCATGAATCATTAAGTATGGATCATGAGACATTTGTACTCAGTAATGCCGAGCCCTAAGGATGTTTTTCCATCATGTTTAAGCATGAAACACCCTAGTTCTAACCCAATTATGTGTCATCACATGACTTATAGGGACCATTGGCATTCAGGGCATCCGTTGACACTCGAACCCTACGATAAACAATGAGTTCATACCCCTTTAATGAACCTTTCAATTGTTTTAATGTTTTAGGGGGGGTACAAGTCAAATATACATGTTTATGAAAATTAATCACATGTGATTCATTATCCGTAACTCAAATCACATGTGATTTATCACTATGCCTTATAAAAGAACTTTGCGTTTTCAAAACTATTTTGGATAAATAAACTATTTTCTAAATGTTCCCTTTTGACAAGATTTTTATTAAATATATTTTCTTATAAAATGTAACCACACTAATATATTTATATAAGTAAGACTTGAAGGACTTAGGACCGATAGCTCGCCTTATTTCCGGTTCTTGTTTGATTGTGGGCTTAGGGTAGTTGTTATCCGTCCGACTGTCGTTGATTTCTTAATTATATATCATGTATATTGGTGTTGGGTACGAGCCTTTTCATTTCAATCGATGTCTACACTACTTAATTGCCAAGAATTACACACACTAAGTTAACTATAATGGGTATAGTTAAGGCCACTACTACTCGTTACTGCCACTACTTTACATACTATAATACACACTATCACGAGATGACTCACTAGTAAGAGAACTCACTACGAACTATACAAAAGACTACTACCCTACGACTCACTAGTAAGAGGACTCACTACGAACTATACAAAAGACTACTACACTATAATACAAGAGAAAGCACTAATCAGGGGATAACACACTAACTCACTACGAGATACGCTATTCACTACATACTATGCCCAGAGTTTTCCGACAGGAAGACGACGCTACATGTATAGATCTATATGGGGCAGACACTATTACATCCCGACTGTTAACCTCAGTCCGAGCCGTGCAGGCCTAGGGATGCCGCTACTTCTCTACACTATGCATGACCGGGAAGGTCATGGGGTACTCTATTACTCACACTATCAGTAGCATACAAGGAATACACTACATTCACACTAAAATACAAACACTAAAGAATAAGTTAAATTCCCGAAGTAAATAAGTATCTATTTCTTATGGGAGTTTGCCCCACTATCACTGATATCAGGCATAACTTTTCTTATTACACTACCTATTGGAGACTCACTAATATACCTTTACAACAAATGGTTTTAAATGAAAATAAGTACATGCTGATACTCGTTTTCAAAATAACTTGTATCCTCAGGTCAAAGATAGACAGGTACGGGTGCAGCATTTGTAGAAGGTGGAGCATACAAGATCCATCTCTTATTTTTGTATTACTTTTGGTGTTTGATGAACATTACAGAACACACTTGTAATTAAACTCACTATGTAAATGAAATGGTTGCATGTTTCTTGTTTTTACTATTACACAATTGTGATGATACTGTACATGACGTCCTCCACCCCGAAACGTATTCCGCCGTTACCGGTTTTGGGGTGTGACACTTAATTTATTAGTTTTAATATATACAATTTTCGAATAATTTGTATAAAATACTTAAATTATAAATTTAAATATAACATTACAGGCTCAACATAAATATAAATTGTAGTTTAACTTAAACCACCCAATGAATATTTTGTAAATAGTTTAAAGTGACAAATTGTAGTCTCTTTCTAATAATGTTGGGGTGCAAAGTTATTCATTCATGACTTTGTAAATGTTTGACTTTTGTAAAACCCACTTGCATGTGGTGCTTTAGCCTTTAGACCCATTTGTTAGAGAGTGAGAGAGAGACATGTAAACACCTCTATAAATAGTGGGTTTGTCCACTTGTAGAGGTGTGCTCGAGAGATGTAGAAGTGAGTGTGTAAGTGTGTGTTAATTATGTAGTCTAGATCTAGATCTTTTTTGTAACACCATATACATTCAATATATCTCTTAAACACCCAAATCACCATGTTCAATTGTGCAAGCTTTAATTCCGCATGCCAAACCATGTTCTTTGTCACTACAATTGGTATCAGAGCGGGTCTTCAAGATCAAAGTGATTTTTGTCGCAATTTGATCAGTTTTGGTGAGTCTCTCTCTATGATCTCTCGTAATATTTGGATTCGTGCTTTGCGTTCTTGTTTTTTGATCGTTTTGATTCATTGGATCTAATTCGTTTCAAACCTCATTGTTGATCCAATCAATTTTTTTTGATCAAATTCAACCAAAAATAAAATCATTATTCATTGTTACTGTTCGTCAATGAAGCCCAAAATGCCATTGAATATTATTCGAATAATTGAGCCCAAAATTTGATATCCATTACTGTTCATCATATTTTTTTTCGATATCTTTACTTGAGCCCAAATGATTCTCCAAAACAAGTTTGATTATCTACTTGCGTCGTCCTTTTGCATCATACGCATAGATCAATTGTACATCTGGTCTACATAAGCAGTATCCGAGTTCTTGAGTATCGATTTCTTGCTAGTGTTTCAAAATAATCGATTAATGCTTGTTTTGTAATCAGAATCAATTTTGTGTAGTACTGTCAATCCTAAAATTGATTTTGTTCAAACCTTGTATGGAAGTCGGCGATTGAGTTTTTGATTTGAAGAATTTGATCAAGAACTTTGAAACTGATGAAGAACAAGTATCGATTTTCAGTTCTTATGATTCTTCTTGATATTTGTTCAAGAACAGATGAAGAATGTTTGAATAGAAGTTCTTTTAGTCAAAATCGATTATTTTAACTGAAATCAAATCACAGAATCGAACGATTGAAGTCAAAATTGAGTTCGATTATTGAAATATCGATTGAGAAAGAAGAATACGAAATCGGTTTGGGATATTTGATAGTCAATAGTCTCCATGGTTTTTGATTTGTATCGATAATGTATATTCGATTCGACTGAAATTGTGTTGGAGTTTATTTGATGAAATTGATTTCGAAGGCTTCTTGATATTTGTAAGGTGTCGATGATCGATACTTGTATATGGATATTGTTAGTCGACTGAATCAGGAGGAACTGGAAATCTAATATATGTGATTTCAATTTTGAACTGAAAAGTGAAGAATGAAAAGTTTTGGAATCGAATGTGTTTGGAGTCGATCGATTGGAGTCTATTTGATGGGTTTGCAAATGTTGGAGTCGATAGAATCGAATTGAGATTATGTTTACTGTGATTTGGAAAGATTTTGGAGTTTTTGACGTTGATTTTGCGAAAGTATCTCAATAAAGTTTGCATCTGGATCTTCATTGGATTCGCATTTGATCTTGTTTGGGTTCGCATCTATAATGTTTGTTCAATTCGCATTTGTGTGAATGGAGTTTGAATTTGGTAATTTTGAGTTCGCATTTGGTTACAGAGATCACGTGAGTTCGCAGTTTGTTCAATTTTGGAGTTAAGATGCGAAGTATTTTCTTATCCATGGTTTGCATATCTGGAAGTTGTTCATTTGCATTTGGTTCATTTGATTAATTGGGTGAAAGATGCGAAGGGTGAGTGAAAGATGCGAAGGGAAGGGTGTGCGAAGCATTCCCTGTTAATCGTTCAATGAAGAAGAAAACAAATATGTTCGCATTTGGTCCCTGCTCTTTTCAAGAAATAATATAAGTGGTCCAACTTCGCAAATGGGGTCATAAAATGATGAAATTGCAGAATTTTCAAATCTGGTCCCTGCAATTTATGCGAATTTACACATTCTACCCAATTTCGAAAATGGGGGTGTGTTTCGCATATTTGGCTGTTTTGGGCACAACGGGTCACTGCAGAATTTTGAAATTGACAATTTCTACCCATTTTTGAGAAATTTTTTAAAGGCGATCCGTGAACGAAGCTAAAAATTCAATATTTTTTGGGTTTTCCGGATTGAAGCACAATGTTTATGCCACATGTTAAGGGGGAGTTTTAACATGAAAAATTTCGAATAGAGCACGTTCTTTTTCCTTGGGGTTTTATAATCAAATTTCGATTATAAAAAGGGGGAGAAGTTTTATATGGAAATTCGAACTTGAATTTTTCATATTATGCGGATTTGAAGACCGAAGTGATCTTGAAGTTTTGAAGCTTACGAAATGATGCAATTGGAAGTTCGGAAGTGATGTATTCGAAATGGGTTTGGAATTATTGAAGATTTTTGGGGTGTGTTTTTATACGCAACTTTGGGGTGATTATTTGAAGTTAATCATTCGTTGCTGCTTGGATTGTATGGTCTCACATCCTAGAGCCCAAATTGAAGAATCATGGAAGAATTGAAGATTGAAGTTCGTTTCGACATGTGTCACCTTTGAGGCTCGAACCGTGTAGTGCTTGATTTTGGAAGATTTAAAGCGGGTCATTCATTCCTAACTTTGAGGGGGAGAATGTTGGGGTGCAAAGTTATTCATTCATGACTTTGTAAATGTTTGACTTTTGTAAAACCCACTTGCATGTGGTGCTTTAGCCTTTAGACCCATTTGTTAGAGAGTGAGAGAGAGAGAGACGTGTAAACACCTCTATAAATAGTGGGTTTGTCCACTTGTAGAGGTGTGCTTGAGAGATGTAGAAGTGAGTGTGTAAGTGTGTGTTAATTATGTAGTCTAGATCTAGATCTTTTTTGTAACACCATATACATTCAATATATCTCTTAAACACCCAAATCACCATGTTCAGTTGTGCAAGCTTTAATTCCGCATGCCAAACCATTTTCTTTGTCACTACAAATAATGATTATAAGTTGGTTAATAATATTAAATAAATATCAAACTTAAAGTATAATAATAAATAAACTAAATGTTAATATTAAAATAATATCTTTTATTCTACTTATAAAGTTATATCTTTAAGTTTTAACATAATATACTTAATATAATATATTTAACATGTTGTTGTATGTAAACTTAAATATAAATTTCAGTTCCACTTAAAAAACTTTAATATAAATTTCAGTTCCACTTAAAAAACTTTAATATAAATTTCAGTTCCACTTAAAAAACTCAATGAATATTTTGTGAAAAGTTAAAAGTGATAAATTGTAGTGATAAATGCAAAAACTAAATTATAATCTCAATTTAACTAAAATATTTCGTAAATATATTTTTATAATCGTTAAAAGTTTTCAAATAAGTAGCTTAAAATAACTTACAATAACAATAGTTATAGTAGTCTATATACATGATTATAATGTTACCTTTAATGTTTGATGTTTTAAATAATTATAATGATAGAAATTAAAACATTAAGCAAATAAATTTTAAAAAATTAATTAAGAATAACAACAACTTTAAATAACATAAAACCATATATTATATTTAATTTTATTGAGGAGTAACTCGCGAGTAGAAGTCATTCAAACAGTTGAGATTATGCAGTTATAATAGATATATATAGTATCATATAATTCAAAATAATCAATATATTATATCAATTTAGTATATGAATTATTATATCAAATTTAACAAAAAATTTATTGTTATATTTAAAAAAACATATATTTGTAAAGATTTCAACTATATAGGTGTTTTTGCGCAACGCCTAGACATTCGCCTAGTGATATGATAAAGGAAGCATTTTTCCTTTTACCACATTCATTTGAAACTCCCATAACTTTTATATTTCTTTCTAATAATGAGTATAAGTTGGTTAATAAGATTAAATAAATATCAAACCCAAAGTGTAATCATATATAAATTAAATTGCAGTATTAAAAGAATATCTTTACTTGTAATTATAAAGTTATGTTTTTTAACTTTTAACATATTATACTTAATATATTGTTGGATGTAAACCATAATCATTTTAAAGCTACAACTTTTGAACAATTTGTATAAAATACTTAAATTATAAATTTAAATATAACATGCAGGATCAACTTAAATATAAATTTTAGTTTAACTTAAACAACCAAAAGAATATTTTGTAAATAGTTAAAAGTGATCAATTGTAGTGTCTTTATAATAATGATTATAAGTTGGTTAATAAGGTTAAATAAATATCAAACCTAAAGTGTAATCATAAATAAACTAAATTTCAATATTAAAATAATATATTTACTTCTACTTATAAAGTTATGTCTTTAACTTTTAATATATTATACTTAAATTATTAGATTTAATATGTTGTTGTATGTAAACCATTCTTAGTTTAAAGATACAATTATTGAACATTTTGGACAAAATACTTAAATTGTTAATTTAAATATAACATTACAATGTCAGCTTAAATATAAATTTTAGTCCACTTAAGAAACCCAAAGAATATTTTGTAAATAGTTAAAAGTGATAAAGTGTAGTGCTAAATGCAAAAACAAAATTGTAATATCAATTTAACTAAATTATTTCCTAAAGATATTTTTATAATAATTAAACATTTTCAAATAAATAGCTAAAAATAACTTGTAATAACAGTTAAAAATAACTCTATATAAATGATTATATTGTTACCTTTAAAAAAAACAATGTTTGATGTTTTAAATAATTACAATGATAAAAACTAAAACATTAAGCAAATAAATTTTAATAAATTAATTAATAATAACAACGATACATAACTTTAAACCATATATTATATTTAATTTTATTAATGAGAAACTCGGATGTAGATGTCATTCAAACGATTGAGATTATACATTTTTAGTAGCTCTAAGTGGGCCTATAGAAGATAATCTTTCTTAAATAAAACATGATTGTTTGGAGTTCAATTTAAAAAGATGAGGAAACCTCGACCTAAAGGAACATCCGCCAAACTAATCTTCGAGCCAAAAGAGAGTTTGATCCCTATTCCCAACCTGATAATTTAGAATCTGATTAAATTGGATACCAAGAAGATCGAGGTCCTTGAAGATCAGGATATAAATCTTAGCAAGCTTTGTCATCGGTTTTCTTGCGAGATTATGTATGTTGCTGATAAATTGACTCCATAAATCGGTGTCTTTATCCTTGACTCTCCAAATCCATTTAAAAAGGAGGGCAATATTAATACTTTGAAGAGATGCCACGCACATATCGTCTTTTTCTTTGTTCGCGAGAACAGCCTTCCAATTGACCCAACAGATATTGTTTTTTATCATCGGTGCTACCCCCCCCCCCCCCAAAAAAAAAAGCCTACAGATTTCTTTATATCATTCCAAACCGACATGGGAGCTTTGAAGAGAGAAATAGAATATTGGAATGCTGCCCAACACCGATTTGACGAGAGTAAGACGCCCTCCGAATGAAAGAGTCTTGGATTTCCAAGTTGAGAGTCTGTTTTGAACCCGGCCAATAATAGGTTTTCAATTCCGCTTCAAAGCCATGTTCGCTCTGATAGGAACTCCTAAGTAAATGAAAGGAAAGGAGGCCTCTTCGCATCCCAGGATATCAACGCAACTGGCCACTTCAGTATCTGGAACTCCGATGCCGCGGACGTGTGACTTATGGAAATTCACCTTTAAACCTGAAACTATAAAACAACGAAGAATTTGAGACAAGTTAGTGAAGTTAGAGCTAGAGCAATGACCAACAAAGATGGCGTCGTTTGCATAATAGAGATGTGAAATGGATGGGCCGTTGTTTAGAGTTTCATTGCCACGGAAAAGAGAGCGTTGGTAGGCTGATTTCATAGAAACATTTAGCCCTTCCAACGCCAAAATAAACAAAAAGGGGGATAAAGGGTGCCCCTGGAGGACTCCCTTGGAGATGGGAAATTCCGAGGTCGGGGACCCATTAATTAACATTGAAGCCTGCGAAGAAGAATGACAACTTCTTACCCAAAAGTGCCAACGATTCCCGAAACCCATTTGAAACATAATAGAGTCAAGGAAGTGCCAACTAATAGAATCAAATGTCTTGTCAAAGTTAACTTTGAATAGGAACGCCTTCCGATTTTCTTTTTTAGCCCAAGAGTAAATCTCGTTGATTATAAGAGGATCATTAAGGATGTTGCGTCCCGCGATGAAACCGGATTGGATGTCATCAATCACTATGCCTATAACCTGATGCAGATCAAATAGCCTTAAATTAGATCAAGAAAGTTGAACATCCAAAGAATTTACACATATTTTAGGTTGTTGCGTTGCTGCCTTCTGTTAAGATAAAGTCTCAATTTGTTGTTTTGGTATTTTTAGTAGTTGTCTAAAACTTGAGGAACCTTGGTTGTTATTTCTTTAATTTGGTGTTGAGTTTTGCTTTTCAAACTCTCGTTGACGTCTTTTGTTTACAGAGACTTAATTTTCTTTTGGTGAATAAAATTAGGGGTTGGTTTTCCCTAATATTTGTGACTTATTAGCATTCAATTGAATCAACGATAGTTCTTTTTTATTTATTCCTTCAATTAGTCACGTACGCTGCATCAGAGTGGTATCAGTTTCCAGCCCGATCATGTGTTATGCCGCCTCGCAGACCAAGGAACGGTAACACTGCGACAACCATGGATGATGCTGATTTACGTAAGGTTAATGCAGATCTACGACGTCAGGTCGAACTTCTGACCCAACGAATTGATGAACTAAACCAGGAGCAAGACGACAACACTGTTATACCAGAAAATCCTTGGTTTCATCGAAATCCTTCCCATGAACGACGTGATCGTCATTGGGAACGTGGCTTCCGGGTGGATATTCCTAATTTCGATGGTGGTCTCAAAGGTGATGAGTTTGTTATTTGGTTATCGCAGGTTGAAGAAATTATGCACTTTAAAGAAGTCCCAGATGACCGTTGTGTCCTGTTAGTCACGACCCGTCTACGTGGCCGTGCGCAAGCTTGGTGGCAACAATTGAAACAGACTCGCATGTGTTTTGGTAAGGACAAGATTTCAAGTTGGTAGAAATTCAAGAAACATATCCGTGCTACGTTTTTACCTTATAATTTTTCGCGGAATTGTATCAACAATTTCAAAACCTCCGTCAGGGCCCTCGCTCAGTTGATGATTACACCACCGAATTTTACCAATTGCTCGCTCGTACTGACCTCAACAAATCACCAGTTCAATTGGTTTCTCATTATATTGGCGGCTTACGTCTACAATTACAAGATACTTTGAACATGTTTGACCCGTTAACCATTGCGGAAGCACATGAACGTGCTTCTCAAGTAGAAAAACAGTTAGCAAGACGTGCAAATGTGAACTTTCGTCAACCTTCTAGTTCAACAGGTGCTAGTACTGGTTCTTCCACTTCGCCTGGTCAAAAATATACTGAACAATCCCCACCCCCACCAGTTCAAGGTCCTTCACAAGGACGTCCAGGAGGCGGTATGCGTTGCTTTAGTTGTGGTGAGTCTGGTCACCGACAAGCCGACTACCGCAAAGCACCAGTTGCTACACATGGACTCTTTACCAATGACACTGTTGAGGTTGATCCGGATCATATTGATGATAAACCCATATATGATGATTACCCATGTGATGAGGATGTCCATGAGGAATATGTTGCAGGCGATACCGGTCTGCTCTTGATGTTATAACGTATTTGCCTCACCCCACGTACGCCCGATCAAATAGAGGGGTTATGCCACAATTTATTCCAGTCAACTTATACTATTAGTGGGAAATTCTGCACCTTTATAATTGATGCAGGTAGTTGTGAGAATGTGATTTCGGAACTTGCGGTTTCAAAATTGGGGCTTACTTTGGAAACTCACCCCAAGCCGTATAAGCTTGCTTGGCTCAGTAAAGGTATTGATGTTACCGTTTCCAAACATATCATGGTGAGTTTTTCTATTGGTTCGACTTATAGTGATAATATCTATTGTGATGTCGTTCCAATGGATGCTTTTCATCTCCTACTGGGGCGCCCCTAGCAATATAACCGGTCTATTATACATGACGGTCGTTCCAATATGTGACATCCCCATTTTCACGGCCAAAAAAGACCGATTTTGTTTATGCTTTATAAAAATCAGAGTACTTCTTTTCATAAAAATGTTGCGGAATTTGCTCCCAGAAAAATACAATAAATACGTTATCAAAACATTTTCGAAGAAATGTATTCTATTCATTTTAAAACGTTTGGGATGTCATTGTCAATATAGGAACATAAGCATAAACGGAACTTACATTTATTTACCCTAGTGACCTACATCTCTTTAATCTCTCAGTGTAATGTCAGTTCATATCGACACCTGTGATATAAATAACCTGAGTGGGTCAGGTTGGGAAACCTGGTGAGTACATAGGGTTTTCAGCCCACAATAATATAATTATTATGTTTAATCATCAAACAGTTAACCCAATTACCCATCCCCATTATCTTCTTTATTCTTAAGGATCTACCCTAAGAATCAGCTATTTCTTGTTCATTCATTCCTAAGGAGTATCCTAAGGAATAGGTACGAATTCCATTGATGTAAATGACACATCTATCAAGCACAACTGCTAGTTTTGTCACTTAGGCGCTGATGCCAAAATTGTGACATTCTCTATGGGGCGCATCTGCCGGAATAGTCCTTTTAGGCGCATCTGTCGGGGTTACGATGTTCTCTATTAGGCGCTTCTGCCGGTAGAGTCCTTTAGGAGCATCTGCCAGGGTTTTATTGACAGTATCGTTTTCGAGAGTCCACTAGCAATACATATCAATGGGTTTTTAGAGTACACCGGTGAACACATCGTTCACAACACCTACAAGTTGTGAGTTTGCTAGTGTTCCACTGGACTGTCTAGAATAGTCTGTGGTTGTCATCCATACTTTGCTAAATGACGGGGCCATCGTTTGGGAAAAAAGCTTCTCACATCGTCCACCTCTCACCCTCACCTCACGGTCTATTTCACCTCTCAACTTATCATCCAACTCATATTTCATCTATTACATCTACCCATGTCTTACCCCAACATTTTCGTAGATATAAAATACATATACAGTTTAAATCATTTAAAACGTGTATAAAATCGTTCATCCAGCATAGATAGCAAGTATTCAGATAATATGCACACATAACACATAATTTCTATAAAATACTTCATATCTATGTGTAAGCTGAAAGTAACTATGCACTCACCTGATACGGTGGTGACTTAGCACTCGGACAACGCTTCGATACTCTCAAAACAATTTTCCTTTGAAAAAACCTAGTATCAATACCACTAGGGTTTAGTCTAACGTCAAATGTGACTAATTAATAGTCTGACTATTATTATTATATAAGCATTAAATAACACTCAATATAACTCATAATAATAGCCCAAATAATTATTTTAAAGACCTAATAATATTCCTATAATTATTTAAAATCTATATTAAAAATTGCGTAAGCATAGCTTACTTATAGCGGATTTTAAAGAAAACCGGAACTTTATTTGGAGCAGCGTTTCGAAACCGAAAGACACTTTTTCTCGGGACTCCGAGAGCCTCGGGGCTTCCTTCGGGAGCTAGGGGATCACCTAGGCTTAGGGGAGGGTTAAAACCCTTAGAGAGAGAAAGTTTAGAGAGAGACATTTGAGAAAGGTGTGAGAAATTCGGAGGAGTTCGGACCCCTCTTATAGGCGCCAGCAGCCTCGGTTACGCTGGGCGTACACCTCGGATAAGGTTACCAGCCGAAGCCAGCTGTCTCGCACCGTCGGATGGATTAGATCGGAGCTACGCGGGGCGTAACTTCTTCGGACGTGGGGCGTACTGCGAGGGCGACGTATCACAATCCGAAGCGAAGCCTTGGTCAACAAGCAACGGCCCAGATGCAGCCACGTCATCAACCTCGCAATATGTCTCGTAAACTTACTTTCCGACTTCTAAAAATCATAACTTTCGCATACGAGCTCCGTTTTTGACGTTCTTTATATCCACATGAAGGTGGGACCGTACTCTACAACTTTTGTTTAGATCGCTAAGGCTAAATCTCGTTTATCGTAAATTCACTGTTTATGCTTCCCGGTGTCGTGCCAGTTCCGTCGCGAAACTTTGACGGACCATAACTTCTTAGTTATAACTCGGATTTCGACATTCTTTATATGTACGAAACCCTTGAGACATATTCTACAGCTTGGTTAAGATTATTTATTCTAAATAATCATTTTTTGAAAAGTCGTTTTCGACCCCTATTATCTCTAAATTGACTAGCCCGGATCTATGGGAGTTACACAATACTTACTCGTTCATGTGTCGTGGAAAGAAAATTGTGTTAGTTCCGACTAAACCTCGTATGGGTTCTTCAGTAAGTGTTGCTCCACCAACTACTTTGTTGTCTCGAGTTCCTTTTCAAGTAGTCATGGAAGCATCTGGTATAGTCTTTGTTTTATTTTGTGCCCCAGTGACTACGGCTAGCTCTGTTGTTCCAGCTCCAGAGATTCAGTCATTACTGCATGAATTTTCTGATGTATTTCCTGACTTATTACCCTCAGTTTTACTACCATTTCATGATATTCAACATCAAATTGATTTAGTACTGGGTGCTCCACTACCAAACCATCCCCATTATCGTATGAGCCCAATAGAACATGAAGAATTGCGTAGACAGGTACAGGACTTGCTTACTAAGGGTCATCATCGTGAAAGTCTTAGTCCTTGCGCCGTACCAGCCCTACTTACTCCAAAGAAAGATGGCACTTGTCGTATGTGCATGGATATTTGTGCTATTAACAAGACCACAATTCATTATCGGTTTCCTATTTCTCGACTGGATGACTTGTTAGATCAATTGAGTGGTGCTTGCATGTTTACTAAACTGGATTTGAAGAGCCAATACCATCAGATTCATATCAGCATGGAAGATGAATGGAAAACAACATTTAAAACTTTTGAAGGCTTATACGAGTGGTTAGTAATGCCATTTGGTCTCTCTAATGCTCCTAACACATTTATGCGCATCATGAATAAGGCGTTACGCCTTTTCATTGGAAAGTTTGTTGTAGTTTATTTCGATGATATTTTGATTTATAGTATCAATCCTTCTGTACACCATGAACACTTGAGAGAGGTTTTGTTGGTCCTTCGTAAGGTAAAATTCTATGTTGCTGCTGCAAAATGTGTTTTTCTAACTGAGTCGATTAAATTTTTAGGCTACGTGGTCTCCCGAGATGGACTTCAAGTTGACCCTAGTAAAGTTGTTGCCATCAAAAACTTGCCACGCCGTAATTCTATCACGGAAGTGCGTAGTTTCCATGGTTTAGCGTCTTTTTATCGACGTTTTATTCCACACTTTAGTGACATTATGGCACCAATTTGTAGCACCTGGTTCCTGGTACGTAAATCTTATTTGAGTATTCTCTTTTTTTCTAGACTTGGACTCGGCGAGTCGTAGGTCCAACTCGGCGAGTAGATTCGGGACCCAGGACATGTTTAAGTTGGCGACTCGGCGAGTCCATATTCCGGACTCAGCGAGTCACCGCTGTTGGATGAAACCCTAAGTTTCAGGGGTTTGCACCCTATTTAAGCCTCATGTCCGCCCCAAGCCAGCCCCCATTCACCCTCAGAGCTACCAACCTTCGTTCAAAGCTTATTTCCTTGAGAGTTGAAGCATTTTTGTGTGTTCTTGAAGGATTTGAGAAGGAAGTGGTGTAGATCAAGAGGAAGGAAAGGAAGCCAAGCATCTTAGTGTTCTCTCAGTGATTCCTTTGAGGTATAACCCGTTTTCCCTCTGATTCTCTGCTTATTACTCCATTAAGTCTTTCTTGAGCCCTTCCCCAAGCTTGTATGTGCAATATAATTGGTAATAAGTTGAATGGCCTTTAGATCTAGGCATGATTGAGCTCCAGGAGCTCAGATCTGTCGCCTTTATGGACCCATGTTCCTTGTTCACCCTAGATCTACCCCTTTTGAGGCATTTTGAGCCCTAAATCCCTCATTGGTGAGTATCTACACGTAAAGTTGGAAACTTTACGTGTCATTCATCCTCTAGGAACCCAGATCTGTGAATGGCATGGACTGGAATCGAGCAAAATCGCGTATATAGTGACTGCATGGTGACGTCTCGGCGAGTCGATTCATCTGACTCGGCGAGTCTGCTCGCGAGTCTCCGAGTTGTCCCCTTTTCATTGTGTCGAGTGTGAGTAGTGAGTCACGGGGTGTGACTCAGTGAGTTGGAAGCCAAACTCATCCATGGAGGAACTCGGCAAGTCAATGCCCTGACTCGGCGAGTTCAAGGCAATCTTCTTAGATCAAGAACAGACTCGGCGAGTTGTTCATACAACTCGGTGAGTCTTAGCATAAGTGTTCATCGGATGGAGATGAACTCGGCGAGTTTTTCATACAAATCGGCGAGTAGGATAAAGGACTTGAATATCAGTTGAGAAGGAGAACTCGTCGATTCATCGCCTAACTCGACGAGTAGAAACGCGATTCAGGACAATCGTTTGGGTAGGGACTCGGCGAGTTGGAGAGCCAACTCGGCGAGTCGGGTCAACTGAAAGTTGACTCTGACTTTGACTTAGGGCATGATTAGGGGTAAAATGGTCATTTTACCCAAAGGGCAGTTAGCAGTGTTTGAGTGAGTATGATAGAGTTGTCTGTACTTGTTGTCTGTGTGATACTTGTATGTTATGGGTTAGCGGTTGAGTGTGGGCAAGGCCTGTATCTCTTCGAGGGTGGAGTGTGGGCTAGGCCCGTATCTCCCAGATAGTAGAGCGTGGGCGAGGCCCGTATCTCCCGGCTAGCGAAGTGTGGGCAGGGCCTGTATCTTCATGAGTGTGGGCGAGGCCCGTAACTCCTAGCTGAATGTGGTATGTTATATGCTTGGATGGTATGTGGTACTATGGGGGAACTCACTAAGCTTTGTGCTTACGTTTTTCAGTTGTTGTTTCAGGTACCTCTTCAGCCAAGGGGAAGGAGCAGGCGCGGTAGCGGCTCATCACACACACTCCTTGTTTCTGCATTTATGAGTTTATCCTGGGATTGATACTCTGATATTTTGATTGTTTAACTATTATGGATTTCAAGTTTGGTTTTCGTTGTGAATGGTTTAATTAAGCAATGTTTTAATTGTGATATTTTCTAAAGTAATGTTTTAAAAACGAAATTTTTGGACGTGAAAATTCGGTCGTTACAAGTTGGTATCAGAGCCCTGGTTTGAGGGATTCGGATACACCTTCGGGGGTGTCTGGACTCAAATCAAGGGATTAAATGATTTTCGAAAGAAAATGTTTTCTAAAAAAATTGAGAAAAGAATTTTGAGAAAGAACGAAGTGTGTGATGTGCGCGACCGGCCAAGCTCAAGTAAGTATTCCCCAAAGTACCCATACAAGTGTATGTTATGTTTATCAGCTTTTGTGGAACAGCATGCTAGAATAGGACTAAGGATCTAGGAGTGATGCCTTATGTGCCTGCTTTATGTGTTTCAGCTATATGAGAATTGCATGCTAGTATTGAGTAGACATCAAGTAGGATAGCCTGATTAGGTTATGCCTGATGGTATGAGCTTAGCAATGTATGCTAGTACAGTTCCTGTAAGCAGATAGAGTTGATTGAGATTGTTCCCTTAGTGCGAATGTTGCTTGCTTTGTGCTTCGTGGGACTCTGAATGGTGGGAGTTAGCCATTAGGTGAATACGTCACGTCACATGTGATCAGGGTTGAATTATATTAGAGTGCGGGATCTGGCCCTATTGCGCAGCTCTCGTTTGAGTCTAACCGTTGTAGGGATGAGCCTGTTACTCGAAGGATTATCCGAGGCTCACCACATGTGATGGTATTCAGGTAATGGTTAATTGGCACTACTAAGAGGCCTTCAACAGCTGAGGACCTGGTAGGGTGGAGCCTGAGATTTCCCTAGGGCAAGCCTAGGATAAGTATAGCAGTGATCAATCGTAGTGGAAGGGATCTGGTGGAGTCGAGGCAGTCCTTGAAGAAGGTACGGATAGATGTGGAAGGTAGTATGGGCTTGTACTACTGAAAGCAGAGGATCCGTACCCGAACCAAGGAAAGGCAAGATAAGACCAGGGAACTTGTAAGTAGTTGTGATCCCTCAGGAAGTATCAGTATCACTAATGATTGTTATTATGTATTGCAGAATGGTGGTACTTCGATCGAGGCCGATAGATGGCGATTCAGGAGAGGGGTCAGGTTCGGGATCAGGTTCCGAGCCGGTGGATGAGGGACTACGCGAGTTCATTACGTCAGAGATTACCATAGGCATTCTTGAGTCGACCCCCATCATCTTTGGGTCGATCAAGGAAGGGATCATCGAGTTGATGGAGGATCGCCTTCGGGCATTCAGGAGTGATATGGCATCTAGCTAGTCGGGATCTCACACACTGTCCTTCAAGGACTTCAGGGGCAGTGGTGCGCCGAATTTTCACGGGGCGAAAGACCCCATTGCCGCCAGGTGATGGATTGCCGACATTGAGTCTGCATAGATGATTAGCTTCTGCCCTGAGGGGTCGAAGGTGAGGTTCACAGCGGGGTGTTTACGAGACCGAGCTAGGGATTGGTGGGAGTCCGTGGGGGACACATTGGGAGCCTCGGCTGTCGAGACTATGACCTGGTCGGACTTTTCGACCAGGTTCAGGGTGGAGTTCGCGCCAGCTGTCGAGCTTCAGCAGCTAGCCAGGGAGTTCTTGGATATGAGGCAGACGACGGAGACCGTGGTGGAGATCATCGCCAAGTTCCGAGAGAGGGCTTTGTTGGTGCCCCAGTATGCAGGTGATGAGGATATGAGGAGGACCCATTATCATGACATGCTACGGGCTGACATCCGGGAGCATGTTAGCTTTTCAGCTTGCCCTACCTTGGACTCCATGATTGCCAGGGCGAGGGAAAGGGAGATCGATTTAGAGCACATCCGGAAAAGGAAAGCAGAGATGGGGCAGGCGGTTGGGGCTTCATGGAAGAAGCCCAAGGGATCAGATGGGAGGCCAAAAGGCTAAGGGGGACCGGGCCGCTGCGGGAAATGCGGCAGGACACATGAGGGAGCATGTCGGATGGGATCAGCAGGCTGCTACAAGTGTGGCAAGGCAGGGCACTTTAGCAGGGATTGTACTACTCCTGTTGTGGCTATACAGACATCTGAGTTGCTGTGTTTCCACTGCAACCAGAGGGGCCACAAGAAGGCCAATTGCCCTCAGTTGACAGTTCCGGCGTCAGTGAAGGCGCCAGCTCCAGCGACCCTGCGGATCACCGATGGCCGGCAGGGTAAGGCAGAGGCTCTAGTGGTGAGGAGCCGGGCATTTCAGCTGACTACCGAGGAGGCACGCGCCGCACCCGATGTGGTGACGGGTATGATTCTTTCCCTTTATTTTATTTTTATGATGTTATGATATTGATATGTGCTCCGTGTGTATATGTAAGCATTAGGATCGTTCCATGTGAACGGCATCCCAGTTCAGGTGTTGTTCGACTCGGGTGCGTCCCGATCATTTGTTTCACTTACGCTTAGCAAGAAGTTTCCTGAGTCGTCGGGAGAGTTAGATTTCCCTTTAGAGGTGGAGATTGCTGATGATCGATCGGTGCGAGCATCGATGGTATTTCGAGATTGCGTATTGCATTTGTTTGAGGAGCGCTACTTGGTAGACTAGGTTCCCATTCCGTTGCGTGGGAACAAGGTGATTATAGGCATGGATTGGTTGAGCCCTAATGGGGCGGTGATAGATTGTGCACAACAGCTAGTGCGAGTCAGGACCCCAGGTGGGGGAGAGTTAGTGATTCATGGAGAGAGGCCACAGTGTGGACCTACAGTCTGTTCGGCAGCGAGGGCTAGACGATACCTTCAGCAGGGATGCGCAGGATATGTCGCGTACGTGATGGATACCCGGGAGGCGGGTAAGGCGACGGTGAGCGAGGTTCCGGTGGTGCGAGATTTCGCAGATGTTTTTCCATAGGAGCTTCCTGGGATACCTCCGGAGCGACAGGTTGAGTTTAGGATTGATCTCATTCCTGGTGCGGCTCCGATAGCCAAGGCACCGTATCGGTTGGCTCCTCCTGAGATGCAAGAGTTGTCTACACAGCTGCAGGAGCTGTTAGACAAGGGATTCATTCGACCGAGTAGTTCACCCTGGGGAGCCCCGATTTTGTTCGTGAAGAAGAAGGACGGGTCGCATCGGATGTGTATAGATTACCGGGAGCTGAACAAGGTAACGGTGAAGAACCATTACCCACTCCTGAGGATTGATGACCTCTTTGACCAGCTTCAAGGAGCATCTTGGTTCTCCAAGATTGATTTGCGTTCGGGTTATCATCAGATGAGGGTCGGGGAGGAGGATACGTAGAAGACCGCGTTTCGGACGCGCTATGGCCATTATGAGTTCGTGGTGATGCCATTTGGGCTCACCAATGCTCCTGCCGCGTTCATGGACCTCATGAACCGCGTATGCAGACCGATGTTGGATCAGTCTGTGATAGTCTTTATCGATGACATCTTGGTTTATTCCAAGACACAGGAAGAGCATGAGGAGCATCTGAGAGAGGTATTGGAGACCCTGAGGAGGGAGAGCTTGTATGCCAAGTTCTCCAAGTGTGAGTTTTGGTTGCGCGAGGTGCAATTTCTCGGACACCTTGTCAACCAGAACGGGATTCTGGTCGATCCGGCCAAGGTCGAGGCCGTGATGAGATGGGAGGTTCCGAAGTCTCCATCTGAGATTCGGAGTTTCCTAGGATTGGCCGGCTATTATCAGATATTCATTCAGGACTTCTCCAAGATAGTCGTACTCCTGACACGGTTGACAAAGAAAGTCGTAGTCTTTCAGTAGGGACCCGAGCAGCAGGCTGCGTTTGAGACGCTGAGACAGAGATTATGCGAGGCGCCGATCTTAGCCCTGCCATAGGGCGTAGAGGATTTTGTGGTATACTGTGACGCGTCCATTTCAGGGCTGGGCGTGGTACTGATGCAGAGGGGGCATGTCATTGCTTACGCTTCGAGGCAGCTCAAGCCTCATGAGGCGAACTACCCGACGCATGATTTGGAGTTAGGGGCGGTGGTTTTTGCCCTCAAGATTTGGCGGCATTACCTCAACGGGGTTCGATGTACCATCTACACGGACCACAAGAGTTTAAGGTACCTCATGGATCAGCCGAATCTAAACATGAGGCAGCATCGGTGTTTGGACGTGGTGAAGGATTATGATTGTCAGATCCTTTACCACCCGGGGAAGGCCAATGTGGTGGCCGATGCACTTAGCCGCAAAGCGGCGCCGATCAGGGATATCTGCATGAGGATGACCGTAGTGACTCCCCTGTTGGAGCAGATTCGGGAGGCTCAATAGGAGGCTATCAAGGAGGAACATCGGAAGAGCGAGCGTGTGGTGGGACATGTTTCCTCCTTCGATTATGATAGCCGAGGACTATTGACACTACACTGTAGGGTGTGGGTGCCGTATCACGGAGGTGTGCGCCAGATCTTGATGGAGGAGGCGCACAAGTCCCGATTCTCTATTCATCCCGGGGCAACGAAGATGTATAGGGACCTTCATCCAGATTATTGGTGGCCCTGCATGAAGCGGGATGTGGCATGGTACGTCGAGCGGTGCTTGACCTGCAGGAAGGTAAAGGACGAACATCAGAGACCGCATGGCAAGATGTAGCCGTTGGATATTCCACTGTGGAAATGGGAAGATATCACGATGGATTTTATCACACAGCTTCCCAGGACCGCGCGTGGGGTGGATTCGATTTGGGTCATCGTGGATCGATTGACCAAGAGTGCTCACTTTATCCCGATTCAGGAGAGCATATCGGCTGAGAAATTGGTCGACATCTATATCAGGGAGATCGTGGCGCGGCACGGGGTGCCAGTATCGGTTATCTCGGACAGCGATGTGTGCTTTACTTCCAGGTTTTGGAAGAGGTTTCATGATGAGTTGGGCACTCGCTTGCATTTTAGCACCGCCTTTCACCCGCAGACAGATGGCCAAAGCGAGCGGACCATCCAGACTTTGGAGGACATGTTGCGGGCATGCGTGTTGGATTTTGGTGGTAGTTGGGATACCTACCTTCCCTTGCTTGAGTTCTCCTACAACAACAGCTACCACGCGAGTATTGACCGTCCTCCATTTGAGATGTTGTACGGACGGAGGTGCAGGACCCCGATATGCTGGGGTGAAGTTGGCCAGAGAGTCATGGGGAGCACCGAATTGGTGCTCAAGACGACCGAGAGGATCCAGCAGGTTTGGAGCAGGCTTCAGACTGCTCAGAGTCGGTAGAAAAGCTACGCCGACAAGTGCCGATCCGACCTGGAGTTCCAGGTCGGGGATATGGTTCTCCTGAAGGTGTCGCCGTGGAAGGGCGTCATTCGATTCAGGAAGCGGGGCAAGTTGGGCCCAAGGTTTATTGGGCCGTTCAAGGTTATAGCCCGGGTGGGCAAGGTGGCGTATAGGCTGGATCTTCTAGTCGAGCTCAGCCAGATCCACAACACTTTCCATGTTTCTCAGTTGCGGAAGTGCCTAGTGGACGATTCAGCAATAGTGTCGTTAGAGGATATACAGGTTGATGACAGCCTGAATTACATTGAGCGCCCAGTCGCAATCCTCGATAGGAAGTCGAAGGATTTGAGGAACAAGAGGGTAGAGCTAGTGAAGGTGTAATGGCAGCACCGCAAGGGTTCAGAATGGACTTGGGAGCCGGTGGACGAGACGATGGAGCATTACCCCGAGCTGTTTCAGGATCGAGCAGCAGACATCGAGGACGAAGTCTAAAATAAGTAGGGGAGATTTGTAGCACCTGGTTCCTGGTACGTAAATCTTATTTGAGTATTCTCTTTTCTTTTAGCCTTGCACTCGGCGAGTTTAAGTTGTTGGATGAAACCCTAAGTTTCAGGGGTTTGCACCCTATTTAAGCCTCATGTCCGCCCCAAGCCAGCCCCCATTCACCCTCAGAGCTCCCAACCCTCGTTCAAAGCTTATTTACTTGAGAGTTGAAGCATTTTTGTGTGTTCTTGAAGGATTTGAGAAGGAAGTGGTGTAGATCAAGAGGAAGGGAAGGAAGCCAAGCATCTTAGTGTTCTCTCAGTGATTCCTTTGAGGTATAACCCGTTTTCCCTCTGATTCTATGCTTATTACTCCATTAAGTCTTTCTTAAGCCCTTCCCTAAGCTTGTATGTGCAATATAATTCGTAATAAGTTGAATGGCCTTTAGATCTAGGCATGATTGAGCTCCAAGAGCTCAGATCCGTTGTCTTTATGGACCCATGTTGCTTGTTCACCCTAGATCTACCCCTTTTGAGGCATTTTGAGCCCTAAATCCCTCATTTGTGAGTATCTACACGTAAAGTTGGAAACTTTATGTGTCATTCATGCTCTAGGAACCCAGATCTGTGAATGGCATGGACTGGAATCGAGCAAAATCGCGTATATAGTGAATGCATGGCGACGACTCGGCGAGTCGATTCATCTGACTCGGCGAGTCTACTCGCGAGTCTCCGAGTTGTCCCCTTTTCGTTGTGTCGAGTGTGAGTAGTGAGTCATGGGGTGTGACTCAGTGAGTTGGAAGCCAAACTCATCCATGGAGGAACTCGGCAAGTCAATGCCCTGACTCGGCGAGTTCAAGGCAATCTTCTTAGATCAAGAACAGACTCGGCGAGTTGTTCATACAACTCGGCGAGTCTTAGCATAAGTGTTCATCGGATGAATATGAACTCAGCGAGTTGTTCATACAACTCGGCGAGTAGGATAAAGGACTTGAATATCAGTTGGGAAGGAGAACTCGTCGATTCATCGCCTAACTCGACGAGTAGAAACGCGATTCAGGACAATCGTTTGGGTAGGGACTCGGCGAGTTGGAGAGCCAACTCGGCGAGTCGGGTCAACTGAAAGTTGATTCTGACTTTGACTTAGGGCATGATTAGGGGTAAAATGGTCATTTTACCCAAAGGGCAGTTAGCAGTGTTTGAGTGAGTATGTTGTGGGAATTACAGCCGGGGGATTTCCGGAGCAGCGGCAGCAGCAGACAGTCAATTCCCACATAGCCCAGCAGCTACTTCGAGGTGATTTCTCCTCCCAGTAAGAACGGGTCTAAGGCACCAAGGCCGACCCGTGTAGACGAAGTGTTATCACGAGAGTGTGGGCCGAGCCCGTATCTCTTGGTTTAGTGGATTATGATATACGTGCCAGTATGCTAGAGTCGTCCGTACTTGTTGTATGTGTGATACTTGTATGTTATGGATTAGCGGTTGAGTGTGGGCAAGGCCCGTATCTCTCTGAGGGTGGAGTGTGGTCTAGGCCCGTATCTCCCAGATAGTAGAGTGTGGGCGAGGCCCGTATCTCCCGGCTAGTGAAGTGTGGGCAGGGCCCGTATCTTCATGAGTGTGGGCGAGGCCTGTAACTCCTAGCTGAATGTGGTATGTTATATGCTTGGATGGTATGTGGTACTATGGGGGAACTCACTAAGCTTTGTGCTTATGTTTTTCAGTTGTTGTTTCAGGTACCTCTTCATCCAAGGGGAAGGAGCAGGCGCGGTAGCGGCTCATCACACACACTCCTTGTTTCCGCATTTATGAGTTTATCCTGGGATTGATACTCTGATATTTTGATTGTTTAACTATTATGGATTTCAAGTTTGGTTTTCGTTGTGAATGGTTTAATTAAGCAATGTTTTAATTGTGATATTTTCTAAAGTAATGTTTTAAAAACGAAATTTTTGGACGTGAAAATCGGGTCATTACACAATTATTGATTGTATGAAGGGCACTTTATTTTGTTGGTCGGATGAAGCTGAAGACACTTTTAATGAAATTAAGCATCGTTTGACCTCCGCCCCTATTCTCGTGCTTCTAGATTTTTCGCAACCATTTGAGCTTCATTGTGATGCCTCGAAAACTGGTATTGGTGAAGTTATTAGCCAGTCTGGATAACCTGTTGCTTATTTTATTGAGAAGCTTTCGGGTGCTAAGCTTCGTTTTAGCACATACGATATGGAAGTTTACGCGGTTGTTCAAGCCGTGAAACATTGGCGTCATTACCTTTTTCAACGCAAGTTTGTTCTTTATACTGATTGTGACTCACTCAAACACCTTGGAAGCCAAGATAAAGTCTCTCATCGATTTTAGTATGGATTTTGTTCTTGGTCTTCCTCAAACCCGGCGTGGGAACGAATCTATTTATGTGGTGGTTGATCGTTTTTCCAAGATGACTCACTTCATTCCATGTAAGCGTACGATTGTTGTTGTTCTTGTTGTCCAACTTTATTTTCGTGATGTATATCGTCTTCATGGTCTTCCTGCCTCTATAGTTTCCGACCGTGATACTTGGTTTGTGAGCCACTTTTGGAGGAGTTTATGGTGCATGGTCAACACCCAATTAAACTTTAGTAATGCTTATCACCCCCAAACGGACGGCCAAACTGAAGTTGTGAATCGCTCTCTAGGTAATCCGTTACGTAGTCTAGCGGGGGATCAACCTGAATCATGGGATTTGAAGTTGCCACAGGCTGAGTTTGCCCATAATCATGTTGTTGATCGCAACACAAGTTATAGCCCTTTTCGTGTGGTGAACGGCTTAACACCACGGGGTCCTCTTGACTTGCTCGCTTTGCCAAGTAAAGTGCAACCACATACTACTGCCGTGGATTTTGTCACTCAACTGAACCAAATTCACCAACAAACTCACACTAACCTTACTGCTAGCACTGTGAAATATAAGGCACATGCTGACCAGAAACGTCGCGGTCGAATTCGAGGTTGGTGATTTTGTTTGGGCGATTCTAACTAAGGATCATTTTCTTGCTCATGAGTATAGTAAGTTTGCTGCTAAGAAGATCGGCCTTGTCGAAATTGTGAAAAAGATCAATCCTAATGCATATCGCCTTCAGCTGCCGAGCCATGTTCATACTTTTGATGTGTTTAATGTGAACCACCTCGTTCCTTTAATCAGCGATTCCTCCTCTGACGATGATGTGGCTTCAGATTCGGGGTCGAATCTTCCCTACCCTGGCGAGAATGATGCAGATCAAATAGCCTTAAATTACATGAAGAAAGTTGAACATCCAAAGAATTTTCACATCTTTTAAGTTGTTGTGTTGCTGCCTTTTGTTGAGATAAAATCACAATTTATTGTTTTGGTATTTTTAGTAGTTATCTTAAACTTGAGGGACCTTGGTTGTTATTTCATTAATTTGGTGTTTGAGTTTTGCTTTTAAAACTCTCGTTGACGTCTTTTGTTTACAGAGACTTAATTTTCTTTTGGTGAATAAAATTAGGAGTTGATTTTGCCTAATATTTATGAGTTATCGGCATTCAATTAAATCAACAACGATAGTTTTTTTTTTATTTATTCCTTCAATTAGTGACGTACACTGCATCATAACCTGTTTGATGTGATTACCGAGTGTTTTAGCGATAATCTTGTACAAGCTACCTATAAGGCTGATGTGCGATTTAGTTTCTTTTTTATCGTGGGGATTACTTTTAATATGTTTTGCCGTTTAAAAAAAAAAAAAAAAAGGAAAATAGAGGTTTATTTATTATTTTTTTACTCCAATGAAATAAATCATGTCATCGAGGGCGGATGACTCGATCGTTCCTAAAATTCGACGATTTGTATAAACGCCCCAAACATCCAAAAAGCAATTGCGTTTAGTCGTTTAGGACTTTAGGTATTTGTAATACGTTTGCTAATTTAGGGGGTTTTAATGGGTTCTTGGGCTAATTTATTGGATTACGATATTGGTTATATTTTATTTTATTTTATTTTATTGTTTGTTTTGTTTTAGAAGCATTTAGTAATTTAATATTAAATTTCTCGTAAATTTAATATGATTATCTCTTTTATTAATTTTAGTAACCATATGGTTGTGTATGGGGTGGTTTGGTTCGATTATTGGTTAAAACCAAATCATAACCATTATGATTGGTTCATGCATTTTGGTAGCCATTGGGTATGGTCAATATTGGTTATGGTTAGTGGTTTTTTATCGGTTAACGGTTTTGGTTAATGGTTAATACTTGTTAACCATAATGTTCAAAATAATATAAACGACGAAAGTATATTAACATGAAAAATGAAAATAGAATACCAAAAAGTCCTCGATGCCGATGTTTGTAACCTAACTTATAGTAATAGAATGAATATGTACCTTTAATACTTAAAGTGAGATAACATATAGTCACATTCAAAATCAAAAACATTCAATAAAAATATAAAAAATTAAAAAAATTGACATTAATAATTTCATATATTGATAAATGATATTAATATTAAAATAAAATCAAGCATTCATACACGTTCAATACGATTAAATCAAACCTATTAAATAAAAGAGTCAAACATTCATATTATGTGTTATTGAATAAAAAAAAAAGTCAATCACTCATATACATTCAATGTGATTAAATCAAAAACATTAAAAAAAAAAGTCAAAAAATTCAAAAAATTACATTCTTAATATATCACAGAGTCAAAAAGAACCAAAAACTTAACTTACCTATAAGTCTTGATTATAAAGTGAAAAAATCCTTCGAATAGGACTATAAAGTCCAAACAATCTTTAATTAGGATTAACGGTGAGAGAAGTCTTCGATTAGGATTATGAGTGTGAATATTAAACTGATTGTGAATAATGTTTACAAAATGTAGAATTAGCCAATTAGCAATTACAACATTAATCAATAATCTAACTCAATTTATGATTGGAAAATTATGTGTGTCTGCATGATCAGATGGTTTGATTGTTTGTTCGTCTCCTAATAAGTGAGGACTAATGAATTATATTTTCAAAATTTTGATGGATCTTAAATAAGTTTGACTATATTATTTTATATGTAATCTATACTCTTTATAAAGTTAGCGGTTCGGTTAATCTATAAAACCATAACCGAACCGTTAGTTATCGGTTAACAAAAATTAGAAACCGAACCAACGGTTTTTAAAATGGTTTGGTTATATCGGTTAATTTGGTTTTGGTTCGGTTTTTCGGTTATTATGCTCACCCCTATTTAATAGATTATTTAATTATTTGTGTAATTGTGTGTATATGTTGTTTGTATTATTTTATTAAGTTTATAATAAGTTATTTTACTATTTTCATTATTGTTAGCTTCTTTGTTTTGTTTTAATGTATTTGTTATTAGATAATGACTTTGATTGTACAAAATAAGATTTGAAAATTTGATTAAGTGCACTCATTGTAATCAATAACAACACATAAAATCCATGTTTTCAATACCTACTCATCCATTGTAGAAAAAATTGTCCCATCTTAAGAATATTTATGTTTGTCTCTCTTTATAGCCGGTTAGTAATCATTAATGAGTAATGCAAGAACATTTCATGTTAATTGTTTTCTTTAAATTTTGAATATTATTGTAACTTAAATCAAATTTAAATTTGTTATACGGTTTTTTTTTTGGAAGTATTAGTTCTGGTTCTATTAGATTTAGCGTTTATATTCCGCCTCTAATGTCATCATTCCTTGATTCCATCATAAACCCCACATAACTGATCTTGAGGTTCTATGGATGAAATGGCGAATTAATGGAATGGACATATAGTAATTGAAGAAGCATGGTAATGGAAACGTCGTTATATTCAATGATTATATTTTGTTTCATATTTATGTTAATGAAAGAATATTAATCTGAATTTTTAATACTATATATAAATACAATATATAATTTTAGAGTAAATTACACGAATGGTCCCTATGGTTTAGGGTAATTTGCATGTTTGATCCATAACTTAATTTTTTAACTAGAAAGGTCCCTAGTGTTTGTTTTTGTTACGCACTTGGTCTCTGTCTTACCTAAAAAGATTATTTTTCCCTTGATTTTTTAATTTTTTTTGGAATAAACACACCGCAACCCTACCCACCTCACATTACCTTACCTAACTCACAATTTTTCCCTATTTAAATAATAGTCTTTTTAGGTAAGATAGGGACCAAGCGTGTAACAAAAACAAACTCTAGGGACCAAACGTGTAACAAAAACAGACAGTAGGGACCTTCCAAGTTAAAAAAATAAGTTAGGGATCAAGCATGCAAATTACCCCAAACCATAGGGACCATTCATGTAATTTACTCATAATTTCATTACGGGTTGTTTTTGGGTTTCTGAGAATCGGATGAGTAATTTTTTAAACCCATCAAGGTTACCTCTTTTCTACCACTAGATATCGTTTGATATGATTAATCTTGATTATTCTATTTATTTTTCAAGAATCTTATTAAAATCTTAGATCTACTTCAAGAAAGTATATTGTCATTTGTGTATGGATACATATTTGTGTATCTACTATGTAGAATGGTCCAATAGAGGGGTTAGAATTTCAATACCTAACTTTATTGTACTACAAGCATTGGATGAAGGGAAAGGGATAGTGGTAAAGGTGACAAAGGGGGGCTGGCTGCATGAAGTTAAGGAGTTGTGGTCACAAATTGGACCATTATTCTGCCATACAACTTGCACTTGTAATTATTCATTCACCTTTTTTTTTGCATCATTGTATTTGCCCTTTTTGAATCGTTGGATATATCTCATAAAGTTACTAAAGATATGTGTAGATTTATTATTTCTTGAGTGGGTAAATGTCGTTTTTAAATCGTTAATGAATGTAAATGACATGTTGTCTATTGTAAGGTTTGTAATTATAACTCAAGAGCATAATCATGAGACCATATTTAATTGAAGATCAAATGACACGTTCGTCTATTTAAGGTTTAAATCACAAATCTAGCTATTTTTCATAATTATTTTTCAGTTAATAACCAAAAATTAGCTTTTAGCCAAAACTAACCATCAAAACCGTAGATAATTAACGAAAACTACTGTTGCATGGAGAAAACTATGGTTTAGTTACAAACTCTTTAAATGAACTACCGTTTAGGGCATTGGGCAATAATTTCAGAGTTTGTCTATTGTTTGAACGACTCATAAGACCAAAATATATAAAAATATATAAAGTGGGAATTTTCATGTTAGGTCATTTTTTATTATTTTTTGAAAGTAAATAAATACTCCGCCGGTTCCAAACAATAACTAAGTATTTTCTTCTTTTTTTTGTTTTGTTTTGTTTTGTTTTTGTAGTAGTATATAAAATCTATTAGCAATCATTAATTCCTTTTTTTTTTGGAAAAAAAATGCCAAAAAAAAAAAACACAAAGGAAAAAGAAAACCAAAAACCGTAGGTTTCGTAAGTCAACTACGGTTTACAAGTTGTTAATATGCAAATTGTGCATAAAAAGCGTATACACCGTAGGTAACTTCGAAAACCTACGGTTTCCGCTTTTTTATTTATTTTTTGTTGCAAACTTATATACGGTCTGGGATACCGTAGATTATAAAGAGCATAATTTAGGTAATTTTTTAGCTTACGGTTTCATATGTAAAAGTAAAAAATGGAGTTCTATGTAACCACCAAATTGTAACTCATCTATGAAATAGTAGATAATTTTTTATATACGGTTTTCTTAGCTATTTTTGGCTAATTACAAAAATACGGCGAATATGTAAGAAGTAATTACAAAAATCGCCTAAATTCATCATTGTCTCTTGAAATAATAAGTCAAGACCATGAACATAATCATGAGAGTATTCAACTGAATATTTTTTAAGAATTTCGTTTATATCCTACTAAAATTCTATAATTATGTTTATATATTTTTAAAACTACAAATTATATATATATATATATATATATATATATATATATATATACACACACGTTTATAACTCATGTAAACCACAGTTACAAAATTAATTAAATTTTAATAGTAACAACTTAAAATTATTAATCAATTATTTTAAATAAATTATTAATTAAGAGATATTTTTTAACTATATGAAATTATAATTGTTGACTTATAATAATACGTAAAATTACATTAACTTATAATTTGTATTAATTTTATTTTAATTTTTATCCTAATATTATTAATTTAATGTAATTAGAATGAAAATTTTAAAATTTGAAATTTGAAATGGATAATCAATGAGATGACATTAATTAGAATGTCTAATTAGATGATACGTCTCAAATGGAGAATAAACATATTATTTTAGTATATATATATATATATAATTTGTAGTTTTACAAGGATATAAACATAATTATAAAAATTTAGTAGGATATATATGAAATTCTTCAAAAATGATTCAATTGGATAAGCTCTCATAATTATGGTCTCGAGTTATAAGTTATAAGAATATACATTTAATTTGATGTTTTATAAATATATACATATCTATCTATATTTATATCTATATGATACTATACTTATAAATGATATATTTTTCCAATCACCTCATGTATTTGATACCCCCCTACAAATTTCCAAAAACCTCATGCATTTGAAACTCCCACACATTTTTACCTTCAAAGTAATTAATCACACCTCACACAGTTTATATAACTGAAATTTGAAGCGACGAATGGAGCTATGGATGGTGAATTTAGAGCATGACATGAAGGAACAATTGATTTTCCTCCTATGTACTTATAAATAAGTTCTCGATTCTGATGAACATTTGGCAAGAATGATGAAACAAAACTTGCTCCTGCATGGTAATTAAATCCATTTATATCATTCGTTTCATACCTTCCACTCATTTAGTTTGCTCCTGGTACATGGTAATTAAATCTATTTATATCATTCATTTCAGAATTTTCACTCCTTTAGTTTGTATAATATCAAATGCTCTAAACGAATTATGAATATATGACAGGTGTGATAGGATAATATGGACCGGGGATGAACTAAAGCAAATACTATACCCTAGAAATGAATCCAAGTTGTCCGATCATCAGCCGGTGAAGACGACATTTTCTGCCGAAGTTAACGTCTCAAGATAAAATATCAAAACCTTTGTGTTTTAGATAGGTTTCCAGAACTATATTTGTTCCAATCTTATTGTCTTCAACAACAACATTACAAGAAGGGAAAATAACAGATGACATAATTACCCCTCGCCTACTTAAACTACTAGAACCTTGAACCACGAACATACACCATGCTTCGTTAGCTTTGATCAGAAGCCAATTGACCCATTTGAAACTCTAGTTACAATTACTGGCCACAAAATTTGAGATTAATTGTCGAGGAAATTTAACCATGAACATCTCATTCTTCATCACCCGAACTTTGAATTCTGTCGACCATGTAATTTTTATAAGATTCAATATTATAAAGATTCAGAAACGCATCTTTAAGAATCATATTAGATACTAATGTAGAATACAGTAGATAAACATTACATTTACAATTTTAACAGAATAATCAATTTGCATTATTTATAAGTATAATTTATTTGTATTTAAAAAAAAATTTACATACTATTTAATCACGTACAACCCTTATGTACAACCTATTCACAATAGATTGAAACATATAAGTTATAATGTAATAATTTTGTTAATTGCATTATGTTAGTATCTTATTTGTTTCAAAATCATGACTTCTCAATTAAGCATTGCATTTACAATATTAACGGAATAATCATTTTGAATTATTTATTAGTATAAATTATTTGTAAATCAAAAAATATACATACTATTTAATCGCATACAACCCTTATACACAACCTATTCACAATAGATTGAACCATACCAATTATTAATTATAATAATGTAATAAGTTGTTAATTACATTATGTTAGTATATGATCTTATTTGTTTTAAAATCGTCACTTCTCAATTAACTATGTGTTTATTTACTCCAACGAAAATGTATTTATAAGTAATGAGTTGATGAACATTCTAAACTCCAATTATTACTTAAAAATATTAAATAACTATTTACCCACATTTTCATCATCAAAATAAATAAATTTACCTTTAGAACCCACCTAATGCAAAATATTATTGCGTCTTTAATATTCTAAATAAAAAACATTTGTACATAGTGGTTGATCAATATTGTAACCTCCTATTATTAGTTAAAAATATTAAATAATTATTTAATTACTCATAGAACGATAAAAACCTTTCACATTTCCTTGATGAAAGTAAATAAATTTATAAATTTTGTTTTAAAGTTATATATTAAAGTAAAACTATTATTTAGCTCTTAAGTTATTCCATCTCAAAATTACTCATAGAACAACAAAAACCTTTCATATTTCCTTTATGAAAGTAAATAAATTTATAAATTTTCTTTAAAAGTCATTAAAGTAAAACTATTATTTAGCTCTTTAGTTATTCGATCTTAAAAATAACCCTAAATCATGAGGAGAAAGCTTAATTGGTATTAAAACCATTAAAGGCCACAAATGTTAAGAACAAATAAATGTCAATAACAATATTTATTATCTCAATTATATCATAAGTAATGTTTTGTTAGTGGAAAACATAAAATTCTAGAACACAATTCAAATTGATGATATTGTCGAGTTTATAAATCAAAATTTATTTAACATTAATTAAATCATTATAATAAGTTATAGAGTTTTGGCATTAAAATGAATATTCAATTTTAAATATGTGGCTAATATAAATAGTGAACTTCATCTACATAAAAAAAACTACATTTATACTAGCAAGTTTCATCGATGGCATATATGAACATAAGTGACCTTAATCCATCGAAAAATGATTGGGTTATCCAAGTGCGATTGTGTAGGATGTTCTCACACCCCAAATCCAAGAACGGCGGAAACGTTCTGGGGCGGAGGATGTCATATAAAGTATCACAACAGTGTAAAGTAGTAAACAAACAACAACATCATCCATTGTAATAATAGTAAAATTTTAATACATGTGTGTTCTTTCATAGAATAAGACATGAAAATAAGTAATCAAAATAAAAGACGAGTCTTGACTGCTCCATTTTCTCAAAACCTGGTCATCGTACCTGTCTACTGGTGACCTGAGAATACAAGTTATTTTGAAAGCGCAGATCAGCATTTAAGCTGGTGAATTCATAAGTATTTTAGTGTCATTGATTAGTAAAACTGTAAAGAAAGATTTGTAAATGTTTGACGAAAACGTTTGTATATGTATGAAATCCCTAGAAAATCCCATATTTCCTACTAGTATAAAATGTAGTCTTCTACCAAGACCCGACTGCTTTGAAGGTTTGCTTCTCTGTATGAATGAAGGTTTTTCCCATGTACAACTATTATTATCAAAATATAGTTTTATATTACCCTTTATGTGAGAAGATCACAATTTGAATATAATGGGAAAATGTATATGTGTACTACAGTATTATTTGTATTAATCACTGAAGTAATAACTACCTTAAAACCAATGGTTTAATTAAGGCAAAATGTGATATGACTGTTACCATACTAATCTGACTATAACACGACGATGAAAGACGTCAGAAAAAATGACATTTGGCACCCGTAGACTTGGAAGTCCCACTGTAGCGAACATCAAAGGTGTAGGATAGTCAATCCAGTATAGATCTATACACAAACTCATGCTCTCCCTCAAGGAGATTCTGGTTACAAAACGTGACATAACGAAATGGTCAATGTGTCATGAAGTAGTATCTCACATTATGTTATCTCTGAATCTTGTTATAGTATACTTGTTATAGTAATAGTATTCTATGTATAGTATTCTCTATATGGTATCCTTTGTATAGTATTCTCTGTTATAGTATTCTCTGTCTAGTATTCTCTGTCTAGTATTCTCTGTTATAGTATGTAATAGTATCTCTTCATATAATAGGTAAAATATTTGTATAGACTCATGAATGAACTGACTCTTGTGTGATTCCTTGTAATAGGAATAGTACATAGTATCTCCTAAACTATACCAATTATAGTTACTAGTAATGTATGTATATGACTGAATGAAGGTATGCCTTTGCTACCCAAAGGTACTAAACTAACTAACAGAAATTTTATGTCTACATATGTATACACAATATGTAACTAATATTTAGACGACATTCGGACAAATAACCGATGCCCTAAGGCCACATCCAAACAAGGAAAATGAATTAAAGCGAGTTAGCAATCCTAAGTCCTTTAAACATTACTTACATAACTATACATATATAGGCATGCATTTGATAATATAAAAGTTTAAAAGAAGTTTTGTAAAACATTTGAAGAGTTTAATGATAAAATTGATGACTTATTGTCAATTTATAAAACGATTTAAAAGCAGTTTGTTGACATGAACAGTTTAAAGTATAAGTAATCCTTTGTTTGAAACACAGTTTGAAATACACGAAAACCTTTGTTTGAAACATAGTTATAATAGAATTTGAAAGGAAAGATTTAGTATAGAAAACAAGTTTGATAAAGATTTTAACATGTAAAAGCGGTTGAGAAATCATTTTGAAGTAGTTTGTTTGGCAAAACAGCTAAAAGTAGAGAAAAATCCATTTGTATGCTAGTTATTAATCACAAGTGATTGGTATAATAACTACTATGATTCAAATTGTATTCCCCCCCCCCCATAAAAGCATTTAAAAACATTTAAAAGTTTGATTAAGGGATGTGAACTCACTAACTCACCTGTAGTGAGTGGATTGGATGGAATTGTCGAACAAGGTGCTAGGTGGCAAGTGAAGACTTGAACACAAACAATGATCCTATTAACATATAAAAACATATATTAGTGATTATCACACTAATTCAACAAGTAAAGACACCTTAGAACAAGGAAAACACTTGGATTCAAGTGTTATAAGGTCATAGGGTTGCATCTAACTGTTGTAAGGCATTGCTATTGAGTTTACGGCCTAAGGACCACACTCCATGGAGTTTACGGCCAAGAGTTTACGGACCTAGTGGGTTTACGGCTGTAAACCCATGGCAAACTGCCCAAATTCGCGTGTTAAGGTCCTTAGCTCAAATGTGAAGGGTTCTAGTCCAAGTTCTAAGCATTGGGAAGGAAGTTAGGGCAACATTGCACCCTCTTATGGAGTTTACGGCCTTGGGAGATTCCTTGGCCGTAAACTCCCTTCCATTCTAGATTTCTTGATGTTTCTAAGGCTTAAACAAGTTCATTCTAGTATATAATAGGCTAGGGCAAGTGTACTTACAATCTAGAAGCTTGCAAGAGTGTTTAAGGTCCAAGAACACTAGTATGTGTTCTTGGTGTTTTGAAGAACACTTGAAGATCTAACCAAAAGAAGAGATTTCATGGATGAAATCATGTGTATTCACTAGATATGGAAGGATATCAAGTTGACGATGGAAATTTTACTTACTAGATTAAAGATTGGAAGCAAAACTGTCAAGATCCTAGAGAGAGAATCCGCTTTCTTGAGCTTGTAATGGAAGAAATGAAGTAAAAATGACTAAGTGTCATATATATATATATATATATATATATATATATATATATATATATATATATATATATATATATATATCAAGGGGTTTACGACCACCTTGAGTTTACGGCCATAAACTCCAAGGTCTTGGCTGTAAACTCCTCTCTTGATGGCTTAAGGCTTGTTTGACAGGTTACAACTTCAACTGACACTCTCATTTACTTATTCATTTGATGAAATAAAGCTCAGAATCCTCAAACGGACTCGAAACTGTGCTAAAATTTAGTAAGAGTAAGTTTGACTTTCAAGGAAGTGCTTGACCGAACAGGATAGAAAATTTCAGGTTGTCACATCATCCCTAGAGTGAATTTCGTCCCGAAATTAGAGTTTAGGCAAGGAAGTAGAACGAATAATCGAGTAAAGAGATGAGGATACTTCCGTTTTGATTGATCCTCGCGCTCCTAAGTGAATTCAGGTCCTCGCTTGGCGTTCCAGCGAACCTTCACTAATGGGATGCGACTTTGTTTCATCTGCTTGACCTCTTGGTCCATGGTCACTACGATTCTTCCATGAAGTTGAGGCTCTTGTTGATCTCGATCTCGTTGAGTGGGGTACAAGAGTCTCGTCGAACAAAAACTTTTTCAAGTTCGAGACGTGGAAGGTAGAATGTACGTTGTTAAGTTCGTGGGGTAGGTTGAGTCTGCAAGTTACAGGGTCGATTCTAGCAAGAACCTCGAAAGGCCCTATGTACCTTGGATTTAGCTTTTTTTGCTTTCTGAAGCGTATCAAGCCTTTCTGGGGTGAGACTTTCAAGGGAACATGGTCTCCTCCTGGAATTCCAAAGGTTTGCTTATCTTTTCAGCGTAGCCTAGAAATTTACGAATTTCTTTAGGCGTCTTTGGTGCTGACTAATTCTCAATGGTTTTGATTTTGGAAGGGTCTACATGAATCCCCACTTTACTAATAGTGTGCCATAGGAATTCGACTCTTCGAATCCAAAACTCGCATTTAGAGAACTTCGCGTAAAGCTTCTCTGATCGTAATGTTTCCAAGGTCTGTCGTAGATGCTTTTTATGCTCTTTCTTACCACGAGAGTGGATAAGTTGGTCATTTATATGGACAATGACGAAATGATCCAAGTAAGGACGACATACCCTATTCATTAAGTTCATGAATACTACGGGAGAAATTGTCATATTCGAGAGGTATCACTACGAACTCATAGCGTCCGTATTGAGTTTGGAAGACCGTCCTCGGGACATCCTCTCCTAACACTCGTAACTGGTGATACTCGAATCTCAGATCCGTCTTCGAAAGGTACTTCGTTCCTTGCGGTTGGTCAAACAATTTATCTATGCGAGGAATAGGGTAATGATTTCCAATGGTAATCTTGTCGAGGTCTCTATAGTCGATGCACATACTAAACAATCTGTCTTTCTTCTTTGACCAACTAGAATGGAGTTTCCCAGGGTGAGAAGCTCGGTCTTATAAAGCTATTGCTGAGCAATTCGTTAAGTTGACTGGACAGTTCTTGCATCTCTGTAGGTGTTAGACTATAGGTCAATTTGATTATACGGGTAGCCCCTGCAACTAATTTGATTTCGAAGTTGACCTTGATGTTATGGAGGTAATCCTAGGAGTTATTCTGGAAAGATATCGGGAAGATCCAAAAGAAAGTACGATTACTCATGAAGTAGGAAATAGGGTAGGTACTTCTATTCTACCCGTATCTCTTGTCCCCGCTTAGCGAGAAGGCATTTAATTGGATTCTAAGTTTATTCACATGGCAGTACGATCACTCGTAGTCTTGAGCAGTCTCCGTCCTGAAGTTCATATCAGAAGTCATATTTGGTTCATCAGTCACAACTTCGTGTATACGAGTCATATATCATTAATATTGAAAAGGCAGTCGAATAAATGATTCTTCTTTAAGCTCACATCCAAACAAGGAAAAGAAGTTAAAGCAGAATTATCAATTCTAAGTCTGTAGAACCTTGATTATATACCACCCTTGCGTATACTTTCTTCAGCGATAGATCAACCGTATGGGTCTTTGGGTTGAACTTGACATACTATACGAGTGGTACTCCGGGGAGTTTTGTTGAGGTTTCTTCGGGAATGACATGAAACATAAGGTACTCTATGCATGAGTACCTCGGAGTTCTGGAATGACGGCTTCGCTAGAAAGGCGATCTCGAAGAAAAGAATTTATGCACGAAGTTGGTATTGTGAGGGCCGAATTGGCTAAAGTTATCTGATAATATCGGACTCACTTGGAAATAAAGGCATTAGACTAGATCATAATGGCGTTACATACAAAACACAATAGTGTAACTTATAACAGAGTTTCAGTACTTTAGTGTACTACAAGACTACTGTTGCAAATAAGGTATACTACAAAAAGCAAGTATATGCAGCACGAGAGCCCGTTGACTGGCGGAATCTCGCAAAAGATTAGACACTAGTTGCATTAGTGTTTAACATTTTATAAGTCTATTATAACGAAACGCCCTAGGATTTCAACGTGGGTCTGGAGTAGTCTCTCCTGTGGCAGTGATCCTTAGTATATTCCCGTCTACGCCAGAGTTCCTTGTTATTGGAAAATCCTTCTCGAGGTGTCCTATCTCACCGCATTGGTGACATATCTGGCTTGCACCAGCATCGGTGGTGGAAGTGATGTGTTGGGTCAGAGTTATATGGACACGGTTGCTTTCGTTGTTCCTCCTTTTCGAACAATTCCTTTTAAAGTGTCCATTTTCACCGCAACCATAGCAAGCTTGGTTGACTCCGATGTCAGGGACTTAAGTGATGGGTCGTGCCGATGCTCCACAGTTACGAGCATTGTGCCCTATTTTGTGGCAATTGCTGTAACGACCCAAATTTTTTTTTTTTTTTTTTTTTTTTTTTTGATATTACTTTAGAAAACATTAAATAATAAAAATATTGTCTAAATAAAAAGAGACATTGCTTGTTCACACCATAAAACATTGCAACCATGTTCTCAAAAGCCAAACCGTACATCCCATCAAATATCAGAGTACAATCCCAGTAAATCTCATAAATGCGGAAACCGAAGAGTGTGTGTATGACGTGCCGCTACCGCGCCGGCTCCTTCCCCTTCGATGCAGAGGTACCTGAAAACAAAACTGTAAACGTAAGCACAAAGCTTAGTGAGTTCCCCCCAACGTACCGCATACCATACAAACACATAACATATATACTGCCAGACTATTCTGGGGTGCCTGACTACCCGGTACGGCCATTCTGGGGTGCCGACCTACCCATACGGCCATTCTGGGGTGCCGTCTTACCCGTGTCAAGCCATTCTGGGGTGCTGACTACCCATCGGTCCTAACAACCGATCCTCGGGGACTATTTCACCCCTACCACTACGATCACATATAACATAACAAGCCAGCATACATACATATCGTCACATACTGTCAGACGTATCTGGGGTGTCTGACTACCCATCGGTCCGAACAACCAAACTCTACTACTATCACATACAGCATATCATGCTAGCATATAACATGTCAGGTACTAGCGAACTTAGATGATATCACAAAGACAATCATCTATCATACAACTCCTACTGGTGGGTCGGCATTGTGGCCTTAGACCCACCGCTACTGGAAGGTAACTCACCTCAAAGTAGCTGCTGAACTGATCGGGAACTAACTGACTGCTGCTGCTCCGGGAGTCCTCCGGCTGCAATTTCCACGACATACTCAATCAAACACTGCTAACTGTCCTTTAGGTAAAATGACCATTTTACCCCAGGATTAACTCTAAGCCAAAGCTGGAGTCAACTTTCAGTTGACCCGACTCGCCGAGTGGATCACCACTCGCCGAGTCCCTAGCAAACCAATGTCCTGGGTCCCTGGTTCTACTCGTCGAGTCGGGCTATGACTCGACGAGTTCGCCTTCTAACTGCCATTCAACACCTTCATCCTACTCGCCGAGTTGTATGAACAACTCGTCGAGTTCATCTTCATCCGATGAACACTTTATGCTAAGACTCGCCGAGTTGTATGAACAACTCGCCGAGTCTGTTCTTGAGCTATGAAGATTGCCTTGGACTCGCCGAGTCAGGGCATTGACTCGCCGAGTCCTAACATGGGTGAGTTCAGCTCCCAACTCACCGAGTCACCCCCTGTGACTCAAGGCTCAACTCGACACATGAAGAAGGGACCAATTCGGTGACTCGCGACCAGACTCGCCGAGTCACCTATGCGACTCGCCGAGTCGTCGCCATGCACTCCTTAAATATACCGATTTGCTCGGTTCCAGACCATGCCATTCATAGATCTGGACTTCTAGGACACGAATCACACGTAAAGTTTCCAACTTTACGTGTGGATATTCACCAATATGGATTATAAGGCTCAAAATGTCTCAAAATGGTAGATCTAGGGCTAACAAGCCTTATGGGGCCAAAAAGCTAACAGATTTGAGCTCCTGGAGCTCAATCTTACATAGATCCAGAGGCCAAACGCCTTATTACAACATATAATGAACATGCAAACTTGGGAAATTGACCAAGAAGGACCCAAATGAAGTTTTAAGCATAGAATCAAGGGGAAAACGGGTTGTACCTCAAAGGAAATGTTGAAATGACACAAGGATGGCTGATCTCCTTCTCCTCTTCTTGATCTACTCCTCTTACACTTCAAAACCTTCAAGAACACACCAAGAACACCTCAAACTCTCAAGAAAACAAAGGAAAACGATGTAGGGGGAGTTCTGGGGGTGAATGGGGACGAGTTGAGGCGGAATGAGAGTTTAAATAGGGTGCAAACCCTTGAAACTTAGGGTTTCATCCCGCAGCGGTGACTCGCCGAGTCCAGGATATGGACTCGTCGAGTCGCCTACTTAAAACGCGTCCTGAGTCTCGTCCCTACTCGGCGAGTCGGACCCTATGACTCGCCGAGTCCAAGGCTAAATTAGGGCAATGCTCAAATAAAATTCACATACCGGAAACCAGGTGCTACAAATCTCCCCCACTTATTTTAGACTTCGTCCTCGAAGTCTGCTGCCTGATCCTGAAACAGCTCGGGGTAGTGCTCCATCATCTCGTCTACCGGCTCCCAAGTCCACTCTGAACCCTTACGGTGCTGCCATTGCACCTTCACTAGCTCCACCCTCTTGTTCCTTAAATCCTTCGACTTCCTGTCGAGGATTGCGACTGGGCGCTCGATGTAGTTCAGGCTGTCATCAACCTGAATATCCTCCAAAGGTACTACTGCAGAATCGTCCACTAGGCACTTCCGCAACTGCGAAACATGGAAAGTGCTGTGGATCTGGCTAAGCTCGGCTGGCAGATCCAGCCTATATGCTACCTTGCCCACCCGGGCTAAAACCCTGAACGGTCCGATGAATCGCGGGCCCAACTTGCCCCGCTTCCTGAATCGGATGACGCCTTTCCACGGTGACACCTTCAGGAGGACCATATCCCCGACCTGGAACTCTAAATCGGATCGACGCTTGTCGGCATAACTTTTCTGTCGACTCTGAGCAGTCTGAAGCCTGCTCCGGACCTGCTGTATCCTCTCGGTCGTCTTGAGCACCACTTCGGTGCTTCCCATAACTCTCTGGCCAACCTCACCCCAGCATATCGGGGTCCTACACCTCCGTCCGTACAACATCTCGAAGGGAGGGCGGTCGATACTCGCGTGATAGCTGTTGTTGTAGGAGAACTCAGCCAAAGGAAGATAGGTATCCCAGCTACCACCGAAATCCAGAACACACGCCCGCAACATGTCCTCCAAAGTCTGGATGGTCCGCTCACTCTGTCCATCTGTCTACGGGTGAAAGGCAGTGCTGAAATGCAGACGAGTGCCCAACTCGTCATGGAATCTCTTCCAAAACCTGGAAGTAAAACGCACATCCCTGTCCGAGATCACCGATACTGGCACCCCATGCCGCGCCACAATCTCCCTGATATAGATGTCGGCCAATTTCTCGGCCGATATGCTCTCCGGAATCGGAATAAAGTGAGCACTCTTGGTCAATCTATCCACGATGACCCAAATCGAATCCACTCCACGCGCGGTCCTGGGAAGCTTCGTGATAAAATCCATCGTGATATCTTCCCACTTCCACAGTGGAATGTCCAACGGCTGCATCTTGCCATGCGGCCTCTGATGTTCGGCCTTGACCTTCCTGCAGGTCAAGCACCGCTCGACGTACCATGCCACATCCCGCTTCATGCAGGGCCACCAATAGTCTAGACGAAGATCCCTATACATCTTCGTCGCCCCGGGATGAATAGAGAATCGGGACTTGTGCGCCTCCTCCATCAAAATCTGGCGCACGCCCCCGTGATACGGCACCCACACCCTATGGTGTAGTGTCAATAACCCTCGGCTATCATAATCGAAGGAGGAAACCTGACCTACTACACGCTCGTTCCTCCGATGCTCCTCCTTGATAGCCTCCTGTTGAGCTTCCCGAATCTGCTCCAACAGGGGAGTCACCACAGTCATCCTCAAACAGGCGTCCCTGATCGGCGCCGTCTTGCGGCTAAGCGCATCGGCCACCACATTGGCCTTTCCCGGGTGGTAAAGGATCTCGCAATCATAATCCTTCACCACATCCAACCACCGACGCTGCCTCATGTTCAGATTCGGCTGGTCCATGAGGTACCTCAAGCTCTTGTGGTCCGTGTAGATGGTACACCGAACCCCATAGAGGTAATGTCGCCAAATCTTGAGGGCAAATACCACCGCCCCCAACTCCAAATCGTGCGTCGGGTAGTTCGCCTCGTGAGGCTTGAGCTGCCTCGAAGCGTAAGCAATGACATGCCCCCTTTGCATCAGCACCGCGCCCAACCCAGAAATGGACGCATCGCAATAAACCACGAAATCCTCCACGCCCTCTGGCAGGGCTAAGATCGGCGCCTCACACAATCTCTGCCTCAGCGTCTCAAATGCAGCCTGCTGCTCGGGTCCCCACCGAAAGACCACGGCTTTCTTCGTCAGCCGCGTCAGGGGCACGGCTATCTTGGAGAAATCCTGGATAAATCTCCGATAGTAGCCTGCCAATCCTAGGAAGCTCCGAATCTCAGATGGGGACTTCGGAACCTCCCATCTCATCACGGCCTCGACCTTGGCCGGATCGACCAGGATCCCGTTCTGGTTGACGAGGTGCCCCAGAAATTGCACCTCGCGCAACCAAAACTCACACTTGGAGAACTTGGCATACAAGCTCTCCCTCCTCAGGGTCTCTAACACCTCTCTCAAATGCTCCTCATGATCCTCCCGGGTCTTGGAATAAACCAAGATATCGTCGATAAAGACTATCACAGACCGGTCCAGCATCGGTCTGCATACACGGTTCATGAGGTCCATGAACGCGGCAGGAGCATTGGTGAGCCCAAACGGCATCACCACAAACTCGTAATGGCCATAGCGCGTCCGAAACGCGGTCTTCTGCATATCCTCCTCCCTGACCCTCATCTGATGATAACCCGAACGCAAATCAATCTTGGAAAACCAAGATGCGCCCTGAAGCTGGTCAAAGAGGTCATCAATCCTCGGAAGCGGGTAACGGTTCTTCACCGTTACCTTGTTCAGCTCCCGATAATCTATACACATCCGATGCGACCCATCCTTCTTTTTCACAAACAGAATCGGGGCTCCCCAGGGCGAACTGCTCGGCCGAATAAATCCCTTGTCCAGCAGCTCCTGCAGCTGCGTAGACAACTCCTGCATCTCGGGAGGAGCCAACCGATACGGTGCTTTGGCTATCGGAGCCGCACCGGGAACGAGGTCAATCCTGAACTCCACCTGTCGCTCCGGAGGTATCCCAGGTAGTTCCTCCGGAAAAACATCAGCAAAATCTCGAACCACCGGGACCTCGCTCACGGTCGCCTTACCCGCCTCCCGGGTGTCCATCACGTACGCGACATAACCCGCGCATCCCTGCTGAAGGTAGCGCCTAGCCCTCGCTGCTGAACATACAGTGGGTCCACACTGCGGCCGCTCTCCATGAATCACTAACTCTCCCCCGCTTGGGGTCTTGACTCGCACTAGCTGCTATGCGCAATCTATCACTGCCCCATTAGGGCTCAACCAATCCATACCAATAATCACCTTGTTCCCACGCAATGGAATGGGAACCAAGTCTACTAGGTAACACTCCTCAAACAGTCGCAGGACACAATCTCGAAACACCATCGATGCTCGCACCGATCAATCATCGGCAATCTCTACCTCTAACGGGCAATCTAACTCGCCTGAAGTCTCATGAAATCTCTTGCTAAGAGCAAGAGAAACGAACGATCGAGATGCACCCGAGTCGAACAATACCTGAACCGGGATGCCGTTCACATGGAACGATCCTAATACACATGTATACACACGAAGCACATATCAATATCATAACAACGTAAAATAAAAGATAGAAGGAAGGAATCATACCCGTCACCACATCGGGCGCGGCGCGTGCCTCCTCGGCAGTCAACTGAAATGCCCGACTCCTCACCACTGGAGCCTCTGCCTTGCCCTGACGGCCATCCGTGATCCGCAGGGTCGCTGGAGCTGGCGCCTTCACTGGCGCTGAAGCTGTCAACATGGGGCAATTGGCCTTCTTGTGGCCCCTCTGGTTGCAGTGGAAACACAGCAACTCCGATGTCTGAATAACGGTCGCAGGAGCAGTGCAATCCCTGCTGATATGCCCAAACTTGCCGCACTTGTAGCAGCCTGACGATCCCATCCTGCACGCCCCCTCGTGCGGCCTGCCGCACCTCCTGCAGCGGCTCGGTCCCGACTGGCCTTTCGGCCTCCCATCTGATCCCTTGGGCTTCTTCCCCGAAGCCCCTGATGCCTGACCATCCTCAAGTTTCCGTTTCCGGATGTGCTCCAAATCTATCTCTCTCTCCCTAGCCCTGGCAATCATGGAGTCCAGGGTAGGGCAAGCCGAAAAGCTAACATGCTCCCGAATGTCAGCTCGTAGCATATCGTGGTAACGAGTCCTCCTCATATCCTCGTCACCTGCATACTGGGGCACCAATAAAGCCCTCTCCCGAAACTTGGCGGTGATCTCCGCCACGGTCTCTGTCGTCTGCCTCATGTCTAAGAACTCCCTGGCCAGCTGCTGAAGCTCGACCGCTGGCGCAAACTCTGCCCTGAACCTAGCCACAAAGTCCGACCAGGTCATTGCCTCGACAGCCGAGGCTCCCATCGAGTCACCCACTGACTCCCACCAATCTCGGGCCCGGTCCCGTAAACACCCTGCTGCGTACCTCACCTTCGACCCCTCGGGGCAGAAGCTGATCAACTGGGCGGACTCGATATCCGCAATCCACCGCCTGGCGACAATGGGGTCCTTCACCCCATGGAAATCCGGCGCACCACTGCTCCTGAAGTCCTTGAAGGACAGTGTGCGAGATCCTGACTGGCTAGAGGCCAAGTCGCTCCTGAATGCCCGTAGGCGATCCTCCATCATCTCCACGATCCCTTCCTTGATCGACCCAAAGATGATGGGGGTCGACTCAAGGATGCCCCTAGTGATCTCCGACGTGATGAACTCACGTAGCCTCTCCTCAATCGGCTCGGTGCCAGATCCCGAACCTGACCCCTCTCCTGACCCGCCATCTGTCGGTCTCGGTCGAAGTACCACCATTCTGCAAAACATCAATAATAATCATTAGTGGTACTGCTACTTTCTGAGGGATCTCAACTACTAACAGGTTCCTTGGTCTCGTCTTGGCCTTCCTCGGCTCGGGTACGGATCCTCTGCTTTCAGTAGTACGGTCCCATACTACCTTCCACATCTATCCGTACCTTCTCCGAGGAATTCCTCGACTCCACCAACTCCCCTCTACTACTGCTACTAATCTCTGCTGCTCTCATCCTAGGCTTGCCCTAGGTAACTTCTGACTCTACTCAAACCAGTCCTCAGCTGCTGAAGGCCTCATTGTAATGCCAATTAGCCACCACCTGAATACCATCACATGTAATGAGGCTTGGATAATCCTTCGAGTAAAAGTCTCGTCCCTACAACGGTTGGACTCAAACGAGAGCTGCGCAGTAGGGCCAAATCCAGCACTCTGAGATTATTCAACCCTGCTCACCTGTGATGTGACGTTTTCACCTAATGGCTAACTCCCACCACTCAGAGTCCCACAAAGCACAAAGCAAGCAGCATTCGGACAAGGGGAAAATCTAACCACAACATACTCAAACAATCATATCCACAAAGCAAGAATCTGAACTAGCATGCAACACAAACTCATAAACTCAGGCATAACCTAAACAGGCTATCCTACTACTGTCTAATCAGCACTATCATGCAGCTAAAAAGCACAAATAACAGGCACATAAGGCATCACTCCTAGATCCTTAGCCTATTCTAGCATGCAATATTCACAAAGCTGATAAACATAACATAAACTTGTATGGGTACTATGGGGAATACTTACTTGAGCTCGGCCGGTCGTGCACGTCACACACTTTACTCTTTCTCGTGACTCTTTTCCGGGTTTTAAAGAATAATTTCTTTTGAAAAATCTTTCAGTCCCTCGGTTTGAGTCCAAACACTCCCGAAGGCGTGTCCGAATCCCTCAAACCAGGGCTCTGATACCAACTTGTAACGACCCAAATTTTTTTTTTTTTCTTTTTTTTGATATTACTTTAGAAAACATTAAATAATAAAAATATTGTCTAAATAAAAAGAGACATTGCTTGTTCACACCATAAAACATTGCAACCATGTTCTCAAAAGCCAAACCGTACATCCCATCAAATATCAAAGTACAATCCCAGTAAATCTCATAAATGCGGAAACCGAAGAGTGTGTGTATGACGTGCCGCTACCCCGCCGGCTCCTTCCCCTTCGATGCAGAGGTACCTGAAAACAAAACTGTAAACGTAAGCACAAAGCTTAGTGAGTTCCCCCCAACGTACCGCATACCATACAAACACATAACATATATACTGCCAGACTATTCTGGGGTGCCTGACTACCCGGTACGGCCATTCTGGGGTGCCGACCTACCCATACGGCCATTCTGGGGTGCCGTCTTACCCGTGTCAAGCCATTCTGGGGTGCTGACTACCCATCGGTCCTAACAACCGATCCTCGGGGACTATTTCACCCCTACCACTACGATCACATATAACATAACAAGCCAGCATACATACATATCGTCACATACTGTCAGACGTATCTGGGGTGTCTGACTACCCATCGGTCCGAACAACCAAACTCTACTACTATCACATACAGCATATCATGCTAGCATATAACATGTCAGGTACTAGCGAACTTAGATGATATCACAAAGACAATCATCTATCATACAACTCCTACTGGTGGGTCGGCATTGTGGCCTTAGACCCACCGCTACTGGAAGGTAACTCACCTCAAAGTAGCTGCTGAACTGATCGGGAACTAACTGACTGCTGCTGCTCCGGGAGTCCTCCGGCTGCAATTTCCACGACATACTCAATCAAACACTGCTAACTGTCCTTTAGGTAAAATGACCATTTTACCCCAGGATTAACTCTAAGCCAAAGCTGGAGTCAACTTTCAGTTGACCCGACTCGCCGAGTGGATCACCACTCGCCGAGTCCCTAGCAAACCAATGTCCTGGGTCCCTGGTTCTACTCGTCGAGTCGGGCTATGACTCGACGAGTTCGCCTTCTAACTGCCATTCAACACCTTCATCCTACTCGCCGAGTTGTATGAACAACTCGTCGAGTTCATCTTCATCCGATGAACACTTTATGCTAAGACTCGCCGAGTTGTATGAACAACTCGCCGAGTCTGTTCTTGAGCTATGAAGATTGCCTTGGACTCGCCGAGTCAGGGCATTGACTCGCCGAGTCCTAACATGGGTGAGTTCAGCTCCCAACTCACCGAGTCACCCCCTGTGACTCAAGGCTCAACTCGACACATGAAGAAGGGACCAATTCGGTGACTCGCGACCAGACTCGCCGAGTCACCTATGCGACTCGCCGAGTCGTCGCCATGCACTCCTTAAATATACCGATTTGCTCGGTTCCAGACCATGCCATTCATAGATCTGGACTTCTAGGACACGAATCACACGTAAAGTTTCCAACTTTACGTGTGGATATTCACCAATATGGATTATAAGGCTCAAAATGTCTCAAAATGGTAGATCTAGGGCTAACAAGCCTTATGGGGCCAAAAAGCTAACAGATTTGAGCTCCTGGAGCTCAATCTTACATAGATCCAGAGGCCAAACGCCTTATTACAACATATAATGAACATGCAAACTTGGGAAATTGACCAAGAAGGACCCAAATGAAGTTTTAAGCATAGAATCAAGGGGAAAACGGGTTGTACCTCAAAGGAAATGTTGAAATGACACAAGGATGGCTGATCTCCTTCTCCTCTTCTTGATCTACTCCTCTTACACTTCAAAACCTTCAAGAACACACCAAGAACACCTCAAACTCTCAAGAAAACAAAGGAAAACGATGTAGGGGGAGTTCTGGGGGTGAATGGGGACGAGTTGAGGCGGAATGAGAGTTTAAATAGGGTGCAAACCCTTGAAACTTAGGGTTTCATCCCGCAGCGGTGACTCGCCGAGTCCAGGATATGGACTCGTCGAGTCGCCTACTTAAAACGCGTCCTGAGTCTCGTCCCTACTCGGCGAGTCGGACCCTATGACTCGCCGAGTCCAAGGCTAAATTAGGGCAATGCTCAAATAAAATTCACATACCGGAAACCAGGTGCTACAATTGCAGCATGGCATTTCATGGCAAGCCCCATTATGATGAAAGCTACACTTGTTACACTTCGGGAGTTTTCCCTTGTATGGTCTGATCGGTGCTGAAATGGCAGGGGTTGCCACTTGTCGTTGTCGCATGGAAAGTCTTTGGGATCGCTTGCGCTCCTTTTGGGCTTGACGCTTTCGTTTCCTATTCTCGATTTTACGGCTTTGCAAGTCTGTGACTGTTATCATTTGTTGGCTTCCCGGATCGATACAACGATCGGAATTTTCAACCCCCTTGCCAGCCTTGCTTGCGTTGTTAGCGCTGAGGTTTGCAAGGACAACTGCCACTGCAGCTATTACTGCGGCTTGGAATGTAACGGTGTCAATATGAAGGATAGGGGTTTCGTTGCTCGGCTGACTATTTCTGGATGACGACATGATTCTGTTATACGAAAGTAAAGGAGTTCGTGAGTGATTATGCTTGAACCTAGATGTATTTCGATCATTCATGTAAAGAGTAGAAGTAAGTTCTCGAGGGTTTGACCTACATCCCTATGATGCAATCCTAGTAAGGAGTAGAAGCAAGTTCATAGAATGGTCACAAGACGTTTGTTTCCCAAAATAGGGTATCATTGGTTGGTGGATAACATGACCCAACTTTTGAAAGAGAATTGGAAATGATCCTTGAGCTAAATTACCATAGCTCAATAATTTTGATGAAAGTGAGGGTTAGATATAGTTCCAATGATAGTAGAATGAATGTATTTAAACAAAGATTGACACAGAAATTAGCCGACTGTCAATATTATCGATATTTAGGATGTAATAAGTTTAGGAAAATTGACCTTGTAGAAGGTCTTACATCATATCTGGAGCAAAAAAGTTTTGATAGCATAAAGGCCTAACTAAAAGGACTTACGGTACTGGGGTAGATACATAGAAAAGTGCTATATAGGGCATAGATAGGAAAAAGATTCCTTATAACAAGGAAGGAAGATAAAGCACCTCCTACTGGTGACAGTCATCCCGCTGGTGAACCCTTAGTTCAGCCAGTTGACATTCCATATCTAACAGATGTCTTTCGTACACCCTTTGGCGTACTCGGAGCTCTATGACTTTGGCTCGAGTTTCAGCTAGTGCTTGTAGTAGAGCCTCGTGGTCACTCTCAGATCTCTCATGAGCACTTTCAAGGTGAACGGTGTGGATGGTATGCATTCCTACATTGGCATCAACCTCTGCGATACGATGGAGAGCTGTACTACCCTGGATTTCGTTTCGGGCAACCCTATGGACCAGGATTGGCAGAACCATGTCTGCTGAGCTTCCCTCGCTCAGGTTATAGAAGCTTCGGTCTCTATTGAATGGCATGGGATGATCTTATTCTTCTCTCCATGTCTCCAAGCATTCTACCCAAGGGGGCGTCGGGCCTTAAAAAGTCGGACGAGGGTTAGGATTTGGGTTGGGAGCCACCGGGGGTAGGTTCTCAACCTCAGGCTCGGATTTAGCTCCATCCAAAAAGCCTTCAACATGGTGATCGTCCAAAGGGATTGGATGATCATCTTCTGGCTCTTATCCAAACCATCCAACATTGCCTTCGTTCGGGAAATACGGGTTGCCATGGGGATGGGGTCCAACCATGTTAACTACGTGAGAAATGGGGATAATGAAATAATTACTAGACGTACTATCTAGATAATTATAAGATAATCTTCATGAGTTACTTCAATATCTATAAAGTGCATACCAGTTATATGTAATCAAAAAGGGTAGGCCTTCGAATAGGCGACCTTAACTCCAAATTCACAAGGAACAGGGGGTAAAGCAAAATTTCACAGATTTTAAGTCTATGTCATCCTAGTTACATATAACCTTAGTGTATCCACTTAGAAACTATTGACCTACCAATGAAAATCTTTAATTCCCAACTCAGTAATTATAGTAACACAAAATACTTCTAATGCTTTCATTGTGGTAGTGTCGGTAAGTTTTTTTTTTTGACTTGTTGCCATATCACAACCATTCTTGGGCATATGCTAATCACTCCTCAGACCAGCATAGTTGATCAGGCTATGCCACTCCCAGGACTGACCATACATCCCCAAGCTTACTTGTGATATTCAACATTCGTAATACTTTTGTTTTTGTCATTGTGACACTGATTTTAGTAAGAATGCAGGCATGTATACTTAGTTAAATATTTTATTATTCAAAAGTATAAACTCTTGGTCAGAGTATTTTAATACCATTGTATTTATAGTGTGTATACCTTTTATGGGTTGATATACTCAACTCACTATAAACAATGCTCTGATACCAATCTGTCACACCCCAAAACCAAGAACGGCGGAAACGTTCTGGGGTGGAGGATGTCATGTAAAGTACCACACCAGTGCAAAGTAGTAAACAAGCAACAACATCATCCATTTCATTAATAGTAAAATTTTAATACATGTGTGTTCTTTCATAGAATAAGACATGAAAATAAGTAATCAAAATAAAAGACGAGTCTTGACTGCTCCATTTTCTCAAAACCTGGTCATCGTACCTGTCTACTGGTGACCTGAGAATACAAGTTATTTTGAAAGCGCAGATCAGCATTTAAGCTGGTGAATTCATAAGTATTTTAGTGTCATTGATTAGTAAAACTGTAAAGAAAGATTTGCAAATGTTTGACGAAAACGTTTGTATATGTATGAAATCCCTTGAAAATCCTATATTTCCTACTATTATAAAATGTAGTCTTCTACCAACTCCCGACTGCTTTGAAGGTTTGCTTTTCTGTATGAATGAAGGTTTTTCCCATGTACAACTATTATTATCAAAATATAGTTTTATATTACCCTTTATGTGAGAAGATCACAATTTGAATATAATGGGAAAATGTATATGTGTACTACAGTATTATTTGTATTAATCACTGAAGTAATAACTACCTTAAAACCAATGGTTTAATTAAGGCAAAATGTGATATGACTGTTACCATACTAATCTGACTATAATACGACGATGAAAGACGTCAGAAAAAATGACATTTGGCACCCGTAGACTTGCAAGTCCCACTGTAGCGAACATCAAAGGTGTAGGATAGTCAATCCAGTATAGATCTATACACAAACTCATGCTCTCCCTCAAGGAGATTCTGGTTACAAAACGTGACATAATGAAATGGTCGATGTGTCATGAAGTAGTATCTCACATTATGTTATCTCTGAATCTTGTGATAGTATACTTGTTATAGTAATAGTATTTTATGTATAGGTAGGGCAAGAGTACTTACAATATAGAAGCTTGCAAGAGTGTTTAAGGTCCAAGAACACTAGTGTGTGTTCTTGGTGCTCTTGGTGGTTTGAAGAACACTTGAAGATCTAACGAAAAGAAGAAATTTCATGGATGTCATCATGTGTATTCAGTAGATATGGAAGGATATCAAGTTGACGATGGAAAGTTTACTTACTATATTGAAGATTGGAAGCAAAACTCTCAAGATCCTAGAGAGAGAATCCGTTTTCTTGAGCTTGGAATGGAAGAAATGAAGTAAAAATGAGTAAGTGTCATATATATATATATATATATATATATATATATATATATATATATATATATATATATATATATATATATATATATGATATATATATATATATATCAAGGGGTTTACGGCTACCTTGAGTTTACAGCCGTAAACTCCAAGGTCTTGGCCATAAAATCCTCTCTTGAGGGCTTAAGGCTTGTTTGACAGGTTACAAGTTCAATTGACACTCTCATTTACTTATTCCTTTGATGAAATAAAGCTCAAAATGCTCAAACGGACTCGAAAGTGTGCTAAAAGTTAGCAGTAGTAAGTTTGACTTTCAAGGAAGTGCTTGACTGAACAGGATAGAAACTTTCGGGTTGTTACAGATGTGGGAAGCAGGCAATCATAAAAATGGTAATGAGATAATGGGGTTGGAGATGGTCATTGTTGATGATAAGGTATATTTATGTTTATGTTTATATTTTTTAGTTAGTGTCGATGCATAAGTATGATGCAAAATAAATTACTTTTCGAATTTTGTTTGTGCACACTGTTAAGGTGAATCAATTCAGGTTTTCATTAGGAAGAACCATATTAAGAAATACAAACCCCTTTTGGAAGAAGTCGAGGTGTATGCTATTAGGAATTTGGCGGTAACAAAATCAGTTGTTGAATATATGGTTGTGTCAACCGAATATCATATCTATTTTAATAGCATGACTTTTGTACACAAGCTCACAACTATACCCCATGAAATCCCTCAAAATGTTTTCTTCTTTACACCTGACGAGACTCATGAAGAAAAGGTCAACAACAATACACTTTTGATAGGTACTGCTTCTATCTTTTCCTTTTATTTTAGACTTTTTAATGATTCACATTAATGGATTTGTTTGCATTTTAATGTTAGATTGATATATGTTGTAGATATTATTGTATGTGTGATGGTGTTGGTGAAACTGAATATTATGACCCTATTAAAAAGACTTAATTTGCTAAAAGATATATAATTGGCATAAAAAAGGTGAGCATGTTATTTAATCTGACTCATGTAATATGAATGTATCATTGATATACAATATGTACCATGACAATTATGTGTTTGTTTATTCTTACAAGAATATTTAGTTTGCACTCTTGAATAGTGGTGATAAGAAGGTCATGAAGGTGAGGTTGTGGAGGAACACTTCCGAAATATTTGATTCTAAGTCTTATGATGGCGTTGGCACTCTACTTATTGCAACTATAACATCTACTGCCATTAAAAAAATCCAAGGTGTGTTACAAATGTTATATTCCTAAGAATGAGTGTTTAGTTTTTATAGAAATATATTTGTATAACATTCAATACATATTTATAGGTGAGTTGAATTACGCTTCAACCACACCTACTAGGATATACAATTCGAAACTAAAAATATTTATACCAACTTATTATAAGATTTATTGTATAAGAGCTAACAACAATGTCATTGATATATTTAAAAAGAGTATATTTGTAAAGATTCAAATATATTGTTGTATTTTGCGCAACGCGTATGTATTCGCCTAGTAAATAAAACTTATAAAAGATGTCATTCAAATCAGTATGGTTCAAGTATGACCTCAATCTTCAACCATATTGAGTTGAAACTCCCAAACTTTACAACTTCTTTTACTTAATTGTCTTTAAGAATTCTATTTGTAACTCTAAAAGTTTTCAATTTCTTCAACTTAATTAAATGGTTAATTTCAATATTTTGCCTATATATGAACATTATCTTCCATTATTGGTTACTCATATTTTTTTCACTTCTCTTTTGTCTATATAAGAACATTTATCTTCCATTATTGGTAACTCATATTTACATCTATCAACTTTCCATTTTTGGTATATAGAGTGCTTGACAATGAAGAAGAAGGTTGTAGTTGTTTATGTCTAAAAAAAATATTTTAATGATGAAATGTATCGGGGAAACTTGATCTTATTTGCAATTGAGATTGTTTAATCAAATTAACTTTGATGTGTTTGGTGCTTATTTCGTGTGATGTAATATTTTTTTCTAATATAGTTATTAATGTTTTTTAATGTTCCATGGTATTTTTATTTCGTAATTTAGTAAAGTGCATCCATAAATTATTCTTCAACAAGAAGGATACATCTATAAAACCTTGTTTTGGGCCATTATGTGATTCAAGGTCGTGGGCCGGAAATTGATTCCATAAAATCTTTGACGTCTTAAGGAGGAAATGTTAGATCTGTTGGAAGAAGGGAATGAAGGTTATGAGACTTAAATCCTCTAGATTTTGCTTTGGACTGAAGGGTAGCGTGGGAAAATTCATAGGTCGGTTCTTGCATGAGAAAGGGATTTTGTTCGAGGAGTTCTCAATCCAAGATATCTAGATATTATCGTGGAGCTTCTCTTTACCTTTTCGTGGATATAAAGAACGTCGGAAATGGTCTTAGAATGAAGGAGTTATGGCCAACTGAAGTTGAGGTGTTTTGGAGCCTTGGCTAGTACGCGGGGCTTACTCATTGAGTAGGTAGTACGTAGTGGGAGAATTAATCGCGGTTGGCATTTGAGTACGTTGGGCGTACTCAGGAGTATGCAGGGCGTACTCCCTTCAGCTTGAAACACTATTTTTTAGAGTCTTATTCCTATTTAAGCTGATTATGTTCATGAGGCCTTGCCTTTTTTCAACCTCCATACCTCCTAAACCTTAATCTCGACCCTTAGCCACCATCTTTGAGCTCCTAAGCTATAACATCCAAAAATACGACCCAAATTTTTTTTTTTAATAATAATAAAAATCATATACTGATCGTCACATCATGAAACCATATGTCAAATATCTCAACCCATAACAAAATGTCATGAACATTTGTGCCAAATCAAACTATGAATCAAAACAAACTCCCAGGAATAAGACTGAAGCTGTGGTGTGTGCAATGCCATCATCCAGAGCTCTTCCCTTTACTTGCGGAAGTACCTGAAACCAAAACTGAAACTGTAAGCACAAATCTTAGTGAGCTCCCACAAACTACCACATACCATACAATAACATATAACACATACTGGGCCTTGCCCACTGCATCAGACCGAAGTCCGGAACTACCCAGGGCCTTGCCCTCTGCATCGGATCGAAGCCCGGAAACTGCATCGGACCGAAGTCCGGAACTAACTGGGACCTTGTTCCCTGCATCAGACCAAAGTCTAGAACTAACCAGGGCCTTTCCCTCTGCATCGGACCGAAGTCCGGAAGCTGACTGAGCATAACATAGCATGGCATAAACATATCAACTAGCATGAACACATAACTACATACTGCATCGGGCCGTAGCCCAGAACACACAACACATAAAAACTGTCTGAGCCACGAAGGCACCAAACATACTAACTACTGCACTATACCGAAATCCGGAAACTAATGCTAGCTAAACGGGCCGGAATTGTGGCCTTAGACCCGTTCCTACTGGAAGGAAAACTCACCTCGTAGCCTAGCTGTTGAAAGAACTGCTCCGGAATCTATCTGCTGCGGCTCCGGTTTCACCCCAGCTACAATTTCCATAAGTACCATAAATCAAATACTGATATTAATACTGAGGGTAAAATAACTATCTTACCCCTGGTCAAAGTCAACCTATCGGTCAAAGTCAACATTTAGTTGACTTGACTCGTCGAGTTGGGTCACCAACTCGTCGAGTCCTTACTCTCACTTTCTTTCTTCCACTCGCTACTACTCGTTGAGTTTTGGCATAAACTCAGCGAGTTCCTCTTTGATACTAACACTCAGACAATCTGCATCCGAATCGCCGAGTTGTATGAACAACTTGTCGAGTTCTCCTTCATCAGATGAACACTCTAGCTGTGTCTCACCGAGTTGTATGAACAACTCGCCGAGCCTGTTCTTGAGGCATGAAGATTGCCTTGGACTCGCCGAGTCAGGGCATTGACTCGCCGAGTTCTTCCACGAATGAGTCTAACCGCTAGCTCACCGAGTCCATCTCTCACTTACTGATTCCACTCGGCATAACTCGAAAAAGGGGAAAACAGGGGACTCATGACTCGACTCGCCGAGTCGTATACATGCAATCACTATATACTCGATTCTGCTTGAAACCAGTTCATTCCAATCATAGATCTGAGTTCTTGGGGCTCGATTAACATGTAAAGTTTCCAACTTTACGTGTAAATAACATCAAATGAAGGTTTTAAGGCTCAAAGCACACTATAAGAGTAGATCTAGAGCTTTCATGCAAAATGGCTCCAAAAAGGTACTAGATCTAAGCTTCTGGAACTCAAACCTAGCTAGATCCGAAGGCTATTCATCTCAATGAGTCCTCTATGCTACTACCAAGCCAAGAAATGGTTCAAGAATAACTTTAATGGCTTTCCAAAGGGGGATTAAAGCATAGAAACAGAAAAGGGTCAAGTTATACCTCACTATACTCTGAAATGCGACAAAGATCTTGGATCTCCTTCTTCTCCTCTTGATCTACCTTCCTTCTTCTCACAATATCTTCAAAGAATCACACCAAAACACACAAAAAGCTAAGAGAGTTCTAGGGTTTCGAGAAGGATGCTCTGAGGGGTGATGGGGGCTGACTTGAGGTCCCAAAAAGTTGTTTAAATAGGGTGCAAACCCTTGAAATTAGGGTTTCATCCAGACTGGCGGACTCGCCGAGTCCAGAATATGGACTCGTCGAGTAGCTAACTTAAACGTGCTCAAAATCCCGACTTTACTTGACAATTCTGGCTACTGACTCGTCGAGTTCCTCTTGAAAACTTGAAAAATAAATATTTAAATAACATACCAGAATTTGGGGTTTTACATAAGCTATTGTGAGGAATATTGGTGTGTTCTTGTGCTTTTTGAAGAGATTGAATGTTGTTGAAGAATCATAATTTGGAGTGGAGTTTGGAGATCCAGAAGTCACACCTCTTTTGCAATCTATTGAAGGTAAAAAGCTCTTGTCTTGACATCTCCTTGAGTAGATCTAGTTTGGAGTGATTTGTAGCGTAATGTGGTCCCTTTGGTTTGTCCTTATGAGGAAGAGTTACTCCAGAAGTTTGGTCAGTAGATCTGGATGTTTTAGGATTCCTAAATGCATAAAAATGTAATCTTAATGGTTGATATCTACCCATGCCTATGTATTAGATTCTTGTTGAAGTTGTAAAGTTAGGGTTTGGATTTGGGACCTATTAAGCCATGAAAAAGCGCAAAGTTAATGAATTTACAGGTTAATGCATGATTTGGAACTAGTTCTAAGCATTTGACGATTTGGTTAAAGGTTTCAGTCTTTTCTTGATGGAATAAGAGTCAGTAGGGTACATTGGGCGTACCTCCTGGTACGTAGCGCGTACTAGGTCAACACCTCCTGTGGGCTGGTCAAGATCGATAGTATGTTGGGCGTACTAACTGAGTACGCAAGGCATACTCAGTCTGTATGGAATTCCTTGAATTGTTGACTTTTGATCGTTAACCAAAAGTTTGACCAGGGTTGACTAATGGATATTTTGGGACTTTTAGGAAATTAGACCTTCTTGCCCATGATGGTTTTTAGGCCCAGATAGGATATTGGGCCATATTGGGCTTTTGTTGCTATTGGTTTGGGCTGCGGATTTTGGCCCAAGTGAGGAAAGGGTAAAATGGGCTTTTAACCTATGTATTGGGTAGTCGGATTAGGTTTCCAACTGTGGGTTGAGGAACAATTGTTTATTGGGTGTTATTTGATATTGTTAGCGCGGGGACTTTCCAGATCGGTAGTTCGAGCTTTTGGTCTGTGTTATTCAGCAGCTTGAGGTGAGTCTTCTCCCAGTGCTCGTGAGTCGAAGTCACCAATGTCAACTCACTAAATTATGTATGTAGGATGTCAGCTATCTTTGTGACTCTTGCATGTTTGCATGATCCTATGTGAAACACCCCAAAAATAAGACCTAAAAAAATCATTTTTAAATTAATAAAACCAATATCCCAAAAACATCATCATAAAAATTCAGATGAAACAAATGTATCAATCATCATAATATATAAGAGTAAATCACAAAATGCGGAACAAGGTGGTGTGTGCTCTGCAATGATATCGAGCTCTTCCCTTTAGAACTAGAAGTACCTGAAATATAAACTGAAAACCGTAAGCACAAAGCTTAGTGAGTTCCCTAGCATACCACATACCATACATACACAACACACAACAGGCTCCTCCCACAGTTGCATAACAGGCCCTGCCCAATGAGCATAACAGGCCTTGCCCAATGAGTATAACGGGCCCCGCCCAAACTCGTATAACAGCCCCCCCACATACAATAAGCATAACATGTAATTGCATAAAAAATAACCATCGGGCCCCACCGAGTAAGCGTACAAGTACATACACATACAAGAGTCACACAAAAATCAAGTACTCTAACATAACAAATCATGGGTAGGCATTGGTGCCTTAGACCCGCTAAACATTGTGAGGAAACTCACATCACACCGTTGAATCTCATAGATAAGTCTCTGGCTGTTGGCCCGCTAAAATTCCCGCACTATCAATCACAAATAACATCCAATTAACAATTAGATCCCAACTCATACTAAAAGTCTAAACTAGGCAAAAGACCTTTTTAGCCTTTACCCATCTTAGCCCAAAGCTTAGGCCCAATCCAATTGTCTAAAAGCCCAAATTCCAAACTAATTACCCTAAACCCAATTATGGCCCAAATTTTCAAATTGGGGCCCAAATCTATTTAATGGGCCTTCGACCAAAATTCCACTAACATAACAACAACCCAATAATAGAATTCTGATGGCTTAACAAGGCCCAAAACAAACCAAGGCGTAACATGGCCCAATACCGAGAAGCCAACATCACGGAATCCCACAGCTAAGTTCGCGGGACGTACTCAACTTGTATGCTAAGCGTACTCGCTTTAGGGCTTGTACGTGGTGCATACGAGCTTGTACGCCCAACATACTCCCTTGTTTGGCCAACTTTCCTTTTCCGGCTCTTAATCGATTAAGACTCCGTCTCAAACTCAAATTTGACTTTCTTAAGGTGGTTTATCACATAAAGTTGCCAACTTTACGTGCATAGATGGCTTAATGGGGCTCTTGAGCTCAAAAGATCTTAATAGATGTCTTAACACATGCATGATACCAAAACCACCATAAAGTTTGCACCTTTATGCTTAATAAACTCTTAATATGCCTATATCTAAAAGGATAAGCCCCACAAACGACTTTAACTCACCAAACCAACCCAAAAGGGACCAAAAAGCATAAAACCATAAGATGAAAAGATTTAAGCATACAAAGATCAAGGTCGAGGCTTCATACCTTCTTGCAACTATGGAAGGTGCCTAATCTCTGGATCTACAAACTCAAGCTTCAACAAAGCTTCTTCACTAACTCATTCTTCTACCAAATGCACCAACTAACCAAAGATACACCCCAAAAGGTCAAGAACACTCAAACATGCTATTAGGGTTTGAGATTAGGGTTTTAGGACAATGGAGGCTGATAAAGAGGCCGAATCTTGACTTAAGGTGGTTATATAGGGTGCAACACCCTAAAATTAGGGTTTCATTAAACCCCTCGTACTCCCTGCATAACCCTCGTACGTGCAACATACGAGACTCGAACCCACGATCCATTCTCCCCATTAGTACGCTAAGCATACACATGTGGTATGCCCCGTGTACTAGCTTATCAGCTAGTATGCTAAGCGTACCCTATAGTACCCCCACATACTAACCTTAAGGACCAAAAATCCAATATTAAAAATTACAAAGGAAAAAGGGAAACATAACCATTCAAGCATTACAATTGTCCCCCACTTGAATCAGACTTTTTCCTTGAAGTCCACTATCCCAAATAACTCCGGATAGTGCTCCCGCATCTCATATTTTGGCTCCCAAGTCCACACCAAACCCTTACGTTGTTGTCGTTGCACCTTTACCAATTCACATAATCATTCCTTACCATCCCAGGCTTGCCATACAGCCTGAGCAATCCAATCATAACTTCGAGCATACAACAACCTTCCTAAAGACAACCGAACCCAACCCTAGCAGGGATCTATAAACCTGGTACAACTCCAAGGTCTCCAATGAAGTTCTTTAGCCATATCGCCTCATTTGACGCTTCGCTTGCTACTATGTACTCTTATTCGCACATTGAATCAGCTATGGTCTCCTGCTTGAAATTTTCCAAGTCACTGCTCCTCCGTTCAGGGTAAAGACCCAACCCGACTGAGAGCGGAAATTATCTCGGTCGGTCTGAAAACTGGCGTCACTATACCCTCGCACTCTCAAGTCATCACTCCCACCGATGATAAGGAACCATTCCTTATTCCTTCATAGGTACAAAAGAATGTTCTTTACTGCGGTCCAATGTGCCCTACCAGGGTTCTCTTGATATCTACTGACCATGCTCAAATCGAAGGCCATATCAGGGTGAGTACACATCATAACATACATGATTGAGCGAAATGTAGAAGCGTAAGGTACTCAGCTCATCTCTGCTATCTCAGCTTCGATACTCGGGGTTTGAGTCTTACTCAACTTGGTATTGCTTTAGATTGGTAACTCCCTTTTCTTGGAATTCTCCATGGTAAAACTTTTTAACACTTTATCCAAGTAAGTACTTTGAGTAAGTCCTATTAGTCTTTTGCTCCTATTTCTCAATATCCTTATCCCTAGAATATAAGCAGCTTCTCCGAGGGGCTTCATAGCGCAACACTTCTCAAGCCATGATTTAACCTCCTGTAGGGTAGGGAAGTCATTTCCTATGAGCAGTATGTCATCCACATACAATACAAGAAAGCTAACTATACTCCCACTAGCTTTGACATATACACAGGACTCATCCTCGCTTCTCGACTAACCAAACTCTTTGACTTTCTCATAGAAGCAAAGATTCCATCTGCGAGATGCTTGTTTTAATCAATAAATGGATTTCTCAACCTTACACACTCTATTAGGGCCCTCTGCATTGACAAACCCTCTGGCTGACTCATGTAAACATCTTCAGCCAACTTTTCATTAAGGAAAGCGGTTTTGACATCCATTTGCCACATTTCATATTCATGAAATGCAGCTATGGCTAGTGGTAAATCAAAAAAGTGACCCTCTTGAACTTCATCTACCACAACCTCCAAGCCACCGCAGTCAAGCCGCCTCATCAGCAGTCATCAACCGAAGTCTCTACTACCGCAATTTCTATCTAGATTATATTACTTTGTCTTTTCTGTAATACACTCTATTGTCCAGTATGCCTTGCATGGCTACTCTTAGAGTTGTAAACCTGTGATCTTTGTGAGTCTCTGTAAATAGAGCTCATTCTCATGTAATCAAAAAGGTACAAGAAGTGTATCGCATCTATTCTAATACACATCTCAGAAGTTATCTTTCTATCTTACTTATTCTCTCTTCTTACTTTCATAATCAATCACAACCTCTCTTCGGAGCAAGTCTTTTGTGACTTAATCACTAAGTTTGATCTCATTTATTAATGTGTTTTGAATGCATTCCTCGTTATGAATCAACTTATGTGTATACTTGATATAACAATTGTTGTCATTTACATTTCTTTACTTTTCCGCAACTAACTCTCTAACATCTAACTCTATATCTTATTGTTGAGCTTTTAGATCCTTCGAGATTAACAATTCCGCTATATACTTGTTCTAACGTTTGTTCAAGTGTGTCTCAAGGTTTTTCTCTCAACAATTGGTATTAGAGCCATAGTGGTTGCTTTTTGAAAATCGGAACTCTGATTTTTCGAAGAGCCTTCTATACCACTGAAGCTAATTTCTAAAACAAGAAAAAAACAAAAAAAAACTTCAAAACATGGCACAATCGTTATCTCTGATTGTTTCTAACAGTGTTGGTGGTTCTAATTGAGCCTCAATACTGGTTGCAAATGAATATCATCACTGGTCACAAAGAATGGAAAGATACTTAAGGAGACTTGGTAGAGATGTATATCAATCCATAGAAGAAGGACCACATGTTCCAGTCCTTACACCAGTCCAAACTGACGGAGCTACAACAAGACTAGGAGGAGGTCAACCAGCTATGAGCCGTCCCACCAAGGATGATCTTGATAAAATGGAAAATGATGCTGTTGCTTTTTATGAAATCTCTTGCGGAGTTGCTCCTGACAACTTCGATATTATCATAAATTGCAAATCAGCAAAAGAGATATGGGATGCTCTCAAGATCTGTACGAAGTCTCAGAGCAACCTCAAGACGAGAAGCTCACAACTGCACTCAATGAGTTCAACAACTTCAAAGCTCACACTGGCGAAAGTTTGGAAGACTCCTTTAAAAAATTCAACCTGATTGTCACCAAGTTATCCAATGCGGGCACCATCCCTAGTAACCATGAAACAAAACTTAAGTTTCTTAATGGCTTGGGAAGACATTGGACTACGGACAAAATGATAGTCCAAGGTGATAGAAACATTCATTCCTTGTCACTCTACAAACTCTATGGGGAACTTCAAGCATAGGAAGCCACCGTACTCAAAGACTGTGCTGACTCCGGAGGACCTCTTGCTCTTATAGAACAAACCCCACAAAACCAATCTTACACTCCCTCGTATGATACTTCAGTGCAGTTATACAAAGCTGATTCAGAGTATGACGATGAAGAAGAATTTCAAAAGGCAATCGCTCTTGTCAGCAAACAATTCAATCGACTACCACCTCACTCCTTTCGCAAAAATCAACAATTCAACAAACCATCCTTCAACCGTAACTTTAACCCACAAACAAATCACTCACATTATCCTAAAAGTTCTCATCTACCACCATAATCTCACAATACTCAACCAAAGGAAGCACCGTAGCCTACTCAAATCACTAACTCCGGTACTCCCTCAGAAGACAAGACTGATGTTGTAGTTTGTCACAAATGCAACAAAGAGAATCACTTTGCAAGAGATTGTAAAGCCAGTGTAGTTAAAGACCGAGCATTCTACTTTAGAATGGCTCAAGAGCTGGAAGAAAAGGAGAAAGCAAGGGCATACGTAGCCCATGTCAAAAGAGACCACCAAGTCTGGTCATTCGGAGATGAAGATGAAGCCATCAGCAGTGTTAATGGCAAAGGGAAAATCTGCATGTTGGCAACTACGGATGATGACGGGTCTACAAAGATGAACAAAAACTACTGCTACATACAAATGATGGAACTCTACGCATCGTTGAACAGGTAAAACTCATGATCCAAACTCTAAATTATAGTATGCATGATTATCAACCTTACATAGATAATCTTCATGACACATGTGCTGCCGTCCTTACAGACTATAACAAAGCCTTAGATGAGAAGAACATTGCGTCCCAGGAGATGTTCCATGTGAGAGGACGACTGGATAACAAAAGACTTAAAATGGCTATGTTAGAAAGAGATTTAGAGTTAGAAAAAGATGCAAGAATGTTGAGTGAAACCCAATTGGAGATAGCTTTGAACCAGAGAGATTTAGCTCAAACTGAAATTATACGTTTAAATCTTTTAATCGAAAAATTGTTCATTGAAAGTGAAGCTATAGAAAACTTGGTACATAATGGAACCGTAGACAATACATACAATTGGGGTTGGTCGAATAGTTATCCTACCGCAACAGATTCCTCACCCCGGTTCAACGAAGACAGACTATATGTCCCTCCAGACCGAGAATTTCATTTCTGTGACATCCCCAAAATCACGGCCAGAAAAGACCGGTTTCATTTATGCTTTTTAAAATAATTTCAAAGTAAATCCTTTTGATTTTAAAAGAGATGCGGAATTTGTTCCCAAAAACAAAGTATGATAAAATAATATTTACCAAAGCATTTCATAAAGAAATGTATTTTCATTATATAACCAAAACTCGGGATGTCATGTTCCGATACATACCATAAAGCATAAACGATAAACATTAGAAGTCATTCAACAAATATATACATATACATACTTGTAAACAAAAACAACTTGATGATTATCCATCTTATGCCCTCGTGCCACTTCCTGTAATACAAAGAAACTGAGTGGGTCAGGCTTGGGAGCCTGGTGAGCATATAAGGTTTTCAACCCACAATAAATAATTAAATTAATTTTTTTTCATCAACCAACGATAACCCAATTACCCATTCCCGTTATTCTCACTTTATGTCCCTAAAATAACTAACATAAGGGACCTAGTCTAAGAATATTTCATCGGGGCGACAACACATGCATTCGGGGGTTTCCCGACAATATATGTCAAATAAGGAAACCGTGGGGGGGATGGAGTACAGCGAATGAACACCCAAGTTCATTAACACCTACAGGTGGCGAGCCTGCTAGTGTTCCACAGGACTGTCTAGAAAAGTCTGTGGTCGTCATCTAAACTCCACTAGATGACTAAATCAAAACAACATCGAGGCCTCTCATCTGTTTATTACACACCAACTATCTACCCATGTTCTACCTAACATATTAGTAGATAAAAATATACATTTTTATACATAGTTTAAAACCTGTATAGCATGCTTTAATCAATACATATTCCACATAACAGATGAGGCACAAACATAACACGTATTTCATAGAGAATAACTCAGATCTATGACATAGAAGAGAGTGAATATACATTCACACATATAACAACAAAATATATACATATAGCACGTATTTTATATAAAATACTTTATAATAATGTGTTGGAAGAAGGTAACTACACACTCACTTGATCAAAAGATGATCCGACAGCACTACAGCTTATACAAGTAGTATACTTCGATAGATTTGGAAGATCTTCACCAAAATCGAACTCCTCGCGGGCAGAGCTTCGGCTCGGGAATAACGCTCTTCGGGATCCTCGGGGCTTCGGATCTTGCTTCGGGGCTCGGGAATGATACCGGGGCTTCGGGATATGATTGGCACGCAAATCGAGGAAAAACTTAGAGAGAAGCAAGAGTTTGAACAAGAGAAAATGGCTGATTTCAAGTTCTATTTATAGGCTGAGGGTCTGGGATTACGCGGGGCGTAATCTCAAATTACGCAGGGCGTACTCAGTACGCAGGGCGTAACTTGGTTACGCGGGGCGTACTTTGACGTCACTGCATGCGTCGATCTGTGGCACTCAAGTATTGGTCAGGCAACTTGCATCCGCCTGAGTACGCGGGGCGTACTCAAATTACGTTGGGCGTAATTTGACTCGTCAAACTTCTAAATTCCGTATCTTTCACATACGAGCTCCGTTTTTGACGTTCTTTATATCCACGCGTAGGTGAGACTACGCTCTACAACTTTCGTTTAGACTCCGTCGGCTAACTTTGACTTTATTTTTTATTATTTATTTTTAGAAGGCCCGGACAGGAAAACTTCGTTATAAAATCATAACTTCTTCGTCCGACGTCCGTTCTCGCCTATCTTTTCATCGTTTCGCTACTAACAAAGAGATCTTCGATTCTCATTTAGATTGTGTCGGCTAAAAACCGCTCGATCTCAAATCGAGTATTCGGGTTGCATACTGCTAAGTCGAAACTTAGAAAAATCATAACTTCCTCATACGAAGTCAGATTTGGGCGTTCCTTTTATGCACGCTCTCGGTTTAACGAAATATACGACTTTCGTTTAGATCGATAAGGCTAAATATCGCTCTATCTTAAATTCATATTTTACGTCACTCGGCATCGTGCCGGTTCTGTCGCGAAATTTTGACAGGTCATAACTTCTTTGTTATAACTCGGATTTTTGCATTCCTTATATCTCCGGAATCCTTGTTTCGACCACTACAACTCTATGCAAAGATATCGGGCTTATCTCACACTTTAATTTTGACGCTTATTTTATTCTTAATTCATTAAATTATAAAAATCAAGAAAATAAACACATAAATCACATAATTCACAAATAATACATTTTTATTATTTCAAATTTAGTTACAAAGGTTAACCTAGACTATTACATTGCTAAAAATGGCAAGCCTAGAAATGCAGGCGTTACAATTTCCGAGTCAATGACAAGACTTTTCTCGAAGATATAAAAACTCACTTCGGTAGACTGCACAATTTAAGCAACAATTGTTTCATTGAGGAAATTGTGCCTGAGGTTTCGGGTCACACATGTGATCAAACTCCTATCAGTGACACCACTTTCTCAAATTCTCAAAACTCATCCGTGGTCGATGAAGAGATTGTCATTGAGGACACCGAAGTCTCAAGAGATTTTTCATCTGTGTCCTCAGACCGCAGTGTTCCTCACTGTAGTCAAAAGTCTCACATAAGTACCACTGAAGTCCCAACGAAGACATACTCTGCGGTAGTCAAGTCATCCTCACCGCAATCTTCAAACAAAAGTTCTGCCACTCTTCAAACAATTTATCATGAATTACCCATAGAAAATTTTGAAGTGGGTCAATGTTCCCAAATCCCAGAATCCTCAAGTTCTAATGACTCAAGCCCACGTTTTCACAAAATTTCAAAGGATTACAGGAAACCACAGTTGAATAACAAAGACTGCGGTTCACCAAAATCCTTAGCTAAAAAGGCTTTCAAAGAAGAAATTCGCTCCCGAGGCACAAATAGACAAATATTTTCGAATAACAAAAAGTATATTAGATCTCAAAAATCCAAAAGTCAAGAAAAATTTGTTTTCTCTCACTATTTCTCAAAAACCCTACCACCAAGAAAAACTCCAAAAAGGAATGTACAGTTTCAACAGTCATTCCTAGGTCGTCTGACACGAATCAAAAGAGTTCAAAGTCTTTTCAAAACAGTGTTTTTCAAATCTATTCCTCAGATGATCTGAAAATGGAAAGGTATTTTACCCACTCTAACATATTTAAAGTCACGTCAAAATTTTCACAAATGGAAGGGTATTTTACCAAATCCCACAAAAAGGACACAAAGATCTACACGTGCTAAACCTATTTCAAAACAAACTCATGTCAGATCCTTTCAACCTCGGTCTAGTCAAAAGCCAAAAAACTCTTCCTTTAGACTGCTGACCAAACGTGGTGTCAGAACACAAAACAAAATCTCGACCTATGAGTGTCAGTGTAGTTGCAAAAATCAAAAACCTCGTAACTTTACAAAAAAACACAACACTCCAAAAGTACACAAACACCCAAGACTAGGTTTAAAAGTTGACACGAAACCAGTCCCTATAACCTCGGTCCATGCATCACTCAGAAACTCACCTGTTGTTCCAGGCTCCAAACTAGTTTGGATCCCTAAACTAACTGTGTAATTCTCAGGCTTTTGTTACGTTATGACGAGTGATAGGAGCACCTGCTTCATCAAGTCATGATCCGAGGGTACCTTGTATCCTATGGATGTGTCTATCATCATTGGAAAACCGAAGCTGTGCTTTCTCTCCAAATTTGTATCCGAAGTCAGCTGGTTATGGCACCGCAAGGTCGCTCATCTCAACTTCAAGTACATCAACACTTTGGTTACTGGAGAACTGGTCAAAGGATTACCTATTCTCAAGTTCAGCAATGACACTATATGTCCTGCTTGTGAATATGGTAAGCAGTCCAAAGCAAGCCACCCCATGGGAATTGACTCTTCTATATCCGAACCATTTGAGCTACCGCACATTGATCTCTGCGGTCCATCAACCGTAGCCAGTCTTCATCACTAAAAATCTATACTGGTTATGGTAGATGACTTCACTCGCTTCACTTGGGTGTTCTTCCTCATACTCAAATCCGAAACATCGCAAATTCTCATCAACTTCATCAAAGAGATAGAAATCCAGATCAGGTTGCCTGCAAGATGCATCTGTAGTGATAATGGAACCGAATTCACTAACCATCCACTCAACAGCTTCTTCGTGTCCAAAGGTATCACTCACAACTTTTCAGATCCTTATACACCTCAACAAAATGGTGTATTAGAGAGAAGGAATCATACACTAGTCGAAGCAGCCAGATCCATGTTCAGCTTCGCACACCTTCCTCTTTACTTCTGGGTTGGAGCTGTCGCAACCACATGCTTTGTTCAAAAGCGAAGCATTGTGTGCAAACGCCTCAATAAAACACCATATGAGGGCCTCAACAACCATAAACCAAATGTTCGTTTCTTTCACATCTTTGGGTGTAGATGTTTTGTGATCAACAACAAAGATTAGCTTAACAAATTTGCACCGAAGTCTGATGAAGGCATTTTTCTTGGCTACTCTATGAACAAGGTTGCTTACCGGGTTCTCATCAGACGTACGAGGCTAATCATTGAAAGCTTCGATGTGAAATTCAATGATTGTTACATCCACAACGCCCCTCCATCCACTGAAACCACCGCCATCATGGAAAGTGACATTCCCGCTTCTTTAAGTCCTCTAAATCTGGTTGAAGTCAATTATGATGATCTTTTTGATCCTTTTGAAACGGCAAAACAATCAGAAGTTCTTGTGTCATCGGCCGCTCAACAACAACACGCTGATGTTTTTGGTCCATCTCTATCCGAAGTAGCATCTTGTAGAGTATAAGTGTTGTAAAAGTCAAAGTGTTTGTTTCTTTGTTTGCGCATGTTAGTTATTTTACTAAGTCTTCATTTTGTGCGAAGCGTATTGATCTAGACTTCGTATATTTTTTTATACAGTCAGGTTGCCTATAAATAGGGACTGAGGTTTGAAGTAGAAGATGCTTTTTGAACTCGAGTATTCTTTCAGCTTAAACTTTGTAATCAGTTCTTCATCAATATAAGATCTGATTAATATTTACTCTATATGTACTTACTTTTCAATCATTCAATCATAATTGCTTTTAGAATCTCGATAACAATTCTCTTCAATTGGTATCAGAGCATGATTCAAACTGCATTGATCTGATTTTCGTTTTAGAATCATTTGCTTTTTGAGTAGTAAATTTACTCAAAATTTTCTGCACATTTTGGTTTTGAAAATCACTCTTGATCTTCAGATTTGAATCGATTCTGCCTTTGAATTGTTTAGTCGAGTGATCGATTTGCAGTCTGTGATCATTTCTCTTGTTTAATTCATAAATTCATCAAGTTTTTCAAGCTCTCTAAAATTCTCGTGTTCATCAATGGCGAACTTCAACATGAATACCATGACTTCTTTCTCTCACTTACTTGGTTCTTCAACCAAAATTCCAATGTTAATCCCTGAATACTATGATCAGTGGGCTGATAGAATGGAGGATTACTTAAATGGAATTGATGAAGAACTTTGGAATTGTATCAATGAAATAGTTCAAGCTCCTGCAAATATTCAATCAATTGGACAATCTACTACTTCAACTGAAGTTGCTGAACAACAAAACCGCTTGAAGAAGAACGAAAAAAGATGCATGAGGGAACTAAGAGGTGCTCTACCTCCTGTGGTTTACAATTACATTCATAGTTGTAAAACAGCCAAGGAAATTTGGATCACTCTGAAAGAGAAGTATCAAGGTAGCGAAAAGACGAAGATCAACTCTGTTAAGCAATGTCTTGTTGAACTTAAGGAATTCAGACAAAAGGATGCTGAAACTCTCGAAAACTACTATGATCGTCTGAATGAGCTTGTTTATCGCTGCAATAGGTATGGAATCACGAGGTCTCTCATGGAATTTAATCTAACATTCATCATGGTCCTTTGCAAGGAATGGAAAAGTGTAAGTATGATGATAAAGAATCAACAAAGTTTTGATACAACCAGCTTGAATGATCTCTACAACCAGCTGAAAACACACGAAAGTGAAGTTTCAGAAATGTTTGAAGAATCAAAACAAAGTCTAGGAGGTCCTTTGAATTTGGTTTCAAAGATTTCAGAAGTTGATACTAATGAAACAGATGGTTCAGACAATGAAGGTTTCTTAATGAATTCTGATGATGAAGCTGTGACATTCTACTTAAACAACAGAGTTAAGAAATTTTTTGAAAAAGCCTTTCAATCCAAAAGGAAAGGTAAATGATGCAAAGAGTGGTGTCGCAAAAGCTGGAGGTGAGGAGAAAAAGAAATTGGAAAAGATTGATGAAAAGCAAAAAGATGCGAAGGATGTGAAGAAGCTAAAAGGTGATTCTGGAATCTATTGTCACTACTGCAATGGTGCAAATCACTTCGCAGCTGATTGCATGCTGAGAAAGAAAGAGGAGAAGAAGATCAAAAATAAAGATGAAGCCTACTATGTAGAAAAGCTTGAAGAAATGCGTGCGAAGGCAAAAGGAATGTCATTAGTTGCGAAAGGAGAGTCTAATGAAGAAGAGAGTGGAACATATCAGATCTGGTCTTCAGGATCTGATGATGAAGAAATGAGGCATCCAACTCATGGTGCAATGTTCGCAAGCTTTGAAGACATTTGTGAAGAGAATGTTGCAGGACGATGCTTTGTGTCCAAATCCACAAACAAATCTCCAATGACCACAAAGGTACGTGCTATTCTTGAATCTTTTAATATTCCTTTATCTGCTTATGATGCTGAAATTACTTCATTTGATGATACTGTGACTTATTTTGATTCTGTTATTGTGTCTGCTAGTACTGAAGCTCAAATCTAAATATGCAACTAGTTGAGACAAGGAGAGAATTAGAAAATAAACGAAGCAGAGTAGATAAGCTAGAACTACAGATGCAAAATGTAAATCGTGATAGGAACAACCTTGAAAAAGAAGTTAGGTTGTTACTAGCACAAAGAAATATCTACTGTAACTCTACTAAGCGTTTGTATGCAAAATTAACAGCTTTACATCATTCATCTGAAATTAGCAAAGAACAACATAGGAAACTTCTACCTTTTCTTGAATATGAACGTGAAAAAGTTGATGTTGTTTCTTATGACTGCGAAAACACAATTGCTCAATTTGACAAAATACCTGATGATAGATTCGCATATGGTATTGTCAAAATTGATGAATTCTTGAATGCTGATGAGTTGGTTAGTATTGTTAATGAAAGTTTAACAAAGAATGAACAAGTGAAAATCTTAAAGAAAACTGAAACTTCAACTCTTGATTCTCAATTCAATTATGTTGATGTCAATGACAATTCAGATAATGTGAGTGAAATCAGTGAGATCGAAGAGGAAGAAGAGGTCGATTGTTCTAAATTGTCAATCATTAATATCACATCTAAGATCAAAGGTAAAGAAATTATAGTTGACTCGATAGTAAAGGATGAAAATGATAAACCCTCTACTTCGCAACATAGTAATTTTGATAATGTGGAAGTTGAAAGCTGGAAGACTGATGACACTGATGAAGAAAAAGAAGATGTGAAGGTTTCAAATGAAACACCTCAACGAATTGTTGTTGATCAAGTGTTTGGCGATACAAAAGAATTCGACAAAATTCTTAATGACAAAGGTGCACATTATTTGGAAACTAACACTGTGGTTTATCCAAAATTTACATGCACAAATAACACCATTTTTCCAAATCAAGTTTTTGTCACAACTGGGAATGCTGAGAAAATTAAACCTGAATTCAACAAAATGGTTGAAAATGATAATCAAAGGTCAACTACTGAAGGTTTCTTCACAAATCAAAATACAGTAGAAAACAATTTAACTCAAAATTCTTATGTTTTTCAAGGACAAAAATCATCACAAAAATGGGTGGTTAAAGGTGAAAAAGAAAAAAAAGTTTTTGAAAAAGTTGAAAAACCAAAGATTGAAGTGAAATTAAATTCTCATTAATTTAAATTGATGGTTGGAAATTATTCATCAGAAAATAATGTTTCAAAAGGAAAAGCAAGAAAAGCAATCTTTTGGCAAGTTGTATCTAATGATAAATCAACAGTTGAAAAAGCACAAATTTCAAAATCAAAATTTCAAAGAATATATAAACAAAAAGATACAAGTTTTCACAAACCAATAAATTTTGTTGACAAAATTCCAATGAAAAATAATGATAAATTTGTTCAGAAATATGACAACAATCGAAAATTTGAGACTTCGCAAAAATTTGTGAATGATTATAAGTTTCACAATGTTGGCAAATTAACGAATAATTCATCAACTTTGAATGTTAAAACTCAAGCAAAAATGAAATTTTCACCAAAACAACCAAATTTTCCAAATCCTTCAGTCTCAAAACCGACCAAAGTTTCGTATACAAAAGGAAAATCTGATGTATGTACGATCAATCGTTGGCTTGAATGGAAAGGAAGACAATATCAGAATGGGAAGTTTTCAGAGCAACGGATAAAGACTGCATTTGACAAGTTCGTGAATAACTCTTCCATTGGTAGTTCATCATCTCATGATTTGCAAGTTCCGGTACAAAAATGGAAAGCAGCTATCAAAGTTGCGAATGTTGTGGAGGATGAGATAAAAGTCAATGGAAATTCAAAACTGTTGAACAACTATATTTCAATATCGAGATCTGATGATGTTGATATAATAGATAGTGTCACAGACAAAGTGAAAACATGGTTTTTAAATTCAAAGCATTTGTTCAAAACTACTAATGAAGGACCCAATAAGTCTTGGGTTCCTAATTTTTTTCACTAAATGCAGGTGATGTGTGAGGAGCAATATGATGCGAAATGGTATATTGATAGTGGTTGCTCTCGTCACATGACTGGAAGAAAGGAAAACTTGCGAGATTATTGAAGCTTGGAAAATGCAGGAGTAGTTAAATTCGGAAATAATCACAAGTGTCAAGTGAAAGGATATGGGAAAGTCACAAATGGACAATTCACCATTAATAGGGTGGCTTATGTTGAAGGAATTCAACATAACTTGATTAGTGTTTCGCAACTTGTTGTGGGTACTGGTAATCAGGTTATGTTTAAGGAAGAAGGAAGTATCATTTCAAATGCGAAGACAAATGAAATACTTCTCAAATCCAAAAGATATGGTGACATGCTTACACTAGACATCAAACATATCGTGGGCAAACCTGCAGTGTGTTTACTATCAAAAGCCTCTAATGATGTTAGCTGGCTTTGGCATCGAAGATTGTCGCATTTGAACTTTCGCAACATTAACAAACTTGTCACTGAAGATTTAGTTTGAGGTTCACCTATACTAAAATTTGACAATAATACTTTGTGTGCAGCTTGCGAACAAGGAAAACAACATAGAAAAGGTCATCTAATTGTGATAGATTCAAAGATCATGGAACCATTGGAACTACTTCACATTGACTTATGTGGACCGTCGACTGTTGCTACAATCAATAAAAGTGGTACATTTTAGTTATCGTTGATGATTTTTCTCGATTCACATGGGTATTTTTTCTCAGGTTAAAATCTGATGTTGCTCAAACGATGATTGAATTTATCAAAAAGATTGAAATTAGTCTTAAAAAGAGTGTTCGCAAAATTAAAAGTTATAAGGGTTCTGAGTTTAAAAATCAAATACTAGACTCCTTTCTCACAGGCAAAGGCATTTCGCATAATTTCTCATCTCCATATACTCCACAACAAAATGCTGTTGTTGAAAGAAGAAATAGGTCTTTATGCGAAGCAGCCATAACCATGTTAGCATATGAGAACTTACCTCAATATCTTTGGGCTGAGGCTATCTCGACTGCATGTTTTACTCAGAATCGATCATTCATTCATCAAAGTGACATATGAAATACTCAACAATCGAAAACCTAATGTCAAATTTTTTCATGTTTTTGGTTGCAGGTGTTTTATAATGAATCTAAAAGATAATTTGACCAAATTCCAAGCTAAAGCTGATGAAGGCATATTCATAGGATATTCGCAAAATTCAGTTGCATACAGGGTGTTAAACAAGCGAACAAGAAAAGTTGAAGAAACTTTCAACTTAAACTTCGATGATTACTATCTTAAACAAACAGATAGTAAATTTGAAAATAAATCAGTTCTTGTTAAATCAGATACTCAAATTGATAATTCATAAATAAATGATTTTGATTATGACTTAATTTTCGGAATTGCTGACAGCGCAATTAATGCGGAAGTTAATGCTCCTGATAATCAAACATCAGAATCCTCAAAACATACTGATGATTCAACAATCACCACAAGGTCAATATCTTGTGAAAGTGTGCCTGAAGTTCGTATGGAGGGGGAGCATACAATTACCAATGAACAAAGACAACAAACTTTCGAGGGGGAGAAGGAAAATATGAATCATCAAGTTGAGGGGGGGCATTCGCAATCTCAACAAAATTATGAAGTTGAGGTGGAGCATTCACAAATTCAATGGGAACATCATTTTGTGGGGGAGCATCAAGATGAACATCATGTTGAGGAGCATCATGATGCAACAGAACATATTAATCTTAATGAAAATGATGAATTTCATGAAATTAATGATAATTTTCCGGTTGCAGGATCTGAAAATGAAGATATGTACGAAGATGCACCATTGGAATTTGATCCTGATTTTCCACCACTTGAGAAATGGACAAGGAATCATCCCAAAGAACAGGTAATTGGGAATCCACAAGATGGTGTGCTGACAAGAGCTCAAATTCATGCGAAAAATGAGGTACTGAATGCGAATCAAGAATTGTGTATGTTTAATGTCTTTATTTCGAAAATAGAGCCAAAGACAGTAAAGGATGCTATGGAACACTCAGATTGGGTTGTTGCTATGAACTCTGAACTGACTGAATTTGAACGAAACAAGGTTTGGAGATTAATTCCTAAACCCTCTAATGTTTCAATTGTCGGATTAAAATGGATTTTTAAAAATAAAACCGAAAAAGATGGCAATATTATTCGAAATAAAGCTAGACTATTTGTTAAGGTTATTCGCAACAAAAAGGAATATACTATGAAGAAACATTTGCTCCTGTTGCAAGACTCGAAGCAGTTCGCATATTTTTAGCTTATGCAGCTCACAAAGACTTTGATGTTTTTCAAATGGATGTTAAGTGTGCATTCTTAAATGGATAACTTGAAGAAACAGTTTATGTTGAACAACCACCAGGATTTATAAATGAGGAACATTCTGATCATGTCTACATTCTAGAAAAAGCATTTTATGGGTTAAAACAAGCACCAAGAGCCTGGTACACAACACTTACAAATTTCTTGAAAGAATCTAAATTTAAACAAGGATCAGTTGACCCCACTTTGTTTCGCAAGAAAGTTGGGAATCATCTTATGCTTGTTCAAATTTATGTTGATGATATTATTTTTGGCTCAACTGACCCATCATTGTCAATTGAATATGAAAATCTAATGAAGAGTCAGCTTGAAATGAGTATGATGGGAAAAATCAAGAATTTTCTTGGTTTGAATATAAGACAGAACAGGGATGGAATTTTAATCAATCAAGAAAAATACACAAAGAACTTGCTTGAAAAGTTTGGAATGACCAACAACACGAAGCTAAGAGTACCGATGCCAGTGGGAACAAGACTTACTCCATCATTAGATACTCCTCCTGTTGATTTAACTCTTTATCAAAGCATGATAGGGTCTTTATTGTACTTAATTGCAAGTAGACCTGATATTATGTTTTCGGTATGTAATTGTGCTAGGTATCAAGCTAATCCCAGAGAACCTCATTTAACTGCAGTGAAAAATATTTTTCGCTATCTTAAGGGGACAGTTTCGTTAGGACTTTGGTATCCTTCATAATCGGGATTCTTCATTCAAGCTTTTTCAGATTCTGATCTAGGAGGATGTACTTTGGATAGGAAAAGTACAAGTGGTGGATGTCAACTTTTGGATGGGAAGTTGGTGAGTTGGCAATCGAAGAAGCAAACTTGTATTGCTATATCAACTGCTGAGGCTGAATACATTTTAGCTGTTGCTTGCACTTCGCAAATCATTTGGATTCAGAGTCAACTTCGTCATTATTCTATCAACATGAAAAAGATTCCCTTGTATTGTGATTCTCAAAGTGCAATTCGCATTTGTCATAATCCAGTACAACACTCAAAGACAAAACACATAGCTCTTCGATATCATTTTATCAAAGATCATGTGGAAGATGGGAATATTGAAATTCATTTTGTTAAAACCACTGAACAACACGCTGATATTTTTACTAAACCTCTTGATGAAAAATCATTTGTAAGAATTTTAGCAGGTTTGGGGATGATTGATGTGAATTCAGTTTCAAAATCAATAATTCAAGAATGAAAGGTCCATTCAGCAGCTCTGAGACGGAATCGTTCAAAAGTTACTGTGCATTCAGAGGCTTCGTATGGCTTCACATCCGTCTAACTGGTAACAAAGGTTCAATTTAAAAAAAAAAAACTTGAAAAACCAAAAATATTTTCTTTTGTGTTGTTTTCATTTTCAAAAATACAAGAATCCAAAAAGATTTTATTTTGTTATGTTTTTATTTTCGAAAAATTCAAAAATCCCAAAAATATATATTTTTTTTAAATTTGTTCTTTAAGTATTATGTGTTTTTAGTTTAGTCCAGAGCTTAATATGAAGAGGTCATGCTTGTATGTTTCTATGGGAAGGTATCATTTCTTTCAACTTTGTACTAGTTAGGATGTCCCTAGAAGCATGCTGCAGCATGTTAACTCAAGCCTCGTATGACTCTATGTGTGAGAAATGAAAGCCTTAATGAAATTGTCACATGAAAAATTCTTCACAATAAGCCTTGTATTCGCATTAGTCAAAAGAGCTACCTTACTCTTCTCATATGAGTAAAGAGTTTTCTGTTTGGTTGTCACACCCCGCTAAAGCGGAAACGCAAGATATGACAGCGATAACGGTTTCATTGCAAAAGATAAAGATACATCACCAAAGCAGTATTTAAAAGTTTACAACCCATAGTTTAAAAGAAACAATTACACGTTTTTCCAAAATAACATTGTTCAATATAACTTCATAAATAACTTCAACACGATGCAACATGCTCTATGATGATGAATCTTCATATCCAATTACTAATTATTTCCTGAAAAAGCATGTAAAACGAGCGTCAACTATGAAAATAGTTGGTGAGTTCACAAGTTTATAAAATCGAGCTTGAAATAAGGCTTTTCGTAAATACAAGTACATTGCTTTAATGAGAAACAAAGTTGATTGCTATTAATGAATACAAGTTTATTGCTATAACGAGAAACGAGTTTGTATGTATATGAGCAAACAATGAGTCTCAACCAAACCTATGACTGAAGCCTTATCAAGATCTATGCTTATCGTTCCATAAATGAATATGGTATCATGCACTCCAGCAATAGGGCGAGTGAGGAGTTATCAATTCCTAATAGCGCTATCCATAATGACCATTGGCTCAAAGAGTTAATGGTTAGAGATAAGAGAAGGGCCTTAGTACGATAAATTCTCATGTTCCGTGTTGCATAGACATACATAGAGAGACATATCAATACAATAGCAATCGTGTCTGATACAAATCAATTTAAATACAACATGCAAATAATAGTTTTTCTAGACTTGCTTTTCCACCCCAAAACATAAAAACTGAAAATAGGGGAGTGCATGAATACTCACAATGTTTCGTGTAGGTACAAGTAGTGCCTCGGGATGCACCAATGTCTTACTACCGGGATCCTACGACATCAAACACACACTAGTGAGTTTCCATGTCGAAATCTAATGCTAATATACTAAACTCTACATATAGTGAAATGCCAATTTATGTTTTAGTATTGGATTTTATATTAATTGGTTACACTTTATAATGAAATTCTACAAGTCGTGCGATTAATTACAACTTTGGAATATTAATTTTCCAGATTTAGTAATATAAATTAAAGGTATTTCTACACATTTAAAGGTGTTTTATATTCCTAAAAATGTAAAATATTATCAAACAGTTTCCAAAAATTGTCAAACCTTGTATTTTCATTGTAAATACAATAGAGGTTTTCCAGAAAATTTTCCTTGAATTTTTGATATGGTTAACAAGTTTTCAAATTTTTAAGTCTTTATAACAACATAAATTCACGAAAAAGAGCATTCAAAGGATAAATATTCTCAAACTTTTTATTTAACTGTTATTACACAATACTAAGCTGGTAAAAATATAAAAATGGATTTCCAAGCTGTTTAATTATATTTTATGATTTTTGAGCATTTATTCCAATAAAAATTGAAATAAATAGAAAACAGCTTCCAAAATTACCCAAACTTTTTATTTAACTGTTATTATACATAAATAGGCTGGGGAAAATATAAAAGATATTTTTCAGTGGGTATTTCTATTTTTCCTTGTTTTATTCCTTTAAATAATCATTAATTGAAGAAATAATACTAATCAGTTTAAATAAATTACCAAAAAATTTTGTAACATCATTTACAGTATAAGAAATCTGGAAAAAATACCAAAAGTGGTTTTCATATTGTATAATCCGGTTTTGGGTATTTATGTGCATTTAAGTGTATTTAAGTGTATTTAACTTTAGAAAATAAGAGAAAAATAGTTTACAGTAGAGAAAAATCATCACAAATTTTATGTAGCCTCCTACTGTACAACCTGATGTTCTGGTAAATTTTCATGAATTTTGGATAATCATAACTAGTTTTCTTATTTTTAGGCCATTATAATTACCAAAAATTGGGAAAATAGTAAGGCATGATGAAAAGTTTTGAAATTATTTGTCTGAGTCACCCAACACAGGTAAGGGCTGCGAAAATTGTTATATACAATTTTCACACTCTCTAATGTGGCTTTGTGATTTATTATATACCCAAACAAAAAGAAAATCGGAAATCATACCAAACAGCAACAAAAATAGATGAAATTTAGTGAGGGGTCATTATTCACCATAGGGGTCATCCATGAATTTATTCCGGATTTATATACCTCTAGAAGTATTTTATGTGATTTATGCCCTTGGTTTCTTGCAATAATTTTAATAAATCAAAGAAATGATAAAAGCTCTTGGTATTTTACAGATTATCACATGCATGTGAGGGCTTTCAGAAGGAAAAATTTTCAAAATTTATTCAGAAGGGAAAACAGGGGTATTGAACCCAAACAACTTAAGAAATGTTGCACATTATAGTGCATGAGATGTAAATGTGGCTGAAGTTCATGAATTTGAGTAGCACATTCTGTGGGGTTTTAAGCCACGAAATTTCAGCCACCATTCACTGGATATGTTAAGTTTCTAAATTATTTTTCCCCAGATTTATGGTTGGGTTTAAGACCACTGATCATGCAAGGCAAAAATGGTGATCACAGAAAAAGAGCTGTTCGCGCAACCATTTTGTAAAAATTGCCAAAATTCCGATATTTAATATTTTACAGTGAGACCAGTTGGGTTTGAAAGCTAACTCGTGCAGCTATCCAATACAAAAAGAATATCAGGATTTGGTTGAGTAATGACCGAGTTATGGCCGTTCAAAGCTGAACAAAGTAGTCTGGCAGATTGCATGTCTTCCCTGTTTGCTTTGAGTGCATTCTTAGGGCATTTTGACAAGAACAACATGCATGCTTCTGTTAAGGTCCGATTTCTAGCACATGCATGGAGTAAATGAGCATCCAAGATGTACTAGAAATGGTTTAAATTCTTTTGGTCATGCAAGAACACAAAAGAAATGGAGAAGAAGATGTAATACTCGGTTTTGAAGTCACATGAACACATGTGCATCTTTTTCACTCCTTGCATGGGTTTGATCCCGGATTTTCACCATCTCATACACATGCATTGTGTTATGGTGAGAATCTACAAACCACAAGGGAAAAAGTAAGGATTTCTAGCCATGGAAGGGCATAGAATCCAAAGAGTAGAGAAGAACCATGAAGAAGAGGAAGTAAAATCATGAAACTATGAGGGAGGATTGTGTTGTTTACCTTGGTTTTGATCTTGAGAGAAGCAAGAACACTTCAAGGCCTTCTCAATCTCAAAATTATGGCAGAGAATGGAGGATTTTCGTGAGTTAGAGAGAGAGAGAAAGAGAGTTTGAGTGTTAGAAGGGTGGAGTGTGAGAGAGAGTGAAGAGGGAAGTGGAAGAGTGAGGGTTTGAGTTGAATGATTGAATTTTTGGGAAGATGAAAGCATGGGGGAGAGGGGGTGCCGGATTTTTGAGGGTATTAAAGTGCCCTCTCTCTCCTAATTCAAATTAAATAATTTCCCTCTTCAATTTTTATAAAACCATACTTTTTATCAAAATGATTCTTTATGTAATTCTCTATTTATTTAAAAATCTTTTTTTTATCTAATAAATTATGATTAATGTATGATAATTTAAATTTCTATTTCATTGGTTATAATCCATAATTTGATTAATAAAAATTTGATATTAGGAAGTTTATATCAAATTTTATAAGGTTTTTAAGCTTTTAGATTTAGAAATTTGGATTTTTGGCTCTTTAGGGTTTTTGGAATATTGTTGGATATTCACCATCATATTGAAATGTAATTAGAATATTTTAATTTATTTTAGGGTTTTATACCCTTTTTCAATTGTAACAAAGTTTGAAGTTTCATTCTAATTATAGTATTGGCATTTCCTATTGTAGTTAAGCAACTTACTAAAATCGTAAGTGTCAAGTATATTAGTCCTAGATCTTAGTTGGATCCTAGTTTATGCAAGATTTTGACCTAATCTACACTACTAGGCCATGGCATGTTGTGCATGAATGGTTTTTATAAAGATGCATGAGTCCGAGAATGACCTGAATTGACAGTTGTCACATTGGTCGACAAATAACAGAGGTACATTCGATCTTATAACCAATCTTTTTCATCACAAAAAATTCTTCACACAAATCACACACACAGACGTATGTCCAAGAGGTCTCTGATCAAACCAATCAAGACTTAGATATACAAAAATTATTTGTTTATGATCTGACATCATGAGTCCATGATGAAGGTGAAACCAAAACATCTTACACCTTAAGGAATTGACGGGGAACATTGTTCCAGAAATTGGCGAAACTTTTGTTTCAGTACCAAATTTCAAAACTCCAAATCATATTCAATTCACATGAGTGGTCTTGATCAAACATTCAAAACCCACGATGTTTATTACCCTACAAGATCCAGTACAACAATTTTTTTATGAATATGATTTCTGTGTGAGTTTCATTCGCATATCCTAGTCATGATAAACATTTTCAAAAGCTGACTTGTCACTGACTACACTGGTCATACAAGTAATTTGAGTTACAATTTCTCACCTTATGTTAAGGTTGATATGTAATGAAATTTTAAACCAACCGAACACTCACTTTTCAAAAGAAGCCCTTTGATACTTATCAAAAAGTATTCGATTGTAATTCACGGGAACCTACACAAGCTGTTGATCATCTCTCTTGATGATTAACAAAGCAACATTTGCCCAGGGTTTAACTGCCTTCGTGTCAAAATACATTTTTGACATCACAGAATTCCCAAATTTTTTTTAAACTTGCTTCTTATTTTTTTTTTGACTCACTTGCACTCACGAAATCCTTGAGGTTGTGAGTAATACCAACTCAGGCTGATGATTTCAAACATCTAGCACATGACTTCGCTTTTCATCCGAAAAGTGAAAGAGCCCAGCCTCCATGCGAAGGGTCATAATGGTTACAATTCCATAAAGGGGATATTGATAGGATGTGTATACGTGACGTATGGAATTCTGCCCGATTTTCTAGGTGAAGTGACTGTTTCTTTTTAACACATGGCTACCTTTTCGCAGTAATGGTCCGATTTTCATGGTGCCACGTCGGATCTCATTAAATGCATCCCGCTTCAAATTCAAATAAATTCGGGTTACCTATAAAAGGGGATTCAAAAGTGTTGTATACGGTTACGCAAACAAACTCAAATAATCCTAAATTCTCTGATTCTTCATCTTCTTCAAACCCTAACAATGGCTGCTACTCAATCCAACACCGATGAAGTTCTCTCACAGGCTCTTATGAAGATCCAAAGCACAAACTACCAAGTTGATCCAAATGTTTCATCCTACCCTGAAGCATTGAAAATGTTGATCGTTGCACTAAAAAGGCCACCATTATCAACCTCAATGTTCAATTCTTTTCCGGTTCCGATGACTTGGTTGTCCATGGCGGCATCAACAGTGTCATACAACTATGCAACTGACATTATCACCTTCAACATGATGAACAACCAGAGGGTTCGTCTTACCAAGAAAATGTTCATTGACTTCTTGAACATTCCCAATAACCCTCCGTTCTTTAAACCCCTCAATTCCTAAATTATTTTCATGTTTAATGAGATGGGACATCAGCCGTCTCTTGAAAAGATCAGTGATTTCAGGAAATCTGGTTTACCCTGCATGTGGAACTTTCTCTTTGGTATTTTTCTGAGGTGTTTAACAGGGAGGAGGTTTTGGAGGGAAGTATGGAAGTATATGCCATGGTCATGGGTCTTCGCAGCCAATGTCTGATGATGAAACTGAAGGAGGAGGTTTTGGAGGGACTTTTGAGGCCCTACATTTTGATTCAGAAGAGGAGGAGATACCTGATCATATGCTTATGTCAGGTAAGAAATTTAAAATCCTGAATCGAAAATTGAATGCCATTATTCAGTCACAAGCTGATTCTGGTACAAAGTCATCCATGTCGGGATTGGAGGTGGAATATCTAATCAAAGAAGCTGAGAAGAGAATACTTGAAAAAGTTGATCAATCTGACAAGAACAATGAGCTTCGCATTCAAGCTCAAGGAAAATCGTTCAATGGGGTTGTTTCTGAATTGAAAGCTGTTACAAAAGAACGTCATGTTCGTTTCGTACAAGATGTTAAGAAGGTCCGAGAAGATGTTAATCTTAAAATTGAAGAGTTAAAGAAGGAGATTGCGAAAGAGCTTCAAGATATTAATTCTCAACATTTGGAGGTCCAAAAGAAGTTTGATGTGGTTGCCACTGATCTTAACAAACTTCTCACTGGTTATCAATCACCTGCTCTACTTATCGAAGCCAAACAAAAGGAGAATAAGGAGCAGTTTGATAAACTCATTTAGTTGGTGACTGAATTAAAAACATTTGTTTCGAAAACTTCTCATCAGACAATTTTGACTCCTGAATTCTTGTCTCTCAAAGTCAATACCTTGGAGCAAGCTATTCAGAAAGCATTGGCCCCAATTGCAAACTTTATTCTCTGTTACCGAAGAATGCCCCACCTGCTTTCACAGGGGTGCAAGGGGGAGAGAGCAAAGGAAGTAAAGATGATGATGCGAAAACAGTCGGGAAGGTGATTTCTACTCAACTTAAAACCACTCTGCCAGTGTTCACAATGCCGATTTCTTCAACAGTAATTACCACAAGACCAATTACCAAAGGAATTTCTATTGATTCAAAAGAAGGAGGAACCTCAGGTGCGAAACCTCCAATAGATGATATTGGTAAAGGGAAAGGGATTGCATATGAAAAATCAAAGGAGGAAAAGAAAGCAGAAGCAGAAATGGAGAGATTGAGGCAAGTTCAGAGTATCATGAGACAGAGGGCAAGTGATCCACCAACAATAAACAAGGATGATCCTGCGAAGTTATACTCTTATGAAACAATTGAATCCAAGGTGGTGGGGAGTGAAATGTATGAGTTTGAGAAGAAGCCGAAGAGAAGCTATGACATCGCAAATTCAGACAAATGCCAATAGGATTTTCCGATCAACGAAATGTTGTTCATTACGGCTCAATACAAGATCAGTGAGAAATTTGAAAATGCTGATGATTATATTCACATGAAAATCAGATTTCATGCTGTATTGGCAAAGAATCAAGATGAATTCTGGTCCTTAATGAAGATCAAGAAGGTGTTAACAATAAAGAAGGATATGATGTTTGAAAACATGCTTCAAAATTTTAGATATTTTGTGATTCGAGCTGATGACAAACACTATGATTTCACCATAGCCGACTTTCCCTTGATGAATTGTAATGATCTCATTCAAGTGGCTCTGATTTTGAAACACATGCAAGACAACAAGCTGAGAGGATCTGAGACTGAAGTGTTCAGACTTGGTTTCGCACAAATCAAGATATTCATAGATAACTACTATGATTGCTTGGCGTTAACCTATGAAGAATTCGCATCAGGATTAGGAAGGGAAGTGAATGTTTCTTGGGAGACTACTTTGACACAGTCAGCATTGTGGAAGTATGCTGATGGAGAGATATGCCTGAAACCCTTAGGCATGGTGTTTGCAGGGAAAGATACGAAGGGGAAGCCCAAGAAGTTTTTATTTAAAGTCTCAGAGATTGAAAGATATACTTCTTCGCAATATATGAATTACATTGTTTTTATGAATAACTGCAATAAGAACAACGAAGGAGACAAGAAGGAGCTTAAAAAGACTATCACCTGGTATGCTGAAATACGAAAGACAATACACTCAGCTGTTCAGAGACTCACAAACTGAATAGTTTCGACTTTTTACAAAGGGGGAGAATGTAGATTCTAAGTGTTGTAAAAGTCGAAGTGTTTGTTTCTTTGTTTTCGCATGTTAGTTATTTAACTAAGTCTTCATTTTGTGCGAAGCGTATTGCTCTAGACTTAGTACATTTTTTATACACTCAGGTTGCCTATAAATATGGACTGAGGTTTGAAGTAGAAGATGCTTTTTGAACTCGAGTATTCTTTCTGCTTAAACTTTGTAATAAGTTCTTCATCAATATAAGATTTGATTAATATTTACTCTCTATGTACTTACTTTTCAATCATTCAATCATAATTGCTTTTGGAATCTCGATAACAATTCTCTTCACATCTCTCAATACTTTCACCACTCAGGTTGATGGGGAAAGCTCTACTTTGGATCAAGCTAGCAACAACCATCGAGGTTCCAGTACTTGATGATGCTCAAGCTCCTCACCTCAGAAAATCATCACCATCAAACGTATCTTCGGATTCGGATGATGAAATCATAGAGAACATTGACACTCGAACCGATTCAAGGATCATAACTCTCCCATCAGCAGTCCAGGGGGAACCTTCTCAGGTTCCAGAAGAACTTCCATTAGCAATCCAGGGGGAACCTCTCCAAACCGCCCAAGAAAATGCCATGCTCGCTCCAATAAGCCAAGATGACTCCACAGGCTGTTCTCAAATCCAGGGGGAACTGCCATCACCAACCAAAGAAACTTCTGATATTGAAGACATTCCTTCTACCGCAGCCGCTGATCATTTGATGCTCAATCTACACGTATGGACGAAGGACCACCCACCAGGTCAAATTATTGGCAATCCATCCGGAGGTATCCAAACTCGATCTGCCAAGGACTTATCTGATCATTGTCACTACACAGCCTTCATGTCCGCAGTCGAGCCACGATCGATTAAAGAAGCATTATTGGAACCTGATTGGATTTCTACAATACAAGAAGAACTGGAAGAATTCAAAAGGAACCAGGTGTTGCAACTCATTCCCATACCGCAAGGCCATACTATTGCTGGAACAAGATGGGTGTTCAAGAACAAGTTAGATAAATCTGGTGCAGTTATCAGAAAGAAGGCAAGACTGGTTGCAAAGGGGTACAGTCAACTGAAAGGTGTTGAATACAATGAAACATATGCTCCGGTTGCAAGAATGGAAGCCATCAGAATCTTTTTAGCATATGCTGCCCACAAAAACATCAAGATACACCAAATGGATGTTAAGAGTGTTTTTCTCAATGAGGAAATGAAAGAAGAGGTTTATCTTCAACAACCTCTAGATTTTGAAAGTATTGAATTCCCTGACCACTGCTACAAGCTTCAAAAGGCAGTCTACAGTCTGAAGCAAGCCCCTAGAGCTTGGTATTAGACTCTTTCTGAATTTCTAGTCTCTTCAGGCTACAAAAGAGGAGTGATTGATCCCATGCTATTTAGAAAAGCAAACGGTGACCACCTAATGCTTGTACAAATATACGTGGATGATATAATCTTCGGATCGACTGATCAAGGAATGGTGGATGAATTTGCTAAGCTCATGACAAATAAATTTCAAATAAGCATGAATAGAGAGATTAATTTCTTTCTAGGTCTTCAAGTCAAACAAATTCAGCAATGGATATTCATTCATCAAGTGAAATACACCATTGAACTATTGAAGAAATACTCTATGGAAAATTGCTCCTCGACTAAGGTCCTAATGGCCTTCAGATATAAGATCTCTGCTGATCCCTCTGGCGAATCTGTGGATCACAAGACTTATGGATGTATCATTGGCGTTCTTATGTACCTCACCGCAAGCCGACCGAACATTGTCTTTGCTACTGTTGTATGTGTAAGGTATCTGGCTGACCCAAAAGTGTCACATATGACAGTAGCCAAACAAATTCTCCGATACTGAAAGGAAGAAAATCTCTTGGTCTATGGTACCCTGCATGCAATGATTTCAGTCTGCAAGCATCTACCGATGTGGATCATGCCTGATGCAAACTTGATTGAAAAAGTACATCTGGTGGATGTCAATTTTTGGGAGGTAGACTCGTCAGCTAGTCCTCAAGAAAACAAAGCTGTGTTTCACTGTCTACTGCAGAAGGTGAATATGTGGCCGCAGCCAGATGTTGTTCTCAAGTTCTGTGGATGAAGACACAACTGTTAGACTACGGATACCGAATGCTACGGATACCAATCTACTGTGACTCTGAAAGTGGCATAGCGATTTCTCATAATCCTATTCAACACTCCAAGACGAAACATATTGAACTACGATATCACTTCATCAAAGACCACATTTTGAAAGGTAACATTGAACTCATCTTTGTCACTACTCATGAAGAGACTGTTGATGTATTTACAAAAGAACTTGACTCTACCAAACTCAATGCGTTCTTACAAATGTTAGGGATGATGAATCTGGACCCTGAATTCTTCTTGAATTGATAGGTACCGCAGACCATTCTTGGTCTCAATTGCGGTCCTAACTGAAAGTCATTTATAACAGATGGTTTTGGTATATCTTGTGTACCGCAGTCTATGTACCGCAACCATATACTATATCTATCTTTCACGAGTCTTTCTTGCTTGTTATTACTAACTATTTGTACAAGTGCTCTTCTCAGTTTCTCCTACTACAGTCATCCGCAATGCCAAAGAAGCCATCCGCAATAATGTGTACATCCGCAGTCACATAAATTGATTTTCAGACTGTTCATTCTTTTTTCAAATAAAAAAAAATTGGTGTGCTATTTAATGATCCTTCATTAAATAAAAACATTCCTTTGAGATACTGTCTCATTCTTTTTTTTCTAAACCTCGTGTCAGACCTATTTTAGGTATGATGACAAAATAAAGATTTTCCAAATCAAATCCTTTTAATCTGACTTTTCCTATTACCCCCAAACCATCACATACGTTACAACTTCCTCTTAAATGTAGAGTCCCTTTTCTGGTTAATCCCAAACTCAGTTTTCATCTTTCTTTTGTCAATATGTGGCTAAGATTAAAGATGCTAATTCAAAGGATAAACCCAAACGTTTTTTACTCAATTTCACTTAGTTAAAAAATAACGTTTCCCGCTCCATTAAGCCACTATAAAACCCTTTCTTCTTCACAAAGAAACGTTTACGCTCTCAAAACCCTTAATCATTTCCTGCATTCTTCATAGCTATCTCAAACTCAACAATGGTGAAATCCGGTGTGTCAAAGAAACAATCAAAAGCCTCTGGATCAGTGAACCCAACTGGTGCAGACTCTCCCATAATTGCTTCAAGCAATTTCAGAGCTATCTTCGAAGAACAACCTTCTTACAATGCCCCCACCAAACTCATAATCAAGCTCTTGAAAAATCATCCTCTGTTTGGACCATTTGATGCTTTCGTAGACTTTGTTCCAAATTCAACTCTCTACAAATGTTCCTTTTCTTCCTATCGCCCAATTGATAACCCCCAAGAAGTCCATCTAAACCTAATCAATGATTCTTTGGTCATTTTATCCAAAGAAAAATTCCTCAATGCTATTAACCTTCTTGTTCATCCCTCCATTAAGTTTTTCACTCCATCAATGGCGGACATCACTTCGGCACTCTATCAGATGGGTTATCAGAAAAAGATCAAAGGGATTGGTGAATACAAGAAGAACCAATTGCCTGCGGTTTGGCAGTTCGTGTACCACTTTATCATCCGCAGTCTATCCAGCAGAACTGGAGGCACTGACAACATGGGTCTCAAACTATTGGAACTGGTTTGGAGCATCTTCAAAGGCCACGAAGTGAACTACGGACAGATCATTTGGGATGATTTTCTACAATACACTCCCAAAGAGAGCCCAAGGCAGAACCCAACCGAACTTACCTTTGCTAGGTTCTGGTCTCTCTGCATTTCCGACTTACATGCGGACGCAGGGATAGACATGGGCGGTGACATCAATTTCTTCGTCACCAAGGATCTCAAAAGGTATAATCCTTCCTCTGATCAAACAATCTTTGGTCCAATCCGTAGACTTCCAATCCATATTCTTTCTACCCTTGGTCTTGAGACTGTTGATGTCTCAGACCACATTGAGGCTACGAAAGGTATTGACCCACACCTTCCTACCCTGCCTCTTCTATCCGTAATCTTAAACCCTGAAGGTACCACAATCCCTTCCTCTATAACTCTCTCCAATGTATCTCATTCCCAAAGACGTAAACATAAGGTTTCAACTCTTCATGGCCCCTGTAACACAAAGAAATCTGGAACTCCTAAAAAGGATTCTTCCAAACCCTCCAAACCTTCAAAGAAAAGAAAAACACCATCCGCAATCAAAAATGTAGAACCAAGTCATCATGACTCCAGCAATGATTCTGAAGAGGACAACCAACCCATAACAATCCTCAAGAAACGTAAAACTGATCCCTCTAGCCAAATGCATGACCGAACCGATACCTTAGCCTCTCTACAGGCTCCGATAGTCCTTGGGATGCCTGCATATCCATTCGAAACCACTATCTTTTTCCTTTCAGACTCAGAAACTAAATCTAATTCAAAATAAAGAGGAGACTCCCCCTAGTACATTCCCAAAGGGATAATACTGGTTCTCGCCCTAAAGTCTCCAGGGCTTCCCGACTGCATATCTTTTCACATGTGGAGTTGAACTCCATCCTATTGAATGTTACCCAAACACTTCAAACACATTCCCAACCGCAGGGCAATTCTTCCGCCCATGCCAGAATTGAGTCGTGGCCAAAATTGACTACGGGTCAAGGAGACCAAGGAATCTCAGGAAATCCTACTCTACTTTCATGAGAAACAAGTGGTTTACGCACGGTGAGCACAAATGTGCAAGGATCCGTGAACCCAAGGGACACCTTGGTGCGTTTACAACGAATTAACGGTGAAAACTCTAGTGATTCTTGGAGCAAGTATCAACCCTCAAATGAGGCTAAAGTAAAGAAATATGTCGTTTTTGAAGGGCATTCCAAGCTCACAAGGATCAGCAAATCAAACAACAACAGCTGAAGGAACAAGAAATACAATATGTGGCTAAGTATTGGGCAGATGCCATTAATAATGCCAATACCGTAGCCACCATCCTCAAAGTTCAAGATTGGATGACACAAATGGTTGAAACCTTCCACAAGAATCAGGAAGCCACTGCTGACCAACATGTCTCCAAAGCTCCACCCACTCCCACTGCTGAAGGTTCACAAGATGAAGGACCAGAAATCGAAGTGAGTTCTGATGCCATCTTTGGTTTTGATGATGATGAACTTCAAGAGGTAAACAAACCCTCTCCTTCTGATGACGACCCAATGATTTTTGATGAAGACGAAGAATCCAGTGGTTCTCATCACTCAACTTCTAAGCCCAAAGAGAGAAGAAGAAGAAGAATCCAGTGGTTCTCATCAAATCCTTGTTGTGGTCAAGCCAACTCAACCACAACCTGAAGAAATTCTTGGACCGCAGTCCCTGATAGAAAGGATTGAACGCCTGGAAACGCGTGAGAGAACGGCTGCAGAGCGTATCTCTCTAAAGGTTGAAATGGGGATTCGGTCTCTTGACAGTAATCGTCAAGCTGACAACAAAGAATTTATGGCTACTGCAGAAGGCCTCATCTCTGAGGTTACCGCAATCAAGATAGATCTCCAAGCAGCCATTGCAGATCAAGCCTCCCACTCTAAGAAGTTGATTACTGAGACTCACACTACTTATGAGTCAGCAATCTCTGCTCTTCAAACTACAATCAACCGACTGTAGCGATCTTTGTCTGCCAACTTCCATGGTCCTGAAATCCTTCACCTCACCAAGGATATCCACATGCTACTCTTCAACCCCTCTATTCCAAATAATCAACAACTGGCCGAAGCCCTCAAAGCTCAATTCCAAGAGGAGTATGCCAAGGTTGATGGCCTTCGTCAATGGGTTGAGGAGGCTCTGGGTCTTAACTCCTCAAGAGGGGGAAGTGAAGAAGAATTCCATCACTCCAACAACTCCATATCACAACATCAAACTCCCCTATCCCTACTGAAAAAAATTCCCACACAACTACCTTCACCGCAACCATCTCATCACACTCCACCTCACAACTCTCCACTTCATATAGAAAACACTCCAAAACAACCAGAGACCCCCCCTCATTTCAAAAACCTTGCGGAGTATATGTCTTCTCTGAGTTCAAGTGATTCACTTGTCACTGCCCAAAGGAAGAGAGATTGGAAGGCAGCCAAACTCGCTGAAGAAGTATGGAGACTATGTGGATTTGACACTATCATGGATGAGTCCTTGATAAATTCTTTGGTAAATCCCCACCGAATACTGCTTGATGATAACTACATTCCACACCTCAGATATGCGGAACGCCCTTCAAATGGTTACTGGGATGTCCGAATCTCTCCTGATGCCAGATACTTCACTATATTTGAGCAGTTCGACCGCAGTCTTCCATATGCTAAAAGGCTGCTAATGGAATTTGAGAGACTTAGTCAAATATATGCTAAGCATGCCTCTCCCTTTGAAAACATATGGTCTAACGATAGACCATACACAGTCAATAACTACACGATCCGGAAGTTTATGAAGGCTGATTTCATCCAGTACACTCTGACCAGAAGGGAACACGATTACATCCGCACCCAGGCTGATTTTCCATGTATGAACCCTGAGGAAGTCTTTCTCATCGCTAAAGTGTTTCAACACAAGTCTGAGAAGCACCCAAAGACGAAGATTGCTTTTGAAAGGTCTAGTACTTTCTTGAAGGAAACAATTTCTGACTTTGCGTAGATCGACGCAGATATCCATCCCATCATTGCCAAGATAGTCGATCTGCCACCACTTGACCCCGCACCAATGTCTTCCGAAGGCTATGAAGAAAGATCCTTAGGTGCAACCAATTATCCTGAACTTGGAGTCATTTTCAAGAGAAAGACTGATAATGTCAAATACTTCATTCCTATGACTGCCATGCATCGTCTCACCAGGAAGCAACTTGACATCTGCCGAAACGTAGTTGAAAAATCCGAGCACACCACTGCAGATGTCAAGTTTGAGATCCTTAGAAGAATCAACTGTTGGAGAACATCAGGAAGTTTTGGTGGATTCTGATCAAATTTCTTAAACTTGATAGCTGATCAAAAGTTAAAGAGGTCACTTAGGGGGAAATTGTTAAATCAAAAAAGTGACCCTCTTGAACTTCAGCTACCACAGCCTCCAAGCCACCGCAGTCAAGCCGCCTCATCAGCAGTTATCAACCGAAGTCTCTACTACTGTAGTTTCTATCTAGATTATATTATTTTGTCTCTTCTGTAATACACTCTATTGTCCAGTATTCCTTGCATGGCTACTCTTAGAGTTGTAAACTTGTGATCTTTATGAGTCTCTATAAATAGAGCTCATTCTCATGTAATCAAAAAGGTGCAAGAAGTGTATCCTATCTACTCTAATACACATCTTAGAAGTTATCTTTCTATCTTACTTATTCTCTCTTCTTACTCTCATAATCAATCACAACCTTTCTTCGAAGCAAGTCTTTTGTGACTTAATCATTAAGTTTGATCTCACTTATTAATGTGTTTTGAATGCATTCCTCGTTATGAATCAGCTTATGCGTATACTTGATATAACAATTATTGTCATTTACATTTCTTTACTTTTCCGCAACTAACTCTCTAACAGCTAACTCTAAATATTATTGTTGAGCTTTTAGATCCTTCATGATTGAGTATTCCGCTATATACTTGTTCTAACATTTTTCAAGTGTGTATCAAAGTTTTTCTCTCAACAGCTAGCATAACCCTTATAGGCTTAATCTTCGCTACTAGTGAGAAGGTCTCGTCATAGTCAACTCCGGGAGTTTAAGTAAAGCCCTTCGCAACCAATTGTGCCTTATATGTGTGTATTATCCCAACCATGTCGGTCTTCTTCTTGAAGATCCATTTGCATCCGACCGCCTTATGACCTGGTACATTGTCAACCAAGTTCCAAACTTGGTTGTCATACATGGACTAAATCTCGCTGTCCATAGCCTCTTTGCATTTTGCAGTCTCCAGGCTTGCAATGGCTTACTTGTTATATGGAAACCATACAACACATACGGAAGACTAACTCTACTGGAACGTCTAAGAGATAAGGACTCGACAATCTGTTCAATAGGAGTTTCCTCCTTGGGTTGAGTCCCAGTGTTAGAGGTTCCTTCATCACTTGATTCTTGAAGCTCTTCAAGATCAATTTGCCTCTCACTGTCCTCTTGGCATATGAGTTCTCTTTCTCGGAAAACCCCTCTCCTCGCAACGAATACAACATTCTCACTCGGCCTATAGATGAGATATCCAAAGGACTTCTGTGGATAGCCGAAATAAATACACCGCTCACTATGAGGTTCGAGCTTGTCGTGAGTCTCATGTCTTACGAAATCCTCGCAACCCCAAACCTTGATATGTGCCAACGAGGGAACCTTTCCTGTCCACATCTCGTGAGGTGTTTTGGCAACCTTCTTAGTCGGGACTAGATTAAGGATATTGGCACAATCACTATGGCATACCCCCAGAATGAGATATGTAACGGAGATCGACTCATCATGGAACGAACCATGTCTAACAAGGTTCGATTGCGCCTTTCAGCCACACCATTCAACTGCGGTGTCGTCAATTGCAAAACAATTCTGCATTCCTTGAGGTAGTCGTGGAACTCGATACTAAAATACTCACCACCTCAATCGGATCGGAGCATCTTTATCTTCCTGCCCAGCTAATTCTCCACTTCTTAATTAAACTCTTTGAACTTTTCAAATGTTTCTGACTTGTTCTTGATTAAGTAGATATACCCATATATGCTATAATCATCGGTAAAAGTCACATAGAAGTGGTTCGCATCCCTTATGGTGGATCTAAAGGCCCCACATACATCATTATGTATGAGATCCAATAAACCCTCACCCCTTTTACAAGTACTAGTAAAGGGTGAGTTGGTCATCTTTCCAAGTAAACAAGACTCACAAGTGTGATCTTCCCTAATGTCGAATGACTTCAACACTCCATCCTTTCGGAGTTGGGCTATACGCTTGCTGACATGTCCAAGACAATGCCACAAGCATGCTTTGTCCAAAGTATTGGAAGAATCGATATGCAACACATCATTTCCTAAGTTGTCTACAAGCATCATAGTTTCATATATACCATTGAAAGGAAATGCTTCAAAATAGAAAGTACCATTGCAAAAAGCATTAATAGAACTATTTTCATTATTAAATGAAAATCTAAAACCTTGTTTATACAAACCATGAAAAGAAATAATGTTTCGTGTCATTTCTAACGAGTAGCAACAATTATTCAAATCTAGACCTAACCCACTACTAAGAACTACAGAGTAAACTCCAATCCTGGTGACAGGCGACACTTTCCTATTCCCTATGATCAAGTTTATATTCCCATGCTCCACATCCCTACTTCTTCTTCGACCCTGCAAATCAGATAAAATGTGAAAACCACATCCTGTATCGAGGACCCAAGCATGGCATGTGATGAGTTATTAGATAGAATAGTATAAATACCTGCGAAGGTGGGATTTATCTTCCCATCCTTGATATCTTGCAGATACTTCGGGCAACCTCGTTTCCAATGCCCTTTCTCGTGGCAGTAGAAGCACTTTGCATCCTTTGGGTTGAAAGAGGGAGCAACAAGACCAGATTTGGTTCCACTAGATGAGGTACCATCGTGAGACGTTCCCATGTGGCTCTTAGAAGGAGCCTTGTTCTTCTTTCCTTTTCCTTGCCAAATAGCCAAGACAGGGGCAATAGTAGTAGGAGTAGACGCAATAGATTTTCCTTTTAGACTTCTCTCAGTAGTCCATAGAAGGCCTTGAAGCTTGCTTAGAGTGACCTCCTCCTAGTTCATATGATAGGCTATACGAAACTGGTCATAACAAGGAGGCAAGGAGTGTAGAATGATATCTATGGCAAGATCCTCATCGAAGTTGACATTCAAATTCAGCAAGATCCTCATCGAAGTTGACATTCAAGTTCATATGTAGGACTCTCCATCCTTCATTTTGGTAGTGATCATCGACGCGATGATCTCGTACCTTCCCTGCCTAGCACTTTGATGGTACCTTTCCATCAAATATTGGTGCATCTCGAATGGATAGTAGTCCACGTAGGACTTTTGGATTTCATCAGTCATTGTTGCGAGCATGATGCAATGAACCTTCGTAGCATCTCTCTCATGAGTTTCGTACGCATCAATTTCCTCAGGAGTAGCAGTGTTGTGGTCAATCTCCTTCAACTCCGTGTTGAGAACATACTCTTTGTCCTCGTCACGGGTGACCATGTGAACGTTGCAAATCCAATCATTAAAATTGGATGCATCAAATATCACCCTCCCACACAAGTTCATGAATGAGAATGAGCCAGAAGGGGTCGAACTAGAAGCATTTTTGTTTGAGATAGACATCTGAAAAAGAAAAGAGACAAAGTTTAAATTACATAAGAATCCCCAATTTAACACCCAAATGAAAAATTAGGGCTAGGACCCAACACAATTATTTACAATTCAGAAAAGGGATGTCGTAATCTAATTGCAAATAATTTGAAGGTAGGTAAATGATGATTTACCAATTTACACCATGAAAAACAAAAAAGATTTTAAGTTTTAAATGAATTTAAATTCCTAGATTCTTTTGAGATTTATTGAACTTTTCAATGGCAAGTTTAAATCTCGACTATGCCCTTAACGTTTGTGACTAGGATACCGAGGATCACAAAGAAGGTGTGAATAACCATGCAAATCTGCTTGGTACTCTCGATGTCATTTATCACATAGTTAATGTGCCGGTTAACCACACACGCTCCATTGATCTACGATAAACATCGAGCTAGCTTTTTCCACCCTTACTAGTCCCAAATTAGTGTGTCGGTTAACCACACACGCTCCACTAATGACTTGGCTAGGTGCAAAATGCAATTTCATGGAATAGCATACATTTTCACATTTTTCCTAAAGTAACTAAGATTGAGAATTTATAAAAACATTTAGTTACTTTATAGATCATTATACTTACAAATGTGGAATTAGTTGCCCTATCCTACCCGTTCGACTACTGACCATCCACCAATCAAGGAAGCGGTAAGTGAGAGTGGACACCAATTTAACCACGATTTTATTGGTAGTTTCCTTATACCCCCTTATAGATCGACTTCGTGAATGAGGCCTACTAACAGTAAGCCTAGCTTATCTCCTATATATACATATATATATATATATATATATATATATATATATATATATATATAATCTTGTAAGATTATAATAGTATAAGGGTTGAATTTTAAAGGTGTAAAATTCTAGGCTTTAGAATATAAATATTTCAAAATTAAAATTTATATTCCAAAACTTGAGGGAAAATTTTGAAACATTCAAAATATCTTTTAGTTCAAATTTGACAAACAATTAAATAATCATATAATTAATATTTATCACAAAATTTGACCTAATCTTTCTTTCAAGGCAAGATAATTTAAATAAAAGATACAAATAATTAATTCTATCATATAAACTTTTAATTATCTTATTAATTGACAATTATCTTCTAGTTTTATTTAAATATAAATTACCATAAATAAAAATCGGATTTTTGTTTGGAAAAGTAACATATGGTAATTATCCAAATCAAATTAGCGCAAAAGCTCGAAATCTGCATCCTGACCCGCGGCCACGTCGTGGCAATATATGCCACATCGTGGTCACTATGCAGATGCAAAATCGAAAACCTTTTGCTTTGAATAATGAAGCATAAGATGAAATATTATACAACAACAGCCTAGGCTCTGGTACCAATGATAGGTTTTGAGCAAAACATCAACCCTGTGGTGAACATGTAAACCCAAAAGCTTTAGATCTAGGTTTTTCTAGTTGTACATGAAAAAATCATCTAAAGCTTGTAAACCCTAAATATAGCATACCAAAATCGAAATCAACATAAATAACAAGTAAGAATGTTACCTTTCAATTGAAGCTTGAAGATACTTGCCTTTGAGAGCTTAGTATCACAATTATAATACCTTTAATCTATTACAAACACCACAAGCAATTGGAGAATATGAGAGAGAGAGGATGAGGGATGATCTCGGCTCTAGGGATCCTTCTAGGGTTTCTTGTAGCCGAAAATTAGATGCCAAGGGGGTCTTTATATTGTTGAGAGAAAAACTTGAGACACACTTGAACAAACGTTAGAACAAGTATAATTGCGGAACAATTAATCTCAAAGGATCTAAAAGCTCAACAATAATGAGTTAACGAGTTAGATAGTTAGAGAGTTAGTTGCGGAAATGTAAGGAAATATAAATGACAGCAGGTGATATATCAAGCATGCACATAAGTTGATTCATAACATGGAATGCATTCAGACCAAGTTAGTGAGTGAGATCAAGCTTAGTGATAAAGTCACGAATAACTTGCTCCGAAGAGGAATAATATGTAGTTATGTTCTAGAGGATTTTGAGAATAAGGAGAGATATGAGATGTATAATAGAAAGATGTAATATATAGACTTGAAGATTGTTCAGATTCTTATTAACTGGGAAAGAATGAGCCCTATATATAGAGACTCAAGAAATACATTGGATCACATCTCTATGAGTAGCCATGCAAGGCATATTGGACAATAGAGAGTATTACTGAAAAGTAGATAAAGTTAAACTAAGTAAGAATGCGGTTGGATAGATGATTCAGGTGAGGCTGCTGATGAGGGCTTGAATGCGGATCCTTGAGGGCTGCAGTAGACTAAGTTAAAGAGGGTCACTTCCATGATTCAACAATTTCCCCTTAAGTGACCCCTTTTACTTTTCTTCACTTATCAATTTTCAGAAACTTGATCAGAATCCACCAAAACTTTTTGAGATTTTCCAACTAGGTGATCCTTCTTAAAATCTCGAACTTGACTTCGAAATTCATGTGTTTTGATTTTTCTACTTCGGTTCGATAGATTTCAAGTTGCTTCCTTGTAAGACGACTCATGGAGGTCATGGGAATGAAGTATTTGATCTCATCGTCCTTCCTTTTGAAAATGACTCCAGTTTCAGGGAAGTTTGTTGCACCTAGGGATATCTATTGATAACCTTCGGTAGGCATCAGTGCAGGATCAAGTGGTGGTAGATCGAACTTCTTGGCAATTGTAGGGTAGATGTACGCAGCAATCTTTGCAATGTCGCAGACGGTTTCCTTCAAATAAATACTTTCCCTTTCAGGTGCTATCTTCATTTTTGGATACTTTTCACATTTGTTTTGGAACACCCTTGCTCTTAGATAGACTTCTTCTAGGTTCATACATGGGAAGTTAGCTTGGGTGCGGATTGTCACACCCCAAAACCGGAACGGCGGAAACGTTATGGGGTGCATGACGTCATGTCAAGTATCACAACATATGCAGTATCGTAATCAGAGTACAACAACCATTGCATTAATAGTAATAGTTTTACATGGGTTACATTTCATAGAGACATTAAAGTAAAACAAGTAATAATATAGGTGCAGCTTGGTACTAAACTGTCTTCACCAAAAGCGCCTGAGATGTACCTGTCTATTGCTGACCTGAGAATACAAGTTATTTTGAAAGCGAGTATCAACATTTTTATAAATGATGGTGAGTTCATAAGTATTTAGTTTCATTTGTGTAAGTAAGCAATTTATTCAAAATAACTTTATAAAAGTAGTAGTTTAGAATCAACAGTGTATTAGAGTCCTTTCCAGAAAATCCTATATTTTCTAAATAAAAGCAGTCTTCTAACAAGACTCGATGGAGTTATGTTTTAAAGAGTAATTTTCCCCGAAAGACTATCATTACCAAAATACAATATTTGATTTTAATGAAAGTAGGAGAATATCATGAGTAAAAGCTTTAGGGAAAATAACATATGCCTCAGCAGAGAATACTGCTGACTAAGGAAAAAGAAATCATAGACTCAAGGAGAGTATCAAGCGAATGATACGCTTGGCTCAGTCTAACAAAAGGGAATACAGACCCCAGACGGTATCAATTGAATGATACGACCAGCAAGTTCTAAACAAAGAAACACAGACCCCAAACAGTATCAATTGAATGATACATCTAGCAAGGTCTAAAACAGAGAGACACAGACCCTAGACAGTATCATTTGAATGATACGTCTAGCAAGGTCTAAAACAGAGAGACACAGACCCCAGACAGTATCAACTCAATAATACTTCTAGTAAGGTCTAAAACAAAGAGTGATCTTAAGAGTGTTGGTTCAGAAATACAGTGTTAATTCTCATTACATTAAGGCCATGAATTATAAGGTAACCTGGAGATACTCGTAACCATACTGATAGACACTAGAGAACTTGACGCCCCGCAAGCGTCGGAAAGAATGTGACATTTATCACCTCTTGGATTGGTAGGCTGTGGACTGTAGCAAGCAGTCAGGGTACGGGGGTGTCAATCCCATATAGATTTATACACACAATGCCCGCTCTCTCTATAGGAGACTCTGGTTACCAACTTGACAACGGAGAAGGCCGTTTCCTGAAGATGCATCTCGTATAGTGAATGCTGATGTAAAAATACTAGACTAATAATAGAGACTCACAACTGAACTGACCAATGTAAACCTTCATGTCTATACATGTATACATGATATATAATTAATGATCAAACGACCTTCGGACGGATATCCGATCCCACCAGACCACATCCAAACGAGGAAAAGGAAATAGGGCGAGCTAGCCTTCCTTAGTCCTTTAAACATTATTTATATAACAATACAAGTACAGGCATGCATTTCACGATGTAGAAGCATTTAACTAAGTAGAAGCGTTAACAAAGTAGAAGCGTTTCTCGAAGCAGAAGCATTAATAAAGTAGAATCGTTTACGAAGTAGTAGCATTAACAAAGTTGAAGCATTTATGAAGTAGTAGCATTAATAAAGTAGAAGCGTTTACGTAGTAGTAGCATTAACAAAGTAGGAGCGTTTACGAAGTAGTAGCATTAAACAAAGTAGGAGTGTTTACGTAGTAGTAGCATTAACAATGTAGGAGCGTTTCACGAAGTAGAAGCGTTTGACGAAGTAGTAGCAGTTAACTAAGTAGGAGCATTTAACGAAGTAGAGGCATAACAAAGTAGTAGTATCTAACGAAGTAGAAGTATAAAACATGGAAGAAATCCTTGATGAAAACTTTGGAAAACCTTTACACTTAAGAAAATTGTGACTTGTTATCCTTTTGTAAAATAAGCTTGAAGACCTATGGAAATCCTTTGAAAACCTTTCATAAACACGTTTTGAATGTAATCTTGATAAAACAATATAGGTAGAGAAAATCGTTGTTTAAAACAGCACGAGAGATAATTTGATATAAGATTTAAACAAGTAAAAGCGTTTTGGAAACCCATTTATAGTATCATACTTGGTAAAACAACTGACAGTGTAATAAATCCTTGTGCATGCGGGTTATCAATCACATGCGATTGATATGATAACTGGCATGTTTTAACTTGTATCCCCCCCGACCCCATAAAAGCATGTAAAAACATTTAAAAGGTTAATTCAGGGGTAGGAACTCACCTGTTGTAAGTGGATCGGACGGAAGTGCCGGTTGGGTGCTCGGTGTCAAGTGAAGGCTTGAACACACTTAGTGACCTATTAACATATGATGACATATGTATACATACAATTAGTAATTATAATACTAATTAAACACGTATACGCATCCTAAAATGCGGAAAAACACTTTGGTCAAGTGCTAGGAGTGTCCCAGGTAACCTCTAAGGGTGTGTATGGCCTAGATAGGGAGTTTACTCTTCAAGAGTAAGCTCTTTATAGAGTTTACGGCCCTAAGACCTTATCCCCATGAGTTTACGGCCGTAAACTTATGGATGGTGTGTTCTTTGATGTATTACGGTCTTATAACACTTGTGGAATTAGGCTAGGTTCAATTCTAGGGCTTATGAAGGGTTTAAGGCTTTAAAATGGACCATTTGAGGAGTTTACGATCCATTGACACTCCTTGAGGGGTTTATGGCCGTAAACACATGAGTTTACGGTCGTAAACTCAAGCTTGGCCATTTCTTTTGTTGTTTGGTGGTTCTAACTCATGCATGTAAGGTTCTAGTGAGGGTATAAGGCTTTCTAGGGGGTTGAAACTTCATTTGGCATGTTTTAGGGGAGTTTACGGTCTAAGCATATGCTTGGGCCATAAACTCTGGTTTACCCACCAAATGGTGATGTTTGGGTGTTCCAAGTCCGAAATGGTAAGTCCCTTAGTCATATCTTAAGCCTAAATGAGTTTTGGAAGTGTTTTTGGCTTGATTTGCATATTTAGAGGGTGTTTACAGTCTAAGCATATGCTTGGACCATAAACCCTCTTTCAAGCCCCCAAACTTGATGAATCAAGGCTCAAACACTTCTAGGTTTAACCCAAAACTAGTTTCTAAGCCTAAAGGAGTGAGTTTTGGGCATTTTGGCACCATTATAGGTGTTTACAGCCTAAGGAGGTTCTTAGGCCGTGAACTCCATTTAGTTGGCTTTCTTGAGTGATTTTTGAACTATAGCAACAAGAAATGATGTTTAGAACAAGTTAGGGTAAGGGAACTTACGTGTTGGAAGCGGAAACTTGCGGTTTCGAGGTGAAATCGAACTTGAGGAGAGAGAGTGGAAAGAGAAAGTGGGTCTAGGTGGCAAAAAGGGTTCTAAGGAGTGTCCACCCTCCCTTATATAGGGCTTGGGTGTTGTACCCGGTATACGACTACCTGATACTTATGTTTAACGAGGTTTAAAATTTTTACCCGGTTAAATGGTCGTAATCAAAAATAAACTTTTTCCAATAAAATGGAAAGATAATTTACGAGTTTATTTTCGCTTGACGAATGTTATTTAAAATATTCCAACGGGTTTAATTCTGGTCAAAAATATTTTCGGGATAAATTTGGCTAATTTTGACGTAATTAATTTCGACGTTAAAACTAACGGAAATTTTTGGGTTGTCACATTAATTCTGTCTCGTGCAGTTAGCGATTCGTACTGGTTCGTCTACGAAGTTAGGGTTCCCAATGGTTGCTATCAAGATGAGTGGGATACAAAAAGTGAAGTTGGACACACATTTATCAAGTCTAAGAAGTGGATCGATTTGTGATGAAACTTATGGAGTTTCCGAAAGTAGTAGTGCTCTGACGAGGGTTGGACCAATCTTTGTGAGGAATCTCGGATGGTCCTAAGCTCTCCGAAAGGGTAGAGCTTTTCAATACTTAGAACATAGTGTACTTCTATGGCATGATCATCACTGGCGTGATCGCCATGTTGAAGTTCCAAACGTTCTCTCTCATACTGGAAGTGCAGTCCTTCAGGTTGTTTCTTATAAAGCTCGGGTTGTCGTTGGATTCGTGTTCCATGTTGATTGGCTCTCCGAGGTTTTCTAAATCATTAGATAGATTGCGTGTCTACGGGTATCCGTTTGCTACAGAGTGTCTATCTCAATCTTGTGCAAAATGAACCTGCGCTTCCGATTCTTGAGATATTTTTTAACGGAAACCCTCAGGGTCGGGGAGATAGGGTTTCACCACACGAGTGTTAGACCATCTCGGGAGGTGGTTCTACTATTTCTGTGCGAGATAGTATTCGTGGAACACCTAGTAGTCCAATGAATCTCTAAGACATGTCCTATTCTCCAATGCGTTGGTTTATTTTAGTTGCAGAAAGCATGTGCTCTTGTGTAACCCATCGACTAACACCTAGACTGGTGTCTAGTCTATAATCTCTTCAGGACCTGGGTTATAAGGTTTAACGCAACCTACTTTCGCACTTTATTCATGTATTCTTGGCTGCTGAGGATATCCTGTGGTTCTTAGTATTCTAGTGTTCACTTCGGAGAATGCGATCCATCGTCTACAGGGCGACGGTGATTTCCTCCACACGAGAGGGCGGAGGTTCCTAGGCACTACTCGTCGGTAACGGGGTGGACGAGGTGCCTGAGTAGTGCGAACATCTTTTGCATCTACTCTTCCGAAGGTTCTGAGTTTTCTCAATCCAGGTCGAATCTACTGAGTATAGGGTTCCATCACTCGGAACTTTTAATCTCCTCATCCACTCTTCTGAGAGTTTAACTCAACATAGCTTCCAGGGTTCCAGGATATTCGCTGAGATGCTCAATTTGTGAGATTAAGCGTGAGTGGATGGTCGTAGTCAATGTCCTCGACTCTTACGACTCAGATTTCTTTACCAACTGAGGGTGTTAGCTACTATGTTGGCTTAACCTGGATGACAACAAATTTCGGATTTGTGGTCATTATAGTAGCTCAACCCGCTGTGGTTCTCTTGACTCTAGCTCCTATTCTATGGAATAGGATGAAGGGTTTTACTATGAGGTTAGTTGTAGAGCTCATACTGAGCTTAACTGCTAATGCTTGGTGTATGCAATCCGTATATAATTGAGGACGGAAGGATGTTCAGTTGTGCGACTCCACCCCAGACCCACAACCCAACGAGGAACAAGGAGTAGGGTGGAAGCACACATCTGAAATCTTTTTTATCTCGATTATATACCACCCTTATGCATATACTCAATTATAGTGGTCAGTCCCATGAGTCCTATTCTCTGAATTCACGAACATGATTGCGAGGTGCGAAGGGTCTTTCTGGGGGATCTACGGGTACGCTTCGGGTGGTTATCGCCTTCTGGAATACCTGCAATGTCATTCACTTCGATTTCTATCTGTCTAAGAAGGGTTGGTTAACAGCGCGCGATACGCTTCTCCTGGGTACTTCGGAAGGTTTGAGGTGAGGGACGACTGACGGATCGCATTAGGTTTTATTATCTTTATTGTGTTTAGGTTCGGAAGAACCTTTATTTGCCGAAATGGCTACAGTGAAAGTTCTTTTTACACAACACTAAGGATTTACACATGGTTGCACGAAGTCGAACCATGATTGATAGAGGCGTCAAAGTTGGCATACTTCGACAAGACATAGAATGAGGGTCGATAGATTCATGTGCTGAACGGGCACACCAGTTCTTGGCGTCTCGGGTTTTGTCCCGTGTATCACTGTCGTGGATACTTGGACCGATAGAGTCGACGCGGAACTATAGAGAGTCCTGAGTGTTTCTGAGTAGAGTACCTTTCATGAATGGATTCTCACGAGGCCTTTCTATAATCGCCTAACATATACTTGTCATGTATAATTAAGGTGGGGAGGACTGTTGACTGAGCCACTCCGCCCTAAATCCATAACCAAACAAGGAACAGGAAATGAGGCGGCATTCACTCACTCTAGGTCTATCCATCTCAATTATACATGGTCGTAACGTATACCTCTAGTCATTATAGTTTAACCTGATGAAATTTTTAAATTTTATAACAGTGTTGCGACTTTCGCCTTAATGGGGAAGTAATTACATTTAGAATTAGCCTTTTAATGTTTTCGGTTAGTTATCTGAGATTGAGAGACGTACCAAAAATCTACCGGGTTCCTTGATGCTTCTCCCTAAACATTAGAGTTAGGCTCCTCCTGTGGCTTTCTTGTTTCCTTCGGTTGGACAGTCCTTCTTGAAGTGTCCAATCTCACCACATAGACAGCAAACTGTATTGGTCGCCACATTGGTGGTTGATGTAATAAACTCAACCAGGGTTCTGCAGACGCGATCAGTATGCCTCTTCATGCTGCACCTAGCACAAAAGAGTTCTGGACAGATACCATGATGATGGTAGATACACTTGCTGCAGTGGTGAAGGTTTCCTAGGTATGGTCTTCTTGAAGTCGGGATGGAAGGGCTGGCAGGGGTATTGACTGTCTCAGCTCGTTGCCCTTCGAAAGGTCTTTGAGCCGAGGTACTTCCTTCCTCGCTCTTGAACTTTCTCTTCTATGGAGTTGGTTGAGGTTCTTGAGTGGCTAGGTACACAGGTGTTGGTTGCTGCTATCTATTGCTAGGATCGGAATTCCCCATGGGGCTCTTGCTAACATTGGCGTTATTAGCATTCAGTTGAGCCATGACAGCTGCTACGGATGCCGAGACTGCAGCTTGGAACGTAGCTTCATCAAGTAGGAGAGTCGGTTTCTTGCCGGCGGATGGGTTACGCTTCTTCCGAGGCATGGTTTTCCTATACGGAAAAGAACACAAGTTGATGAGAGACGATGGATAACCCTAGACATATCTGTCCTTACTATATTAGGTATAAATTTTTCCCATGCCTCGGATATTGGTTGTCTGAGTGTCGACCTACATCCTTATGATGTAGTCTGAGTATTCAAGGTAGGAGTGTGAGTATCGGAAAATCCATAAGATGCAAGTCGTTCCTACTAAGTTACCTTTATACTGGGAAAGGTTCACTCTCCGGCTTGGAAAGATTTGAGAACAGTTCGGAACGAAGACCGCAGGAAGAAAGGCTCATGAAGACTTATGGCTAAACACTCTCAATAGAGGTGTGGGGATCCGCTCTAATCGTATTACTTGCAACGGGAAAAAGGTGTTTTACCTAACACATAGCGTGAGTAGTGTAATCACTAACTCACTAAATTGTATTATTTTATAGGTGTATTTGCATGACGAATCATGAGGAAAAGACACTTCTCGGGTTCCATGTACTGGCTCCCTCTGTCTACCATGTATCCCTGACTGGGACCTGCGTTGGTTTACTTCGGGTAGTTACCTAGGGTTCTCTTCTCCTATAGACATATTGAATTTCTACTCCGCCTTACTTCCGAATCCGACTCTGGGTGTCATCACTTCATGATTGATGACTGGAAATCTCGAAAGTTTAGGCAAATTTCTCACCGATGTCCCTAAAAAGATATAGGCACTTGGTGGTCTCAATAGTCTTGTCTTGGTTCATTTATTTCCGAGCTGGAAATCTTCTCAATAAACTTCTTCTGGGTCTGAATCAACTCTTCCGTCGAGTACTGAAGTGGATATGGTTTTCTACAGGGTTCGTGCGAGAATGGAAATGTCTAAAGAATCCTAAGAGATTATTAACATTTCACTAGGTGATCCATATCGAGTCCTGCTACGATTACATAGGGTACACAAATCATGTATAGCTTAGATCCGATAGGCCTTCGAATATGTGATACCACTCTATATTCACACCACAACGAGGAAAAGGAAGTAGAGCGAAACCACACATTCTTAGCCTATGGGATCCTTATTATATATAACCTTGGGAGTATACCCTCTATAATTGTAAGTATATCAATAAGGATCTTTTTAGTTCTTCACACAGGGTTATCTATGAATCCTAAAATACCCCTATGTCATTTTAATTTCTTGTTTGTTTCTTAACTTCTGAATTTGATTTTGAGATTAATGTGAGTCTTTTAGTATTCCAAAATACTCCCATAGTAATTTAAACTTTATGTTTGGCTCTATCATTCCTAGTTGGTAAGTTTCAGACCTGTTGCAACACCACTATCACTCCCAAGCACACGTTCATCACATCTCAAATAAATGTAGTTGATCATGTTACATTTATTCCAGCTTACGATTACATAACTGTCCAGGTTTGACGGTAACGCTCAACATCCGAAGACTTTTATTCTTGTTCTTCTTGTGATACTTGTGTTCGAGTGTTTAGGTTCTTGATGTTCTTATACTTTGGTAAAATATGGTTATATTTTAAACTGTAATTCTTGGTCAGAGTGTTTTATCCCTATGTATTTATAGGCTGTATATCTTTTATGAATTGATATACTTAGCTCACTATAAACAATGCTCTGATACCAATATGTCACACCCCAAAACCGGAACGGCGGAAACGTTCTGGGGTGGATGACGTCATGTCAAGTATCACAACATATGTTGTATAATAATCAAAGTACAACGACCATTGCATTAATAGTAATAGTTTTACATAGTTTACATTACATAGAAACATCAAAGTAATACAAGTAATAATATAGGTGCAGCTTGGTACTAAACTGTCTTCACCAAAAGCTCCTGGGATGTACCTGTCTATTGCTGACCTAAGAATACAAGTTATTTGAAAGCGAGTATCAACATTTTTATAAATGCTGGAGAGTTCATAAGTATTTAGTGTCATTTTATTCAAATAACTTTATAAAAGTAGTAGTTTAGAATCAACAGTGTATTAGAGTCATTTCCAGAAAATCCTATATTTTCTAAATAAAAGAAGTCTTCTACCAAGACCCGACAGTGTTATGTTTTTAAGAGAATTTCCCTGAAATATTATCATTACCAAAATACGGTATTTGACTTTAAAGAAAGTAGGAGATTATTACTAGTAAAAGTACTTAGGGAAACTAACATATGCCTCAGCAGAAGATACTGCTGACTAAGGCAAAGAAATCATAGACTCCAGGAGAGTATCGAATGAACAACACACCTGACTCAGTCTAACAAAAGGAGACACAGACCCCAGACGGTATCAAATGTACGATACGGCTAGCAAGGTCGAAAACAAACAAACACAGACCCCAGACAGTATCAAATGAAAGATACAGCTAGCAAGGTCTAAAACAATGAACACAGACCCTAGACAGTATGAAATGAAAGATACAGCTAGCAAGGTCTAAAACAGTGAACACAGACCCCAGACAGTATCAAAAGAAAGATACAGCTTGCAAGGTCTAAAACAGTGAACATAGACCCCAGACAGTATCAAATGAAAGATACAGCTAGCAAGGTCTAAACAAGAGTAATTTTAAGAGTGTGTTTCTAGCATACAGTGTTAAACATCGTTACCTTAAGGCCATGAATTATAAGGTAAACATGGAGATACTCGTAACCATACTAATCGACACTAGAGTACTTGATGCCCTGCAAGCATCGGTGTAAATATGACATTTGTCACCCCTTGGCTTGGTAGGCCGTGGACTGTAGCTAGCAGTTAGGGTGCAGGGGTGTCAATCACGTATAGATATATACACACAATATCCGCTCTCCCTACAAGAGCCTCTGGTTACCAACTCGACGACGGGGAGATCCGTTTCTTGAGGATGCTTCTCGAACAGTGAATTTTGATGTAAGTGTTGGACTAATGGTAGAGACTCATAACTGAATTGATCGATGTAAACCTATATGTCTATACATGTATACATGATATATAATTAATGATAAAACGACCTTCGGATGGATATCCGATCCCACCAAACCACATCCCAACGAGGAAAAGGAAATAGGGCGAACTAGCCTTCCTAAGTCATTTAAACATTATTTATATAACTATACAAGCACAGGCATACATTTAAATAAGTAGAAACATTTAACGAAGTAGAAGCACTAACAAAGTAGAAGCGTTAATAAGTAGGAGCATTTCACGAAGTAGGAGCGTTAACAAAGTAGAAGCGTTAATAAGTAGGAGCGTTTACAAAGTAGGAGCGTTAATCAAGTAGAAGCGTATCATGAAGTAGAAGCGTTAATAAGTAAAAGCGTATCACGAAGTAGAAGCGTATCACGAAGTAAAAGCATATCACGAAGTAAAAGCGTTAACAAAGTAGTAGCATTTAACTAAGTAGGAGCATTAACTAAGTAGAAGTATAACGAAGCAGTAGTATCTAACGAAGTAGGACTATAAAAACATGGAAGAAAACTTTGATGAAAACTTTGGAAAACCTTTACACTTAAGAAAATCACGACTTGGTATTCTTTTGTGAAATAAGTTTGAAAACCTTTAGAAATCCTTTGAAAACCTTTCATAAACAAGTTTTGAATGAAACTTTGATAAAACATTATGGGTAAAGAAAACCTTTGTTTAAAATACTGCTGTAACTGAATCTGAAGTAAAACATACAGCACGAGAGTCAATTTGAGAAAAGATTTGAACAAGTAAAGACGTTATGGAAAAACCCTTTTACAATATCATACTCGGAAAAACAGTTAACAGAGTAATAAATCCTTGTGCATGCGGGTTATCAATCACATGTGATTGATATGAATACTGGCATGTTTTAACTTGTATTCCCCCCATAAAATCATGTAAAAACATTTAAAAGGTTAATTCAGGGGTATGACCTCACCTGTTGTAAGCGGATCGCACGAAAGTGCCGGTTGGGCGCTCGGTGTCAAGTAAAGACTTGAACACACTTAGTGACCTATTAGCCTATGATGACATATGTTTACATACAATTAGTAAATATAATACTGATTTAAACACGTCTACGCATCCTAAAATGCGGAAACACTTTGGTCAAGTGTTAGGAGTGTCCCGGGTAACATCTAAGGGTGTGTATGGCCTAGTTAGGGAGTTTACTCTTCAAGAGTAAACTCTTTATAGAGTTTACGGCCCTAAGACCTTATCCCCAAGAGTTTACGGCCGTAAACTCATGGATGGTTTGGTCCTTGATGCATTAAGGTCTTATAACACTGGTGGAACTAAGCTAGCTTCAATTCTAGGGCTTATGAAGGGTTTAAGGCTTCAAAATGGACCATTTGAGGAGTTTACGGCCTATGACTACTCCTTGAGGAGTTTACAACCGTAAACACATGAGTTTACGGTAGTAAACTCATGTTGGTCCATTTCTTTTGTTGTTTGGTGGTTCTAACTCATGCATGTAAGGTTCTAGTCACTCATGTTTACGGTCTAAGAAGATGTTCTTGGGGATTTTACTACCTTAAACACATGATTTTATGGTATTAAACTCATTTTGTCCTTGAATCCTATGTTTTGGTGCATCAAACGAAGGATTACAAGGCTCTAGGCACTCGTGGAAGCTTTTGGAGGTGTTTGAGGGGTAGTTTAACACTTAAACAAGTGTTTATGGTGCATGCATTTGGGTTTATGGTATAAGGATGTTCTTAGACCATAAACTCATATTTACTCCCCATTTGGTCCGTTTTTGGTGTTCTAAGTCGTTTCATGTAAGCCTCTAAGCCATTGCTAAGCATGAGAAGTGTTTGGGAGGGTTTTTGGGCATCAAACCCACTTCCAAAGGGGTTTACGGTTTTGGGAGGCTCCCAAGACTGTAAAATCATGTTCTTGGGGTTTTTGGATGATTAAGTCACGAATTTGCAAGCTAGATAAGTTAGATAACAAGCTAGGAAGGTTTACTTACCATTTTGAGGCTCGGAGGGGCGATTTTTGACCAAAACCCATTTGTAGAGAGAGAAAGTAGAGAGAGAGAGAGAGAGTCTAAGGTGGGAAAAGGCTTCTAAGGAGTGTCCACCCACCCTTATATAGGGCTTGGATGTTGTACCCGGTATACGACTACCCGATACTTATGTTTAACAAGGTTTAAAATTTTACCCGGTTAAATGATCGTAAATAAAAATAAACTTTTTCCAAATAAATGGAATTATAATTTACGTGTTTTTATTTTCACTTGATGAATATTATTTCAAATATTCCAACGGGTTTAAATTCGGTCAAAAATATTTTCGGGATAAATTTGACTAATTTTCGAATATTCCATAGGGTATACAAATCATATATAGCTTAGATCCGATAGCCCTTCGAATATGTGATACTACTCTATATCCACATCCCAACGAGGAAAAGGAAGTAGAGCGAAACCACACATTCTTAGCCTATGGGATCCTTATTATAGATAACCTTGGGAGTATACCCTCTATAATTGTAAGTATATCAATAAGGATCTTTTTAGTTCTTCACACAAGGTTATCTACGGATCCTAAAATACCCCTATGGTATTTTAATTTCTTGTTTGCTTCTTAACTTCTAAATATGATTCTGGGATTGAAGTGAGTCTTTTAGTATTTCAAAATACTCCCATAGTATTTTAAACTTTATGTTTGGCTCTAGCATTCCTAGTTGGTAAGTTTCAGACTTGTTGCAACACCACTATCACTTCCAAGCACACGTTCATCGCATCTCGAATAAATGTAGTTGATCAGGTTACATTTATTCCAGCTTACGATTACATAACTTCCCAGGTTTGATAGTAATGCTCAACATTCGAAGACTTTTATTCTTGTTCTTCTTGTGATACTTGTGTTCGAGTGTTTAGATTCTAGATGTTCTTATACTTTGGTAAAATATGGTTATATTTTAAAGTATAATTCTTGGTCAGAGTGTTTTATCCCTATGTATTTATAGGCTGTATATATTTTATGAATTGATATACTTATCTCACTATAAACAATGCTCTGATACCAATTTGTCACACCCCAAAACCGGAATGGCAAAAACGTTCTAGGGTGGATGACGTCATGTCAAGTATCACAACATATGCAGTACAGTAATCGAAGTACAACAACCATTGCATTAGTAGTAATAGTTTTACATGGTTTACATTTGATAGAGACATTAAAGTAAAACATGTAATAATATAGGTGCAGCTTGGTACTAAATTGTCTTCACCAAAAGCACCTGAGATGTACCTGTCTATTGCTTACCTGAGAATACAAGTTATTTTGAAAGCGAGTATCAGCATTTTTATAAATGCTGGTGAGTTCATAAGTATTTAGTGTCATTTGTGTAAGTAAGCATTTTATTCAAAATAACTTTATCAAAGTAGTAGCTTAGAATCAACGGTGTATTAGATTCCTTTCCAGAAAATCCTATATTTTCTAAATAAAAGCAGTCTTCTACCATTACTCGACGGAGTTATGTTTTAAAGAGTAATTTTCCCCAAAATACTATCGTTACCAAAATACGGTATTTGATTTTAAAGAAAGTAGGAGAATATCACGAGTAAAAGCATTAGGGAAAATAACATATGCCTCAGCAGAGAATACTGCTGACTAAGGAAAAAGAAATCATAGACTCCAGGAGAGTATCAAATCAATGATACGCTTGGCTCAGTCTAACAAAAGGGAATACAGACCCCAAACGGTATCAATTGAATGATACGGCTAGCAAGGTCTAAACAAAGAAACACAGACCCCAGACAGTATCAATTGAATGATACGTCTAGCAAGGTCTAAAACAGAGAGACACAGACCCCAGACAATATCAATTGAATGATACGTCTAGCAAGGTCTAAAACAGAGAGACACAGACCCTAGACAGTATCAATTTAATAATACGTCTAGCAAGGTCTAAAACAAAGAGTGATCTTAAGAGTGTTGTTTCAGAAATACAGAGTTAATTCTCGTTACCTTAAGGACATGAATTATACGGTAACCCAGAGATACTCGTAACCATACTGATAGACACTAGAGAACTTGACGCCCTGCAAGCGTCAGAAAGAATGTGACATTTGTCACCCTTTGGCTTGGTAGGCCAAGGACTGTAGCTAGCAGTTAGGGTGCGGGGGTGTCAATCCCGTATGGATCTATCCAAACAATGCCCGCTCTCCCTACAGGAGACTCTGGTTACCAACTTGACAACGGAGAAGGCCGTGTCCTGAAGATGCATCTCATATAGTGAATTCTGATGTAAAAATACTGGACTAATGATAGACTCACAACTGAACTGACCGATGTAAACCTTCATGTCTATACATGTATACATGATATATAATTAATGATTAAACGACCTTCGGACGGATATCCGATCCCACCAGACCACATCCAAACGAGGAAAAGGAAATAGGGCGAGCTAGCCTTTCCGAGTCCTTTAAACATTATTTATATAAGTATACAAGTACAGGCATGCATTTCACGATGTAGAAGCATTTAACTAAGTAGAAGCGTTAACACAGTAGAAGCGTTTCACGAAGTAGAAGCGTTTCTCGAAGTAGAAGCGTTAATAAAGTAGAATAGTTTACGAAGTAGTAGCATTAACAAAGTTGGAGCATTTATGAAGTAGTAGCATTAATAAAGTAGAAGCGTTTACGTAGTAGTAGCATTAACAAAGTAGGAGCGTTTACGAAGTAGTAGCATTAAACAAAGTAGGAGCGTTTACGTAGTAGTAGCATTAACAATGTAGGAGCGTTTCACGAAGTAGAAGCGTTTGACGAAGTAGTAGCAGTTAACTAAGTAGGAGCATTTAACGAAGTAGAGGCATAACAAAGTAGTAGTATCTAACGAAGTAGAAGTATAAAACATGGAAGAAATCCTTGATGAAAACTTTGGAAAACCTTTACACTTAAGAAAATTGTGACTTGTTATCCTTTTGTAAAATAAGCTTGAAGACCTTTGGAAAACCTTTGAAAACCTTTCATAAACACGTTTTGAATGTAATCTTGATAAAACAATATAGGTAGAGAAAAACTTTGTTTAAAACAGCACGAGAGATAATTTGAGATAAGATTTAAACAAGTAAAAGCGTTTTGGAAAACCATTTACAGTATCATACTTGGTAAAACAACTGACAGTGTAATAAATCCTTGTGCATGCGGGTTATCAATCACATGTGATTGATATGATAACCGGCATGTTTTAACTTGTATTCCCCCCCATAAAAGCATGTAAAAACATTTAAAAGGTTAATTCAGGGGTATGAACTCACCTGTTGTAAGTCGATCGAACGGAAGTGCTGGTTGGGTGCTCGGTGTCAAGTGAAGACTTGAACACACTAAGTGACCTATTAACATATGATGACATATGTCTACATACAATTAGTAATTATAATACTAATTAAATACGTATACGCATCCTAAAATGCGAAAAAACACTTTGGTCAAGTGCTAAGAGTGTCCCGGGTAACCTCTAAGAGTGTGTATGGCCTAGATAGGGAGTTTACTCTTCAAGAGTAAACTCTTTATAGAGTTTACGGCCCTAAGACCTTTTCCCCATGAGTTTACGGCCGTAAACTCATGGATGGTGTGTTCTTTAATGCATTAAGGTCTTATAACACTTGTCGAATTAGGCTAGGTTCAATTCTAGGGCTTATGAAGGGATTAAGGCTTCAAAATGGACCATTTGAGGAGTTTACGGTCCATTGACACTCCTTGAGGAGTTTACGGCCGTAAACACATGAGTTTACGATCGTAAACTCATGCTTGGCCATTTCTTTTGTTTTTTGGTAGTTCTAACTCATGCATGTAAGGTTCTAGTGAGGGTATAAGGCTTTCTAGGGGGTTGAAACTTCATTTGGCATGTTTTAGGGGAGTTTATAGTCTAAGCATATGCTTGGGCCGTAAAGTCTACTTTACCCTCCAAATGGTGATGTTTCGGTATTCCAAGTCTAAAATGGTAAGTCCCTTAGTCATATCTTAAGCCTAAATGAGTTTTGGAAGTGTTTTTGGCTTGATTTGCATATTTAGAGGGTGTTTACGGTCTAAACATATGGTTGGACCGTAAACCGTCTTTCAAGTCCCCAAACTTGATGAATCAAGGCTCAAACACTTCTAGGTTTAACCCAAAACTAGTTTCTAAGCCTAAAAGAGTGAGTTTTGGACATTTTGGCACCATTAGAGGTGTTACGGCCTAAGGAGGTTCTTAGGCCGTGAACTCCTTTTAATTGGATTTCTTGAGTGATTTTTGAACTATAGCAACAAGAAATGATGTTTAGAACAAGTTAGGGTAAGGGAAATTACGTTTTGGAAGCGGAAACTTGCGGTTTCGAGGTGATATCGGACTTGAGGAGAGAGAGAGTAGAGAGAGAGAAAGTGGGTCTAGGTGGTAAAAAGGGTTCTAAGGAGTGTCCACCCTCCCTTATATAGGGCTTGGGTGTTGTACCCGGTATACGACTACCCGATACTTATGTTTAACGAGGTTTAAAATGTTTACCCGGTTAAATGGTCGTAATAAAAAAAAACTTTTTCCAATAAAATGGAAAGATAATTTACGAGTTTATTTTCGCTTGACGAATATTATTTAAAATATTCCAACGGGTTTAATTTCGGTCAAAAATATTTTCGGGATAAATTTGGCTAATTTTGACGTAATTAATTTCGACATTAAAACTAACAGAAATTTTTGGGTTGTCACACGGATGGTGTATCGTTAGACCAGATTTTCTCTATATAAGAGGCATGTTTGGCATTGAATCGATTGAGTCTCTCGAATTCTATAGGCAGTCTTCTGTGATCTGGTAGAGTACGGTCAAATTGATCAAATACCGTGAAGTATTTAGCATTTGGGGAGATTGAAACATCCCAGTAGCCATCAGAAGGGGGATCAGCATAGGTAAGGTAGGGTTTGTAGTCATCATCCAGTAGTCTGCGGTGGGGATTGATCCAAGAATTGATCAAGGATTCATCCATGACGGTGTCGAAACCGCATTCTCTCCATATAAGTTCAACAAACTTAGTTGCTTTCCAATCAGATTTCTTCTGTTTTGTGATGGGAAAGTCATTTGAGCTTGCGGATGGCATGTCGGAAGCTAGATTCTTGAAGTGAGGGGAGTCTCAGGTCGTTCAGGAGAAATTTTCAGTTGAGAGGGAGAGGGATGTTGCAGTGGTGTTTGGTGAGTAGATGGTTACGGTGAGGGAATGTTTTCTGTTATGATGGGAAGGATTCTATGATGAGAAGCATTGTTTGAGTGATGTTCTTCTTCATGATGGTCTTCTTCACTTCCCACTCTTGAGGAGTTCAGACCCGGAGCCTCCTCAATCCATTGTTTCAGACCATCGACCTTGGCACACACCTCCGTAAAGTGAGCTTTGAGAACATCAACCAGTTGCTGATTGTCTGGGATGGTGGTGTTGAAGAGTAGCTGATGAATCTCCTTTGTTAGTTGGAGAATTTCAAGACCATGGAAATTTGACGATATGCGTCGCTGAAGTTTGTTGATGGTTGAATGAAGAACTGAGATAGTGGACTCATAAGTAGTGTGAGTCTCCGCTATCAGTTTCTCGGAGAGAGTGGACTGGTCCGCAATGGCTGTTTGCAAATTTTCTTTGATTGGGGATACCTTAGACATGAGGTGCTCCGCAGAAGCCATGAATTTCTTGTGACCAGCCTGTCGATTGTTGTTGAGAGACCGAATCCCCATTTCCACTTAGAGAGAAATAATCTCAGCAGATAAACGTTTCCGAGTTTCCAATATTTTAATCCTTTCGAGTAAGGACTGCGGTACTGGATGGTCTTCAGATTGCGGTTGAGTGGACTTGACCGCAGCAAGAATTTGATCTACTTTGGATTGTAGACTCAAAAATTCTTTTCTAGACACAAGCATCCTCTTCCTCTTCTTTTTCTCCTTGGGCTTGGAGGTTGAGTATTAAGAACCACTCGATTCTTCTTCCTCATCAAACATTATTAGATCATCATCAGAAGGGTTAAGATGATTTGCCTCATTCAGATCAACATCATTAAATCCGAAGGTAGGAGCGGAGCTGACTTCTATTGCAGTCCCTTCATCTTGAGAATCTCTAGGAGTTGGAGTTGGAGGGGGCTTTAAGGGAGTTTGGTCAGCAGTCGTAGCTTGAGCCTTGCGGATCGTATCAGCCATTTTGTCCATCAAAGCTTGAACTTTTCAGATTGTAGATACGGTATGGGCATTATTGATTGTGTCTGCCTAATACTTCGCTACAGACTGAATCTCTTGTTGTTTCTGTTGAAGCTGCTTTGTTTGACGATTCTTTCTTGCTTGGAATGAACTACAGAAAGCGACATATTTCTTGGCTTTGGATTTATTTGTTGGTTGATACTTACTCCATGATTCGTTAAGATCGATATCGTCAATTCCTTGGAATCGCACCGAGGTGTCCCTCGGGTTCACGAATCCTTGCACGTTGGTGCTCACCGTGCCTAAACCACCTGTAACAGATGTAATTAGAGTAGGGTTTCCTGAGCTTCCTTGGTCTCCTTGACCTGGGGTCAAGTCTGGCCTCGGCTCAGTTCTGGCAAAGGCTGAAGAATCGCCTTGCGGTTAGGGAGGTGTTTGAAGTGTTTGGGAGACAGAAAATAGTATGGATTTCAACTCCTTAGGGGAAAAGAAGTGTAGATGGGAATCCCTGGAGACCTTAGGGCGGGAACCAGTTCCATCCTCTTAGGAGTGAGCTGGGGGTCAGTCTCCATGTTGCGGTGAAACAGACGCACCTTCTGCGTCTGAGTGGTATTGGATGGTTGATTTGAATGGGTGTGCGGCCACCCCAAGGACTACCAGAGCCTTTTGAGAGGCTGCGGTATCAGTCCGGTCACACATTTGGTATGTGGGATTGGTTTTTCTTTTCTTGAGGATCGAGATGGGTTGATCGTCCTCATCAGAATCACTCGTAGAGGGAGAGTGAGATCGACATTTGTGGGCATAGTTGGGGTGATTTTTCTTTACTTTGAAGGGTCAGCTTGCTTGGGAGCATCCTTTTTCTTAGGAGTTCCATGTTTCTTGGTGTGGCGGGGGCCTTGATGAGCTGAGGCTAATTGTTTGCGTCTTTGTGATAAAGACAAGTTTGATAGAGTGGTGGAGGATGGGACTACGGTACTACCAGGGGCAGTGAGTGCAGATGTGATTTGTAGAGGCGGGGTAGAAAGGTATGGGCCAAGAGTAGAGAGAATATGGACTGGTAGTCGTCTGATAGGTCCAAAAGCAGATTGATCAGTAGAGGGATTGTACCTTTTGAGATCTTTAGTAATGAAGAGATTAATGTCGTTGCCCATGCAAAGTCTTGCATCTGTATGAAGGTCTCAGATGCATAGAGACCAGAACCTGGAAAACGTGAGTTCGGTAGGGTTCTCTCTTGGACTTTCCTTGGGAATGTACTGCAAGAAGTCATCCCACAAGATCTGACCGTAGTTAACATCATGGCCAGTGAAGATGATCCACACCAACTCCAGGAGCTTGAGACCCATATTATCAGTGCCTTCGATTCTGCCAGACTGAATGCAAATCACAAAGTGGCAAACAAATTGCCATACCACAGGCAACTGATTTTTCTTGAACTCGCCTATGCCTTTGATCTTCTTTTGATACCCATCTGGTAGAGTGCAGAAAGGATGTCCACCATACTTGGAGTGAACACCTTGATTGACGGCATATTTGAAGGAATCTCAAGGGGTCGATACGCTTTTCTTTAGTCAGAATGACCAAAGAATTATTTACTAAGTTCAGATGCACTTCTTGAGGATTCTCGAGGGGTCGATACGCTGAGAAGGCTCATTTAAAGAGAGTTAAGAGAGGAACCACATCTGTAAATGAATCGAAGGGACCAAATAGTGGGTGATTGGACAGAAACTTGATCATCAACTTGGTTAGAGCATTGTAGAAGGAATGCTCTTCGAACACAGTCCTAAAATTGCTTGAGGCAATCGTTGGCGTTGGGTGTCTTGAAGCCGAGTCTGAACCAGTAGGGTTTGCTGATCCAGATGCCTTGGAATGTTTCTTGGAGATGCATGATTTCACCATTTTTAGGGGCTGAAGAAGCTTTGCAAGAGAAAACAAAGTTCAAGAAAAGATTCAAGGTTCAGAAAGCGTAAACTTTTCTTGGGGAAGAAGAAGGGGGTTTTATAGTGGCTAATTTGGAGCGGGAAACGATTTTACCCTAAGTGAAATTAGGTAAAACGTTTGGGTGTTTTTCTTGGATTAAGAGAGATAATCTCAGCGACAGATTAAGAAAAGGTTTAATCTATTTTTTTTGAGATTTACCAAAAAAGGGTTGGTGTTAAATGAAATGTTAGACTTCAACACCACATCTGAAGAACGTATGGTGAGGGTGGGATTTATCCGTTGTGTAAAAGAGAAGTTGTAACGGATTGGACGTTTTGGGGTAATAGGAAGAGACAGCTTAAAAAGATTTGATTTGGGAAATCGCTCTTTTTGTCATCATACCTAAGATAGGTCTGACATGAGGTTTATACAAAAGAATGGGACAGCTACAAAATGAATTTTTTTTAATGTTTTTCTCTATTTAATGAAGGATCATTAAATAGCACACCATGATTTTAAAAAGAAACAGTTCGAAAATCAATCAAAGTGATTGTGGATTGAAACATCATTGCGGATGGATCATCTGTCAGTGGATGGATGACTGCGATAGAAGAAATGAGAAGAACACTCGTACAAAAATTAGTAGTAACAAACAATACAGACCATTGAAGGATAAGCATGATATATGGTTGTAGTACATAGGGTATATCAAAACCATCTATCATAAATAGCTTCAACTAGGACCGCAATAGAGACCAAGGATGGTCTGTGGTACCTATCAATTAAAAAAGAATTGTGGTTCCGGATTCATCATTGCTAACAATTATAAGAAACTGTTGAGTTTTGTAGAGTGAATTGCCTTTGTGAATACATCTGCAATCTCTTCATGTGTATGGACAAAAATTAGTTCAATGTTACCTTTCAGGATGTGGTCTTTAATGAAGTGATACCATAGTTCAATATGCTTGGTCTAGGAGTGCTGAATTGGATTATGAGAAATCGCTATAGCACTTTCAAAGTCACAATAGATTGGTATCCGCAACATTCTGTATCCGTAGTCCAATAGTTATATTTTTCATCCATAAGAGTTGTGAACAATAGCTGGCTACGGCCACATATTCAGCTTCTACAGTAGACAATGATACACAATTTTTTTTCTTGATGACCAGTTGACCAGTCTTCCACCCAAAAGTTGACATCCACCGAAGGCGGTTTTATAATCTAGTTTGCATCCGGCATGATCCGCATTTTTGAATGCTTGTAGGCTGAAATCGTTCCCTGCGGGGTGCCATAATCCAAGAGTCTTACTACCCTTTAAGTACCGTAGAATCTGCTTGGCTGCGGTCATGTGTGACATTTTTGGGTCAGCCTGGTAACTTGCGCATACACCTGTTGCAAAGACGATATCTGGTCAGCATGCGGTGAGGTACATCAATGAGCCAATAATACCTCTATAAGTCTTGTGATCAACTGATTCGCCTGAGGGATCAGCATATATCTTATATCCGAATGCCATGGGGACCTTAGCTGAAGAACAATTGTCCATTGAGTATTTCTTTAACAGTTCAGAGGTGTATTTCTCCTGATGAATCGATATCCCTTGAGGAACTTGTTTCACTTGAAGTCCTATAAAGAAGTTAATCTCTCTATTCATGCTCATTTAGAACTTGTTGGTCATGAGCTTAGCGAATTCATTCACCATTTTCTGATCGGTTGAGCCGAAAATAATATCATCCACATATATTTGTACAAGTATAAGATGATCACCATTTGCTTTTTTAAATAAAGTGGGATCAATCACTCCTCTTTTGTATCCGAACAAGACAAGAAATTCAGAGAGAGTCTCATACCATGCTCTTGGGGCTTGTTTTAGACCGTAGACTGCTTTTTCAAGCTTGTAGCAGTGGTCTGGGAATTCAAGACTTTCGAAGCCTGGAGGTTGCTGAAGATAAACCTCCTCTTTTAATTCACCGTTAAGAAAATCACTTTTCACATCCATTTTATGAACCTTGATGTTCTTGTGAGATGTGTATCCTAAGAAGATCCGGATGGCTTCCATTCGTGCTATCGGAGCATACATTTCATCATAGTTAATACCTTCAAGTTAACTATATCCCTTGGCAACTAGTCTTGCCTTGTTTCTGACGACCGCACCGGATTCATCCAACTTATTCTTGTACACCCATCTAGTACCAACAATGGTGTGGCCTTGCGACTTTGGAACGAGCTGCCATACTTTGTAACTTTTGAATTCTTCTAACTCTTCTTGCATTGCGGATATCCATTCTGGTTCAAGTAATGCTTCTTTGATCGATCAGGGCTCGACCGAGGACAGAAATGCTACGTAGTGACATTGATCGGATAAGTCCTTGGAGGATCGAGTCTGGATTCTTGTGGATGGGTTGCCGATGATTTAACCTGGTGGGTGGTCTTTCGTCCATATGTGTAGACGGGGTTGCAGATGATTAGTAGTTGTGGTAGAGGGAATATCTTCAATATTAGAAGACTCTTCGGTTGGAGATGGGAGTTCCCCATAGACTTGAGAACATCCTGTTGAATTGTCTTGAACTGGGAAAGAGGGATCAGAGTTTTCTTGGGCAGATGATGAACGTTCCCCTGGAGTGCAGACGGGAGTTCCCCTTGAACCTGCGAAGGTTCCCCTTGGATTGTTGATGGGAGTGTGATAATCCTTGAATCTGTTCCTGTGTCAATGTTTTCTATGTTTTCATCATCCGAATCCGAAGAAACGTTTGATGGTTGAAAATCTTTGCGAATTGGAGCTGCATCTTCTAGTACTGGAACCTCGATGGTTGTTGTATGGTCTGAAGTTGAGTTTTCCCCCACAATCGGCGAGGTGGAAGTATTTAGTCATACTTCATCGAACAACGTAGGACCAGATACGTCAGCATGCTACTGTTGAGCTTCCAGAGACACAAGAACTTCGGATAACTTGGTTGTATCTACCGGGTTGAAGAGATCGTCATAGTTTACTTCAAAGAGATTTAACGGACCTGAAGAGGCAGGAATATCGCTTTTCAGAATAGTTTTGGTTTCGGTTGATAGAGTGGTGTTGCGAATGTGGTAGTCATCGAATTTCACATCGAATCTTTCAATTATCAGCCTTATTCGCCTAATGAGAATTCGATAAGCAACCTTGTTAGTGAAGTAGCCAAGGAAGATGCATTCATCAGACTTTGGTGCGAATTTATTGAGGTGCTCTCTGTTGTTGATTACGAAACATCTATGAAAGAATCGGACATTTGGATTGCGGTTGTTAAGGCCCTCATAAGGCGTTTTGTTGAGAAGTTTGCACACAATGCTTCGGTTCTGTACAAAATAGGTTGTCGCCATTGCTTCGGCCCAGAAGTAGAGAGGAAGGTATACAAAGTTGAGCATAGATCTGGTAGCTTCTACTAGAGTGTGGTTCCTTCGCTCTACTAATGGGGTCACTAATGGGGTTTGTGCTTAACGACAAGAAGAATTTTCGGATCTATTCTAAGGTTATGCGTGCTGTTCTCCGACCTTCTGGATGCAAATTTAATCGGTGAATTACAATTTGAGTTTTCTTCTCTATACTCCTAAGTTTATATTTATCTGATTCATTTTGATGATAATTTTTTTTATTTTCTTATAGTTTTTCGTGAGTATTATTTGGGAAGTGATATCAAGAAAGTGATAACGGGCAGTCCAAACCTGTGTAAGGGACTGAATCTGAATTGTCTAGACTCTGTGTTCAATGTGCTGGTAGGCACGAAGGATTTGACAGTGTGGATTTAGATAGGATTGTTTGGACTGACCATATGGCGCTTGGGTAGATTGAGCAGTGAGATAAACATGGAAACCCATGAGATACACTAAATTAATACGCATCTAGAACTGTGGTTTAACTTTTCCTTGATGTACAAACTTATGTCCTTAATTCTGGTTCTTATAGGGCGACTGGGGGGTTCTGATAAAGTAGGTCTGTAGGAAATTATTTTCTTTCTTTCAATCTGTTAGTTGTATGTTGGTTCCTCTGCGTGATTGGAAGAGATCCGACCTGGAATGCAACATATGCAAATCTATTTCTATGCATCTTCCTTATCAATGAAATTCTTTCTATCTGTTAGCCATATGCAGTCCCCTCTACGTGATCGGAAGATCCGACCTGGGACACAGCATATGCAACATTCTATCTCTATATCCCTCTATCTCTGTTAGTCATATGTTGTACCCTCTACGTGATTGAAATATATCCGACCCGGGACACAACATGTGCACCTATTTCTAAATCTAACTTCCTCCTTAATAATTGTTTACTCACCTAAAGTAAGGAGTCCTTAGGAAGTTATTGATAACCAGGGTATATCGGGAAATGGGGAACACGTTGTAGTGTAACTAAAACTGAACCATTTAGAGGTTTTCTGTAGATCTCGCTGCTTAATTGATGTGGACAACAATATTCGTGGTCATCGTCAGCTAAATGATTTATTTAGAAACATTTTGTCGATATCATTTGTGGTTAAGTGGACCACAATACCAGCAATTGACCAAATATATTCATGAAGGTGAAGGTACTGATAAACGAGTACAGACTGTCTCACAACTTTGATCCCAAATATTTTTGTTTCTGTTAAACTTGTTCATAGTTTTCCTCCATGCACAAATTTAGGAGGAGAATTAAAAAAATTCAAAAATCAAACAAAAATTAGACAAATTCAAAAATCACATATATATATATATATATATATATATATATATATATATATATATATATATATATATATATATATATATATTAAACAACCAAGCTTGCATACAATTCAACTATGAAATGTCGGATACAACTTGGATTGACCGAAAACCTACTGGAAAACCAACAAACCTACCTCTGACAACCTAACAACAATATATAGTAACACACATCAGACCGAAAACAGCTTTTCGGTCAAAGCCTGACCGAAAACCTACCTAGACCGAAAACTCAAACAAACACAAAAGATGTCCAAAACACATTAATAACAACCCTAAACCATCCGTCCATTAATGCCTAGCCCAAACCTAATATATTGGCCCTTTAATCTCCCCCTTGGTTTGGGGCTAGCATGAATCAGTCTTTATCAACCATCAACACATCTGACTGTCCCATAGCTCCATTCCATATTTCCTTCTCAATAATGAATGACACCATTGAAGTGTAATCCTTAGCATCAGGCTCAAAAATATCTTCAGCCACCTTGATCTAATTAATAGAAAGCTCATGGATATCCCTCCTTCCAAACTATAGTAGATCCCTCTTGTCATAAAGACGAATACACCCATGGTTGAGTTTGATGACAGCAGCAGTGGATTCATCAAACACCCATTATTCCATAGATTGTAGAGATCCATATGGTTGGTTCTGAAGGATAGGAATCAGCTTTACTTGATTGGTTGCGGGACACATCACATATCGAAAAGGCAGATTGATTTTGGGATCTATGACATTGTGGTAAATCTTGATGATAAACGACGCTGTCTTCATAGAGGGAAAGCCCTTTGCCACTTGACCTTCTAAAAACAACCTGAATTGTGTTGCCTTGGTTTCATTTGTTGGATTTGAAAACGGGGCTTTAGACAATTCCGTAAGATCAACCCTGGTCCAAGAATTGAAATCGTGAGCATCTTTATACAATTCGGTATTTCCACTCTTCCTTTTAAGAATCCAAATTTTCAAAGGGTCATGGAATCTCCATGAGATGATCCCAAACCTATCACCATAAGTGTCTCTGAAGCGATTTTCTCCAAGGTCCGTAAGGGCGATCTTTGGTTGATCCACGGGAGCATTCTGATCCGAGTTCTTCTTGAACAACAGTTGACCCTTCTCAACAGCTTTGTCTAGCTTAGCACGTTTTAATGCCATGACACTTGGAGCCTGCGCTGGTTCTTTTTCAAAACAGTTGACAACTCTGGTTGATTTTGTAGGAGGTGGAACTACACCAGCATCTTGATTAGGAAGATAGATTCTGGGCTCACTGATGGATGATTTAAACTTGTCACGAAATTCTTCTTCTAGCTTCTTCTTTAGATCATAATAGCTGGCGGTCAACAGTCCAAAGTGCGTCTGAAGATCGGTGATTTGCTTTTTTTTTCTGAGCATTATCCTTAAGAAGATCAGCAACTTGATTATTAAGCTTGACGTCCTCAGTTTTGAAGATCTGCAACTTTGATATCAAGCTCGATATTTTTCTAGTTTAGCACACTAATCTCCTTTTTCAAATCAGACACTAAGGCGTCATCATCTCCAGATATATTCTCCTCAAAGGATATACCTTTTTCGCGTGAGGAGTGGGTTGGACTTAAATTCTGAGCCAAATACATGGCAAGCCTTTCAGAGGCAACATCATGATAAGGCCTTGGAGGAGACGAACTCAAGCCAGAAGATGAGCCACCAGCTTCATGAATCGAGTTGGGGCCTTCCTGAATGGGCACGGATGAAGAAGGGGCAACAGTTGTGAGTGGAGGAGTCTCTGTGTTTTGGGTTAGGTCAGGAAAAATAACTCCCACCCTGCTATCAGTTCTTCGTCTTTTCATCGGGGGTTGGGAGGTCAGGTCTGCCTGGGCTTCACTCATAATTGGCTCAAATGTAGGAATCACCCTTTCAAGGGGAGGAATACCTGAATATGTGTTCAATTGAATTGAAGAATCAACCGCTTGAACGGGAACAGGAGGCTCAACTTCTTGATTGTCAACATTTTTCTTTATCTCTAGTGTTGGATTGGCACCATAATCAATATCATTGAAGATGTCTTCGAGATCTTCATTTGACAAGGTGTACTCAAGTCCAGTGAATTGTAAAGCAATATCATCTCTGTCATAGCTGGACAGATCAACTCTTTCATTCTCTTGTCCTTCCTCAGTTTTGGTGAATTCTTCTGTGGAACCTCCACCAAAATCACTTTGAACTGTCATATTTGTGAAATTTTGCTCCTCAGCCACAATGGCAGTTAGAGCAGCAGCATTTTCTTCCTCATGGTCTAAAACATCGATTACAACATCATTAATATTTACATAATCTGATGATGCATGATCAGCTGAAGTCTGCTCAGGTGACCTATGGGATCCAGAAGAGTCGGTCAACTCAACAAATTTTCCAAATTTCTCGAAAGGGTACTTTCCTTGGAACATGATTTTCCCTTTTCAATTTTGCTTCATCATACTGATTGTGTTTGGTCCAAAAGCCTTCATGTCAAGAATATCTCCTGTCTAGGCAAGGTCTGGAAAAAGGCAGTTGAGAAAGATCTAGATGAACCGAGGGTAAAGTAGGAATTGGTCCTACGCCTTCTTTTTGATATTAGCGACCATTTCTTCTAAGATAAATCTTGAGAAGTTGAAGTCGATTTCTGCTGCCAGTGCAATAATAGCTTTAGTATTCCTTGAAGAGTTCTTGTCCGCTCCACCCTTACGCCCTGATATATATATTTAACAAACACATGAGCTAGAAACCTCCAGTATGGAGGTAGCAACTTCTTGAGGGTCGGTGGGAAAACACCTTCATATCCCATCTTTTCAAGGTACTCATCAACAACTCGCAGATCAATGTTGGTAGCATAAGTAGCCTTGTAATCAAACTTCAATGTGTCTCTGATAAACTGCTCAGTGATGACAATTTTACGTCCTTTGACAGTTGCTTCGATTGTCTACACTTCGTTGCTTTCATTTCTGATGCTAGCTGAACTCCAGAACTCGTTGATTAAATCCAAGTAGATTATGGGGTTCCAAGTGAGTGCTGAGAAAATGCAGCATTCACGCAATCTGAACATCATTGACTTGAATCCACTGTGTGCCATAGGAGGATCATCAAGCAAAATGGAAACATTGTGACTTTCTGCAACCTTGAAAATTGCCATTTTATCTTTGATGATTTGAGGTCGATTGAACAAAAGAATACAACAAAGTTTCGAGACTTAGAGGGGAGAAAAGAGTTTTCGGTATTCTGTGCGAGAAAAGGAACCGAAAACTGATTCCATTTTCCTTTATATACCCGGTTCAAGATCTGGTCCAAACCTAGATGCCAAACCCAATTTCCAAACACTAATGGGTTGAAAAATTTTTATTTAAAAAAATGGTCCAATACCCAACACTTTATTAAAAATAATACTCTTTGAGGATTTATTGAGAAAAATAAAATGAAATAAAATTTCCTAAGATTTATAAATCCTAAAAAAAATTTAAAATAGAATAAAAAAAAAATTGAAATAAAGTTTTAGATTCTAAAATTTTAATTCAAACCTAAAGTTAAGTCTTAAAAAAGGTTTGTACTTTCTTTTCTAAACATTTATTGTTTTATCATTTGGGCCGAAAACTAATATTGGGATTAATTGTAGTTTGGACCAAAAACCCATGAGTTTTTGTTCTAGCATTGGGCTTTCGGTCCATTGGGTTTTCGGTCCGGCCTTGAGTTTGTGGCCCATGTACATATAGGTGCTAGGTGGGTTAGGTGATAAGATTTCTCTAGGTGCTTAAGTGTGTGTTCGTAAGGTGTGAGAGAAAGTTAGAGAGAAGAGTGTGTGTGTGTGTGTGTATGAATCTATGTGTAAGGAGCTTGATTCCAACATTGAATACATCATAGATTCAATTTATTCTTCTTCTCCTTATATTCTATTTTAATCTGATATCATCCAATTGATTGGGATTCCGCACCATCAATTGGATCTGATTGATACACAAGCAGATTTGGGGACTTACAATTGGTATCAGAGCAAGGTTGAATCAATCAATTTTTTTTAGATTTGGAGCTTATTTGATCTTATTTTAAAGATATTTTCGCATTTTTGGACAGATTTTGGCAAAATAGGGGAGTTTCTTCTTCGCATATTTCCTAAAAACGAGTTTTTGATCAAGTTTTGGAGCAAAAAAGGGCAAAAACGTTGTTTTTCGTCGTAAACAGCGATTTCCGAGGTGTTTTCGGTCGGATCCGGTTTTCGGTCCGAGATTTCGGCCTAAGTTTTCGGTCGGATCGGAGTATTCGTTCCGAGCTTTCGCTCACGTGTTCGGTCCGAGCTTTCGGTCCAAGCCTCGCATGTGTTCGGTTCACGAGGGTTCTCGGTCTCGCCTTGGATTCTCGGCTCAGCTGTCTCGCTTGCGGCTCAGCAGCGGTCGGCTTGGTGGACGGCTCGGCTTCGCCTCATTCTAGTGCACATCAGCTTCAAATAAAAAAGGGAAACGAATTTGGGGTTTGAGGGGGATCGAACTCGGGACCTCTTCTTCATCAGCCTAACGCACCTTACCAACTCGTCTGGCATACTCTTTGTGTCATTCCTCCGAAATTTAAAACATAACCTGTCCTACTTGGTTTCAAGATTCGAAAATTGGCATTTTTAACCCCAAAATCAATTTCCTTTTATTTTAAAATTCCTTTTTCAACCAAAAAAAAATTAATTTTTAATTTTTGACTTTTATTTTTAACTTTTGACCTTAAAATTTTGACTTTGACTTTCAAGTTTGACCTTTGACTTTTTCGTTTACCTTTTAAATTTTCAAATTTAGCTTTTCGGTTTGAATTTTAAGTTTGATTTTTTAAATTTAAATTTTAAGGTTGACTTTCTCATTTTGTTTTTAAGTCAAAGGGAAATTAAAAAAATTAAAAAAAAAGAAAAAAAAAAGAAAAGAAAATGTGTTCCGCATCAATTCAGGTAAATGAATCCGGTTGCTCTCCATCTTGTGTTAAAACTATTAAATTTTTACGAGAATCAATAGATCTAATCAAAAGAGAGTGTGAGGACTTAAAATACGAAGGATGTCAACTCAGGAAAGGAAAGAAACCCCTAAAAGCTCAATTAGAAACCAAAATCAAGGATTTCCGAAAACTCCAAGAAGATTATAGCAATAAGTGTGAAAATTATTATTACATTAAGAAAAAACTTGTTGCTGTAACTGAAGAACTTGACACTTTAAATATTAAGTGTGGAAAACAGTTATTAGTTTCAAAAATTACACCGCGTTAAGTAAGACAGTCGAGTCCTTATTTGCAAACCAATTAAAATTCAAAGATAATAAAACTAAGGGTTTAGGGTATGATTGTGTTCCTCCACCTTTCAATCATAACTTCACATCCATCCCTATGACATATGAAGAAATTGACAAGGAGGCACATCTCCAATATGGGAAACCTGTTGCGGTTGTGCAAGAAAAGGATGAAGTGAACGTTTCAAATGATTTTGTTACATGTGCAGGTAAAGTAGCAGAAGATGAGAACAAGGAGAAAACTATTGAACAATCCAATGAGTCCTTGAAATATGAATCTGTTGCTTCGAACTCAGTTGCTTCTGATCAACCTGCTGTTGAGAAATACAGGCCTCCAAAACAAGCGAAACCGACGACTTGCTGTAAGTGTGCATATAGGAACAACCAGAGACAAGGCAAGGATACGCCACCAGGGACAGGAAGAAACAACTCCACGGTGAAGAAAAAGACATGTTTTCACTGTGGAACACCTAGACACATTGCCAGAAATTTTCCAAATCGCGCATACGTTCCCTACTACGCACATGGCTGGCAGAAAACACCATGAGGGAGATACCCCAAAAGAAACCCTTCGAGGCCACATTCAGACAATAGCGACTGGAATGCCATGAAGGCCAAAAATCAATCTCACAAGGTCAAGAATCCAACTCCCAGGGTCAAGAAGGGAATGTCGGCCAAGAAGCCAAATCTATGAGATGCTCCCGTGAAGCCAAAATCAAATTCATCTCAACGGCCGTCATCAAGATCGAAAGAAAGTACTGAGCCACCCATCAGAACAAAAAAGAAATGGGTCAAACCCAACTACAAATGGGTTCCAAAGGTCCATTCTCCCAAATCTTCTAACGAAAAGAAATGGGATAAACAGGACATGTCGTGGGAGAATGTTCCTTGCAAAGATGACAAAGGTCGACACAGTTTTTAAAATGGACTGGGTTCCAAAGACCAACTGATCCCGCTATGTGTCGGAGCAGCTACGGAGGCATATCATCAGACTTCGGTTTGTTGATAGTGGTTGTTCCAGGCACATGATAAGAGGCATCTCTCAACTATACAACACTCGGAATTTTGTTTGAGAGTATGTGTCCTTTGCGGGAAGGGAAGAAAGGAGAGGATCACATGGGGTTTGTGCTTAACGAAGTGAAGAATTTTCGGATTTGTTATGACATTGTGCGTGCTAGTCCCAGACCTTCTGGATGCAAATTCAATCGGTGAATTACGGTTTGCGTTTTCTTCTCTATACTCCTGAGTTTATAAAACATTGTTTCGTTTTAAATACAAATTTTCAATCTTTTATACTTTTCATTAGTAAGTATTGTTTGGGAAGTGATATCAAGAAAGTGATAACGGGTAGTCCAAACCTGTGTAAGGGGCTGAATCTGAATTGTCTAGACTTTGTGTTCAATGTGCTGGTAGGCACGAAGGATTTGAAAGTGTCAATTTAGATAGGATTTTTTGGACTAACCATATGACGCTCGGGTAGATTGAGCAGTGAGATAAACATGGAAACCCACGAGATACACTAAATTAATACGCATCTAGAACTGTGGCTTAACTTTTCCTTGATGTACGGACTTATGTCCTTAATTATGGTTCTGATAGGGCGACTGGGGGGTTATGATAAAGTAGGTCTGTAGGAAATTATTTTCTTGCTTTCTGTCTGTTAGTCATATGTTGCTTCCTCTGTGTGATTGGAAGAGATCCGGACTGGAATGCAACATATGCAAATCTATTTCTATGCATCTTCCTTATCTATGAAATTCTTTCTATCTGTTAGCCATATGTTGTCCCCTCTACGTGATCGGAAGATCCAACCTGGGACACAGCATATGCAACATTCTATCTCTATATCCCTCTATCTCTGTTAGTCATATGTTGTCCCCTCTGCTTGATTGAAATGTATCCGACCCGGGACACAACATATGCACCTATTTCTAAATCTAACTTCCTCCTTAATAATTGTTTACTCACCTAAAGTAAGGAGTCCTTAGGAAGTTCTTGATAACCAAGGAGGTATTCTAACCTTCCAGTCTAATCTAACTTCCTCCTTAATAATTGTTTCCACTGTTGCAAATTGGCCTGAACTCCCGAAGGTATTCTAACCTTCCAGTCATGTGCAAGGAGCAGGCACCATTGATTAACCATTCTTTTTCTTGTTCCTCCTTGCACAGGGCCTGTTCGACGATGCTTAGAGTTCCATCTTTTGCCATGTAGTAGGAGTTCTTTTCCAGCTTTGTAGACCCATCCTCTTCAGCAGTTGCTAGCATGCATATTTTGCCGTTTCCTTTGATATTGCTGATGGTTTCTTCATCATCTCCGGATGACCAAACTTGATGGTCTCTTATGACATGGGCCACGTATGCCCTAGCCTTTTCCTTTTCCTCCAATTCATGAGCCATTCTAAGGTAGAATGCTCTATCTTTCACCACATTCTCTTTGCAATATTTTGCAAAATGATTCTCTTTGTTGCACTTGTGACATATTACAACATCACTTTTGTCTTCTGAGGGAGTACCGGAGTAAGCGATTTGAATGGACTGCGGTGCCTCCTATGGTTGAGTATTTTGAGATTGCAGTGGTGGGTGAGAACTTTTGGGATAATGAGAGTGATTATTTTGTTGGTTGAAGTTACGGTTGAAAGGAGGCTTGTTGAATTGTTGATTCTTACGAAAAGAGGGAGGTGGTAGCCGGTTGAACTGTTTACTAACAAGAGCAATAGCCTTCTAAAATTCTTCTTCATCATCATACTCTGAGTCAGCTTCGTACGAATGCGGTTTAGTGTCATGTGAAGGAGAGTAAGATTGATTTTGTGGAGCTTGTGCTACAAGAGAAAGTGGTCCTCCAAAGTCAGCACAGTCTTTGAGTACGGTGGATTCTTGTGCTTGCAGTTCCCCATAGAGCTTCTAGAGAGACAATGAATGAATCTTTCTATCCCCTTGAACTATCATCTTAGCAGTAGTCCAATATCTTCCCAAACCGTTAAGAAATTGAAGGTTTGTTTGATGGTTACTGTGGATGGTACCAGCATTTGATAACTTAGTAACTATCAGATTGAACCTTTTCAAAGAGTCTTCTAAACTTTTGTCAGTATGAGCTTTGAAGTTGTTGAATTCATTGAGTGCAGTAGCGAGCTTCTGATCTTGAGCTTCTTCTAAGCCTTCGTACAAATTCTTGAGAACATCCCCGATCTCTTTTGATGATTTGCAGTTTATGATAATGTCGAAGTTGTTAGGAGCAACTCCACAAGAGATTTCATAAAAAGCAACATCATTTTCCATTTTATCGAGATCATCTTTGGTGGGACAACTCATGACTGGTTCTCCTCCTCCTAGTATGGTTGTGGCGCCATCAGTTTGAAAAGGTGTAAGAACAGGGACATGCGGTCCTTCTTTTACGGACCACCATACATCTCTACCAAGTCTCCTCAAGTAGCTTTCCATTTTCTAAGACTAGTGATGGTATTTATTTGCCACCAATATTGGAGCTCGATTAGAACCACCAAAATTGTTGGAAACATTCAGAGATAGTGCTTGTGCCATTTTTCCTTATTTTTTCTGTTTTTTTTAAGAAATGAGCTTCAGTGGTATAGAAGGCCCTTTGAAAATCAGAGTTTTTGTTTTTCAAAAAGCAACCACTATGGCTCTGATACCAATTGTTGAGAGAAAAACTTGAGACACACTTGAACAAACGTTAGAACAAGCATAGGTACAGAACAGTTAATCTCAAAGGATCTAAAAGCTCAACAATAATGAGTTAACAACTTAGATAGTTAGAGAGTTAGTTGCGGAAATGTAAGGAAATATAAATTACAGCAGGTGATATATCAAGTATACAAATAAGTTGATTCATAACATGGAATGCATTCAGACCAAGTTAGTGAGTGAGATCAAGCTTAGTGATAAAGTCAAAAAATGACTTACTCCGATGAGGAATAATATGCAATTATGTTCTAGAGGATTTTGATAATAAGGAGAGATATGAGATGCATAATAGAAAGATGTAATAGATAGACTTGAAGATTGTTCAGATTCTTATTAACTGAGAAAGAATGAGCTCTATATATAGAGACTCCGGAATTACATTGGATCACATCTCTAAGAGTAGCCATGCAAGGCATACTGGACAATAGAGAGTATTACTGAAAAGTAGATAAAGTTAAACTAAGTAAGACTGCGGTTGGATAGATGACTTCGGGTAAGGCTGTTGATGAGGGCTTCACTGAGGATCCTTGAGGGTTGCGGTAGACTAAGTTCTAGAGGGTCACTTCCTTGATTCAACATATATATAGATGAGTGATTAAGGTTTTCAGGCAAATAACTAATCTGGTTGCTTAAGCCCTAAGCAGCCCATAGGAACCTTCCAGAACCCTAGCCTTGGATGAAATCCTTATTGGCTCCGATAAGATTTCATCCACCTCTTATCCAAGAGGTCCTCAGCCCATTATTGCAATTATCACATAATTACAATATTAGTCCCCTTAACTCAATTAACCTCTTATGACCACAAAATTAAATCTAAATTAATTCTTGACCAATGTTAATTAAATAATATGATTTCTCTTTTAATATATTATTCTGATAATATATTAATAAATCACATTTATCCTCTTTCTCCATTATTCATCCGGTCAAGTTGCTTTGGTGAAGGCAACCCAAAAGTACCATGCTACAATCGGGTCAAGTACATACCAAATATAATTATGGGATTAGACAGCTAATCCAACATAAAGAACGTCAAAAATGGTCTTAAAACGATGGAGCTATGGCTAGTTGAAGTTGAAATGTTTTGGAGCCTTGGATAGTACGCGGGTCATACTCATTGAGTACACATTCCATCGTGGGAGTATTGATCGCGGTTGGCATTTGAGTACGTCGGGCGTACTTAGGAGTATGCAGGGCGTACTCCCTTCAGCTTGAACTCTAATTCTTAGCATCTTATCCCTATTCAAGTTCATTATGTTCGTGATGCCTTGCTTCTTATTAGCCTCCATACCTCCTAAAACCTAATCTCGACCTCCAGCCACCATCTTCGAGTTCTTAAGATCTTGTGTGAAACTTGCTGTGTTCATGTGCATTTTGAAGAGATTGAAGGTTGTTGAAGAATCATCATTTGGAGTGGAGGTAGGATATCCAGAAATTACACCTCTTTTTCGATATATTGAAGGTAAAAAGCTCTTGTATTGACATCTCCTAGAGTGGATCTAGTTTGGAATGATTTGTAGCTTAATGTGGTCCCTTTCGTTTGTCCTTATGAGGAAGAGTTACTCCAGAAGTTTGTTCAGTAGATCTGTATGTTCTAGGAGTCCTAAATGCATAAAAATGTAACATTGATGGTTAATATCTACCCATGCATGTGTATTAGCTCCTTGTTAAAGTTGTAAAGTTAGGGATTGGATTTGGGACCAATTGAGCCATGCAAAAGCTGAAAGTTAACGACTTTATGGGTTACGACATGATTTGGAACTAGTTCTGAGCATTTGACGATTTGGCTTAAAGGTGTAAGAATTTTTTTAGATGGAATAAGAGATGGTAGAGTACACAGGGCATACCTACTGGTATGTAGCGCGTGCTAGGTCAACACCCCCATGGGCTTGTCAAGATCCATAGTACGCTGTGAAGGGTTTTGTTGCATTAAACAAATTGTTTTTCACAAAAACCGACAACAGAAGCTTTAAAATTTTCTTATAAATTTCGAGTGTGACAACAAAACAAACCAGGAAGGATCCTTTTAAAGAGGTTAGGATGATATCATAATAGCCATAGGGAGTTTAGAAAATACAACCTTTGTGGCGTTTGGACCCTCTTAGATTTGGGGTGTTAAAGTAGATGGCAAGAACAATGAGCTTGATCTTCTCTACAAGTAATCCACCAACAAGAATAAGGAACCAAAATTGCTAGATTTCTTCTTGTATTAAGCGTTAAGTGCTTAAACAATTAAGCACTAAAAGGAAGACTCAAAGTAAACACCAAAAGCTAGTAAAATCTTCAAAAGAGGAAAGAGCTCCAAGCTCTTTGTAGCTTACGATTTTGAAAGAAAAAGGGAAGAAGATTTTTAGACCAAAAACTTGTGTCTTCTTCATGCGTAAGACCCTCTATTTATATCCCCATCCAAGCATGGCCTTTTGAATATTATATTCAAAAGTATGGGATACAAAGGGAGGCATGAGAAACATTATGTTAGAGGTTGATAAGCAACCTCCATGCTTCTTACAACTTTTGGCCATGCCTCCTAAAGTGGAAAAAAGTTGCCTACTAGTCTTTTAACGATGGTAGACTAAGCCTTTGATTTATTAATGGTTAGTCAAAGTGCCCAATACTTTGTACACGACTTATTTTATGATACCTTATCACATTAAGCCTATTTTTCTACTTCTTAAATTATTGTTTTCATAGAAAATTAATTTTTCTCTAATTAAATACAAGAGTTGAATTTATTTATTAATATCAAATAGATAATAAATACTCAATAAGTACCAACTTGATTATGGTGTTACCCTATAGGGTCATATATTATTAGCAATGTCATTCAATAACGATTCTTGGTCATATATATCAAACAATTTCCCACTTGCACAAAATTCAATTAAAGACTGATATACACAGTATTTGACGTCTAGCAACGGGCTAGTGCCCCTAATAACAAGCGAAGGGGTGCCATCAAGCAACATCCAATTCCAGGATCTCACTAGCTACAATTGAAGTATAAGGTAAATGTATCAATATTCTCTTTGTTACACACATCATGTTGGATATGAGAAATGGAAAGAGATCATTCTCATTTGCCATCCAACTTTTAACAAAGGCGCCTTAGATTTACAACTCTCAACACATAAGAGGAACAAATCCCATCTTGACTACATACACACTCTCATATAGTTCATGCTCTACCCAACAAAGGCTTTTATAGTTGCACGGTTACGAACAATGTTTAACCATGTCAAAGTGTAACAATCCCCATACTTGAGTTCTCTAATATGCATCTCAGCTCGAAAGACATGAAGATATTTACCTGTGATCAAGATTCACTTGTCATATCGATCCATGAAGTGACTCTTGATGTGGGTCATTTCAAATATGTCACAACTGGAAATTTTGTGTCATGTAATCTATACATTCAAGCTAATGTGAATCAAAAACTTAAGAACATGATTGACACCTATGATTATGACTTCAAAAACTTCAACCAAATACATTATACAAGTACTACAATAGTCATCAAACAATTGGAAACCCTAGAAGTCCTTGTTTAATGTCCATTTTGGACTAGGACTCCCTTATTGGATCCAAGTGGACCAATAAGCTTCCAATTACACTATCATGGGCTTAGAACCCTAATTGGGCTCTAATTGGACCCACACTAATTTATTTCAACATTTTGGGCCATGTTGGACGTAGAATGAAATGAATTAAAAGCCTTGATACATGAATAACCTAAACTAGTCCAATAAAAATATGAAAATCCTACCACATTCTTTTAGGCTTAAAACATACTCAAGATTAACACTAATATTGGGCTTAGGGGCAAAGGCCCAAATTTTTCCTTTTCTTTCCAAATTCTCGGCCCAAATGCACAAGCCCAAGAGGATGGAAGAGTTGACTTGTTGTGCCACATCATTGTTATCCATAGGACATCCATGCAACATCTCATACTTCCATGTATGCACATCACTTCAAAATCACTTCTCTTCTCTCCTCTCTCTCACTCTCGGCCGAACACAACACACACACACTCACAAAAATCCATCCCATTCTCTCTAGATCACTCAAGAACACTCCTTCCTCCCCACTCCAAAAATCTCGAAAATTAGGAGCTTTCAAGAGGATCTTGCAAGTTAATCATCATCTTAGGTAAGTTTTTACTTATATCCATGATCTAACTACTTCATTCCATCAAAAACCTCTTCTAAATCTATTCCAACTTGTGATCATGCACCTTAGAAGTCATCAAATTCGAGATCTACCAAGGAAAGGTGCTAAGGCTGAAAATCACTTCATTTTCTTCCATCTTTTCTTCCAAAAACCGAAAGCTTCAAACAATGTGAGCTTCATACCCCCTATTTTCTGTTTTTATGAGTTTTGTGGGGGGGGGGGGAATACAAGTGAAAGTGTAGATCTATATGTGTTTTGTATGCCTTGTATGATTTTCATGCTTACATGTATGCTTTTGTGTGCTAAAATGTTGGATCTAGCCATAAAACCCCTCAAAACCGAGATATATCTTATGTTAAATGATTTTTGCATCAAATATATTTCTACATACAAAGTGTTTCAAGAAAAATGGCTAAGTGGTTTAGTAACAATTTTCTTTGGGCTAAAAACACAAATTTTGGGCCTAAAATGTGAAAAATACAAAATTAAGGGTCCAAATTGACATATCACGAATTCTGATGGATGAGGTGTGCCAAAACAGTTTCAATAAAACAATTTCTGGAAATTTACTCATTTAGAGGATTAAAAACATAAATTTCAAGCTTAATGGGCTAAAAATGACTTTTTCGGCCCAATGAGGCCCATTATGCGAGATTTTCTGTTTTGGAGGGCCAAAACTGTATTTTTCTGTAAAACAGTGGACTATAAGTGTTCCAAATCCTATTCAAAGGTTTAAAATGCTTTTTAAATTCAAAAAGGACCAAAGTTGCAAAAATTTTACAATTTGGGCCAAAATTGTCAAAGTTGCGAAAAAGAAGGGTTATAACCGAGAAAACTGAAATTTCAGGGGCTTAAACTGTTTTCATTGATAAATATGCTGAAAAATATCAATTTCAATAATTTTTGGTGTTAAAATGTCAAGAAAATTGATTTAAGGACCAAACCAGAAAGTATTTAACTAAAGGGTTGAAAAAGTAAATTTTACGAACAATGAGGGGCTGAAACAGAAAACTTTCAAGGCTAATTCATAACATGCAATTTGATCAAACAATGGTACCGCGACTATCGACGAAATACAATACACTACAATACCAAAATCGTTGTAAAACGAATTGGTTCGGTCTCGAATCAATGAAAATCCGAAACTACTAACATGGCGACACTACGATACATACAAATAACGTTTGGGAACTCAATTTACATGCGAGTGTGCACAGACGTCTACACACCATCTTTGGGCCCCAAAAGTGTAAAATCTTGTTTGTTGGGCCTAGCTAGCCCAATGACCTGATCTTAAGGCCCGAAGACATTTTTTTTTCTACGAAGTGTTGGGTTTCACCGACTCGGCACAACGTAGAGGGACTTTCAATGGCTTGTATACCACTGGTCCCCAAGGGTCCTTTGGTATTACTAGTAAAGTCTACATTTTTTTTTGCGAGGCGGGTCGGGGACCCCTCGTACACATTTTATCCCCAACCGGCTAATAGAGTCATCGAGACATTCGTGTCCTCTTTCTCTTCGGATGTGGGACGACACGTAGTTAGGACGGCTGGATAACGTGATTAGTACGGACGACGCCTTCGGGATCGTTAGTATAGCTATAAACTGGGCGTTTGTGTAATGCGGGTTTGTAGTAATTAATCATGCTAAAAAATAATCCAACGTCGCCTGGGAATGAGACTACTATTTTTGCAATGGTTTCAACGCAACTTCATGGAACTCAAAGGATTAGGAAAACATCGGGTTTTCCTAGGTTTCTCAATACATATCGGATTCGAAATGCATACAATTTTAACGAACAATTTTTTTTTAAGTATAGAAACAAACAAGCATACCTATGGATCTTCACACTTTTTTTGACTATACTATTTTCAGAAAATATCGGATTTTCTGGTGGTTTTCAAAACAATACGAAACATTGGATTTCAAAACACTACTTATGAACTCACCAACATTTCATATGTTGACGTTTTTCAAAATACTTGTATTCTCAGGGAACCAGTGAATCAAAGGAAATCATATTCAGTGATGGCTTGCAGTTTATTTATGTACGAATCGAACAATTTATTTTTGGGAATGTAATATTTAAACAGTGTATTTCATGTAAACGCTACTGGTTATACTATATTAATGCATGGTGACGAATGTTGTTATGTTTCATATATATTCAATGTTATGGTATTCAATTGAGTCACAACAGCCCCCGGACGTTTCCGCCGTCTGGTTCGGGGGTGTGACAGGTTGGTATCAGAGCTTTGTTTATAGTGAACTAGCATGTCGAGCCACACATTGATATGAAACTATAAACCAAAAGAGGGACTAACATAACTCTGAACAAAACAAGTAAATAAAACACACTTGCTTGCATTAGGAATAAGGACCTAACGCCGAATCAAACACAATAATGCTGGCATCTCGGTTAATTCGGGACTGTTCATAGTGATACCAAGGAGTGAATGTAGCCTGATCAACTACATTCCCTCCAAAGTAAAACTAGCACACGTCTTGATGAGATCGGGACAGCTAGGGAACCTAAAACTATACCTTTATCACCAGAAAGAGAACGTTCGCTTAGTCTGTACAATAGTCATAGCACCTAGGAATAATGTTAGCATATTTACGTACTCGTGCAGACAGCATGGTTGGTTTTCATCACCCTAGAGACCCCTACTTCCCTAATCAGAGAAACAACGGGTGGCTAGAGGAGGAGGAATCTGAAGAAGACCCCGAAGAGGAATCTGACGGGGAACCAGAGGCCGAAGTCGAGGGCGAGCCTGCCGACCCTGAAGAAGACGAAGAGAATTTCGAAGAAGAGCTCGATGACAGCGAAGGGGGTGATTCGGACGCGGAGTCCGAGATCATCAACCCCCCTTACCCTATCAGGGTGCCTGCATATCGTGTGGGTCCCACTGGACCTACCCCTCCTTGGGGCATTGATCTTTGGAGATGGAGCAGACATCAGGGACAGCGACCCCCGTTTGGCATGTCACGTGAGTTCTTTGACTTGAGGGACGGAGGACCGGACGACCGAGCCCTACCGGTCATGGTGAGACGATTACGGGACACCGGCGACCTTACTCAGGGCACTGCTGATCAAGTACGCCAGTTGTGGACTAGGGTCGAGCGTGCGGAACAGGAGACGCGTGACGTCCTCCGGGAGTTTCACATGAGGCAGGTAAGGTGGGAGTCTCGACTTCAGGACGCAGAACGCTTGGTGACGCGTCTTCAGGGAGCATCCACATCTTCGGCACCACCTCCTGACGCAGCTCATCGCGGTTAGGGATAGACTTATCATAGTAGGTCATTAGGAACTATGTTATGTACTCCGGCTCTATGTTTAAGTGACTACACTACTCATGGAGCCGTTATGCTGTCGGATTAGTGTCACTCATGTATGCTCTTACGAGCAAATTTTCTTGTATTACATGCGGATAATATTAATGAACTTTTGTGTGTTTTGCTATGATATTATCAGTTGTTATGTGTTGAGACGTTATGATTGTATGCTCGATGGTAGTAATGTTTAGGTTCGTATCATACACCTAGTTAGTAGGATCACAACCTCACAAAAACCACGTACACTCAACATCTTTCCGTTTCATGACAGAAAGATACCTCGCCGAGCTACTCGCAGAAATCCCGAACCAACCCCGCCTGAAGTTGACACCACTGCTTTCCAGGCAGCCGTGTCTGCTGCGGTCACAGCAGCTATGGCATAACTTCACCAAGGGAACAACGGAGGAGGTAACGGGCAAGGATCCGGAAGTTCGAACAACGGGACGAATCAAGGACCCACTAAAACGTGCACCTACAAGGACTTTGCGAACGCTAAACCCCGAACTTTCAACGGAACTGGAGGAGTGATTACCCTGAAGCGAGGGATTGAGAAGGTAGAGTCGGTATTCGAGATATGCGAGTGCCCCGAGCAGATGAAGGTGAAGTTTGCGGCCTGTACTTTTGTGGACCAAGCACTCACTTGGTGGAACGGACATGTGGAAGCTATGACGCTCCCTGTCGCCAACTCTATCCCCTGGGCAGAAATGAAAGAAATGTTAATGGCTGAGTACTGCCCCCGAGGCGAAATACAAAAGATGGAGTAGGAATTATGGAACCTCACTGTGCAGAATGCGAACATCGATGCCTACATATCGAGATTTAGCGAACTATCTCTGTTGTGCCCGGGTATGATCACATCAGAAGGAAAGAAGATCGAACGATTCATCTGGGGACTGACACCTCCCATTCAGGGGAATGTGATAGCTGCAAACCCCGAAACGTTTGACAGTGCGAAGAGATTGGCAAAGAGGCTATATGATCATAACAACAAGAAGGGCGAGAAACCAGTGGAGACTGAGAAGAAGAAGGAGGGTGATGGTAAGAAAGGATGGAACAACAAGAGAAAGGGGCGTCAGGGCCTCGAGACCTCTAAAAAGCAGCAGACAGTGGCAGTTAACGCTGTCACCGCACCAGTTCCAGCCACACCACATGCTCTAGCCTCAGCTGCTTCAAATGCTTCAAGACCTTATTCCGGTAATTTTCCCAAGTGCAACAAGTGCGGTTTCCATCACCAAGGAGAATGTAGGGAGTTCCATTGCACCAGTTGCAACCGTAGGGGACACACTGCAAGGTTCTGCAGGACTTATCCTTCTCAGAACCAGAGTCAGGGAAACAACCAGAACAACAACAACAACCACCGCAATAACAACAACACCAATGCTGGCGACAACAATGCAGGGCCTAGCCACACCTGTTTCGGGTGCGGAAGGACGGGGCATTTCCGCCGAGATTGCCTTAACAACAACTCAGGAAACAGGGGAGCAGGAAGAATGCTGACTATGGGTCAGAGTGATACAGTTCAGGACGCCGTAGTTGTGACCGGTACGTTTCCCCTAAACCACACTTATGCATGCATCTTATTTGATACCGGAGCGGAGCGAAGTTTCGTAAGCGAGAAGTTTAAACATTTATTAAAACAACAACCCCAGAAGCTAAATGAAACCTATACGGTGGAAATGGCCAATGGGAAAACCGAATCCACTGGGGAGATCTACATCGGATGTACCCTAACCCTCAACCAACACGTTTTTCGAATAGACCTAATGCCAGTATCAATTAGGAGGTTCGATGTGATTATCGGCATGGATTGGTTAAGCCCCCACCATGCTGAGATTATGTGCCACGAGAAGGCCGTTCGCCTTCGTCTCCCGAATCACAAAACCCTAGTAATTTACGGAGACAAACCTAGCACGAATCTTCGTCTTATCTCGTGCATCAAAGCACAAAAACATCTGCGAAAGAACAATTTGGCGTTCTTGGATCACATAGTGGACAAGACCAAAGAAGAAACTAACATCCAAGATATTCCGGTATCGTGTGAATTTCCGGACGTGTTTCCTGAAGATCTTCCAGGAGTACCCCCAGAGAGACAGGTTGAGTTCCGAATCGACCTCGTTCCAGGAGCAACTCCTCTCGCTTAATCACCATATCGGTTGGCTCCTGCTGAAATGCAGGAATTGTCCAGCCAACTCAGTGAGCTTCTGGACAAAGGATTTATCCGACCTAGCTACTCGCCATGGGGAGCTCCGGTGCTCTTTGTCAAAAAGAAGGACGGATCTTTCAGAATGTGCATCAATTACAGAGAGTTAAATAAGCTCACTGTTAAAAACTGCTACCCACTCCCGCGAATCGATGATCTATTCGACCAGCTCCAAGGAGCTAGTTATTTTTCTAAAATAGATTTACAGTCCGGATACCACCAACTCAAAGTCCGAGAAGAAGATATTCCTAAAACCGCTTTCCGAACTCGCTACGGACATTATGAATTCGTCGTAATGCCCTTCGGTCTAACAAATGCACCTGCCGCGTTCATGGACCTAATGAATCGAATCTGTCGACCGTTCCTGGACAACTTCGTCATTGTGTTTATCGATGACATCCTCGTCTATTATCGAAGCAAAGAGGAGCATGGCCAACATCTCCGACAAGTCCTAGAGACGCTGCGATCGGAAAAGCTTTACGCCAAACTCTCTAAGTGTGAGTTTTGGCTACGGAGCGTGAATTTTCTAGGTCACGTAGTTAGCCAAGATGGAATTCATGTGGATCCCTCTAAGGTCAAAGCTGTGGAAGGATGGGCAACTCCGACTACGCCCACAGAAATTCGTCAGTTCTTAGGCCTAGCAGGCTACTATAGGAGGTTCATCCAAAACTTCTCTAAGATCGCCAAGCCGCTTACCTTGCTTACGCAAAAGGGCGTGCCATTCAAGTGGACAGACCGACAAGAGATTGCGTTTCGAACCTTGAAGCAAGCTCTCTGTAGCGCTCCTGTGCTATCTCTACCCGAAGGAACGGAAGATTTTGTAGTCTACTGTGACGCGTCGAATCAAGGCTTAGGTTGCGTTCTCATGCAACGTGGAAGAGTGATAGCATATGCGTCCCGCCAGCTAAAGACGCACGAAGTGAATTACACAACCCATGACCTAGAACTGGGAGCCGTGGTCTTCGCTCTAAAAATTTGGAGGCACTACCTGTACGGTACAAAGTGCACCATCTTCACGGACCACAAGAGCCTCCAGCACATCTTGAATCAGAAGGAGCTGAACATGAGACAACGAAGATGGGTGGAATTGCTAAACGACTATGAATGCGAGATCATGTACCATCCAGGCAAGGCCAACGTGGTAGCTGATGCATTAAGTCGGAAGGAGTACTCTAATCGCCGTACGAAAACACACTCGATAACCATTCAATCTCATCTGGCCACTCAAATTGCATCAGCCCAGGCAGAGGCTATGAAAGCGGAAAATAGAACTAGCGAGGCATTACGCGGGATGGAGAAGAACCTAGAAGCCAAAGAGAATGGGGTATACTACTTCATGAACCGTATTTGGGTCCCAAAAATCGGAGGATTTAGGGAGACCGTTATGAAGGAGGCTCACAAGACACGATACTCCATTCATCCCGGTTCGGACAAGATGTACTTGGACATTAAACAACACTATTGGTGGCCTAACATGAAGGCGGAAATCGCGACCTATGTTAGTAAGTGCCTTACGTGCGCCAAAGTAAAGGTGGAGTACCAGAAACCTTCCGGATTGTTACAGCAACCGGCAATCCCTGAGTGGAAATGGGAGGGGATTTCTATGGATTTCGTGACCAAGCTGCCCAAGACGTCGGACGGACTGGACACCATATGGGTAATAATCGACCGACTGACGAAATCTGCCCACTTCCTGCCAATCAAAGAATCCTACAAGATGGAGAGACTGATGCGGTTGTACCTACGAGAAATCGTAAGACTCCATGGAGTGCCAAAATCTATCATCTCGGATAGGGATAGTAGGTTCACATCGCGTTTTTGGCAATCACTCCACAAGGCAATGGGAACTCATCTCGATATGAGTACCGCATATCACCCACAAACGGACGGTCAAAGTGAACGAACCATTCAAACGCTTGAAGACATGCTTCGTGCATGTGTGATAGACTTTGGAAAGTCTTGGGATACCCACCTACCATTGATCGAATTCTCATATAACAATAGTTACCATTCGAGCATCAAGGTGGCTCCTTTCGAAGCACTGTACGGGCGTAAATGTAGATCACTGTTATGTTGGGCTGAAGTAGGTGACACCCAACTAGCAAGGACGCATACGTCAGACAGGGCACTAACAGGACCGGAGATCATTCGCGAAACCACAGAAAAGATCGTTCAGATCAGAGCTCGATTGCAAGCATCGCGTGACAGACAAAAGAGCTACGCCGATAAATGGCGAAAACCCTTAGAATTCCAGGTCGGTGATCGAGTACTGTTGAAAGTTTCACCCTGGAAAGGGGTTATACGTTTCGAAAAACGGGGAAAGCTGAACCCGCGATACATTGGACCTTTCGAAATCGTCGCCCGAATAGGCCCAGTAGCATACAGACTACAACTACCCGCGGAGCTAAACGGTGTACACCCCGTGTTTCATGTCTCTAATCTGAAAAAGTGCCTATCAGATGAAACCCTTGTCATTCCTCTTGACGAAATCGAAATCAATGAGAATCTCCTGTTCGTCGAAGAACCAATCGAAATCATGGACAGGGAGGTGAAGCGTACTAAGCAAAGTCGCATCCCGATCGTGAAAGTACGGTGGAACGCAAAGCGTGGGCCAGAATTCACGTTGGAACGCGAAGATCAAATGAAGCAGAAGTACCCTCACCTATTCAAGCATTCTCAAATCTAGCTTTCAAACAGAATTTCGGGACGAAATTCCCTCTAACGGGGGGATGATGTCACAACTGGAAATTTTGTGTCATGTAATCTATACATTCAAGCTAATGTGAATCAAAAACTTAAGAACATGATTGACACCTATGATTATGACTTCAAAAACTTCAACCAAATACATTATACAAGTACTACAATAGTCATCAAACAATTGGAAACCCTAGAAGTCCGTGTTTAATGTCCATTTTGGACTAGGACTCCCTTATTGGATCCAAGTGGACCAATAAGCTTCCAATTAGACTATCATGGGCTTAGAACCCTAATTGGGCTCTAATTGGACCCACACTAATTTATTTCAACATTTTGGGCCATGTTGGACCTAGAATGAAATGAATTAAAAGCCTTGATACATGAATAACCTAAACTAGTCCAATAAAAATATGTAAATCCTACCACATTCTTTTAGGCTTAAAACATACTCAAGATTAACACTAATATTGGGCTTAGGGGAAAAGGCCCAAATTTTTCCTTTTCTTTCCAAATTCTCGGCCCAAATGCACAAGCCCAAGAGGATGGAAGAGTTGACTTGTTGTGCCACATCATTGTTATCCATAGGACATCCATGCAACATCTCATACTTCCATGTATGCACATCACTTCAAAATCACTTCTCTTCTCTCCTCTCTCTCACTCTCGGCCGAACACAACACACACACACTCACAAAAATCCATCCCATTCTCTCTAGATCACTCAAGAACACTCCTTCCTCCCCACTCCAAAAATCTCAAAAATTAGGAGCTTTCAAGAGGATCTTGCAAGTTAATCATCATCTTAGGTAAGTTTTTACTTATATCCATGATCTAACTACTTCATTCCATCAAAAAACTCTTCTAAATCTATTCCAACTTGTGATCATGCACCTTAGAAGTCATCAAATTCGAGATCTACCAAGGAAAGGTGCTAAGGCCGAAAATCACTTCATTTTCTTCCATCTTTTCTTCCAAAAACCGAAAGCTTCAAACAAGGTGAGCTTCATACCCACTATTTTCTGTTTTTATGAGTTTTGTGGGGGGGGGGGGGGGGGGGGAATACAAGTGAAAGTGTAGATCTATATGTGTTTTGTATGCCTTGTATGATTTCCATGCTTACACGTATGGTTTTGTGTGCTAAAATGTTGGATCTAGCCATAAAACCCCTCAAAACCGAGATATATCTTATGTTAAATGATTTTTGCATCAAATATATTTCTACATACAAAGTGTTTCAAGAAAAATGGCTAAGTGGTTTAGTAACAATTTTCTTTGGGCTAAAAACACAAATTTTGGGCCTAAAATGTGAAAAATACAAAATTAAGGGTCCAAATTGACATATCACGAATTCTGATGGATGAGGTGTGCCAAAACAGTTTCAATAAAACAATTTCTGGAAATTTACTCATTTAGAGGATTAAAAACATAAATTTCAAGCATAATGGGCTAAAAATGACATTTTCGGCCCAATGAGGCCCATTATGCGAGATTTTCTGTTTTGGAGGGCCAAAACTGTATTTTTCTGTAAAACAGTGGACTATAAGTGTTCCAAATCCTATTCAAAGGTTTAAAATGCTTTTTAAATTCAAAAAGGACCAAAGTTGCAAAAATTTTACAATTTGGGCCAAAATTGTCAAAGTTGCGAAAAAAGAAGGGTTATAACCGAGAAAACTGAAATTTCAGGGGCTTAAACTGTTTTCATTGATAAATATGCTGAAAAATATCAGTTTCAATAATTTTTGGTGTTAAAATGTCAAGAAAATTGATTTAAGGACCAAACCGGAAAGTATTTAACTAAAGGGTTGAAAAAGTAAATTTTACGAACAATGAGGGGCTGAAACAGAAAACTTTCAAGGCTAATTCATAACATGCAATTTGATCAAACAATGGTACCGCGACTATCGACGAAATACAATACACTACAATACCAAAATCGTTGTAAAACGAATTGGTTCGGTCTCGAATCAATGAAAATCCGAAACTACTAACATGGCGACACTACGATACATACAAATAACGTTTGGGAACTCAATTTACATGCGAGTGTGCACAGACGTCTACGCACCATCTTTGGGCCCCAAAAGTGTAAAACCTTGTTTGTTGGGCCTAGCTAGCCCAATGACCTGATCTTAAGGCCTGAAGACATTTTTTTTTCTACGAAGTGTTGGGTTTCACCGACTCGGCACAACGTAGAGGGACTTTCAATGGCTTGTATACCACTGGTCCCCAAGGGTCCTTTGGTATTGCTAGTAAAGTCTACATTTTTTTTTGCGAGGCGGGTCGGGGACCCCTCGTACACATTTTATTCCCAACCGGCTAATAGAGTCATCGAGGCCTTCGTGTCCTCTTTCTCTTCGGATGTGGGACGACACGTAGTCAGGACGGCTGGATAACGTGATTAGTACGGACGACGCCTTCGGGATCGTTAGTATAGCTATAAACTGGGCGTTTGTGTAATGCGGGTTTGTAGTAATTAATCATGCTAAAAAATAATTCATCGTCGCCTGGGAATGAGACTACTATTTTTGCGATGGTTTCAACGCAACTTCATGGAACTCAAAGGATTAGGAAAACATCGGGTTTTCCTAGGTTTCTCAATACATATCGGATTCGAAATGCATACAATTTTAACGAACAATTTTTTTTTAAGTATAGAAACAAACAAGCATACCTATGGATCTTCACACTTTTTTTGACTATACTATTTTCAGAAAATATCGGATTTTTTGGTGGTTTTCAAAACAATACGAAACATTGGATTTCAAAACACTACTTATGAACTCACCAACATTTCATATGTTGACGTTTTTCAAAATACTTGTATTCTCAGGGAACCAGTGAATCAAAGGAAATCATATTCAGTGATGGCTTGCAGTTTATTTATGTACGAATCGAACAATTTATTTTTGGGAATGTAATATTTAAACAATGTATTTCATGTAAACGCTACTGGTTGTACTATATTAATGCATGGTGACGAATGTTGTTATGTTTCATATATATTCAATGTTATGGTATTCAATTGAGTCACAACAGCCCCCGGACGTTTCCGCCGTCTGGTTCGGGGGTGTGACAAAATAGTTGTTCTCAAACAAGTACATATGAATTCGGATGCAACACTTTGCTATTTCACCTCTTGAAATCAAAAAAAAAAACCGATTCATATTAATCTTAATTCACAGTTGCTCCCACAACGGTGAATGACCATGACAAATTTTGAATAATTACATTATTCAAGGATTGAATAACATGCTAATAGAGAACACAATATTATTCAACACAAAAGTGATGTCTCATATTTAGAGGAGATTACATATTATTGATACATAGTTCTGAATATCCAGATATTATTCAAGTACAAATCTAAATCCAATCACTAGCTAATCATAGACCGATTCCTTTTGCATGACTCTCAAAATTCCTTTGAGGTAGAGCCTTTGTGAACGGATCTGCGAGATTATCATCTGTATGAATCTTTTCAATGCGTACATTTCCCAATTCTAAATCTTGACGAATGAAATTGAATTTTTGTTGAATGTGTCTAGTCTTGTTGGTAAAGATCGGGTCTCTTGCGATAGCGATGGCACCAGTGTTGTCATAAATCATCTTAATGGCATTTTTGATGCTTGGAACAACATCCAGATCACTGATGAATTTCTTCATCCAATCAACGTCTTGAGCCGCTTCACACACAACTATGTACTCTGATTCTGTTGTAGAGAGTCAAACCACTTCTTGCTTTGAACTCTTCCAGGCAATGGCTCCTCCATTAAGTGTGAACACATATCCCAACTACTTTTGTGAGTTATCTTGATCACTATTGAAACCATCGTTAGTGTAACATCTTATAGTGAGCTCTTCTTCTACTCCTCCATAGACCAAAAACATATATCTACTTCTCCTTAAGTACGTAAGTATGTTCTTAACAACCACCCAATGCTTTTCTCCAGGATTACCTTGATACCTACTAGTTATACTAATAGCATGAGCTACATCTGGCCTTGTACATGTCATAGAATACATAACCGAACCTACTGCTGAAGCATATAGTATGCCATTCATTCTTTTGATCTCATCTTTAGTACTAGGGCTGTTAGCCTTAGAAAGAATGGTACCAGACAGTACGGGAACAATTCCTCATTTCGAGTTATCCATTGAAAAACATTTTAAGATCTTTTCAATGTATGTACTCTGACTCAAACCAATGCGTGTTTGCATCTATCTCTATAGATCCTATTACCGAGTATGTATGCATCAACCCCTAGATCTTTCATTTGAAAGGACTTACTAAGGTAGGCCTTAGTCTCCTTCAATGTTGGGATATCTTTCCCGATCAATAATATGTCATCAACATACATAATTAGAAAAAGAATACGCCTCCCACTTGCTTTGATGTATACACATGGTTCATCAGAACTTTTTGAAAAACCATACATTTTGATGTTTACATCAAAACGATGATACTAGGCCCTAGATGCTTGTTTCAATCCATAAATGGACTTCTTCAGTTTACACACCTTCTTTAGGTTATCCGGCTTGTCAAAACCTTCAGGTTGTTCCATATAAACATCTTCCTCAAGATATCCGTTAATCAAATTTGTTTTGACATCCATTTGCCATATCTCATAGTCATAATATGAAGCTATGGCTATGATAATCTTAATAGATTTAATCTTAGCAAATAACGAGAAAGTATCTTCATTTTCAACACCTTAAATTTGAGTATATCCTTTCGCAACAAGTCATTCTTTGAAAGTTTGTACATTTCCGTCCATGTCGATCTTCTTCTTGAAGATCCACTTGCTTCCAACAGCCCTTTTATTACGAAGTAATTCAACCAAGACCCATACTTGATTTTCATTGATGGATTGAATTCCAGTTCTCATGGCTTCAAGCCATTTGTCAGACTCTAGGTCTACAGTAGCAGCCTTGCGACATATGGGTTCACATTGATCCATTAAGAAGAATCCTCTTCAGGAATGACAAAACAAAATATGTTAGGTTCCTGACAAGTTATACCGGAACGTCGTACAGTTGATGTGGTTTTTGGGATCTAAACGATAATTTCTTGTTCAACAATGCTTTGTTGATTATCGTTTTTATCTAAAGGTTTTGTTTCTTGAATTTCTTCGAGGTCAATGGGGCTCCCACTTACTTTATGCGAGATAAAGTCAGTTTCAAGAAACATTGCTTTACGAGCTATGAACACCCGGTTTTCATCTTTCTGAAAGAAGTAATAACCGACGGTTTCTTTTGGGTATCTCAAATAGATACACTTATGAGATCTAGGGTTAAGCTTGTCAGAAGTTTCTCTTTTAACATATGCTTCATAATCCCATATCTTTTAGAAAGACATTGATGGAACCTTTCCATGCCATAACTCGTAGGGAGTCTTACTAACCTCTTTAGTTGGGACTGTGTTTATAATTCGAGCTGTGGTTTTAAGGGCATCACCCCAAAATGAATGAGGAAGGGAAGTATGACTCATCATTGATCGCACCTTATCAATTAGAGTACAATATCTTCTTTCATAGACACCATTATGCTGAGGTGTACCGAGTGGAGTGAGTTGTGACACTATGCCACAATTCTTCAGATCTTCATCAAACACATAGCTCAGATATTCACCACCACGATCTGATCATATGCTTTAATATTTTTACCAATTTGATTTTGTACTTCATTTTGGAAAACCTTGAAGACATAAAATGCTTTATATTTGTGTTTCATGAGATACACCTATCCAAATCTACTGTAATCATCAGTAAATGTAATGAAGTATCTTTCACCGCTTCTGGTCATTGTTCTAAAAGGTCCAAATGCTTCAGTATGTTTGAGTCCTAGTAGATCTAAAGCTCTTTCACTAACATCGGTAAAATGAGCTTTGGTCATCTTGCCACATAGACATGATTCACATACATCAAAAGACTCTTAGCTTGTTGATTCTAAGATTCCATCCTTTTGGAGCTTAGCAATGCAAGTTTTACTTATATGCCCAAGTCGAAGATGCCATAAATAAGTTTTATCTGAGTCTAACTTTGTTTTCTTATTTAAGTTGAACATTAAATTATCCTTTGTGTATGAACCATTTAAATTGATTTCATATATTCCATTTTTGGGACTAGTCTCAAAATAGAATACATTATCTTTAAACACAAAAATGTTTTCATAATCAAAGTCAAACTTATAACAAAAACCTTGTTCATAGAAAAGAGAAGTAGAGATAATATTCCTAGTTATACTAGGTACATAACAACAATTTTTCATGATAAGATTAAGGCCATTTGTAAGCAAAATATGATATTATCATATGGCTTTGACAGCTACTCGATTTCCATTTCCAACATAAAGTTCCAAATCACCATCTCTTAGTTCTCTAACATTCCTTAGTCCCTGCAAATCATTACAAATTTTAGTACCACTTCCAGTATTGAATACCCAAGGATTAGTACAAAATGCATGTAATTCAATCACATATATTCATGAGGTGCCAACCTGGTTGGTTTTGATCTTCTTAAGTTCCTCTAGGTAATTGGGACAATTGCACTTCCAGTGTCCCTTTTTATTGCAATGAAAGCAATCAGCGTCAGCAATAGGCTTGGGTTTAGGAGTTAGGGTAGTGGAAGGAGGCTTCCATTTACCCTTTCCCTTGCCCTTACCTTTCTTGGCAGCTTTGCCTTTCCCCTTACCGACATTATTACCAGTTTTCTTCTTAGAGATTTGACCCTCACGGATCATCAACACTTAATTGTTCCCAGATTTCTTGATGTTTACCGCAACATTTTTGATCATGTTACGAAGCTCACTAATGCTCCTCTCCCAATTATTCATTGTGAAGTTTAACACAAATTGGTTGAATGACTTAGGAAATGAGCATAGGATCACATCTGTCTCTAGCTTATCCCCAAATGGGAATCCGAGGCGGGCAAGTTGCTCAACATAAGCATTCATTTTGAGTACATGTGCACTCACAGAAGATCATTTTGTCCATCTTGCAACCAATGCAAGCATTCAAGGTTTCAAACCTCTCTTGCTTAGACTGAATTTGAAACATGACTCTCAGTTGTTCAACCATTTCAAACGCTTCATGAAACTCAGAAGTTTTTTGAATTTCAGGAGTCATAGTTGCAAGCATGATGCAAGCCACTCCAGTCTAATAATTAACATGTTTCGCCCAGCCGTCTTTCAATGCTTTGGGAGCATTAGCTGGGAGCTCTTCCGGGATATGTTCATCAAGGACATAGTCCTTTTTCTCAAGCTTGAGGACAATTCTCAATTGTTTGAACCAATCAAGAAAGTTGGGTCCACTTAGTTTTACGTTTACGGGGATGGATCGGATGGTGAGTGATGAGGTGGTTACAGTTGGGGTAGTCATCTACAAAATAATAAGATTCATTTTAATATCTTCCATATGGATTCTTGTCAAAAAATAATTACCCTTCATATTAAATTTTGAAAAAGTTATGATTCACACCACCTAAAATAACTTGAGGTGGCGACCCAATACTTAAGTGATTTTGTTGATCGGTAAGTTATGATAACCAATTACAACTCTTATGTAATTCTTAGATTTATGGGATACAAAAACACTACTTTTTTATATGGCATGTTCATCACATCTATGCCTCAAAACTCTTATGCTTAGATGATCTTTATCACATAAAAAATTGATTAAATCATCCATATAAAAAACATGTGAGTTTTATTTCACAAATGGTCGGGTGACCTTTATTCCATAAGAAAATAGAAAAACACCTTGACTATTTTTGACAAATTAAATGAATAAAGTGACCCTAAAATCCATATGAACTGCACAAAAATGCCAAGTGATTTTTAAATGGATTGCATAGATTTGAAGTTTTGTAAATAAGGGCTTTTGTTAATGTTTTTTTTATTCTAGCATTTTAGAACATTTTGTATCATGAATATTTCATGCATAAAGTATTACATGGTACATTTAAAGTGTTCCAAAAACCATAAAGTTGAATTTATTTCATATAAAATTTTACTGGTTAAGATTTTAATTCGACGTTATACGGATTGGAACCGGTTTCTAACTTTGTTAATAAAACAACATTTTATTATTAAGTTATGGACTTTAGATTAAGTTTAAAAATATTTTAAACTTTTTGTATTTTTAAAAGTTTGGCTAATTTAGAGTTTTAAAATATTTAAAACTCTTTTTTTAAAAAAAAAACTCAATTTTGACATCTTATGTTGAAACTTTTATATAAACTTTAAACTCCAAGTTTGATGTTAACTCTTGTAAAAATGTTTTAGCATGTAAAAAATATTTTCAACATTTTATAACAAAAAAAATAAACATCACAAGCATGCATTTAAAATGTATAAACAAAGTCATTTTCTAGTAATATTTATTGTGAGCCATCACAACCTATATTAAGTCATTTCCTAAAGGACTTATTAGGACAATTCAGGTCTTCAAAAGGCTCCATGTCATCATAAGAACTTCATGCTCCATCTTGTTACATTTTATAAAAATAAAATACAACTAGTCTAAAACTAATTTATTACATATAAAATGAACAAATGAAATAATGCTTATGTATATATTACATCATCATATGAATAAATAAGTACCAACCACAAATGTCCAAATGGCTTGTTTATACATAACAAACGTATCAAAATATGAACAAACAACTCTTTTTTTTCTAAGGAAACTTTTATATAACCAAAATGCATGAAAAAATGGTTATATAAAAAATAAATACTTTTAACAACAAGTTGCCAAAGAAAACAAATATGGACATTTCTTTAGCCAAAAAGAAATCCATCCTTGTTTTCCAAAAACCAAAGACTATCATAACATAAAAATCATTTTAACATTTAAAAGATGTCTCTGATACCACTGAAGGGTTTTGTTTCATAAAATAAATTATTTTTCACAAAAACCGGAAACAGAAGCTTTAAAAACTTCTTTTAAATTTCGAGTGTGAAAACAAAACAAACACTATCAAGGATCCTTTTAAAGAGGTTAGAATGATATTATGACAACCATAGGGTGTTTAGAGAACACAACCTTTGTAGCCTTTGGACCCTCTTGGATTTGGGGTGTTGAAGTAGATGGCAAGAACAAGGAGCTTGATCTTCTCTACAAGTAATCCACCAACAAGAATAAGGTACCAAAATTGCTAGATTTCTTTTTGTATGACTTTGCTCTTTAAGCCTTAATTGCTTAGATAATTAAGCAATAAAAGGAAGACACAAAGTAAACACCAAAAGCTATTAAAATCTTCAAAAGAGGAAAGAGCTCCAAGCTCTTTGTAGCTCACGGTTTTAAGAGAAAAAGGGAAGAAGTTTTTTAGATGAAAACTTGTGTCTTCTTCATGCATAAGACCCTCTATTTATATCCCCATCAAATCATGGCCTTCTGAATATTATATTCAAAAGTATGGACTACAAAGGGAGGCATGAGAAACATTATGTTAGAGGTTGACAAGCAACCTCCATGCTTCTTACAACTTTCGGCCATGCCTCCTAAAGAGGAAAAAAAATTGTCTGCTAGTCTTTTAACCATGGTAGAGTAAGGCTTTGATTTAATCATGGTTACACAAAGTGTCTAAAACTTTCTACATGAATTATTTTATGATACCTTATCATATTAAGACTATTTTTCGACTTCTTAAATTATTTTTTTCATTGAACAACAATTTTTCACTAATTAAATACAAGAGTTGAATTTATTTATTAATATCAAATATATAATAAATATTCAATAAGTACCAACTTGATTAAGGTGTGACCCTATAAGATCATATGTTATTAGCAATGACACTCAATAATGATTCTTGGGCATATAGATCTAACACGCTGGGTGTACCAACTGAGTACGCATGACGTACTCAATCTGTATGGAATTCCTTGAATTGTTGACTTTTTGACTTTTGACCGTTGACCATAAATTGACCAGGGTTGACCAGTGGATAGTTTGGGCCTTTTAGGAAATTGGGCCTTCTTGGTTTAGGCCCATGATGGTTTTTGCGTGCAATTAGGATATTGGGCCATATTTGGCTTTTGTTGCTATTGGTTTGGGCTTCGAATTTTGGGCTAAGTGAAAAAAGGGTAAAATGGACTTTTACGCTAAGTATATGGCAGTCGGACTCCTTGAGTTAATGCTTAAGATCAATGTCTGCTTCTGATTAAGTGTTCCAATCAAGTCTGGAAAGTCCAGTCGAGACTGAAGATGTGAATCAACAAAGTACCTCAAGTATTAAATATGGAACTATAAGTATAATCAAGGTAAAGACAATAAATGAACATGTATAATGTTTGAAAGAGATTGATTAGATAGAAAGGTGAAAGTGAAGTAAATATGAATATAACTATATTTGAAGCAACAATCCTTCATTTATTCTTGTCATTAAACATTCCTTTTATAGGAAAATGAGATACAACGTACATACCAAGATGTATACAAAGGACTGGATAAAAGTATAACTCCTGGCACTCTGATTATCCATTTTGACAAAAAGACTTAGTCATATGTAAAGTTACATCAAGAAAAACGACATGAATAATTAAAACAGTGATAAACACTTCATCACGGAACTATTCTTCATTTTAAACTTGCCTCTATCTCGGACATCATCTCCATTTCATACCCGAGACTGATTTCTAATCTTCTTATTGAATGATTGCTAGAGGTTCACTTTCAGGTACTAACAATCTCCCCTTAAGTGAACTTAGCGATCCAGTCTTCTAGCTCAAATCTTCTTTCATGAAGAAATACGCCTTGTATAACCAATCTCTAACCTCGATGTACCACTGTAGCTGACTTATGAATTTTTTCTTCACATACTCTGGTGCTTCGGACTTTAATGCATGACTGATAAACTTTCGAAGCGCCTAGGTGGGAACCATAGGTTTGTCGAGGACTCAGAAAAAGTCCTTCTTGTTTGATTTTCTTAGAAGATAGACAAGTCCTAGAACTAGTTCATCAATGGGTCCTTTTGCCAATATATCAACTTGTAGCAGCTTGAAGTCAATTTTGGCCAAATATTTCTCAGTTTCGAACAGCTGAGCCGATTCAAAATCGCAACAACAAAATTCCACAACGTAATATTTGCGAAAGCTCAGGGCAGCATGGTAAGCTCTCATGCTAAGATCATCGACTTGGTAAATTTCCAAAACAATTTTTCATTTTTAAAACACCCTTTTATTCACAAGATAATATCAAAACATAATGTATCCACTGTTATCATAACAAAATCACATCCCAGAATCTCAAAACGTAAACTTTGTTAGTGTGTACAGATCATGTCGGTGCCTTCCCGCGATCCTCACTAGTACCTGAAACACATAACACAACAACTGTAAGCATAAATGCTTAGTGAGTTCCCCAAAATACCATATACAAAACATGCGCTACTCAAGGCTATAGTACGACCCTCCGGTCGATGTGTCTCAGCGGGACCCTCCAGTCCCATAGCTTGTTGGAACCTCTGGTCCGGTCATAGCTCCTCGGACCCTTCGATCCAGTCTGTATTGTTGGACCCTTCGATCTGGTCTATATCGTTGGACCCTCCGGTCCGGTCTATACAACACATGGCATGCATATAAAAAAATGAAAATAATCTCATACATACACATTGCATAGAAGACCCTCCGGTCTAGACATAAATACCACTATAGGTAATGTATGGTGACAAGACTCACCTCGGGTATGTCGGATAATCTCGCACACAAATATACTGATCTAGCCCCCGCTTAATCACATAAATAGTATGCTCAAAAAAATAATGGCTCTCAAATGCTAGATTAAATCCCTTCCTACAATCCTACAGAAGGGTAAAAGACCATTTTACCCCTCCCTGACACAAAAGTCCAAATGTAGACCAAAACCCTAAAAGTCAACGAATGTCAACAGGGGGCAGTACGCGATGCCTACCATCTCTATATGCAGGGCGTAGGCCGGTGATCCGTAATCAGGGTCTCAACCCCTTACGCTGCGCGTTTTGAGAGTTACGCCCAACGTAAGTCTCGGTTTCAGCCTTTCTTGGATTTTGGTCTTAAACGGTTAAGACATAAACTTAAACTCCAGATCTGACTTCTCTAAGGACACTTAATCCATAAAGTCGAGACCTGTAAGGCTTTGCGTGGCTGTAAAGGTCCCAAATCACTCTAACACATTTCCTCTTTCCTCATAAAGTCTAGATCTCATGCATGGCTAGCAGGAGTCTTAAAGGTCTTGAAACTCTCAAGAACTAATCAAGAATAAAACCTAAAGTTCTTCACTAGCACACGACTTGAGGTTTATAACCTATCATGTTGACATACTTTATTTCTGTGCTCATTCCAGTTAAAGTTGGCTTTGCATATGAGTTCTTAGAGTTCTCAATTGGTTGCACAATAACTTGGAAGCAATGGCAAGCCCTTGGGCTGCCAGATGGCAAGAAATTAAGATTGAGTTAAGCCCATATGAGTTTGAATTTGTCATTATCCTTGTCTTGTGACTATGGTTTTGACAATTCACATGGATAAGAACACATACACTATTAAATCTAAGTGTCATAAGGTTTCTCTCCGATTCATGAAAATGATGGTGAGGAAACACTTTCACTAAGTTGATTTTAGCTAGATAGCAATTGTGATATTTGCATTCTCAAAGTCGTTAGTGGAGCATGTGTGGTTCACCAGCACACTAAAATGGACTTGTTAGAAGTGGCAAAGGTCTAAACAATCAAGACTATGTTTACGACATCCATTTTCATAGTTTTTAAAATTGTTTAGACACACCTGTGAGCTATCTAAGATAAGGTGTATGATTATGATAAAGTTTTATCAAAGCAATCTAGTATTAGAAATTTGAACTTTGGTAAGAAAGTCAGTTCAGCTAATTTCTAAGTACATGTCAAATCTAGTGGGAGCATAAGTGTTATGCTAATAATCATCTGTTCGTGGGAGCATGATAATTATGATGAAGGTTGCAAGTTAGCAATGTTAATCATAGAAAACAAAAGGTTTCAATTAGGAAAGAGTTGTTTTGCTATAATTAAGGGAGAGGAAATTATACTTCATCTCAAATCTAAAATCTTAGATTGAGGTTTTAATTGTATTTAGTCAAGGATATATATATATATATATATATATATATATATATATATATATAGATATATATATATGGATGTTATGTTGGAATGGCTCAACATAAGGAAATTCTATATATGGGTTCATTATTTGCGTTCTTAAATTCGATTATGATTACAGCATCCCTTTTGATAATCTGAATTATGAGAACTTCGCAAATAGAAATGGAAATTTTATAGCACAAGACTGCTTTAGTCTTTATGAGAGACATCATGAATCATGTCCCATATGCTTCGGATATAGGATCGATTACATGTGCAATATTCATCCTTTCTAAAATTTTCCAAATGCCTGGGGCATTAACAAGGGAAAAGGTCTATAATTAGATATGGCTAAAGTGATTAAGCAATTGTCGAGGGCAATCTAAGGTTTACCAAAGATTGGTTGCTCTGGGACAATTGGAACTATAGTGTTAATTGTTGGAAGGACCATATTGACATATTCTGAAAACAAAAAGCAACTCTTGTTCAGAAGTGATAATCAAAAGGGGAATATGGAAGTGTTTCAAAGTTAGAAATTATTCAATCTGTGTAAGATTAGGAAACTTAATGCAAGAAGGATGTTTCCAAGGAGTTGATCTCCTTTGGAATGCTCTGTAATGTTTGTTGTCAAGTCTTTCTTACTTTGTGCATAATCATTACAAGAGGATCAATGCATATAAGTTTAGAATCTAACAGATTTCAGTAAATGGCATGAATTTGGAATTCTTCCATTTACAGTAAGGATTTCGGACTGTGAAATTAGAATCATTGAAAGTTTGGTCAATCGGTTTATTTCACAAAAGTAAGGATCATAGACAAACATAGAGTGCATACTTGGTGTATGACAAAGCTATTGTTTAGAAAAAAAATAAAGTTGATATCTAAAACAGTATGCAATGAATAATGTGTAATCATATGGTGATAAATAAAATGTGTTTTATTTATATTCATAAGTTCTGAGACCATATTGGATTCAGTTATTCTTGTGTTTCATTTTGCATGTTTTGACTTCCAGAATAACTAGGTCGTTGTTCCTGAATGACTAAGTTATTTAAACCATCCACAGTCGGTCATATGTTGGAAATAGATATGAATCAAGACTGTCATCGGATGGCTTGTAGAGGTCTAAGATGTTGGAAAAAGGGCTACAACACTCATGACTGCTCATAAGTTCTGAGTATTGGATTCAACCCGCGCTCATTGGAACCACGTCATGGATTTTATCATGAGTGATCATGAGACGATAATATCTTACATTCTTCAAACCTAGAGATATGAGTTGTTACTATGAGTTGGTTATACATTGATTGCACGAAAACGCATTCGTAACTCGATGTTATAAAACATTCCCTTGTGTATGATTCAACAAGTAGTAGAACAAGCCATATAAGTCGAAGTTTATCCATTCCTTTTAGCTTCGGGATAAAAGCGATATCTGTGGGCCCCTCGATGATTTGGTGATGACAAATGCAAGTGCTCGGCCGGGCCATGATTGATTTGATTTGTTCAATTAGTCATTCGTCATAAACCAGAAATCGGGAAACAACAAATGGACAGAGAGAATGATTATAATCCATGTCTTAGTCCATATGATATTTAGAATGGAGGAATATATGATCCCTTATCTAATGGACAAGTCATTGACAAAGGTCAAAGATCATCGGAATGGTCAGAGTTCGACAAAAGCTTTTGAGAGCTACGATTGCCAGTCGGTTCTTGAAGTCATACTTGCAATAATACTTTTAGACTTGTCTAAGTGGGAGACTGTTGGATTAATGTCTAAGTCCATAACTAGAATTGGTAAGACTTGACCCGACCCGGCATGGTCCATTTGGGTTGCATGCATTTTGATAGACTATAATGAGAGATATAACACTTAAGGTTTGTTAATATATTATAATTTCTAATATATTAATAAGATTATTTAATTATTATTGATCAAGAATTAATCTAGGATTAATTAAGTGATCAAAAGAAGACTAATTAAATATATGGGTTGATTGTGTAAATCATCCATACTTATATAGTGGGCTAATTCTTCATGGATTGTCAAGTTGGGCTAAAACCCATAAGATGCTCCATGGATGCTCCATGGTATATTTGAACCCATGGATCCAAGGAAATGGAAAGACATGACAATTAGGGTTCACCCTAATTGTCACTAACTATATAAGCATCTTATTGTTGACAAAATTGGCCACTATGTGTGAGAGAAAGGGCTAGCCATTTTTCATGAAGTTTGGATTTCTCTCTAACCTATTCCAAGTGTATTTTGTGTTGTGTGAACCATTTGAGGTGTCACACTTGGGGCACTAGGCACTCAAGCTTCATGAAGACATTCTACATCAAAGAGGTATGTAATTCTAACTTGATATATTCATATGAATCAATGTTATTATGCTAGTTAGGATGAATACCTTGGAAAGTTCATATTTGCATGTATAATAGAGAAAACATAGATCCAAGGTATTTAGGGTTGCATGTACACTTAGGAGTGTGAGAATGCTCAAAACCCAACATATATGACCCTAATGTTTACACCCGCCACCATTTATTTGGGTGAGTGAGTAATTCATGACTATGATTTTTTGCAATTCGGGATCTATGGTTGATGAACTTTAATTGGCATTAGTTTTAGTGGAAAATTCGAGGCCTTGATATTGTTGTTTGGAAAGGTACTAATAATCACTGGTGTTTCTGGGAGAGCCTCTCATGTAGTAATCAAAAGTACCCTTCCATTACTACCAGCATTCACGTCCCTAGCTCTTGGTCACTCCCTTTTGAAATGCCTAGTCTCGCCACAATCGTAGCAGGTTTGGCTCGCTCTGACACTAGCGGCTTGGGCGGCCTATCGGGTTGGCATTCTACGAAAGCGTGCGGTATGCCCTTTTTTGCTGAAATTCTTGCAATGCATCTATCGACACGACCCTTTGTGATGGAAGTTACACTAGTGGCACTTGGGTAGGTTTCCAACATATGATTTCGTCGGCACTGAGGCAGTAGGGGTAGTGGCGACATGAGCTGCCCTAATTTGTTGTCTTTTGGCAGGTATTGTGACAACCCGAAATTTTCCATTCAAATCAAACCACATCAATCCAATAGAAGTAGAGCAGTTTCAGTGAGAATTCAAACTTTTGGAATAAGTTTGGCAGTTTTAGGGTTTTACACCTAAGGAGTTATTAGGAGAGTGGTTGCACTAGGATTATGTGCAACACTGTAAATCCGTTACTCTAAGTCATTAGAATCCATTCCGAGAATAGAAATATTTTCTGCCAAAAATCTCTGGACTATAAATAGAATTCAGAACCAAATTGGTTCATTATTTGATTTCCAATTAGAGAAAAGCCAAATACTCTCTCACGGATCTTCGGGTTTTCATCCCAGATTGTGAGTCTACTTCCCTAAATGTGTTTTAATACTTGTTATATGCCTTATAACATTGTTTACATGTCCAAAACACAAGATCCGGGAGTTTACCGCCCAAGAACGTTCTTGGGGAGTAAACTCCAAAATCAAGCCTAAAGGCCACATAGTCCCATTTCCGTGTTAGGCAACTAACTAAGGACCTAGTGTATGATCATTGGAGGCAAGGAACAACCTCTTGGGCCGTAAACTCCAAGTAAAGGGCACAAATGAGTGCCTAGTGATCCTCTAGCCTTAGAACAAGAACCTAGAAGTCTTAAGCAAGTGTTCTAGACCAACAAAACAATTAGAAACGCACTTTGGAAGGGAGTTTACGGCCAAGATGCTCCTTAGGCCGTAAACTCCAAGATTTAGGGCCAAAACCCCTTCAAACTCTTCCTAGGGCTTAGTCTTCATTTTTAGCAAGCACCTTAATGGGTTTAGGACCAAGGAAAATCATGAAAAGCATAAGTGTTTGAGAGTTTACGGCCAAGAGTATTTCTTGGGCCGTAAACTCCTTAAATGGGGTCAAAGGACACCCTAAACACTTCCATAGGCCAAGAAACTTTTAGGGCAAGTACTTAGAGGAGATATGGACTAGTTAAAATTCTTAGGACCTCATGTGTGAGGGATTTTACGGCCCAAAGAGTTCTATGGCCGTAAACTCCATCAAATGGTCCCATTTAGTGCCTTAAACCTCCCTTAATCCAAGTGTTGAAGCCTAGACTTGTTCCTAGAATTGTTAGACACTTGAAAAGACAATAAGATCCCTCCCAAGGGAGTTTACGGCCGTAAACTCCAAGGGAAAAGGGTATTTGGACCGTAAACTCCCCTTAGGAGTCAATATGGTGCCTTAAGCTCTTGCCTAGCCTTGAAACAATTCCCCTCTAAAGTTGTAGTACTTCTAAAACTCCATTTCATGGCTTGTTTGAGAGTTTACGGCCAGGAGCCTACTCCCCTGGGCCGTAAACTCTAATGATTATGGTCTTTTGACCTTAAACTCTCATTAGGGGCATTGCACTCCTTTATTCCAACCCATTTGCCTCCTAGCACTTGACCAAAAGTGTTGTCCTCGCGCTTAAATGTTGTTACTTGTGTAATTAGTGTTATAATCACTAATTATTTATATACATATGTCTTCATATGTAATTAGGATCATTGTGTGTGTCTAAGTCATCACTTGACACCAAGCACTTGTCCGATCCTTCCGTACGATAACAGCCCGTTCATTTCCAGTCATACTGCAGGTGAGTTCATACCCCTTAACTAATGTTTTAAACTATTTCAAATGTTTTATGGGGGGGGGGGGGGATACAAGTAGAATCATGCTACTTATTATGTCAATCACATGTGATTAGTAAGTTGGATTATATTACTTATTACATCAATCACATGTGATTAATATACAGCATTCAAAAGATTTGGCTACTCCTTAGCCGTTTTACCAAATAGTTTTCCTTCAAAAGATTTTTATAAACATTTCATATGTTTTCAACTACTTATTACATTGTATTTCTTACTCTGTCATCATATTTCAAACTCATTTACAACTGTGTTTTCAAACAAATGTTCTTTGTACTTATACTGTTTTATCAAACTTATGCCTTCAAATTGTTTTATAGATTGACATCCAGTCGATCTTTCTTTAGACTAATATTTATATTTCAAATGTTACTAAATTTATTTATGCTTTGATATTATAAAATTGCATGCCTCTATATGTATAGTTATATAAGGAATGTTTAAAAGGCTTAGGAAGGCTATCCACCCTATTTCCTTTTCGCGCTTGAGATGTGGTCTGGTGGGATATCGGATACTCGTCCGAAAGTCGTTTAAATATTTTTTATATATCATGTGTACGTATAAAGTCATAAAAGTTCCTTCCAGTTCATCCTATGCCCTTGGGTAGCAAGGGCATACATCCACGTCCATACGTACTACTTCGATTACTAGTAAGCTACCATATGGGTAGTTCAGGAAAATACTAGAACCAGTACTAGAACGCGATAACATACAATGGGTCAGTTCATTCATGAGTCTATACATATACAGATATACTAGAAACAATACATATACATATATACTAGAAACAATACATATACAGATATACTAGAACGCTTACGTAACAATACTTGCTAGATAGAGAGAACACAGATTTCAGCTAGCACACGTAGAACATTTCAGTACACCAGTGTACAATTTCATGATCACACTTACATGAATACGCTTACATATACATATACATATATATAGAACAGACGTCACTAGGGGCTATAGCTCAGCACCAGTTCAGGATCTAACTATACTGATAAATCACACTACAATTGTGATTGGTATATCGAGTATACATGATCATAGTAATGTGGATGCTCACGGCTTGCACTCATGCAGGGGTCGTGTGTAGGTCCTAAAATCCCTTTGATAGGGGAGCGAAACAGTCTGGGATCTAGACATCACATTATACCTTATCCCTCAAATAAGGCAAGTTGAGTATCGGTGTACTGATGTATATACTCATATATATATCCAAATACTGTGGTACTTGGAAATATTACCCTAGACTTATGGTAATAGGTACGGTTGTAGTCCGACACTACACCATAGTACCATTTCTTCCTATTACATTCACTTAGTGAATTCTGCATAGGAAGCACGGTAACGTAGTTACTATCTGTTGATAATTAGTAGCCTCTTAGAGCTACGATTAAGTACTACGTAAATTTTTCCAGTACATATTTTAGTGATAACCTCACTTAAACATAAATGTACAAACTATATTTTTGGATAATGATAGTTATACTTTGGAAAAATACTTACTCTTACAAGAGACACACACACGCAGAACAGTTAAGTCTTGGTAGAAGACTCCTTTTGTTACTAATAGGAATCATAGGGATTTCTAGGGATTTTCAAACATTTACAGTTGAGCTACAAACATTTTCATACTTATACTAGCTTTCTTTCAAAGTAATGTCATGTCTTAGAAATTATAAGTTTTCACAAATTAAGACACATTAATACTTATGATCTCACCAGCTTTATAGCTGATACTCGCTTTCAAAATTACGTGTATCCTCAGGTCATCATAGACAGGTACCGATGCAAGAAGAAAGGAAGATGAAGCTTATTCAAGACTTATCTTTCATTTTGATTTATGCTTTAGTGTTTATCAGAATTTGACAGAATACAATTGTATAATAATTATTTTATTAATGCAATGGATGATGTTGTTGCTTGTTTACTACTTTGCATTGTTGTTGATACTATACATGACGTCCTCCGCCCCAGAACGTTTCCGCCGTTCTTGGTTTTGGGGTGTGACAGGTATCTGATTTGAACGACCCCTTTTCTTGTTCCAAAACTTTCATTTCATGGGTAGTACCTCTCCTTTGTTGTGGGAGTTCTTAGGTTTTTGATTTGGGGTGTCCTTGCAGGAACACACCTATTGGTGTCCTTGGTTGCCATCGGGGTTGGTACTGCTAGCACCGCTCCCGTTTCTGTTTGTGTTGATAGTGTTAAGTTGTGCCTTGGCAGTTGTTATGGTGGCTTGAAATGTAGTGTGGTCCATTTGTAGAACTGGTGCTTTGACGGTAGGCTGGTTACTTCCTTGTGGCAACATGATTCTGTTGTATGGTATGAAACGGGTTCGTAAGTAAATATGGTCGTTGCTAGTTGTATCTCATATAAATAACATGTTTTGTTGCATGATTCCTAAAAGTTTCGATCACATCATCAAAATGTACTTATGGTGGCAAGTAGTATGTATTGTACGAACATTAAGTTATCAAATAGAACATAACCATCAATACATTAAGTTGCTTCGGCTTACAGGGTCTTGGAGGGCGTAACTCTCTTGATTTACTACTTACTAGTTGTGACGAAATATGTAATAAACTTAATACATAGTGCGAGTAGTGTAGTCAGTGACTCACTTGGCTATGCTAGTCTATCATATGCCAAAATTGCGCACAAGGTGCCCATCCATTTCACTCATTTCGGGAGTGGCCTCCTCCGCTCTCTATTCTGCTAAGGTTTCCCTAGCTTCAACTACAAGGATTTATTGTTTCATGGTGGCCACTTCCTCCTCTAAGGAGCATAGACGGTTCGTAATGTCCTCCTTCTCTATTTGCTTGTTCAGTATTGCTTCTGAATGGTGTTCTTGTTCTTTACAGATGAGTCGAATTCGCATTGTCGCATTTCGGGCTTCGCCTCCAATCTCCATTACTTCATGATGGAGAGCCTGAACCTGGGTGCCAAGACGGGCCACTTGTGGTACCATTAGAGGTAGTGCTTGACTCATAAGGGTGTTTGGGCCCGAAGTATGGTGTATTGGGTGCATGCCTAATGCGGATCATCGACCATCTCCTCTAGCCCAAACATGTAGCTGGGTTGCCCCTTGTGGAGATGCATAATGGACAAGGTAGATGTCAGAGACGAAGCTTGCCCTTGCATGGGCAATATTTTCTTACTAGGTATGTTCATCCCAAGAGTACTCCTATTGGATGCTTACATACCTATGAAGAGGGAGGTGAAAGGGTCTCTTGGTCACTCTGGATAGGGTAAGGCTCGCTAGGGATCTCTCCAACGCCTTCATCCTCATCTGACTCTTCATCAGAATCCTCCCCCTCGTAATCCACCTCTTGGTATTCTTCGGGACCCAATTCTGGTTTCTCCTCATGAACCTCTTCTGGATCCTCCTTGATCCATCTATTGGCTACCATGGTAGGGTAGTGGGGTTCTTTGTGGTGAAATTCAACCATGTTGTCTATGTGAGAATAGTGATATATAAAGAATCTATGAGATTAATAGAAGCATTTCTAGTGAAAATATTTACGGTGTGATCCTTATCGGGTCCTCCTATAACCACGTAGTGTATACAAGTTGTATATAACTAAGATCGTATAAACCTTCGAATAAGTGATCCTACTCTAAGACCACAACCAAACATGGAATAGGAAGTAGAGCGCAATCACAAATTCTTAGTATATAAAATCTTAATTATATATATTCTTAACATATACATTAAGTAATTATAGACCTTCCAGTGAGGGTCTTTAGTTTTCACATGATTTATTTATAGTATCATAAAATACTCCTATATTAATTTAAGCTTTATGTTTGGTTCTAGAGTTTCTTGGTATACAGTGTTGGTAAGTTTTAGACTTTTTGCTCACAACAACTATCCCCAGGCACACGCTAGTCACCTCTCGGATAAATATAGTTGATTAGGCTATATTCATCCCAGAACTGATTACATACACAAAGGTTTAATCGTAGTGTCCAACTTATCTTAATACTTTGGTTTTGTTCGTATCAAGACACTGTTCTAGTATGTATGTATGTATGTATACTTCTATAAAATATTATTATATTTAAAAGTATAGCTATTGGTCCTAGTGTTTTTGTCCCATTGTATTTTTAATTGTATATCTTGTATGGTTTGATATACTAGTTCACTATAAACAATGCTCTGATACCAATCTGTCACACCCCAAAAGCAGAACAGGAGAAACGTCTCGGGGCGGATGGAGTGACTTCATGTATAGTGTCATAACAGTCGAATATGAATGAATCATAGCAACACAAACATTCATACATTGAGATTACAAGTATTACATCATTTACAAAACTCTATTTGTTCAAAAGTTGAATACGGATACCTGAAAAGTAGAAAACATGAAACAATGACGCCGACCCTCATGAAGGTTTCACTACTAGAAAAACAACATTTTACGACTCGCAATTTATGATACACATCGATTTACGATACGCAAAAGTGTGTGACCTAAAAATAATATCATCTCTCTATAAATTTTAAGGATTTAGGACGCGCATTTTTTGCGTGCCCTTCATTTAGTGTCTAAAAGAAACACGGAGGGAGCCTATAATAAAGTGTGTCCCGTCTGAAGATGTCGCTTTATAAATTTTAATTAAAACGCGCGTTCCATCCTTTAATAGCCAGGGGGAAATGAAATCCTATATAATAAAAAAGCCCACCTCTATTTTTCTTCCTTTCCCTCTTTCCATAATTATCGACGCTCCTTCCTTCCCCCTCCCGACATTGGAATTCGACATCGTTACTTGCCATTCCCGGTCGTAAACGTCGATCAAGGCAAGCAGGCCACCAGCCGACAACCTTCACTCTCTCCTTCTCCTTTTCTATGTAAACCCTAATCCACCTCCACCACTACCGAATCTACCTCAACTCACCTCTGACCTCGGCTCATCTCTTTCCTATCGCTGCTAATGAACCTATTTTGTGCTTAATTTGGGAGCAAATCACGATTTTGTACACCGGAAGCCTAGATGACAGGTCCGACGCGGGGGCGTTGCTTGTCTCGCTTGCAAGAGACAACGATCGATATGGGAAGGTGATAATTGAAGAATGTTGTGTCAATCCGTTGCAGAAATTGGTGTAAGAAGGGAAGCCAAAAGGTCAGGAGAACGCTACGTCTGCAATCGGAATGCTAGGTCGTGATCCTGAGAGCGTTGAACACATGATTCACGTCGGTGTATGCTCGGTGTTTGTTAAACACAGATAGTCAGTCTACTAATCATGATGAAGGTAAATTGCTTTGTTTTCATGCATTTGGAGGAGTTTTTATTCATTACAAAGGCCTTTATATTATCAAATATTTTGGAAAGAAGAGGGACTGATTACTCAATACACATGATAAACTTATGATTTAGTTTGCAGTGACAGCACTGAGGGCTATTAGGCAAAGCTTTATCAATCCAAACAGTAGACTTAGGAACTGGAGGTGTGGAGATCCATGTGTATCAAATTGGACTGGAGTCTTGTGCTTCAACAAAAGCCTAGACGATGGTTTTCTTCATATTCGAGAACTGTAAGATATTAATTCTCCAATTTATATGATTGTAACTATAAGTTTTAAAGCAATATAACCAGAACATCTAAGTTCGTGTGTGGTTTTTGTAGGCAACTACTGAATCTCAATCTTTCTGGAACTTTATCTCCAGAAATAAGGCGATTATCTTATATGCGAATATTGTGAGCCAAGTTCCTAATTTCACCTACACTACTTTGTTTCCTTTTTCTTGATAATATTTTGTTATGCATATAACATATTTGCTGCTGATCTTAAAGGGATGTCATGTGGAACAACATAGGTGGGAGTATACCAAAAGAGATAAACCAACTTACATCCTTGAAATTCTTGTAACTTCATTTCTTTTTTCCTGTTTAATTAATTAATGAGTAGATATTGAGCCATTCAAGGTAATTTGTAATTATGTGCATGCAGGATCTTAAATGCAAACAATCTAACAGGCTCCTTGCCAGAAGAGATTGGGAATCTCCCCAATTTGAACCGCATACAAATTGACCAGAACCACATATCTGGACCAATACAGGTAAATATTTTATAATTTTTTTACGTATGTATGTATATCAGTATATGTACTATGTAAATATGTATGTTTTTGGTGCATACGATTATTGATTATGTGCTTGCTGGGTGCCTAAAAGCTCTAATACCAACCTTTCTAGACCTGAAATCAAGAAAGAGCTGCAGAGGCTAAGGTTCCAGTTATTGAGGTGAAGGCCCAATAATTGGAGGCTGGTTTATCGGTTGGGCAGAGTGTATCTAATGTTAGAGAACTCTTCCAAACTGCTCGAGATCTGGTAATACTTTTTGTATTCATTGTTTCTTTTATGCCTTTTATGAATATTTGGACAAATATGAATATATTTGTAGGAACCTGGGATCATATTTGTGGAGGATTTGGACTTGTTTGCTGGTGTGCATGACAGGTTTATACATACTATGAACTCACAAACTAAAAGGGAAAGAGGGTTTCAAGTGGCACCAAGTTTTTACAGAAGGATTGGTTGTCAATTTATGAGACACTAACCACTTATGTGGTAATGGAGCCATGTTATTTTGAATTTTATTGTTTCTGCATACAAATTGCATAATTTAGTCAGATAATATTATTCGGGAAATTCTACCCTTTGATTGAACTAACTGTTTTAGGTCCCCAGATCGTCCAAGAAACTACATGAGGACAATGAGTATGCCATCTATATTGTGACATTATTTGTGTGTTATGCTGACAATTTTCGAACCAAGGCACGTGAAAGAGGGCTTCAAGTGAGTTTTTCATCAATCAAGTAGCTTGTTTGTTACTGTGATTGAAGTTGAATAATCAATCTACTGATACAAAACCTAGGAGCTAGGGTTATTAAAACTTGTAACCGGAAACCTTTTCCTCTGTCTTAATTTGTGGTAACATGTAAGTTTTGTTAAGGTTGATTTAAAATTGTGGTTCAGATTCGTGATTTTGAATATAATTTAGAAACTTGAGAGAGCTGAAAACAGGAGCTTGAAAAACTGATCGAAGACCAGGAATCGCTGAGAAACTCTCTTTTGAATTGGTGTTATACAAGTTATGGGGAGGTACTTGTATTTCTCAAAAGCGCGTAAGCTTTCAACAAATATTAATTCTTGTTTTTGTTTTATATTTGGGACAATGTTATTAAATATTATTTGGATCTTTGTATTCCCATGTTCTTCGGTCCAAATCATGGTCAAGGGGGTACAACTGCATGGAAGATGTGTGGACTTGACAAATTCACTTCCTTATGCTTAATGTTTGATATTGTGTAGAAGGAAATCTTAGATGTTATTTTTGAAGGGGGTACTACTGCATGGAAAATAGGTATCATGTGGATACAAAATCATAACAATAAGAAGTAGAAACAAGAAGGTGTTCCTTAATAACCATGTAGTATTAGGTTATATAATTAGGGAAAACCTCTTAATAACAATGTACAATCGGATCCCCATAATACCAATGTATTACAATTTTTTGACATGATGTTATGGATGAAATTGATTGTTTTTGTATATATTTGTTTCCATATTTTTGTATTATGCGTAAATGAGTATCGTAAAGACACTACGTAAATTTATGTCGTAAATGGTTGCTGAAGTTTATGACATGCAAATGCGTGTCATCTTCATTTATGACAGGGGCTTTAATGATACGCAATGCGTGTCCTAAACGTGCGTCGTAAGATTACGACACGCAAATGCGTGTTGTCTTCATTTATGATAGGGCCTTCCTTGATACGCATTGTGTGTCGTCAATGCGTGTCATAAATGCGCGCCATAAATGCATGTCGTCTATAGACGATGCACAAAAGCGTGTCGTCTCTTGTTATGACAGGGCCTTCCTTGACAAGCATTTGCACGTCGTCTGAGCGTTTTACGACATGCATTGTGCATCGTAAAAGGCTGTTTTTCTAGTAGTGTTTGAACACATGTCTACTGGTTTTCTGAGAATACAAGTGATTTGGAAAAGTGTTAATAATTAAGTTGGTGTGTCCATAAGCATTTTTGTGCGAGAAGGATTTGTAACGTCTTCGAGAAAATGACTTTTGTATACTTCTAGAAAATCCAATATTTTTTTAATATAAACTATAAATGTATGTATTTCTTTTGTATCTTTTCCTTGTAAAATGATAATGTATGTTTCTAGAAAATCCAATATATTCTTAAGCATGAACTGTAGATGTATGTATTTCCTTTGTATATTTTCCCTGTAAAATGATAATTTATGCTTCCAGAAAATCAAATATTTTCTTAAGCATGAACTGTAGATGTATGTATTTCCTTCGTATATCTTCCTTGTAAAAATGATAATGTATGTTTCCGAAAAATCCAATATTTTCTTAAATGTGAATTGTAGTCTTAAACCCTAAGACCAAAAATGTATAAGTACGTTGTATTGAAACATAGTATGTAGTTATATCTTTTTATAAATATAGTGAAGTGTAAGCCACCCTGTAAACCAAGAAGTGTCGTTGATCCCTATGTGAGCTATCATAACCATGCTAATACGACGAATGGCCTGCACGACGTTCTTCATATGCGTCGGAGCGGAAAGACATTTGTCACCCTAGACTTACCGGTCTATCTGTAGCAAACAACTGAGGTGCGGGATTATCAATCCCGTATAGATCTATACACAATGGTCTCGCTCTCCCTCAAGGAGACTCTACAAACACGCAACAGCCACAAAGACAAATAACATCCTACATACACAATTTAGTGTGTCGACATTGGTGAGTTCGACTCATAAGCACAGGGAGGAGACTCACCTCAAACTGCTGAAACAACCAAATAAATGCTTAGACTGCTGATCCGAGAAACGTCCGCACTAAATTTCATCCAATAATATCCTAATTAATAATCAGGTCATAAACCATAACCGGACCCTGCTTAACGACACCCAAAAGCCTAAAATGGTCTAAATTCCTATTTGGTGCTTAAAGCCCATTATGGGCCCAAATCCAAGAAGGCTCAAGGCCTGTGAATAACCCAAAGTCATAACGACTAGTGGCCAATATGGCCCAAAGCTCTAATATTCCAAAAATGGCCAAAACGTCAAAAGTCAACAAAAGTCAACGACCACTAAGTACGCCGACATAGTCAGACTGACGCCCAACATACGCCATCTTTGGCTAGTACGCATGGTGTATAGGCTGGGTACGCCGAACATAGTCCACAGCCAACCCTTAACACCATTAAGGGCTTAATAAGTTAAACCATTATCTCTAATTCTTATATTTGATCCTAAATGATTTCTTAACACATAAAGTTGGCTACTTAACTCTGTTGCATGTATTAATGGGACCCAATACTCAATAAAATCCATAATAAGCACCCTAACCCATGCATGGTCCAATATAACTTATCAATATTTCATTTTTATGAACAAGGGACCCCAAAAATTATAAGAACTGTCATCCTTATCTTCTAGAGAAGCTCATACTCTCATTCATGACTTAAAGGACCATAAAAAGCATAAAACCAAGCCCTAATTAGATCGAACTAAATGAAGCATCAAGTTAAGATCTTTATACCTCAAAATCTTTCCAAGTTGATGATAATTTTTGATACACAATCTCTACCCGCACGAATGAAACTTCCAAGAGTTCCTCTTCTTTCAAAATCACCAAAGACACCCTCAAAGTTCACTTCTAAGCTCAAAACACTCAAATGCAATTATGGTTTAGTTCTTAGGGTTTGGGGAGGTGGAGGCTGGTCATAGGAATGTCCAAAAGTGAATTAAGGTGTTCAAAATAGGGCACAAACCCGAAAAATTAGGGTTTGCCCGTTGTGATCGTACGCTCTGCGTACCTCCACCTATGCCCATGGTACGTGGGTTTCATCGGCAACCGAAAGATCTATATATTTACACTTCTAACAAATTTTTAGCAAGACACTTACAGAAGATTTTTTAACTAGTCATTCAAACACACAACTTTGGACAATCTATGTTTATACTACAAAAAAGAAAAGAAAACAATATTATGAAAGATTGCGTCTTTCTGCATTATTCAAGAACCTAACACAATATTATTTTGGCCCCTCAAAATCATCCACCGTGTGCTGCGCATCATGACATGTAGTCTATCTTTCTTGTGCTTTGTCATTGTCGTATTATCAAGCCACGTAATCCATTCCTTTATGTTCTTGACAGTAGGGAATTGGATTCCACACCACCTCTCAATCAACCTCTATAAAACTGTAGCCACTTTACATATAAAAAACCCATGGTTAGCGGCATTTACTCCAAAATTACATACCAGACACATAATATTTTGAATATCTAAACCTTTCTTGGAGAGATTTAGATGGGTTGGTAAACAATAATGCATAAATCTCTAAAGGAAAACATCTACCATCACCCTAGCAACTTGATAGGATGACTTTTCGAAAGAGAGTTTGAACTTATTATTTGGAATAATAAATTGATTTATGAATGCATTATGAAAATAATACATTAATTATAACTCATGTTATTTAATTAGTATTTGATCAAAAATTAGTTTGGAATTAATTTTAGGATTAAAGGAACTGATTAAAGGAACAGGGGCTATTTTGCAAATCATTGATTGTTGTGAAATTGGGCTAATGGACTCCTTAGATGGGAGTCGACGAAAACCATAGGGAGGCCTTATAGGTTTCATCCAAGGCCTATTGGTGAGAAGTCCATAGGCTGCTTAAGCCTTAAGCAGTAAATTAGGGTTTCCTCCATCAAACCCTAGTAGCCCACAGCTATTTAAAGACCCCACTGCCTATGATTTTCAACCTATGCATTCTTGATACAAACCCTAGCAGAAATTCTTAGAGTCTTCCTCCTTCTCCTCTCATCCTTTTGCTAGTGGTGTTTGTAAGACATTAGAGGTGCACCATCTAAGGCAATATGCTTTCAAGAGTCAAGGATCTACAAGATTTCTTGTAATTACTACATAACAAGTTAAGGTAAACATCAAAACCTTTTTTTTGTAATTTTCGAAATTATATGCTAGATCTAGGGTTTTGTTTTGGTATTCAATTTGCATGCTCAACTAGTGAAAAACTTAGATCCAAAGCAGTTAGGGTTGCATGAAAACATAGATTGTAGTTATGCTCAGAACTCATCAGTGGTATCAGAGCCTATGATGTTTTTCAGTTGAATTTAATGCAATAGTGAATTGTCTAAAGGAGGACGGAACAAATTCGTCAATCTATTCATCATACTCGACGAGTTCATAGAGGAACACGACGAGTTGGCTCAACTCGATGAGTTCATTGCATGACTCAACAAGTTGACTCATCAGATCCTTGATTTTTCGATTTGGATATCTTGATTTGATTAGGATAATTACCATAATTCATTTTAACTGCTTAAAATTGAATTTTCTGAAAAGGTAAATGTATATCCTTATCAAATTAAGTGATTTGGTCAAATTTTAAGATAAATACAAAATTAATTTATTAATTTAATTATTTAAAATTAGATCTAGTATTTTTGAAAAGTTTTAAAAATACACCACTTGGTTTTATAATTTAAAATTATAAGTTTAATTTGTGTGTGTGTGTGTGTGTATATATATATATATATATATATATATATATGTCTGTGTGTGTGTGTTTAAGAAAAAGTCAGTCTTACCATTAGTAGGTCTCATTCACGAAGCCGATCTGTAAGGGGGTATAAGGAAACTACCTATAAAATGGCGGTTAAATGGGTGTCCACTCTCACCCACCGCTTCCTTGATTCGTGGAATGTTGTTAGCCAAACGGGTATGATAGGACATTAAAATATCTTTAATAAGTATAATGATACATATAAAGTAACTAAATGTTTTATAAAATTTTCAATGTTAGTTACTTTAGGATAATGTGAATTTGATGCTAATCCGTGAAATTGCACATTGCACTTTGTAAAAGTCGTTAGTGGAGCGTGTGTGGTTAACCGACACACTAACTTGCACTAACAAAGGGTGGCAATGGGTAGCTCGTAAATTATCATTGATCAATGGAGCGTGTGTGGTTAATCGGCACATTGATTTGGTGGTAAATGACATCGAGAGTACCAAGCTAATTTGCATGGTTATTCACACCTTGTTTGTGATCCACGGTATCCAAGTCACAAATGGAAAGGGCATAATCGAAATTAAACATTTCGTTGAATAGTTCAATGAATCTCAAAAAATCTAGGAATTTCATTCAAAAACCTAATTCATTTAATATTTCATTTTCATGGTGGAATTGGTAAATCGTCATTTACCTACCTTCAAATAATTTACAATTAGATTACGGCATCCAATTGCTGAATTGTGAATAATTGTGTTGGGTCCTAACCTTAATATATCATTTTGGGTGTTATATTAAGGATTCCTTATCTAATTAAAACTTGCCTTTCTTCTTTTTTCGATGTCTACCTCAAACAACACTTCAGGTTCCTCCAACAACAACTCTGCTAACACTTTCTCACTCTTGAAAATTTGCGCCAAGGTGACATTAGATGGTACCAATTTTAATTATTGGATTTGTAACATCAGAATGGCCTTGCAATTTGAGGACAATGAATACATCCTCACAAATAACTAAATGAGATAGATGAATCTAAAGCTATTCTCAAAGAAATAGTTGAGTACAGAGCCAAATGCAAAGATGGTACAAAGGTATCATGCATTATGGTGGGAACTATGACTCCTGAGCTACAACAGTTTTATGAGGACTATTGGCCTTATGAGATGTATGTGACAACCGTCACTTTCTGGTCAAGTGAAAGTCAAATAAAGTCAACAAGTCAAACTGGTCAACTCAATTAACCCTTGTATATTAGGGTTTACATTATGTTTACTATTGTACAACACACTATCTTAATATAAAAGTATCACTTAGAGTTTGCACGTGTTCAGAAAATCTAAACCCTAATAGGGTAAGAGATGGAACTACTTGATAAAACATTTTTACATACCCTCCAGGGGCGTATAACACTCATAACGAGGCCTAATGGGGTTTACAAACCTTGCTTTAGGAGGCTAAACACTAACAAAAGTCACAAACAAACTCTCTCTCAATCTCTGTCGCTCTATCTCTCTCTCTCTCTCTCCCAAATCTCCCTCAAATCTCTCGTTCAACTTTTTATAATCACCCGAGGGATCCTAACCCTTAACTTAGTCAAAAACCACTCAAAACGAGGAGTTTATTTGAAAAATAGCCATATAGAACCGAAACTAGCTTTACGGACCGAAGCCCTAATAGAACCAAACCTCCCTTAAAGAACTGAAGCCTCCTAGACCCGAAACCTCTTAGGAACTGAACCCGCTTAAGAGTCGAACTCACCTTCAGTTCAGATATGTCACTTCGGTTCGGATTAAGTCCCTTTGGACCGAAGCTCCGCCTGCTCTCGGTTCATTTCTCCTTCGCTTCCCTTACACTTTCGCCTGCGAGTCCCTTAGGCCCGTTTTTCATGATTTTAACGTGGGATTCCCACCCAAATCCATATTTTATCATTTTCAACCCTCTAACATCAGGTTTATCCATATCTTGTAGTTTTCTAAGATAAAATCCATCATATTGATTAGAATAAAGTGCAAGTACAAGAAGGTACTTTTGACCTTCCCCATAAAGCTAGGACAACAAGTCATCCCCCATACCCACTCAAGGACAACCTCCAGTCACTATTCACACCTTACCATATCAAAAGATTGTCCTTCTTGAACCTTCCAACACTCCATATGATTCCCCAACCAAATCTTAGGCAAACCTTTACCCTTCTCCTCTAAGACTTCACTGTTTCACCAAAAAGCAAACATATCTCTCTCTCATTTCCTCTCTCTTAAAACTAGAGATTTCAAGGGCTGATCTTAAGATTTTCATCCACTTTTGATAAGTGTCTTCATCCTACTCTTGAACATTCTACACATCTTCACTCGAATCATGGTTTTCTTACACAAATATCGACATATTTGTCCTTAGGATCTTCAAATCCTCAAGCTTTCTCCAAGTATTCTTGACTTGGAAACCTCTTCTCTTCAACTCAAGGTGAGTTCATACCCCTACATTTTCTTTTTTTCTTCAAGTTTTAGGGGGGAGGGGGGATACAAGTTAAATCACCCTAACATAACTCAAACTCATATTTCAGCTTTTTACAGAACAATTGAGCTCTATTCACGGACTGTTTTAACCATCTTAGACTTAATATCTTTCAAAACTGTTTAATATGCAAGTAGTTTAGGTTTATACCTTTCTAATGACTACTTGCACATCTCCATACGATTTTTATAGAATATATGATGATTTTTACAAAACTGTCTATCATTTCAAAAATGAATTCGGACCAGCCTGTGAATATGAACATTTTCACACAAGTTAGAGATCACTAAAAATCATAGTAAAAATTATGAACAAACTAGATACATTTTCTAAATTCCCAAAGTTTATGGATTTAGTTTTCGACTTCATATGATTTTCTGTGATTTTTCTAAAGCAGGGGAGAAAAGTTAAAAACTAGTTTCATAGCTTACAATATTAACAACACTTTGTAACATGTTAAGCAAATTGTATAACAATAAATTTCTAAATGTTGAATGTAATTCTTGTCATGTAACATCATAAACAGAAATTAGTCATTTATGATGATATTTTCCAATAACTACAAACATATGAAATAAACTATAATAGGTATAGTTTATGGTACATACACACCACAAATTCACTATGAAAAGTACTCTATTTACTCCACAAAAAGGGTTTTCAATTACTACCACAATGTATAACAACTATAATAGGTATAGTTTATGGCTCCTTACACTACAAATACACTAGAAAAAGGGGGTCAGTTACACTGCATAAAAGGTTTTTCATTCATTCTACATGTAAACTCGTTAACGTAAATTGTGAGACATGTCTTCCTTGTACTCTTAGAGTACGGGTTAAAATTCATGTAACTTATAACCAGAGTCTCTTGTAGGGAGAGCGTGATAACTGTATATATATCTATATTGGGATTGACAACCCACACCCAAGCTGCTTGCAACAGCCCAACCAGCCAGTCGGGGGTGACAAATGTCATAACAATTCCGACACCTGAATAACGTCGCAACAAGGCTACTCTATCATAGTATGGTTATAGCTACTCAGATAGGGAGATAACGACACATATAGTTTATGGGAACTCTACTTAAAAAAGGGGTTTTATCTATTTAAAACTGCATACATCCTTATAAAGTACGAAACACATTCATACATTCGGTCTTGGGATTTAAGACTACATAACATTTTATAAGGAAAATATTGGATTTTTCTTGAGTATACATTACATTTACAAACAAAGGTTTTCAAACTCTACATCCAAAAGCTTATGAGCTCACCAACTTAATTTTTTACACTCTTTCAAAATTTACTTGTATTCTGAGGTAATCCATAGAAATCGATGACTCACAGCTTTTGAGGATGGAATGCTTCAGCGTTAATCAAAACGTTTTGTCATTATTTTGTAATCGAATTTGAAACATGTAACTTGTGAAATCATGTAACTTTCTCGATTATATTTATAATGGTTGTATTTACTTTGAGCACTATTATACTCATTGTTTTGATACTATACATGAAGTCCTCCACCCCCAGACGTTTCAGCGATCGTTGGTTTGGGGGTGTAACAATGTGCTAGGACTTGATGGAGAAGTACCATCAAAGAGCATGTCAAGAAAGGTATGAGATAGTCAGGTCCCTCAAAGAGGTAAGATCCCTCAAAGGAAGGGGGAAAAGAGGTATGATCCCTCAAAGCAAAGTTGGAAGGAAAGTCTCATGATGGGTATTCTAGTAGTGGACCCAAAGGAAAAACTAGTTTTTCCGCCCTACCTTAGATCCAAAGGATGCAATGTGCTTCTACTGCCAAGACAAGGGGGATTAGAAACGAAGTAGCCCCAAGTACCTGCAGGACATTAAGGATGCCAAGATCAAGCCTACCTGGATAGGTATTTACACTATTTTGTCTAAAAATACATCGCATTCTAATTCTTGGGTCCTTGATACAGGATGTGGTTTTCACATTTGCTCTGACTTGCAGGGACTAAGAGAAGGTAGGACTTTGGAGCTTGGGGATATGAACCTAATCATGGGCTATAGGAGATTGTTACCTGTTACCAAGATCAACATTTATTCATTAAAGCTTAGTAGTGGATTATGTTTACACTTAAATAATTGCTGCTACTCGTCAGAAATGACGAGGAATATTATTTATTTTCATGGTTTGTACAGACAAGTTTTACATATTCTTTTAATAATGAGAATGGATCTATTAATGCTTATTATAATGGTGTATTTTATTTTGAAGCATTGCCTTGTGATGGTGTATATGAAATTGTGATGGTTGTAGAAAAATTTAGCAAATAGTGTGTTGCATATTGATTCGTCTAATGGTTTAGATAAAGCATGCTTGAGGCATTGTCATCTTGGACATGTCAACAGGAAGCGCATTATCCAACTCCAAAAGGATGGAGTGTTGGAATCATTTGACCTAAGATAGGATGATACATGTAAGTCTTGTTTGCTTGGAAAGATGACTAAATCACCTTTCAGAGGTTTGTGTGAAAGAGGTGAGGGATTGTTGGATCTCATACACACCAATGTGTGTCGGCCCTTTAAATCCACCGCAAGGGATGCAAGTCGATTTTATGTGACTTTTATCGATGATTATAGCAAATATGGATATATTTACTTAATCAAGCATAAGTTAGAAACATTTGAAGAGTTCAAAGAGTTTAAACATGAAGTCAATAATCAATTGGGCAGGAAGATCAAGATGCTCAGATCCGATAGGGTGGTGAGTATCTTAGTATCGAGTTCCACAACTACCTCAAGGAATGTGGAACTGTTTCATAATTGACACCTCTAGGACACCACAACTTAATGGTGTGGCTGAGAGGAATAATCAAACCTTGTTGGACATGGTTCATTCCATGATGAGTCGAGCTTCGCTACCGATGTCGTTCCAGGGTTATGCCTTGGAAAATATCGCCCATATCCTTAATATAGTCATGTCAAAGAACATTAGCAAAACACCTCATGAGATATGGACAAGGAAGGTTCCCTCGTTGGCATATGTCATAGTTTGGGGTGGTGAAGCTTTCGTTAGACGAGAGACTCATGACAAGCTTGAACCTTGAAGTGAGCGATGTATTTTGATCGGCTACCCATAAAATTCCTTTGGATTCTTGTTATACAGACCTGGTGAGAACGTTGTCTACGTAGCACAAAGGGGAGTTTTCTGCTAGAGGGAACTCATATACAAAGAGGACAGTAGGAGTATAATTGATCTTGAAGAAATTAAAGATTTAAGCAATCAAGGAACCTCTAACACTAGTGCTCAACCCGATGAAGAAATTCATGTTGAACCAATTGACGAGTCGTTACCTCATAGGCATTCCACTCGAGTTAGAATGACACCAGAGTTTTATGGTTTTCATATTACTACGGATGATGATATGTTTATCAGTGATAGTACACTAGTAAATACAGATGAGCCTTCTAACTACACGGAAGCCATGACAGGACCTGAGTCTGTTAATTGGAAAGAGGCAATGGACGGCGAGATCTAGTCTATGTATGACAACCAGGTTTGGAACTTGTTTGACAATGTAACAGGTCGTAAGACAGTTGGGTGCAAATGGATCTTAAAGAAGAAGACCGACATGGATGGAAAGGTGCACACATTCAAGGCATGGCTGGTTGCGAAGGGATTTACTCAAACCCCGGGGGTTGACAATGATCAGACCTTCTCACCAGTGGCCAAGATCAAATCTATTAGGGTTATGCTAGCCATAGTTGCATTTCATGATTATGAAATATGGCATATGGATGTCAATACCGCTTTCCTTAATGGAAAGTTGGCTAAAGATGTTTACATGAGTCAACCGGAGGGTTTTGTGGATGCTAAGTACCCCAATAGAGTGTGTAATCTTGAAAAGTCAATATATGGATTGAAGAAAGCTTCTCGTAGATGGAATCTTTGCTTTGATGAGCAGGTCAAAGATTTTGGCTTCTCTAGGAGTGAGGATGAGTCTTGTGTATATGTCAAAGCTAATGGGAGTATAGTTAGCTTTCTAGTATTGTATGTTGATGACATACTACTCATAGGAAACAACGTTCCAACCTTGCAAGAAGTTAAGTCCTGGCTTGGAAACTGTTTCGCTATGAAGGATCTATGAGAGGTTGCCTATATTCTGGGAATAAGGATCTTGACAAATAGGAGTAGAAGACTAATTGTACTTAGTTAAAGTACTTACTTGGATAAAGTGTTTAAGCGTTTTAGAATGGAGAATTCCAAGAAAGGAGAGTTATATATCCATAGCAATACCAAGCTAATTAAGACTCAGAGTCCGAGTACCAATGCGGAGATACCAAAAAATGAGTCGAGTTCCATATGCTTCCGTCGTTGGCTCGACCATGTATGTTATGATATGTATTCACCTTGATGTGGCTTTTTCTTTGAGCATGGTCAGTCAATATCAAGGGAGCCTGGGTAAGCTCACTAGATAGCAGTCAAGAACATTCTTAAGTATCTGCGAAGAACTAAGGATTGGGTCCTTGTTCTTTGTGGCAGTGATGACTTGAGAGTTACTGGTTATAGTGATGCCATTTTTTAGACATACTGAGACAACTTCTGTTTTGAGCCTGGTTGGGTGTTTACACTCAATGAAGGAGTAGTGACTTGGAAAAGTTTCAAGCAAGAGACTGTGGTTGATTCAACATGTGAGTCAGAGTATATAGTTGCAAGTGAAGCATCAATCGAGGTTATATGGTTAAAGAAAATCAGAGGAGACCTTTGAGTCGTTCCATCCATAAAGGAGCCCATTGAGATTTTCTGTGATAATGAAGGAGCGGTTTCCTTGACCAAGGAACCAAGGGATCATTGAAGATGCAGACATCTCAATAGAAAATAAAAATTCAACAAACATCGGAAAGAAGAAGGACTCCTCTTCGTCAATAGGGTATCGTTAGAAGAGAATCCTACAAATCCCCTCACAAAGGGTCTGAGTAGGATTAAGCACGTTCATCATGCGAGGACCATTGGTCTGAAGGATGATATTAGTTTTAATGATTAGATAGATATTTTAGAAACTTGTAACAATATAAATGTAATTGAGATTCGATGATTTAGTAACGAAGATTTATTTATGAGTATTGTTTACTATCTTTTGTCAATTGTTTATTTTGTGTTTCAGCTTTCCATGTTTTACTTCTAGAATAATTAGATTGTTCAAATTATCCACAGTCGATCATACTTAGGAAGTAAGTAGCGAATTAAGACTGTCATGAATTGGCTTGTAGATTGTCTAAGTGTTTAGACATAGCAATTGTTTGCTACAACGTTCATGATTACTCCTGAAATGTGGATTTGAGTATTGGATTAAACCCACACTCATAGAATTACTTCACAAAATTTATCACGAGTAATTATGAGACGATAATATCGTATAATGTTTAAACTGGGATATATGAGCTGTTGTTTACGATTTGGTTGTGCATTGATAATGCGTAAACGCGTCAGTAACTTGATGTTACAAAATGTATTGTTGTGTACGATTTGATGAGTAAATAGTACAAGCATATAAGTCAAAGTTTGTCTGTTCCTTTTATCCCAAAGGGATAAAAGTGATATCTTAGGCGCTTCAATGATTTTGTGTTGACTTATGTGTCGGGCCTGGTCAGGACTAAATTGATGTGTTCAATTAAGTTATTTGTCATACAAAACAAAAATTAGGAAACAAACTATCGGAAAATGAGAATGATTATGTTCCATGTCATTTGTCTACATGATATCTTGCAGAACGGAGGATTATATGATCCCTTATCTTAAGGACTTGCAACTGACTAGGTCAGAGTTCGACAGCGGCTTTTGAGAGCTATGATTGTTAGTCAAATTTTGAATCCATGCTTGCAATTATAGTTATTAGATTTATCCAAGTAGGAGACTGTTGGATTAGGTGTCTAAGCCCATAACTATAATTGGTATATACTTGATTTGATAGTAGCATTGTCCTTTTGAGTTGCCTTCACCCTAGCAACTTGTCAAGAAGACTTTTAAAGAGAGAGGTTAAATTTATTATTTGGAATAATAAACTGATTTATTAATAAATTATGAAAATAATATATTAATTAGAAATCATGTTATTTAATTAGTCTTTGATCAGAAATTAATTTGGAATTAATTTTGGGATTAAAGGAACAAGGGTTGTTTTGCAAATCATTGATAGTTGTGAAACTAGGCTAATGGACTCCTTAGATGGAGTGGACGAAAACTATAGGGAGGCCCTATAGGTTTCGTCCGATGCCTATTGGTGAGAAGTCCATCGGTTGCTTAAGCCTTAAGCAATAAATTAGGGTTTCCTCCAGCAAACCCTAGCAACCTATAACTATTTAAAGACCCCACTGCCTATGATTTTCGGCCTATGCATTCTTGATACAAACCCTAGCCGAAATTCTTAGAGTTTTCCTCTTCTCTCCTCTCATCCTTTTGCTAGTGGTGTTTGTAAGCCATTAGAGGTGAAACATTTGAGGCACTAAGCTTTCATGAGTAAAGCATCTACAAGATTTCTTGTTATTACTACATAACAAGTTAAGGTAGACATCAAAACCCTTTTGTTTGGAATTTTCAAAATTATATGCTAGATCTAGGGTTTTGCTTTGTTAATCAATTTGCATTGTCATCTAGTGGAAAAATTAGATCAAAGCAATTAGGGTTTCATGAACATATAGGTTGTAGTTATGCTCAAAACCCATCATAGTTATCATTTTGTATTAGGTAAGGTGATATCCATAATGTGTTGTCTTGTAATAGGAACAGAAAAGTCACAATCATTATTTAAGTTTCACCACTAACGATCTGGAGTATGGGTAATGTTCGCATGAATGAGCTTAATATTCTAATCATGAGATTACATATAGGTGGTTTCTCTCATGGGTTCACATGTCTAACTCTAATCCCAATTACCATTTTGGAACTAGTCCGATACTTTAATCTAGATCCATGTTCAAATGGAATAACATATTAAATCAAATACTTAAGGGTTGAGTCCCAAGGTCTAAACAAAAATGAGCTTTATCTCCTATTCGCACCTTAAATTTCAACATGCCCTTAGGTAAAATATTGGCATTATGTAGCTGGTTTATTAAGCCAAAATTTTAAGCCCAAACTCCTTGTGTTTTACAACCATTACCATCTAACTTGATTGTCTTCCCATGAATAAGTTTTATCAAACAAACCCAAAAACCTTGATCATTTCGAACTAATCTCCATCTCCAATTCTGAAGCAATGCTTAGTTAAAAGTTTTTAAAGTACCAACTCCTAAACCACTATGATCCAATAAAGAAAGTATAGTTTGCCATTTGATCCAAACCATCTTCTTAGTTTTTTCATTACTACACCAAAAAAAATCCCTTAGTCTTTCTACCAACATTAACACTGTTTCTCGTACATTAAAAGTAGACATGAAATAAATTCCTAGGCTTCCCATACAACTTTATAAGAGGAAGTCCGACTCTGATGGAAATTAATTTCACCTTCCAGTTTGAGAGCTTGTCTTTAAACATATCCACCACTTTGTTCCAATTACTTCCAATGACCTTAGTAAAAGCAACTTGCAACCCTAAATAAGTAAAAGGCTATGTTCCTGGATCACACTACGACATCCCCTAATTTCAGGTTTGAAAAAAACTATTGTTTTATGCTTTGAAAATGGTAGGGTCTTTTATAGAGCTCCATTGCAGAAAATCTCAGATATAGTTAAATATTTTTAGATATCAAATCATGTTTAAAAATACAACTCTAAGGATGCATAATCATTATCAAAAACATAAGTTACTAGAGTAATTTATTACAAGCCATAGTATAGTAATAAGTCTTTTAATCATTCAACACACTCTTATCTATTTCCAGCAACATTAGTACCACAACCTGTGATACATAAAGTTTGAGTGGGTCAAGTTTGGAAACCTGGTGAGACAGATAGAGTTTCCAACCCAGAATATTCTTATATTTTTTCGACAAACACAAACATTATCAAACAATACATATATGATATATCTACACGATAATACCCCACTAGTTACCTCACCTAGAAGATTCTCATGCAACGAACCAATAACATCCAATACCAGATAATATCACCTAACCCTGATAGATTATTGTAAGCGAATGTTTGATTACACTGCTGAGCGGATTCCTTCGCATTTGGTAAGTCTAATGGCAACGATAGTGGGGGGATAGAGTACTCAATTGAATATCACACATATTCAAAGGTATATATTATTCACTAACCCCTATGGGAATGAACACCCAATAATGTTCCAAAGATTGTGTAGAATAGTTAGTCGTCATCAAATTACTCTGTTAGATGGCTTAGTACGTAATGGTACGATGGTACGCAATAGAACTGAAACGCCCTAAATTTCAGCCCAAAATTTTCAATTACAACATTAAATGTTTGTTCAAATCATAACTACAAGATCTTAAAACTTTTATTAGATTATAATTTAAAAGTTTTCATGTGAACAAGTCCCCCGTTGATGCAATCGAGTCGTGCCCCTCCTTATTAGAAAACCTAAAACTTGTAAACCATAAATCGTAAGCACAAAGCTTAGTGAGTTCCCCAAAATACCACGCACAACAAAACACAAATAACCAACTATGGGTTATCAGCAACCCTGGAAACTACCCGAAGTCTTAGTACATAGTAACACTTATCACAATAATAACAAGCGAGACCCAGTTGGTCAGCACACACACATACACACACACACACACATATATATATATATATATATATATATATATATATATATATATATATATATATATATATATATATATATTACCACACAAACTCATACCTACATACACAATTTAGTGAGCTAGCATTGGTTCCTTCGACTCACATGCACAGGGAGGAGACTCAGCTCAAACGGCTGAAACAACCAGATAAATGCTCAGACTGCTGATTCGGGAAACCTCCACACCAAATTTCATCCAATAATATCCTAATTAATAATCAGGTCATAAACCATAACCGGACCCTACCTAAAGACATCCAAAAGCCTAAAATGGTCCAAATTACTAAATGGTGCTTAAAGCCCATCATGGGCCCTAATCTAAGAAGGCCCAAGGCATGTGAATGACCCAAAGACAGAAAGACTAGTAACCCAATAAGGCCCAAACCCCTAATAGTCTAGAATGGCCTAAAACTCAAAACTCAACAAAAGTCAACGAACACTACATACCCCCGACGTACTCATACTGATGCCCATCGTATGCCATCGTTGGCCAATATGTACGTCGTACGAGCTGGGTACGCCCAACGTACTCACAGCCAACCCATAACACCATTAAGGATTAATCAGTTAATCCATTATGTCCAATTCTTATATTTGATCCTAAATGATGTCTTAACACATAAAGTTGGCAACTTTACTCCTTTGCATATCTTAATGGGACCCAATACTCAATAAAACCCATAATAAGCACCCTAACTCATGCATGGTCCAATATAACTCATCAAGATTTCATTTTTATGAACAAGGGACCTCAAAATTTCAAAGATCTATCATCCTTATCTTTTGGAGTAGCTCATATTCTCATGCATGATTTAAAGGACCATAAAAAGCACAAAAACAAGCCCTAACTAGATCTAACAAATGAACCATCAAGTTAAGAGCTTTATACCTCAAAATCTTTGCAAGTTGATGATGGTTTTAGATCCACAAGCTCTAGCCACACGAATGCAACTTCTAAGAGTTCCTCTTCATTCAAAATCATGAAAAACACCCTCAAAGTTCACTTCTAAACTCAAAACTATAAAATGGAAATTAGGGTTTCATTCTTAGGGTTTGGGGAGGTGGAGGCTTGTGATAGGAATGTCCAAAAGTGAATTAAGGTGTTTAAATAGGGAACAGACCCTAAAAATTAGGGTTTGCCCCTAGTGACTGTACACTTCGCGTACCTCCACGTACGCCCAACGTACGTAGGTTTCATTCGCAACCAACTTCGACCCAATACACCCAAACGTACTCGTAGCGTACGCCCAACGTACTCACAACATACACCCATTGTACTCGGCCAAGGACTAAAACCACTAATCTTCCGAAGGTCATAACTTCTTTGTTCTAAGTCCGATTTCGACGTTTTTATATCCACAGAACGGTAATGAGAAGCTCTACAATTCTATCATCCGTCCTTTGCCTTCAAACTTACCGAGCTTAAATCTAACATTCATAAAAGACCCGAACTATCACTTACAGTTATACCCTTGGGCTCCAAAACACAAATCGAACTCTCATATCACTTAATTTACGGTATCCACATCCAAGTGCTCTAAATCTCTTCTTCCCCAAGGCCCATAGTTTGATGATACTTGATATTCGGGTCACAACCCCAAATTATGAAATAACTTGAAACAGGGTGTTACAAGTACCCCGAAACGTAATAGTGTCATAGAATAGAGCCCTCATCTCCGTTCCAGTATCACACACATCCCCAATATGGGACTAATCATTATCCGGCTTAAATTCAATCTAAGCATGATAATAAAAATAATAAATCTAGCATGTTAACTAGACAATATATAACAATATATGGCATGGTACATGTCATGCGATATTATCATCTTTTTATAAATATACATTTAACACATATTTTAGATAATAAGCATTCAATATACATATAAGCATTCAATTGAAATAAAATATTTTTATATAAATGTGTGTTGTGAAAGCAACTACGCACTCACGTCTTAATACTTCTCATTTCCTTTTCAATGATTTAAACACATAGTTATCACTTAAACTTTTTATTTGTATTTATAATGTTCTAGATCATTACGATGAATTATATATTCCGATATATAATCTTAATATTTTTAGTTAATTTATTATTAATTTCAATAATAATAATTCATGACTATCATCTAATTTCAAAATACAACGTCATTTTGTTACTTTGTAAATGCTTTTACATAATCTATTTTTAGGTTTTACTTCATTTTATATATTCTGCATGGGATCTTTGACACATAAAAACGAAGTAAAAAATTGAAGTTGGAAATATATATTAAGAAAAAATTAAAAATATTAAATAACAAGTTTGGTAATAGTTTAAAACTTGGAAAGATTAAATAACAAAATACTAAAATTTAGAAGTCTATCGACTAACTATGACCTTAACCTTATTTTTAATTGTAGATTTTTGAAAATCCATTTGCTAAAGCATAGCTACATTCAAACTTTTAATTTTATTAACGAACCGGTATAAATGGTGACATCTAGTCTTTTCTTTTTCGTGATAATTACGTGTCTATGATTTGAAATTCCTACGGATACATTGTCAAATCGACTTTATAACCGTACGTTAACAAGCCTTTGACGTGTTGGTATTGTAGAACCGCAACAATCGTTCTCGTGCTCTGGGAGTTATTTAAATCTATAGACTTGTAGAAAAGACGTTGGATGTCTAAATGTGTAGACTTATAGAAAAGACTTTAGATGTTTAAAAGGTGATTATATTTTGTCAAATGAAAAGTAAAATGAGAACGAGCGAAGTATGACCAGAGGGATAAAGGGTGACTTTTTGAGACGTTATACAAGATAAAATACTTCTTTTAAGCTTGTTCAGTCATATCAACTAGTATGGCATGTAGCTTGAGCATTGTCTACTTCGAAGTAGTAGATGTTTCATTTTTGGTCCCAAAACTTTCCATTATATGTCACGACATGCCAGGTCACGCTAGTAAATTGAACACTTGTATTGTCAAAACATTAAATGGACACATATTGAGAGTTCATCGTAAAACATATTTCCAAATTAAAGTTTTAAGAGTAAATTACATGAATAGTTCATGGGAAAATATAGGTTATAGTTTTTTTTTTTTTTTTTTTTTTGGGGGGAGGGGGGGGGGGGGGGGGGGGGGGTATTTCAAAATTTTGTCATGAAAAGAGACATTTATGTATTCCGCGGAAGATCCTCTACGTGGCTCCGTGGAATAACGAATTCTCCGCGGAAGTTTAGCAGATGAGTAATGAAATTAACACCTACGTTAGACCAATGTTTAACAACTAAGGTTTACTACTTCCGTCTAATCTTGACCGTCGAATATTGTTTGATTTGGTTAAACGTAAGGCTAATATGTTCAATAGTAATATATCATTGTCATTTCAACACCCGGTTCATAGGTATGTTATGAATACTGTAGACGAAGCAGATGTTCATCAACTCATAAATGTAATGTTTGAAACGAAGGAGATTTTGCATTTGTATTTGGAGGTGTTTGAGGGATAAGTCGAACAGACAGAAGCGGTTGACAAAATTATACTATACAATGTTGAAAACTTGTATCTGATAATGTTGAAGAGTGCCACAAGAAGAAACTGTGGTAGCGAATATGGTGGAAAAAGAAAATTTATATGAGTTTGGAAGACTACGTAACAAAACTTTGTCAGACGATGAAGAGTCAAATGAAGGTTGGTCAGAAGATGAGTTCACACATATAAAAAAAGCTTCAGACATCTTTTACGGTATGCCTCCCATACCTGATTGCCATGATCCCATTGATGATCCTGGACCATTTCAGACTTTATGTCCAAATGATAATATGAATGTTTCAACTTAAGACAAAACATTCTAACAAAATTTGTTACGAGATATATTGTGAAATTGAGAAATGTAGTTGGCGTTTATATTCAAAACGCATTAATCCGACTGATGAATTTGAAATCAGGACTTTCAACAGCGTACACACATGTTCTTCATTAGAGATACACCCAAATCATAAGCACGCAAATAAACAAGTCATGGGTACTATATTGCATGAGATTATGAGAAAAACTCGTTCGAAGGTTTGGAGGCTTAATGAAATATCAAGGGATTTGAATGCTTTGTTGTAAATCAATGTAAGTTACAAACAAGTTTGGCGTGCAAAACAATATGCTATGGAACTGTTGTTGGGATCCTCTGAAGAATGCTTTTCTAAACTTCCTATTTATTATCATAATTTGAAGAAGCATAATCCTGGTACAGTGGCCTACATACAAACAGATTCCAAAGATTGTTTCGAGTGTTGTTTTTATGGCATTGGGAGCACGGTAAATACGAAAAACTCGTTGTTATCTAATATATAGTTTATTTCTAAAAAATGTAGAGTGTTTATGTGTTCCAGTTTAATATATTACAGATACAAGCGTTCAAACATTTTTGTCGTAAAGTCATAATTATGGATGGTGCCCATTTGAAGGGGTATTTTAAGGGAACCATATTGCATGCAGTAGCTATGGATGGGAACAACTAGATAGTTCCCCTTGCGTATGGAATATGCAAAAAAGAGAGTGGTCTTACTGATGGGTTTTATACATAAGAACATCTTATGTGCTCATACAAACCTTAATGCTTGGATCTAGGTTTCTCTATTGTACATGCAAATTATCCAAGACTATAAACCCTAGTTCTAGCATACAAGTAATCATATTAACATAAGAATGGGTTTAAGTTATTACCTTGATTGTTATGTAGCAATAACAATCACAATTCCTCCTTGTAATGACTTTAGAAAGCTTAGAGTCACAAATGTCGCTCCTTTAATGGTTCACAAACACCAAGAGCAAGAGGATGAAGAGGAGAAGAGAAGGAGGCTGCCCAAAACATGTGGAAACCATAGAAGGAAGCTTGTCCACGTTTTTTGGCATAAGGGTTCCTTAAATAGTGAAGCTATTAGGGTTATCTAACAAGGAAACCCTAATTTGGATGCTTAAGCCCTAAGCAACCCATGGACTCCTTTCCTTAAAGGCCTTGGACGATTTCTTATGGGTTTCCCCATAGAATTCGTCCAACCTTATAATATAAGGCAATCCATAGCCCAATTGCAACTATCTTATAATTACAATTATAGTCCCTCAAGTTTAATTAATCTCTTTTAGTCACAAACTTAATTCTTATTAATTCTTGACTAATATTAATTAAACAATATGATTTCTCCTTTAATATATTATTCTCATAATATATTAATAAATCATATTTAATCCTTTCTCTCCATAATTCATCCTATCAAGTTGCTTTGGTGAAGGCAACCCAAAAGGACCATGCACCATTGGGTCAAGTACATACCAAAATAATTATGGACTTAGACACTAATCCAACAATCTCGCACTTGGATAAGTCTAATAACTATTCTACATATGACTTCAGATCCTGATCTGCAATCGTAGCTTTCCAAAGCCGCTATCAACTCTGATCCTATCAGATACGCGTGTCCTTTAGATAAGGGATCATATATTCCTCCATTCTAGATATCGTGTGATACATGATTTCTAATCATTCTCTATGTACTATTTCTCGACTTCCGATTTATGACGACTGACTAATTGAACAAATCAAATTAGCCCTAGCCCGGCCGAGCATTTACGTTTGCCATCACTAAATCATCAAGGGGGCCCAAAGATATCGCTTTTATCCTACTTTGGATAAAAGGAACAGATAAACTTTGATTCAATGTTCGCTTGCACTCACTCACCGAATCACACACAACAATATGTTTTATGACACCAAGTTACTGGTGCGTTTACATATTATGAATGTGAAACCGACTTGCAAGATACAACTCACACATATCGCTTTTAAGAATATAAGATGTTATCGTCTCACCAATCACTCGTGATACAATTCATGGAGTGATCTAAGTGAGCGTGGGTTTAATCCAATGCTCAAATCATATTCCTAAGCACTCATGAACATTGCAACAAACATTTGCTTATGTCTAATACTATTTAGACAATCCACACACCAATTCATGACAGTCTTTATTCATACCTACTGCCAACATATGAACGACTGTGGCCCGTTCAAATAATTTGACTGTTCTCAACCAATTAAATTATTCAGGAAGTCAAAACATGCAAAGTGAAACACAAGAATAATACTAATCCCATATGGCCTCAAACCTTTGAGTATAAATAAAACACCTTTTATTTATCACCATATCGATTACTCATTATTTGTTGTTTCGGTTAATCAACTTCTTACTTGAATTATTACACTTGTCCCATGCTCTTAGCATGCACACAATGTTTACCTATGGCTCTTACTTTGTGAAATAGATCAATGAACACATTTCCAATCATACTCATTTCACAACTCCAAATCCTTTTCACAAGTGAAAGAATATCAAATTCTTGCCACTTATGGAATATGTTAGATTCTAATATTTTATGCAACGATCCTTTTGTAATGTCACTGCACTAAAGTCACAATGACTATTGTCAATGAAGTTACAAAGCCCTCTATCGGAGATTGTTACAATACAATTCCTTAGATATGATGTCTCTCACTCAAAGTACATTCCTTTGAACATCCTTTTGCATAAAAGTTTCTAATCTAGACATAGATTTTCAATATTCAATTCCCAATATGGACACGTTTCCATATTTTCCATATGACAACTCATTCTTAATTGAATGTTATCTATTCATAATAATGTCGATATGGTCCATCCAATACTATACTTCCAACTACTCACAAGCGACCAATCCTCGACGAACTTTGGATTGTCCTTTGATAGTTGTTTAATTATCTTAGTCAAAAGCGATTCTTGTCCTTTTTCCCTCTAAATGCGCTAGACATTTGGAAAATTTTAGAATGGTCAAATATTATAGCATTTGCAATTGATCCTATACCCGGAGCGTATGGGACATGATGCATAATGTCTTACACGAAGATTCGATACTTTATCAATCTTCTGCCATAATATTTTATGTGCTACGTTCTCAAAATTCGAACTATGAAGAGGAATGCCGTAATCATAATCGGATTTTTTAGAACTCACTATGTTTCCTTGACTAAATTATTAACATTCCACAACCTAAGCCTTTAGATTTGAAATGAAGCATAATATTCTCTCCATTAATTATAGTAAAACAACTTTACAACCCTTACGACTTTGCAAGGTGTAACTCTTGTTTTTCTATAATTAATATTGCTAACTTGCAATACTTGCCTTAATAATCATACAATCATAACATTTATGCTCCCACTATCATGATGATTATTATAAACATAACACTTATGCTCCCACTAGCTTTGACATGTATTCAGAAACCAGCTTAACTTCCAGAAAAACAATACTTATTGAATTTCTTAAGTTCATGTTTCTAATACTTAATGCTTTGATAATCCTTTATCTAAGCTTATACACCTTTCCCTTAGATAGCTCATATGTGTCTTTAAACAATTTAGACTAATTGTCAAATCTCACAATTCAAATTATGGAAAGGGATATCGTAACTATAATCGAATTCGAGAATACAATTTTCACAATCACTATCCTTTTAAAATCTCTCTTAGTGAAAGCATTTCCTCACAGTCATTTTCATGAAGGAGGGAATCTTATGACACTTAGATTTTAATAGTGTATGTGTTCCTATCCATGTGAATTTGGTAAACCCAAAGTTTACGACAAATTCAAACTCATATGGACCAAACTTTCTTAATATTGATTTCTTTGCCTTATGGTAACACAGCTGCCCATCATGTCTTCCAAATAGTTAAGCAGCTCACCTTTTCCTATCAATGTACTTTTCATTGATCAAGTTCCTTGCCTTTTCTACATTCAAATGAGAACTCATAGAACTGACATGCATAATTAACTTAATTGGAACAGAAACAAAATAATGTCAACACGATATGTTGTAAACCTCAACTCGTGTGCTAGTGATAACTGATAATGTCTATTTTGATTTCTTCTTGAAACCTTTCAAGACCATTAAGACTCCCACTGACTCCTTGACATATAAGATTTTCTTGTCAATAAATATTTCTTGACAAACAAATATTCAAGAGTTAGTGTAGTTTTATCAACACACTTCATAAATTGGTCCTAGTTGATCTTTGTCTTATCCAAGACATCACAATTTTCCACATTTGATGAATGTTATAAACCTTTCTAATACTTGTCACTCAATGTCACAATCTTAACTCTAAGACTTGCTTTGGAACGAAGTATGATTGACTTCTTGATTTAACCATTTCTTCAATTCTTGAATCCTCTTCTTAGACATACAATTGTACTAAGACTCACTTAGAGGATCAATTGAGATATGGTTCTTAATCATTAAGACCTATCATAAAGCATAAAAGGTACTCTCCCTTCTTCTTAGAATGGAGAAACTTTTATCTTTCTGCTTACTTGATTCTTCTTATTCGTTCTGCTATTGATTTAAACTTTTTCAATCAATTCAGAATTACACATAATCTTGTAAGTATAATCATATTTACTAAACCTTTAGTAAATCATGACGAATATCTTTGTTACTCTTATGGTGGACTTGATCAACACGAAACTTGTGTACTCGATTTCCTAGTCCTTTCACTTGACACTTTGTCAATGAATTAGTCTAATTTCCAAATATGAAATTTCTCATTCATCATGCAACCAAGTTGCGTGATTCCAAATTTCTGTCCAACTGAAACTTGGTCGATGAGAAACTCTTCCTATTTGGTAATTTCTCGACATTTCCAGAAACAACATAATTAAGAATCAAATCCATTATTGCTCATATTAGAAACCTTCAAACATCTATTTTCATGCATGCCATTGCAAGGACAAATAAATAATATAAAATCAAAATTTATTTTACTGCGGAAAAATTTGTCCTTACAATACAATTCATTGAAAAACTATGCTAATACATATTTCTAATTTTAATTCTAAGTAGTAGCTCAAGAATCTAATCTTCAAGTAATGCGATCAAAATCCATTTCTTCATGGTCAGATTCTGCTCACTTCTTCCCTTAAGCTTCCTTTCTTTTCTTCCATCCTATAAAACATCAATTGTAATCTTATCACATTATGTATTAAGAATCTAGAATAGGAGCTTAAAAGAGTTAGTCAATGGATTTTACCTAAAGCAGAGCCATACGTTTTGACTCTCCCATCTCTTAGATTTCTTAGGTAAATAGTGCAGCTTCGTCTCCGATGCCCCTTCTCTTGGCAATAAAAGCAAATTGACTCTTTTGGAACAGGACATGGAACTACTTCAAACATTGCCTTTCTCTTATGATCAAACTTTTCAATCATAGAATGTCTTTCATTGCCATTGTCTATATCCATTGAGGTCTTGAAGGCAGATTCACCAATCAACTTTGCTTTTCTATTGCGCCAAACCATTGCTGATTCAACAACAATAAGCATATAGGTGAGATCTATAAGGGTCACGTCGCAGTTCATCATATAGTACTCTCTTACGAACTCACTATATGAGTTAGGAAGTGACTGAAGAACCCAGTCAACAACCATCTCCTCGCAGACAACGGATCCCAACATTCTTAACCTATTAATGTGTGACTTCATCCCTAGGACGTGTGCACACACCGACTTTCCTTCTTTATGTTTACTTGCCAAAATGGATTGAGTGAGCTTGAACTTTTCAAGCCTTCGAACTTGTGGGTTAGGGAGAGTAATTGGAGGAGGTGGAGGAAGTAAAGCATGATCTCTTGTTCCTCGATCGAATCGTGGAATATCATCTTCATGTGGAATGCTTGTTCCACGGGATTTGGGTAGACCATAGTTGTCATATTTTGACATCTACAAAACGGGAGAAAACAAATTCAAGTTAGTTGATTGATTGAGTCCTTAGTAAATCACCCAAATGAGATACTAAGGCTAGGACCCAACACAATATGCTACAACCTAGAAAAGGGATGTCGTAATCTAGTTGCAGAATATTTGAAGGTAAGTGAATGACAATTTACTAATTTCCACCATGAAAAACGAAAAAGAAATTTAAGTTTTAAATCTATGAAAACTCCTACATCCTTTGAGATTCATTGAACATTTCAATAGCATGTTTAAATCTCGATATGCCCCTCTTGTTTGTGACTGGGATGCCGAGGATCACAAAGCGGGTGTGAATAACCATGCAAACTTACATGGTGCCCTCACATGTTATAGTCACCAATTCGATGTGCCGGTAAACCACACACACTCCACCGAACTATGACAAACATTGAGTCACCCTTTGCTACCTTTGCTTAGAACCATTTAGTGTGCCGGTAAACCACACACGCTCCACTAACGTCTTCGCAAGGGCACAAAGTGTAATTTCATGGAATTGTATCAATTCACTTTTGCCTAAAGTAACTAAGATTGGGAATTTGTAAAACATTTAGTTATTTATGTACTTCATTATACTTATAATGGAAGGTTTTGTCCTATCCTACCCGTTCGGCTAACGACCCTCCACTAGTCAAGAGTGCGGTGGGTAAGAGTGGATACCCATTCAATCGCCATTTTGTAGGCAATTTCCTTAACCACACCTTATAGACCAGCTTCGTGAATGAGGCCTACTAACGGTAAGACTGACTTTTACTCATAAATATATACAATGTTAGACTTTTAATGTTATATATAGTATAGGGTGTATTTTACACTTTTAAAATACTAGGAGGTCAAATTTAACAATTATACTTTTAATTCAATTAAATTGTAAACTTAAACTTTTATTGATTTATTAAACCTCTTTTAATTACACACCTTAATTAATTAATAAAACCATAAGGGGGGTGATTTGAACTTTTCAAAACAATACTAGGGTTTTAGAATTTAACATTCCTAAATTAAACTTTTAATCAACTTTTAAATTCCAAAACTTGAGGGCAAGTTTTGAAACATTTCAAAACATTTAGGTTTAGAATTTAAATATACAAAATCAAACTTTTCAATAATAATTTAAGTTCCAAAACTTGAGGGCAAGTTTTGAAACCTTTTTCAAAACATTAGGGTTTCAACTATTTAAATTCTAAACTTTCAAGTTCTAATTTAAACTATAAAACCTAAAGGGATTAATTTGAAACTTTTCCAAACTTTGTCAAGAATATTCTAGATCACATAATTCAAATAACGCAATTAACTATAATTGGTGGTTATCTAATTAGATCTAGTTCAAATTCTTGCAAGATAATGATCAAATAATTTCCATAACTTAACATTTATCAAATAAGGTAACAATTATCTAATTAGATGACCAAAATCTTTTATTTTGACAAGGATAATCATAAGGAATCAATAAAATTTGAATTTTATTAATTTTAAACAATTATGACAATTATCCTAAGTCAAAATAGGCAAAAATCCCGAAACAGCCTCCTTCTGACGCTCGAACTCGCCGAGTTCCTCTATGGACTCGCCGAGTTGGAGCTACTCGCCGAGTCCACATTAGAACTCGCCGAGTTCATCAGACAGGGGGGCAAAAAATCGATTTTACATCTTGAACAAACAAACAAGGCATCAATACAATAGAAACCAATCAAGGCTCTGATACCACTGATGGGTTTTATACATAAGAACATCCTATGTGCTCATACAAACCCTAATTCTTGGATCTAGGTTTCTCTATTGTACATGCAAATTATCCAAGACTATAAACCCTAGTTGTAGGATACAAGTAATCATATTAACATAAGAATGGGTTTAAGTTATTACCTTGATTGTTATGTAGCAATAACAATCACAATTCGTCCTTGTAATGACTTTAAAAAGCTTAGAGTCACAAATGTCACTCCTCTAATGGTTCACAAACACCAAGAGCAAGAGGATGAAGAGGAGAAGAGAAGGAGGCTGCCTAAAACATGTGGAAACCCTAGAAGGAAGCTTGTCCACGTTTTTTGGCATAAGGGTTCCTTAAATAGTGAGGCTATTAGGGTTATCTAACAAGGAAACCCTAATTTGGATGCTTAAGCCCTAAGAAACCCATGGACTCCTTTCCTTAAAGGCCTTGGACGATTTCTAATGGGTTTCCCCATAGAATTCGTCCAACCTTATAATATAACGCAATCCATAGCCCAACTGCAACTATCTTATAATTACAATTCCAGTCCCTTAAGTTTAATTAATCTCTTTTAGTCACAAACTTAATTCTTGTTAATTCTTGACTAATATTAATTAAACAATATGATTTCTCCTTTAATATATTATTCTCATAATATATTAATAAATCATATTTAATCCTTTCTCTCCATAATTCATCCTATCAAGTTGCTTTGGTGAAGGCAACCCAAAAGGACCATGCACCATCGGGTCAAGTACATACCAAAATAGTTATGGACTTAGACACTAATCCAACACTTACTTAGACATGGTTTCTTGAAAAGTTGTTGGAATGCAATGGTGATTGTCAAGACTTCACCTTTGTAATTGATAGGTTCGATGCAATTCGAGGTAGTATTGAAAATGGTTTCCCGTACGCTCATCATGACGTGTGTGCTTTTCATCTACTAGGAAACATAGTACACCATCTTAGGAAAAATGATAAAGCAAAAGTTTTGTTTTTGAGGCTTGTGAGAGCTTACAAAAGAAATGTATTTGAAGATTTGTGGTATACATTTTGTTCTACTAGGCTGCAATTAGCGGCGTACCTAAGTGAAATTCCACGTGGTAAATGGACTAGAGCATATTCCTCGTCGAAAACGGTATGATTACTTGACCTCCAACAGTGCAAGGTCCATGAATGCTTTATCTATAGATGCAAGGAAGATGCCTATAATACCCCTTATTGAGTTCTTCCATCGTCTTTCAGATGAATGGTGTAACAAGCGTCATATCAATGGAGGTATGACTTTAATTTGGACCTTAATTATGTCGAATAACAAGTTAATTATATATATCTTATTTACAAGGTAACATTTAACAGTGTAACCTAGTGGGCTAAAAAAGTAGTTAACAAAAATGAAGAGTGTATGACAGGATGGTCTGTTTTAGATGCAGTATATATCAAGTGCATGATTTCAAAATGGTGGCATAGTTGCTTTGTGTAACACTAGTTAAAATTAGGTCAATAACAATCACATGTGATTATACCAATCATGTAATGTGATTTTGTTAAGCTAGTAATGTAGTAAAATCACTATGTATTTCATGAGAATTCTAATATAAATATGAACTTTCATACATAATTTATAGTATATATCAAAGTATATGTCCATACGATTCCAAATATATAGATAAATCTGACTTCGCATGAAAAAGTTATGATAAACCGAACACTATAAATCTCTATAATAATAGGAATTTAAAATAGACTTATAATAATCTATTAGTGTCTAAAAGAGAGTTGTAGTACTCCTAAATACCTACATGTGGCTATAAAGAACGTCAAAAACGGAGTTCGTATGCAAAAGTTATGGCCTTCCGAAGATGTCGCTATTAGAAACTCTAATCTACCTGAACTCACGACGTGAGCATAGAAACTCACAACATGAGGAGTCATTTTGCCACATTACGGATCTAGAAGGTGTGTGACGAGGCTACGAAGTGATAAGATCCAAACTCACGACATGAACATTGATATTTCACGACGTGAGGACTCATATGGCCACCTTCAGAAGCTAGAAGACGGATGGCAAGTCTACGAAGAGATAAGCTCGAAACTCACGACGTGAACAATGAGATTCTCAGGTCGTGAGGGTCCAAAATCCTTCCTATAAATAGAAGGTCCGACCTTGACACTTCCTTACACCATTTCCCTTTCTCCTCTCTCCTTTGCTAAAGCCTTCTTGCATCCCGAGCCCCAACGACCTACTACGCCAACCGTTTCTGCTTAAATTACATAAAATCACGATATTAAGGTGAGTTTCATGGACCCAATTTCTAATATTTCGGGGGAAAACTCATGCTAAATATTATATATACGTTATTATTATGTCTATATGATAGTATATCAGTATCAACGTAGATAGTTATAATAACAGGGATATAGTTATTTCGTATCTAAAAGTATACAACTATCGTGAAGTTGTTAGCATGTTATTGTTATAGTAGTATACTAATGTAGATCTTGAGTTATACTTAGGATTCTATATATATGTTGTGTGCGATATAGTTATAGAGTTATACTCGGAAGTTCTATATGTTAATTGATAAGTATGTTGTTATTATTGGTTTTATGTCAAGATAAAACCAGGTAAGTTATATGTTGTTGTTATCCATTTTATGTCAAGATAAAACCTGGTTTTATTTCAAGTTATAGCTGTTATACTGCCTAAATGTTATGAGGTTAGGAGTATTGTTTAAAAGCATAGTCTAGTAACTTAGGATTTTAGACATGAAAATGCTTTTGTTGTTAGGACTATAGAACGCCGTCAAAGTCCACATGAGCTACCTCATTCATCAACTAAGATTGGGGATCTTAGTGGATGTCCTCTGACCTGTAACCGTTAATCCCGTCTGAGCGAGGAAGTCGTGTATCAATAAGACACGGGTTGACGACCCCACTCGTGGTTGTTAATTACAACCCAAGACAAGTGAGTGACGATTCGTTCCTTTTATTTGTTATTGTTCCGTCGTCGATGAAGCGCGTGGTATTGTTTCCCATGGTAAATCATGAGTGTATTGTTTCTCATGGTAAATCATGAGTGTAGTGTTTCTCATGGTAAATCATGAGTGTGTTTTTTCAGAGGTTTTGTTGTCAAGCAACGATTACTGACTCATGCTAACAACTTGTTTGAAACATTATACTTCGACGTTATACAAGTATTAATGTTAAGTATAAGTTTCCCCTACTTATACCCAAGGTACTACTTATATTAAGTAGATAATTATACCTAGCACACATACTCGTATAGAATTGAAATAGATTTATACGTAGCGTTTTTTCTCGTATAGAATTGAAATAAAATTATATGTAGCGTTTTTACTCGTATAGAATTAGAATAAGATTTATATGTAGCAACTTACATTTGTATGGAATTCCAAACACTTATATTCATAGTATATGAGACTTATAGGTAAACTACTTATTTGGTAAGTAAACCATTATACATAATATATATACTGAATGTTGGAGAGTCAAAATGATACTTTCAAAACTATACTTTTGAACTTGAGAAAAAGTGTTATTTTTATATGGACTCAAAACCTGTGAACTCACCAAATTTATGTTGACGTATTTTTAAATTCCTGTGTTTTCAGGAAGTTGATAACTATGATACGAGAAATGACGTTACACTGCCCGATGTTTCCTCCGACGGACGGGGTGTGACAGATTGGTATCAGAGCTAAATGCTTATACCGCTAGATTTAATGATCTTGCGGTGATGTGTCTGGAACTTGTAACCCCAGAATACAAGAAGATTAAGCGATATATCTGGGGTGTAGCATCGCAAATGAAAGGAATGGTGATCGCATCGAAGCCTACAGAATATTATAGTGCAGAGCGTATAGCTCTTCAGCTAACCAACACAAAAATCCAAGTGGGATTTATAGCTGAGTCTCCCGAATCTGGAGCGAACAAGCGCAAATATAATGGGAAGAATCCCATACAATCATCTAAGGAAAGACAATATGTGGCAACTAATTATGCAGCCACAACAACAATAACCATGCAACCAAGGAAGTATGCTGGAAAACTCCCATGGTGCACTCAGTGTAATCGTCATCACCTAGGTAGTTGTTCATGGTGCAGTCAATGCAACCATCAGCATGTTGGTGACTATTATATTTACATGAAGTGCAAAAAGAAGGGACACACTGCCAGTTACTGTAGGAGCACAACACCTATAACATAAAATCAAGGAACAAACACTGGAACAGGTTATGATGGAGGAAGACTCTGTTTTGAGTGTGATGAAATTGGACATATCAAGAAGGAATGTCCAAAGTTAAGGAGTCAAGGAAGTTAGGCCGTGGCAGGGCATTCGTAATAGGAAGAAGGGAAGCTATCCAGGACTCTCCGGTGGTACCTGGTACAAAATAAATTTCGGGACGAAATGCACTTCAACGGGGGGGGGGGGGGGGGGGAGAGAATGTAACACTAGTCAAAATTAGGTCATTAACAATCACATGTGATTATACCAATCATGTAATGTGATTTTTTTAAGCTAGTAATGTAGTAAAACCACTATGTATTTAATGAAAATTCTAATATAAATATGAACTTTCATACATACTTTATAGTATAAATCAAATTATACATCCATACAATTCCAAAAATATAGATAAATCTGACATCGAATGAAGAAGTTATGATAAACCGAACACTATAAATCGCTATAATAAGAGGAATTTAAAATATACTTATAATTAGTTATTGGTATCTAAAAGATAGTTGTAGTACTCCTAAATACCTACATATGGATATAAAGAATGTCAAAAACGGAGTTCGTATGCAAAAGTTATGTCCTTCCGAAGATGTCGATGTTAGAAACCCTAATCTGACTGAACTCATGACCTGAGCACAGAAACTCACGACGTGAGGAGTCATTTTTCCACATTTTGGATCAAAAAGGTGCGTGACGAGGCTACGAAGTGATAAGATCCAAAATCACGACGTGAACATTGATATTTCACGAGTGAGGAGTCATATGGCCACCTTCGGAAGCTAGAAGACGGATGGCAAGTCTACGAAGAGATAAGCTCGAAACTCACGATGTGAACAATCAGATTCTCACGTCGTGAGGGTCCAAAATCCTTCCTATAAATAGCAGGTCTGACCTTGACACTTCCTTACACCATTTCCCTTTCTTCTTTCTCCTTTGCTGAAGCCTTCTTGCATCCCGAGCCCCGACGACCTTTTACGCCGACCGTTTCTGCTTAAATTACATAAAATCACGATATTAAGGTGAGTTTCATGGCCCCACTTTCTAATATTTCGGGGGAAAACTCATGCTAAATATTATATATACGTTATTATTATGTCTATATGATAGTATATCAGTATCAACGTAGATAGTTATAATAACAGGGATATAGTTATTTCGTATCTAAAAGTATACAACTATCGTGAAGTTGTTAGCATGTTATTGTTATAGTAGTATACTAATGTAGATCTTGAGTTATACTTAGGATTCTATATATATGTTGTGTGCGATATAGTTATAGAGTTATACTCGGAAGTTCTATATGTTAATTGATAAGTATGTTGTTATTATTGGTTTTATGTCAAGATAAAACCAGGTATGTTATATGTTGTTGTTATTGGTTTTATGTCAAGATAAAACCTAGTTTTACTTCAAGTTATAGTTGTCATACTGCCTAAATGTTATGAAGTTAGGAGTACTGTTTAAAAGCATAGTCTAGTAACTTAGGATTTTAGACATGAAAATGTTTTTGTTGTTAGGACTATAGAACGCCGTCAAAGTCTACATGAGCTACCTCATTCATCAACTAAGATTGGGGATCTTAGTGGAAGTCCTCTGACCTTTAACCGTTAATCCCGTATGAGCGAGGAAGTCATGTATGAATAAGATACGGGTTGACGACCCCACTCATGGTTGTTAATTACAACCCAAGACAAGCGAGTGACGATCCATTCCTTTTATTTGTTATTGTTCCGTCGTTGATGAAGCGCACCGTATTGTTTCCCATGGTAAATCATGAGTGTATTGTTTCTCATGGTAAATCATGAGTGTAGTGTTTCTCATGGTAAATCATGCGTGTGTTTTTTCAGAGGTTTTGTTGTCAAGCAGTGGTTACTGACTCATGGTAACAACTTGTTAGAAACATTATACTTCGTCGTTATACAAGTATTAATGTTAAGTATAAGTTTCCCCTACTTATACCCAATGTACTACTTATATTAAGTAGATAATTATACCTAGCACACATACTTGTATAGAATTGAAATAGATTTATACGTAGCATTTTTTTTCTCGTATAGAATTTAAATAGAATTATACGTAGCGTTTTTACTCGTATAGAATTGGAATAAGATTTATATGTTGCAACTTTCATTTGTATGGAATTCCAAACACTTATATTCATAGTATATAAGACTTATAGGTGAACTACTTATTTGGTAAGTAAACCATTATACATAATATATATACTAAATGTTGGATAGTCAAAATGATACTTTCAAAACTATACTTTGGAACTTGAGAAAAAGTGTTATTTTTAAATGGAGTCAAAACCTGTGAACTCACCAACTTTATGTTGACGTATTTTTAAATGCATGTGTTTCAGGAAGTTGATAACTATGATACGAGAAATGACGTTACACTGCCCGGTGTTTCCGTCGATGGTCGGGGTGTGACACTTTGAGGCAAAATACTTGTAGATGCAAATATTATGAAGGAACTGGTTTGCCTTGTGGTCATGTCATAATGGTTTTAAAGCAGTTGAAAAAAAACCAACTTTGGACATCTTGATGGGTTTAGAGCATTCTCTCACTCCTATGTTGTACATGCAACCCTATAAACCTTGGATCTATGTTTTCTCTATTAACATGCAAATATTCAATATTCCGAGGTTTCATCCTAACTAGCATAATATGAAGCAACTATACTACAAGAATCTAGTAGAATGACATACCTTTTGATGGAGCTTGAAGTCTTGAATCTTTAAGAGCTTAGCCCCATTAGTGTGGAAGCCTCAAGTGGAATCACCAATCACCAAAACACCATTGAAAACTTAAGAGAATAGTAAGCACACTAGAAATTGGCCTACTCTTGTTTACACACACCCTAGTCCCGTTTCATGTGCCAAATACCTATTTATATAGTATGGAGGATTAGGGTTACATTCATATAAACCCTAATACCCATGACCTTTCATTTCCATAGGATACATGGGTTAAAAACTCCATGGACTATCCATGCAAGCTTAGCCCAACCTAAACGAACTTGGCTCATCCTATATGTAAGACTCTATATTTAATTAGTTCATTTTTGATCACTAAATTAATTTTAAATTAATTCATGATCAATACTAATTAAATAATATGATTCCATATTAACATATTAATATAAATCATAAACATACTATTCTCAAAATACTATCCATATAAATGATTTTGGCGAAGTGCAACCCAAATGGACCATGCTACTCTCGGGTCGAATACACACCAATAATAGTTATAGGCTTAGGCATCTAATCCAACACATATGGCTATAGACGCTTAAAAAATGGAAACGTATCGAAGTATGCCTGAGGAGGTGGTTTACTCCCTTCCATAACCATGTGATTGGGAGATTCCTATTGAGATGATGGTTGTTAAACCCCCGATAATGGATACGCGTCAAGCAGGTAGACCAAAAAATAGAAATCGTATCCCGTCATAAGGTGAGGAACCTAGAAAAAGTAGTGCGGCGTCAGGTAGTAAGACAAAAGGGAAAAGGATGCAAGGGATACAAGGGACTCACGAGATGCTAGAGACACACGGGACCCGCTAGACGCAAGGGACGCAAAGAGAAGACTATTGTTCAATGTTTTATTTGAATGATTGATGTTGTATTTATAACTAAGTATGATATGTTTTGGTAGACATTGATTGTGTACTTTGAAATGGTATGGTTACTTTAAAGATCACAGGAAATTTTTTGATTATGTTAGTGCATCATTACTAGTAGAGTAATAACTAAAACTCGAAGATAATACATATAACAAACCAAAAATCAATAATAAATGTACAACAAGAGTAGTTAACTTAAGGGAATTGCGATGGATACTTATCTTTCTCCATTGTTATATAGTCGTCCCTAATTCTTATTTTATCTTCAAACGGTCCTCTTGATGCCCAAGCCTATCATTTCTACATCCTTCTCAACAAGTCATTTTTCAGTCATTTTGATAGTCTTAGTCTTTTTTATCCATTTCTCAAGATCTTTGATTTTTTATTAATCTGCATCTTTTCTTCATCCTCTTTGCACTCTGCCGCAATGAGGTCACGACGTTCAGTGAGAGCCCAAGATGACTCTTTATCTTTCTTTTTTGTTGTTCTTTAGCCCATTACAATTGTTTCCTTTAGCCCATTACAATTGTTGCAAAGTACCATCAGACATATACGATCCTCTCATGTTTGGTGATGGGGCAAGAAAAGGGTCGATCGGATCACAATAGTAACAATCAAGTTCTGTGCACGAGTAAATATAGAAATTTGAAGGTGAACTCATATTAAAATTCAAAATAATTTGTAACTCTTTACCAAAAATTCAACGATCATCCATGACAATATATAGACCCTTCAACTCCGCAGAGAGCAGTCTGTCAGTCCGCAGAGTTGTTTGTCAATTCGTTGTCATCCATAGATTACAATTATTTATTAAAAGGTAAACATTATTAACTAAAAGGTAAACATTAGTTATTAAAAACTAAAAAACGCCAATGGACCAAAACTAAGGTTAACATAGAACTGAATACACACTAATATTCGTTGTGATCCATACATTACAATTCAAATAAATTATCAGGGTGTTAACATGACAACACTTTCAACTGGTATTTCCCAATGCATAAGGATTGGAATAGGCTTCACAGTCTCAGTTTGAAAACCATTTCGATACACCACGGTAGTTAACTTTAAATTTAACATTTGCTGGATTTCTTCCATTTCAAGCCTTTGTAGTGATGCTATAGCGTGATCACATGATATACCGCATTTTTGTCATTTCCCGCAAGTACAAATACCACAGTCTAATTGCACGAATTCGGTGGTCAAAACACTTCATATCTGTCACCAACAATATGCCTAACCCTACAACCATTTTAGTGGATAAATCTTTTATGAAGCACATTAAGTGCAGAAGGGGTTAGAAGTGTTGGATTAAGTGTCTAAGCCTATAACTATAATTGGTATGTACTTGACCAAAGAGTAGCATTGTCCATTTCGGGTTGCCTTCACCAGAAAAATTTGACAGGATGGATATTTGAGAAAGAGGTTATTTGTGATTTATTAATATATTATAACTATAATATATTAATTGAGAAATCATATTATTTAATTAGTATTGATCAATAGTTAATTTTGAATTAATTTAGTGATCAAAAGAGACTAATTAAATTAACGGGGACTGATTATGTAAATCAGTGAGACATATGGTTTGGGAAAATGATCCATGATTAATTTGTAATGGGATAAGCTTATGTGAAAGTCCATAAATGATTAATCCAAATAAGTTATGGATCATAAGCCTAAGTGTAAGAATTAGGGTTACATGTAACTTTTTGAATTCTACACTATATATGTAACCCACTAAAGCCAAAAATCAGACCAAGGGTGGTTTTATTCTAAGAGATAGACGATTTTGTGTGCTCCATAACCTCTCTCATTATTCTCCATTTGTTCATGGTGTTTGTGACTTGTTTGAGGCATCACACTTGAGGTGCTAAGCTCTTGAAAGGCCAATAACTACAAGCTACAAATAAGAGGTATTCTTCTAACTAGTTTTATGACCCATGTCCCAAATTTGTATGCTAGATAGGTTTAATGCTTTGGATAATTTTTTTGCATGTCTAACTAGAGAACTTAGATCCAAAGTGATTAGGGTTGTATGTGCACCATAGGAGTGTTATAGTACACAAAACCCAACAGTGGTATCAAAGCCATGGGTAATTTTTTTGTTATATAGATGCATTGTCTAATTCTTCAAAGTTCAAAAAGCTGAAAAACTGCCTTCTGACTATTGGACTCGACGAGTCCATACATGAACTCGACGAGTCCATGTTCATCATAGAAGAACTCGACGGGTCCATTATCAGACTCGACGAGTTGGATCATCTGTTAGTAGAATTTTCTAGTTTTAGGCCTGCTTTGGATTAGGATCATTACCACAAAATGTTATAGTTCATAAAATTTGATTTTGTTGGTATGGTAATGATTATCCCCATCCAATAACATGGTGATTGCCAAATATTAAGATAATTAATTGATTTTGTGAAAACTAATTATTTGTAAAATTTGGATCATCTTGCTACAAGAGTTGAATTAGATCAATTTAGTAATAGATAAAATGATATGATTGTTTTATTATTTTAAAATTTGATCTAAATGTTTCTTGAATAGTTTCATAACTTGTCCTCAAGTTATGGAACTTGAAAAGTATCTATTCATGAAACAAATTAACTCCTTAAGTTATGGAATCCAAAAGGTGTCGAAGAGTTTCGAAACTTGCCCTCAAGTTTTGGAATTTGAAAAGTTTAATTAAAATGTTTTAGTTTGAAATATTGAATTCTAAAACATCTAGTAATTAAAACGTTTCAAAATATGCAACTATTAGGTTCATAACTTAAAAATCAATTAAATAGTTTTAATTTTGAATTTTTAATAACCTCGATGTTTTGAATAGTTCAATTACACCTTATGGACTTTATTAGATTGATTAAAGTGTTTAATTAAAAGAGTATTAATAAATCCATAATTATATGGTCCGAGTTTAATTAAATTAAAAGTCTAGTTAAATTAAAAGATTAAACCATCTAGTATTTTAAATGTTTAAAATACACCCTTATACTATATAAAATTAAAAGTTTAATATATTATATATGTATAAGTAAAAGGTCAGTCTTACCATTAGTAGGCCTCATTCACGAAGCTGGTCTATTAGGGGGGGTATAAGGTTACTGCCTATAAAATGGTGGTTTAATGGGTGTCCACTCTCACCCACCGCTTCCTTGACTGGTGGAGGGTCGTTAGCCGAACGTGTTTGACAGGACATTTAAATCCTCATTAAAAGTATGATGAAATATTAAGTAACTAAACCTTTTATAAATTCCCAATCATAGTTACTTAGGAAAAATGTGAATTTGATGCTAAGCCATGAAATTGCACATTACACCTTATTAGTCGTTAGTGGAGCGTGTGTGGTTAAACGGCACACTAATATGGGATTAATGAAGGATGACAATGCGTAGCTCATACTTTGTCATGGATCAACGGAGCGTGTGTGTTTAACTGGCACATTGATTAGGTGATAAATGACTTCGAGAGTACCAAGCTAATTTTCATGGTTATTCACACCTTGTTTGTGATCCTTAGCATCCCAGTCACAAACTTGAAGGGCATAATCGAGATTAAACATGCCATCGAGAAAGTGCAATGAATCTCATAGAATCTAAGAATTTCAATTCATTTAAAACCTAATGTTCTTTTTCGTTTTTCATGATGAAAATTGGTAAATTGTCATTTAGCTAGCATCAAATATTTTACAATTCGATTATGGCATCCCTCTTCCGAATTGTAGAATATTATGTTGGGTCCTAGCCTTAATATTTCATTTTGGGTGTTATATTAAGGACTTAAATCAACTAACTAGAATTTCTCCTCTTATAAATGTCTAGGTCAGACAACTATGGTCTACCTTATCCTGTTGGAAAAAGCTTTCCACATAAAGATGATATTCCACAATATCATATTTCACTTCCTCCGCCTCCTCCAATAATTTTCCCTAACCCACATGTTTGTCGACTTGAAAAGTTCAAGGTCAATCAAGCCCTATTGGCAAGCAAACATGAAGATAGAAGGTATGTGTGTGCACATGTCTTCGAGATGAAGTCACACATTGACAAGTTGGGAATGTTAGGAGTCGTTGTTTCAAGGAAGTTGGTTGTTGACTTGGTTCTTCAATCACTTCCTAAGTGATATAGTGAGTTAATTAAAGATTACTATATGGCAGACCGCGACGTGATCCTTATCGATCTTACTTATTTGCTAATTGCAAGTGAATTTGAACTGATTTGGCGCACTGGTAAAGCAAACTTGATTGGAAGATCTACTTCCTAAATTTCCATGGAAATTGACAATGGCAACATTGGAAGTCCAGAAAAGCTTTCTCTTTCCTATGGAAAGGGATTGGCCAAACCGTTTGACCAAATGGTAAAAAGAAAAAGCTAAGTCAGAGATTGTCTTGTGTACTATTCCAAAGGAATCTGTTTGTTTCTATTGTCAAGAGAAGGGGCATTGAATACGAAGTTTTCGTATATACCTGGAGGATCATAAGGATAGTAAGGTTAGAGTGTTTGACTCTGCTTTAGGTAAGTCCACTATCTAACTCTATTAATTTTCTATTTCTAGATTCTTGATACATGACTTTATAAGATTACATTTTGATGACTTGAGGGATCAAAGAAGAGAAAGGAAGCTTAAAGAAAGAGCAGGCTAAGTCTGATCGCGAAGAGATGTATTTTGATTACATGATTCGATGATCAGAGTTTTGAGCTGCTGCTTAGGAGTAATGATAGATTGCTTAGAAATATGTACCAACATAGTTTTCATATATACTTGCATTGTAAGGAAAGATTTTCCGCATTTTATAAATAAAGAGAAATTTTGATTCTATCTTATTTTATATTTCCTTGCAATGGCTTTTGTGAAAATTGATACTTTTCTATTTTTAGCAATATGGATTTGATTCTTTCATTTGTGGTAGAGTTAAAATTTACCAAATAAGGAAAGATTCTTATCACCCGAGTTTTAGTTGGATAGAAACTTGGAATCATGCAAGTTGTATTGTGTAATGAATGAGAACTTTCATCTTTGGGAAATTAAGACTAATTCCTTGTTCACATACGTATGTGAGTCAAGTGAAGGACTAGGGGATCGGGTACACTTGGTTGTGCACTGGTCAGGTCCACCACAAAGAACGATAAGACTAGTCATTATGATTTACTAAAGTTTAGTAAATATCATTATACTTACAATCTTAAGTGCAATCTAAACCATTGGAAAAGTTTCAATGTATAGCAGAACGAATAAGAAGAATCAATTAGGCAGAAAGATAAAAAGTTTCTACAATCTGAAAGGAAGGGAGAGTACTTTAGTATCATGTTTTATGATTATGATGTTGATTATGGAACCATGCCATAATTTGTAATGCCCAGGTTTCAGGGCTAAGCATAATTGTCAATATAATAGTCTAGGTCAACTATTGTAACTCCTTTTGAAGTAATAAAGATGAAATATTTGAGTATTATGTGAATTATGTGTGTTTATGTGCTTACTATTTAATTATAAATGTATAATTAATAAAGAATAAAAATGAGCGTCAAAATTAAAGTGCGAGATAAGCTCGATATCTCTACATAAAGTTGTAGAATATGTCTCAAGGTTTCCGAACATATAAGGAACGCCGAAATCCGAGTTATAACGAAGAAGTTATGACCCGTCGAAGTTTCGCGACAGAACCGGCACGATACCGGGAAGCGTAAATAGTGAATTTACGATAGAGCGAGATTTAGTCTTAGCGATCTAAACAAAAGTCGTAGAATATGTTAAACTAAGAATATCGATAAAAAGAACGCCCAAATCTGACTTCGTATGAAGAAGTTATGATTTTTCGAAGTTTCAGATTAGTAGTGTACAGCCCGAAATTCGAATATTAGATCGAGTGATTTTTAGCCGACACGACCTAAACGAGAATCGAAGATCTCGTTAAAAGTAGCGTAACGAGAAAAAGATGGGAGAAAACGGATGTCGGATGAAGAAGTTATGAGGATTTAACGGACCAATCCTGTCCCGGCCCGTTAATAATATAAAATTTAAAATCGAGTCAAAATTATCCGACAGAGTCTAAATGAAAGTTGCAGAGTACGTTCGCACCTTCGCGTGGATATAAAGAACATCGAAAACGGAGCTCGAATGAGAAAGTTATGATTTTTAGAAGTTGGAAGGTGAATTTGCGAAGCTGATGCATGGATCGATGACGTGGCAAGATCACAGTCGTCGCTTGCGGCCCACGGTCCTCGCTTCAGATGATGACACGACGCCTCACATTACGCCCCGCGTCTGATGTTTGTATGCCCCGCGTACCCTCCGGTCTTATCCCTTCTGAATGCGAGACAGCTGGAGTCCTTCTGGCAGCCTTATCCGAGCCACTACGCCCTGCGTAGGTCCGAGGTACGCCCAGCGTACCGAGACCTCGCAGGCTATAAAAGGAGCGAAAGGCAGCCTTCATTTTCACACCAAAACTCACTCTCTCTCTAAAAACTTTGTCTCTCTAAGTGCTCTAAACACCCCTAAACCCTAGGTAAACCCCCTAGCACCCTAGGGAAGCCCCGAGGCTCCCGGAGTCCCGAGAAAAAGGAGTCTTTTCGGTTTCGAAACGCTGCTCCAGTTAAGTTCCGGTTTTCGATAAAATTCGCTGTAAGTGTGCTACGCTTACGCAATTTTTAATATAGCTTTCAAATAATTATAGGAATGTTATTAGGTCCTTAAAATAATTATTTTGGCTATTATTATGAGTTATATTGAGTGTTATTAACGCTTGTATAATAATAATAATAATAGTCAGACTAGTTAATTTGTCGTGGTTATCATTAGACTAAACCCTAGTGGTATTGGTACTAGGTTTTAACGATGGAAAATTGTTTTGAGGGTATCGAAGTGCTGTTCGAGTGATGAGTCACCACCTTTCAGGTGAGTGCATAGTTACTTTCAGCTTACACATAGATATGAAGTATTTTATATAAACTGCATGCTATGTGTGTGCATATTATCTGAATACTTGCTATCTATGCTGAATGAACATTGTTATACATGTTTTCAATGATTCGAACTGTATAAGTATTTTATATCTACAAAAATGTTGGGGTAAAACATGGGTAGATGTAATAGGTGATGTGTGATAAACTGATGAGAGGCCTCGATGTTGATGTTGTTGATTCTGTCATCTAGCGGAGTATGGATGACGACCACGGACTCTTCTAGACAGTCCAGTGGAACACTAGCAGGCTCGCAACCTGTAGGTGTTTGTGAACGATGTGTTCACCGGTGTACTCCATCCCCCACATGGTTGCCTTTAGAACATTTATTGCTGAGGAATCCCCTTAGCAGTAGTGCCCATCCCGATGATGATCCTTAGGCTAGGTCCCTTATGATAGGTGTTTAGGGATGTAATGTGAGGATAACGGGAACGGGTAATCGGGTTATTGTTGGTTGATGAAATTAATAAACTTATTTATTGTGGGTTGAAAATCCTATGTGCTCACCAGGCTCCCCAGCCTGACCCACTCAGTTTTATGTATTACAGGTAGTGGCGCTTGAGCATAGATATGATGTTTGGCCGAGGGATTACGGATATAGGCCTGTAGATATGAAATAATGTAGTAAGGCTTATATTGTACTGTTTATGCTTTTGATCTGTATGAAATGACATCCCAAGTCTTTTAATGAAATACATTTCAATGGAAATGCTTTTGATAAATCTTTATCATATTTTGTTTTGGGACAAATTCCGCAACACTTTTATTTAAAATGTTACTCTGATTTTTAAACAAAGCATAAACAAAATCGGTATTTTCTGGCTGTGATTTTGGGGATGTCACAGTTGGTATCAGAGCATTAGTTTAAGCGAACTAGGAATTTGTAGGATTTCTAGACTTAAACTTAGAATGCTAAGCGATGATTGTGAGGTGTGAGCACTATATTATTTTAGGAATTGTGTCTAAAATGCTTTTATGTGCTAAATGCTTTGTGCCTGATATGCTGCTATTCGTTCGGATCTATGGTCTGTTGCCGACCGGATCTGGAAACCTTATGTGTTTAGGATTCTAAACGTATGACTACAATATTAGAACTGGCATATAAACGTTTTGGAGAGATAAGGATGATTTGAACGTCTGTCCTAAATAAAGATCTAAATTCACCTTATTCGGTGTGTAGATCAAGATGGCAAGAACCCATAGCGGAAACGTGAACGCAAATGGGAACAGAAACCAACCCCCAGTAATTGAGCAAATACCGGTTGTGGTAGCCGCTGTTGAGCCAATAACAATGGCCGGAGTGCAAGCGATGATCCAGGCGATGTTGGATCGTCAAATGGAGGAAACCAGACGTTTGCTCCAACAAAATCGAGAGGAAGCGACCATACAGATCGAACAGCCGGAGTTGAATGAAGGGCAGACTGAGGAGGGAAACTACAGTAGGACTGTTGGTCAAGCCAACCCACCGATAGTTAGGAAAAAACGCCAGGATGGAGAAAATGACGGACGTGGATGCAAATACAAGGATTTCATGGCATCCAAACCACTGAGTCTATCTGGAAGCCCGAAGCCGGTGGAAGCCATGAACTGGATCTCTGAGATGGAGACGATGTTTGAGAGTTGCGAGTGTAGCAATAGGCAGAAGACCGCTCTCGCGGTTCCTCTATTGAAATCTAGAGTACTAAGCTGGTGGAAGATACTAGCTGATTCAATGCCCAAAGGTGAAGCAAGCAAGATGTCATGGGATGATTTTCTGGTACAGTTGAAGATGCAATACTGCTCTGAGCAGGATCTTCTGGAGATCAACAACGAGTTCCAGAATCTAAAGAAGGGAAAAATGAGTGTTACTGAATATGTTGCAAGCTTTACTAAGAAAATGAAGCTTGTTCCTCACCTCGTCCCAACTAAACTCTCCAAGGTTAACAAATTTGCCCTCGGATTACCAGCGGACTTTGGTCCAATGGTCAAGCAAAATACCACTCTGAAAGCCGCCATCTGGGCTACTAAGAATGTGGAGGCTCAGATACGAGAGAAGGGTCTGGAGAGAGCGGAGGTGGGAGAGAAAAGGAAATTTGACGGATCCTCGAGGTCCGGAAATAAGAGTAAATTCTCGAAATCTGGTTCGAGAGGAGGAGGATCAGAAGCGAAGTGGTGTGACAAGTGCAAGAAGAAGCACTCTGGAAAGTGCGACGGAGGAGTCACTTGTTTCAAGTGTGGAAAGCCTGGGCACTACACCAACGAATGCACATTCACTAAGAAGGTCTGTTATGAGTGCAACGAGGAGGGGCACATTTCAAAGGATTGCCCGAAGAAGAAGCCGGCAGGAAGACCCAACATACCACCGAAGCCGAAGGCAAGAGCCTTCAGATGACGCTCGAGGCGGCGAAGGAGGCAGCAGACGTCGCTCCAGGTACATTTCTTGTAAATGGTTTGCCTGCGAATATACTATTTGATTCCGGAGCCAACTACTCCTTTGTGTTGCATAAATTTGGTGGGAAATTAGCATTGCCTGTAGAAAAACTCTATAATGCCCTGATTGTAGAAGTTGCCAGTGGCAAATTCGTACCTGTTAGTAATCGTATTAGGAACATCATCATTGACCTAAATGGAAACGAATTCCACGAAGAGCTATTACCCATAGAGTTAAACGGTTTCGACATCGTTTTTGGTATGGATTGGCTTAGTGCCAACGATGCTGAGATTCAATGTCGAAAGAAGATAGTAAGGGTGAAACCACCCGGAAAAGAATCATTTATGGTGTATGGGGACAAACGCATAGTGAATTCTATAATCATCTCCATGATGAAAGCCAGGAAATGTTTGTCCACAGGATGTGCATCATACTTGGCATTCGTAATTGATGCTAAGAAGGAGAAGAAAGAGGTGCAGAATATAGCAGTCGTATGTGATTATCCAGAAGTCTTTCCTGAAGATCTTCCCGGATTACCACCTGATAGACAAGTGGAGTTTCGTATAGACTTGTTACCTGGAACGACACCGATAGCAAAAGCACCATACCGATTAGCACCGACGGAGATGAAGGAACTCATGACGTAGCTTCAGGAGCTGTTGGACAACGGTTTCATTCGGCCTAGTTCATCACCCTGGGGAGCTCCGGTGTTATTCGTGAAGAAGAAGGACGGAAGCATGAGGATGTGCATAGACTACCGAGAGCTGAATAAGGCAACGGTGAAGAACAAGTATCCATTGCCGAGGATTGATGACCTATTCGATTAGTTCCAAGGTTCGAGCTACTTTTCAAAGATTGATCTTAGGTCAGGATATCATCAGCTGAAGGTGAGAGAGCAGGATATTGAGAAGACTGCATTCAGAACAAGATATGGACACTATGAGTTCTTGGTTATGTCATTTGGGCTAACCAATGCTCCTGCAACATTCATGGATTTGATGAACAGGGTTTGTAAACCATTCCTCGATAAATCCGTGATAGTGTTCATCGACGACATTCTCATCTACTCGAAAAGCCAAGAGGAGCATGGCAAGCATCTACGGGAAGTATTAGAAGTGTTGAAGAAGGAGAAGCTTTTTTCAAAGTTCTCCAAATGCGACTTTTGGATACGGGAAGTCCAATTCTTGGGTCATGTTGTTAACCAGGAGGGAATAATGGTTGACCCCGCAAAGATTGAGGCTGTGATGAAGTGGGAACGTCCGAAGAGTCCCACGGAGACTCGAAGCTTTCTAGGATTAGCTGGATATTATCGACGATTTATCCAAGGTTTTTCTTCGATAGCTGCTCCATTAATAGCTTTGACTCATAAAGGAGCTACGTATACGTGGAGTGAGAAACACGATGAGGCATTCGAGAAGCTAAAGAAGAAGTTATGTGAAGCACCGATACTTTCTCTACCTGATGGAGTCGAAGATTTCGCGGTTTACAGTGACGCATCTGGAGTCGGGTTGGGTTGTGTTCTGACCCAAAGAGAAAAGGTGATAGCATACGCATCTCGAAAATTGAAAGAGCACGAAAAGAACTACCCCACTCACGATTTGGAGTTGGCATTAGTAGTTTTCGCTCTAAAGATATGGAGGCATTACCTCTACGGCACGAAGTGCAAGTTGTTCACTTATCATAAGAGTCTCCAGTATCTCTTTAATCAAAAAGAATTGAACATGAGGCAAGGACGCTGGCTAGAGTTACTCAAGGACTACGATTGTGAGATACTTTACCACCCCGGTAAAGCAAATGTTGTTGCTAATGCTCTCAGTCGGAAATTCAATCTTGAAAGGAAGAGGCCAAGAGCGTTGAGAATCAAAGTTGTCTCGACGATTGTGGAAAGTATCAGGAAAGCTCAAGAAGAAGCTTTAGAGAAGAATGACCGAAAGGAAGAACATTTGGGCAAAACGTTAGTGTTCGGTACAAACAACCGAGGACTGAAGGTATTCCAAGATCGAATTTGGGTACCTAAGACGGGAGGAATAAGAGATCTTCTGATGGAAGAAGCCCACAAGACCATGTACCCGATTCATCCCGGTAGCACTAAAATGTATAGGGACCTAAAGCCCTACTACTGGTGGCCGACAATGAAGCTCGATGTTGCGAAGTACGTGGCCGAGTGTGTGACATGTGTGAGAGTTAAGGCACAACATCAGAAACCATATGGGATTTTGGAACCTTTACCCGTACCCATGGGTAAATGGGAGGACATCACCATGGATTTTGTGACCAAATTGCCCAGGACGAAGAACGGACACGACATGATTTGGGTAGTCGTGGATCGTTTCACCAAGAGTGCACACTTCATAGCATCCAACGAGAAGTGGTCTATGGATAAGCTCGCAAATGCTTACGTGAAAGAGATAGTAAGACTTCATGGTGTTCCTCTTACAATTGTATCAGATCGTGATAGTCGTTTCATGTCAAGGTTTTGGAGGAGTCTACAAGAGGAGTTGGTTACAAAGTTATGTTTGAGTACTGCTTACCATCCGCAAACTGATGGTCAGAGCGAAAGAACGATTCAGACACTGGAAGATATGCTGAGAGCATGTACCCTCGAATTCCAAGGGAATTGGGACGAGCACTTACCTCTGGTAGAATTTTCCTACAACAATAGTTTTCACTCGAGCATCAAGATGGCACCTTACCAAGCTTTGTATGGACAGAAGTGTCGTACACCATCTTGTTGGCTTGAAGCCGGAGAGAAGCAATTTATGGGCCCCGAGATAGTCCATGAGACTGTCGAAGTTGGGGATTCGGTTTTGCTTAAAGTCTCACCGTGGAAGGGAGTTATACGATTCAGGAAATGAGGAAAGTTGAGTCCAAGGTTTATTGGACCGTTCAAAGTTCTTCAGAAGATTGGGAACCAAGCTTACAAATTGGAATTGCCCGAAGAACTCAATGGTATTCATAACACCTTCCATGTGTGTTATTTGAGGAAATTCACAGGAGATGTTCCCGACATAATTCCAATCTCAGAGTTAAGGATGGATGAGAATAAAAGGCTGATCGAAGAGCCTGAGGCAATTGTTGACCGTAAGACTAAGAAGTTAAGACGCAGGATGGTCGACTTAGTGCTAGTCCGATGGAAACATTCGAAAGGGCCGAATCTCACTTGGGAAACAGAGGATGACATGATGAGTTGCTATCCACATCTGTTTGTTGATGCATGATTCCGGGACGGAATCATCCTAAGGGGGAGAGAATTGTAATGCCCAGGTTTCAGGCAGGGCTAAGCATAATTGTCAATTTAATAGTCTAGGTTAATTATTTTAACTCCTTTTGAAGTAATAAAGATGAAATATTTGAGTATTATGTGAATTATGTGTGTTTATGTGCTTACTATTTAATTATAAATGTATAATTAATAAAGAATAAAAATGAGTGTCAAAATTAAAGTGCGAGATAAGCTCGGTATCTCTACAAAAAGCTATAGAATATGTCTCAAGGTTTCCGTACATATAAGGAACGCCGAAATCCGAGTTATAACGAAGAAGTTATGACCCGTCGAAGTTTCGTGACAGAACCGGCACGATACCGGAAAGCGTAAATAGTGAATTTACGATAGAGCGAGATTTAGTCTTAGCGATCTAAACAAAAGTCGTAGAATATGTTAAACTAAGAATATCGATAAAAAGAACGCCCAAATCTGACTTCGTATGAAGAAGTTATGATTTTTCGAAATTTCAGATTAGTAGTGTACAACCCGAAATTCGAATATTAGATCGATTGATTTTTAGCCGACATGACCTAAACGAGAATCGAAGATCTCGTTAAAGGTAGCGTAACGAGAAAAACATGGGCGAAAACGGATGTCGGATGAAGAAGTTATGAGGATTTAACGGACCAATCCTGTCCCGGCCCGTTAATAATATAAAATTTAAAATCGAGTCAAAATTATCCGACGGAGTCTAATTGAAAGTTGCAGAGTACGTTCCCACTTTTGCGTGGATATAAAGAACATCGAAAATGGTGCTAGTATGAGAAAGTTATGATTTTTAGAAGTTGGAATGTGAATTTGCGAAGCTGATGCATGGATCGATGACGTGGCAAGATCACAGCCGTCGCTTGCGGCCCACGGTCCTCGCTTCCGATGATGACACGACGCCTCACATCACACCCCGCGTTCGAAGTCTGTATGCCCCGCTTACCCTCCGGTCTTATCCCTTCCGAATGCGAGACAGCTGGAGTCCGTCTGGCAGCCTTATCCGAGCCACTACGCCCAGCGTAGGTCCGAGGTACGCCCAACGTACCGAGGCCTCGCAGGCTATAAAAGGGGCGAAAGGCAGCCTTCATTTTCACACCAAAACTCACTCTCTCTCTAAAAACTTTGTCTGTCTAAGTGCTCTAAACACCCCTAAACCCTAGGTAAACCCCCTAGCACCCTAGGGAAGCCCCGAGGCTCCCGGAGTCCCGAGAAAAAGAAGTCTTTAGGTTTCGAAACACTGCTCCAATTAAGTTTCGGTTTTCGATAAAATTCGCTGTAAGTGTGCTACGCTTACGCAATTTTTAATATAGCTTTCAAATAAAAATAGGAATGTTATTAGGTCCTTAAAATAATTATTTTAGCTATTATTATGAGTTATATTGAGTGTTATTAATGCTTGTATAATAATAATAATAATAATAGTCAGACTAGTTAATTTGTCGCGGTTATCGTTAGACTAAACCCTAGTGGTATTGGTACTAGGTTTTAACGAAGGAAAATTGTTTTGAGGGTATCGAAGTGCTGTTCGAGTGATGAGTCACCACCTTTCAGGTGAGTGCATAGTTACTTTCAGCTTACACATAGATATGAAGTATTTTATATAAACTGCATGCTATGTGTGTGCATATTATCTGAATACTTGCTATCTATGCTGAATGAACATTGTTATACATGTTTTCAATGATTCGAACTGTATAAGTATTTTATATCTACAAAAATGTTGGGGTAAAACATGGGTAGATGTAATAGGTGATGTGTGATAAACTGATGAGAGGCCTCGATGTTGATGTTGTTGATTCTGTCATCTAGCGGAGTATGGATGACGACCACGGACTCTTCTAGACAGTCCAGTGGAACACTAGCAGGCTCACAACCTGTAGGTGTTTGTGAACGATGTGTTCACCGGTGTACTCCATCCCCCACATGGTTGCCTTTAGGACATTTATTGTTGAGGAATCCCCTTAGCAGTAGTGCCCATCCCGATGATGATCCTTAGGCTAGGTCCCTTATGATAGGTGTTTAGGGAAGTAATGTGAGGATAACGGGAACGGGTAATCGGGTTATTGTTGGTTGATGAAATTAATAAACTTATTTATTGTGGGTTGAAAACCCTATGTGCTCACCAGGCTCCCCAGCCTGACCCACTCAGTTTTATGTATTACAGGTACTGGCGCTTGAGCATAGATATGATGTTTGGACGAGGGATTACGGATATAGGCCTGTAGATATGAAATAATGTAGTAAGGCTTATATTGTACTGTTTATGCTTTTGATCTGTACGAACATGACATCCCAAGTCTTTTAATGAAATACATTTCAATGGAAATGCTTTTGATAAATCTTTATCATATTTTGTTTTGGGACAAATTCCGCAACACTTTTATTTAAAATGTTACTCTGATTTTTAAACAAAGCATAAACAAAATCGGTCTTTTCTGGCCGTGATTTTGGGGATGTCACACAATTGATCCTCTAAGGACACCTTAGTGCACTTGTTTAGTTAAGAAGAGAATCAGGAATTGTTGAAATGGTTAGTGGGAGTCTTAATGAGCTTGAAAAGTTTCAAGAACTAATCAAGAGTAAACCTATTGTTAATCACTAGCACACGACTTGAGGTTTGTAACCTATCGTGTTGAGATACTCTTGTTTCTGTGTCCATTCCAATTAAAGTTGAATATGCATGTGAATTCTATGAGTTCTTAATTTTTTTTATAAGGCAAAGCACCTTGATCAGTGAAAGTTCATTAATCAGTAAGGCTGAGCTGCTTAACAACTTAAAAGACCTGGTAAGCCCTTGTACTGCCAAGTGGCAAGAAATTTAAGATTGAACAAGTTCAGTCAATATGAGTTTGAATATGCCATAGACCTTATCTAATGAAAATGGTTAGAAATGACAGTTTCACATGGATAGGAACACATACACCATAAAATCTAAGTGACATAAGGTTTCTCTGCAATTCATGAAAATGATTGTGAGGAAACGCTTTCACTAAGTAGATTTTAAGTAGATAGTAGTTGTGTTAATTTCATTCTCAAATTCGATTATGATTACGACATCCGTTTTTATAGTTCGAATTGTGAGAAATTGCAAATACTTTAAACATTTGGAACTTATTGTTGTATGTTCTAAATAGTTTAGATATACATATGAGCTTTCTAATAAAAGGTGTATGAGCTTAGATAAAGGCTTATCAAAGCATCTCGTACCAGAAATATGAACTTTGGTAAGAAAGTCAATAAGTATCGATTTCTAAAAGTCCAGCTGATTTCTGGATACATGTCAAAGCTAGTAGGAGCATAAGTGGTATGCTAGTAACAATATAATTATCATGATTGTGGGAGCATGATTATTATGTGAAGTGTTGCAAGTTAGCAATACTAGTTGTAGGAAACAAAGGTTACAAATTTGCAAAGTTGCAAATTTTGAAAAGTTGTTTTGCTATAATAAGGGAGGGGATACTTATACTTTATTTCGAATCTAAAAGTTTAGATTTAAGTATTAATCAAACTTAGTCATGGATATGAATACCATGTTGAAATATTTCAACATTGGAAATTCTATATATGGAAATGTTATAGCAAAAGACCGGTCAGGTATCATGTCTTTATGTAAGACATTATAAATCGTGTCCCATATGCTTCAGATATTGTAATGCCCGTAGATCCGGGCTAGTCAATTTAGAGATAATAGGGTCGAAAACGAATTTTCGACAAACATTATTAAAAATAAATAATTTTAACCAAGTTGTAGAATATGTCTCAAGGGTTCCGTACATATAAATAATGCCGAAATCCGAGTTATAACGAAGAAGTTATGGTCCGTTGAAGTTTTTCGGCAAAACCGGCACGGCACCGGGAGACGTAAAATAATGAATTTATGATAGAATACTTTTTAGCCTGAGTAATATAAACTAAATTTGTAGTATACGTTAAACCGAGAACATCCATTAAAAGAACGCTCAAATCTGACTTCGTAAGAGGATGTTATGATTTTTCTAAGATTCGGCTTAGCAGTGCACGGCCCGAAACTCGAATTTTAGTTCGAGCGGTTTTTGGCTTACATGACCTAAATGAGAGTTGAAGATCTCATTAATAGGAACTCAACGGTAAAAAGACAGACGAAAACGGAGTCCGTATGAAGGAGTTACGAATTCTTCGCGGTCATTTAACAGTCTAAACTCCTCCTACTGTTAAATTTAAGATCGGTCAATAATTAGTCGATGGAGTCTAAATGAAAGTTGTAGATCTTCTTTTTACCTATGCGTGGATATAAAGAACGTTGAAAACAGAGCTCGTATGCAAAAGTTATGAATTTTTGAAAATCGGCTTATTTCCACCATGTGTGCGATGCTACGTGTTAGCACCAGGCTGTGACTTGGAGCCCAAGCTCACTCACGAGGTGTACATCAAGAGATTCACGAAGTGAACCTTCCTCCAGCCCCTATATATAAGTGTTGAGGCCACCATTCATTCTCACACCTTCCTACTTCTTCCTCTCTCTCTAGAACCTCTCTCTAGCCCCCGAAACCCCCCGAAAAGCCTAGGGAACCTCCCTAGCACGAGGCAGAAGCCCTAGAGCGCCCGACGGCTCCGAGAAGAAGAGCCTTTTGGCTCGGGAACGCTGCTCTAGCGGAGCCCGATTGTGAGAAAAACCCGTTATAAGTGAGCTACGCCTAACCTATCTTTAGTATAACTTATGTTTTAGTATAATAATGTTATTAGGACTTTAAAATAATTATTTGGGCTATTATTATGAGTTATATAATAGTGTTGCTTAATGCTTTTATTATAGTAATAATAGCTAGACTATTAATTAGTTGCGGTTAACGTTATACTAAACCCTTCTGGTATTGATACTAGGTTTTGTCAAGGGGAAATTATTTTGAGATAATGAAGCGTTGTTCAAGTGCAGAGTCACCACCTTTCAGGTGAGTGCATAGTTACTTTCATCTTACACATAGATATGAAGTATTTAATATAAATTATGTGCTATGTGTGCATATTGTCTGTATACTTGTTGTCTATAATGGGTAAAAGATTTTTATACATGCTATAAATGATTTAAAATATATATATATATATATATATATATATATATATATATATATATATATATATATATATATTTTATATCTACAAAATATGTTGGGTAAAACATGGGTAGATGAAATATGAGTCGGATGATGAGGTGAGTGGTGAAATAGAGCATGAGGTGAGGGTGAGAAGTGGATGCTGTGAGAAGCCTTGTACCCAAATGTTGCCCCCGTCATCTAGCAGAGTATAGATGACAACCACAGACTATTCTAGACAGTCCAATGGAACACTAGCAGGTTCGCAACCTGTAGGTATTGCGAACGATGTGTTCACTGGTGTACTCTAAAAACCCATTGACATGTATTGCAAGTGATTCTCGGAAACGATACTGTCGATAAACAAGATAACCCTGGCAACTGCGCCTAAAGGACAATACCGACAGATGCGCCTCATAGAGAATGTCACAATTTTGGCAGATGCGCCTAAGTGATAGAACTAGCAGTTGTGCTTGATAGATGTGTTATTGACAATGATGAAATCCGTACCTATTCCTTAGGATAATCCTTAGGAATGAATGAACAAGAAATAGTTGATTCTTAGGGTAGATCCTTAAGAATAAAAAAGATAATGGAGATGGGTAATTGGGTTAACTGTTTGATGATTAAACACAATAATTATATTATTGTGGGTTGAAAACCTTATGTACTCACCAGGTTTCCCAACATGACCCACTAAGTTTATTTGTATCACGGGTGTCGATACGAAGTTACATTACACTGAGAGATTAAGGAGATATAAATCACTAGTGTAAATGAATGTAAGTTCTATTTATGCTTATGTTTCTGTATTGACGATGACATCCTAAATGTTTTAAAATGAATAAAATACATTTCTTCGGAAATGATTTGGTAACGTATTTATCGTGTTTTTCTAGGAACAAATTCTGCAACATTTTTATTAAAGGAGGTACTCTGATTTTTATAAAGCATAAACAAAATCAGTCTTTTCTGGCCGTGAAAATGGGGATGTCACAGTTGGTATCAGAGCCTTATTTTAAGCAAACTAGGAATTTGTAGGAAATTTCTAGACTTAAACTTAGAATGCTAAGCAATGATTGTGAGGAGTGGGTCTAATAGATTTAGGTAATACACCTGAATAGACACAAGCACTAGCTTATTTTAGGAATGATGCCCAAATTGTTTTTATGTGCTAAATGATTTGTTATGCTTTATGCTATAGGTGTTGTTTGTTTTTTCGAAGCAAAAATTCAAAAAGTCTGCGGACCACCTCTACAAATCTCTGCAACAGAAGAGGTGGACCAAACGGCTGTAGACTATAACAAGAAGCGTGTTTGTTTTTATTAACATCTGCAGACTGCTGCAGACATTAAAAAATTAAAATAAACTAATTTAATAAACCGAAAATTATTTTTAAACACAAAAAATTTAATAATTATAGTCTTAAAACATTGAAATAATAAAATATAATATGTTATATGTTTTATTACAATCTATTTTTCCATTTTATTTTTTATATCATCATTAAAACAAAATAATAGACACTTATTTAAAAAGAAAATAAAAAAATGAAATTCTAGACACTTATTTAAAAAACAACATTAAAATTAATTAACTTATGTAAATTAAATGGGAGAAAAGAATTAAAGAGATATAAATTTAATGTATTAAATGTTAAAGGGATGAAAATAGAATTTAATATATAAGTAAATGACCATAAATGTAAATTTAAATATACTTCATGGAGGACCATTACAAAATGTAATATTAAACACGTTCAATTTTTGGAAAAAAAAAAGCACCGATGGTTTTTTGGGGTTGGATTTTTTTAGTTTAGGTTTGAAGGGGTGGGAAGAGGTGGGAAGAGGTATAACAAGTGCTTCCCCAAGAAGCACACGGGCAGAGGTTTTAAGCCACGAAGACTTCCGAAAAACAAACTGTTGCGGGACAAAAAGTGCTGCGTGTGTGCTTTGCCGCACAACAATAAGAGTTTTGAAGAGGTTTTTTAAGAAAAACAAACAGCACCATAGTTTGATCGGATCTATGGTCTGTTGCCGATCAGACCTGGAAATCTTATGTGTTTAGGATTCTAAACGTACGAATACAATATTAGAAATAGCATATAAACGTTTCGGAGTGATAATGATGATTTAAAACGTCAATCCTAAATTAAGATCTAGATTCACCTTATTCGGTGTATAGATCAAAATGGCAAGAACCCGCAGCGGAGCTGGGAATACAAATGGGAATTGGAATCAACCCCAAGTGATTCAACAAATACCTGTTGTAATAGAGGATGTACCCGAGCCAATCACCCTGGCTGGTGTACAAGCCATGATTTAGGCTATGTTAGCTGAACAAAGCAAAGAAATGAGGCAGATGTTGAATAGGGACGAAGCTACTATGCCCATTGAGCAACCCGAGTTGATTCCCGAGCAATTAGAGAAGGGAACTACAGCCGCCAAGTGAGTCAAGTGGGGACTCAAGGTGAACGAAAGGGTGGCCCGGAGAGGAGAAACGACAAGGATAGGCGAATAGACAAGAATTTATTGGGTGCGAAACCACCGAGTCTCTTAGGAAGCCAGAACTCGGTTGAGATTATTGGTTGGATCTCCAAGATGGAGACGGTGTTTGAGAGCTGTAGCTATAGCGAGAAACAGAAGACTGTCTTCGCAGTAAGACAGCTGAAAACTGGAGTCTTGAGCTGGTGGAAGGTGTTGGCAGATACGATACCACAAGGAGAAGCCATAAGGATGTCATGGGAAGAGTTATTGGAACAGTTAAAAATGCAGTACTGCTCAGAGATAGATCTGATAGACCTAAACAACGAGTTTCAGAACCTGAAGAAAAGGAAGATGAGTGTTGATGAGTATGTCACCGCATTCACCAAGAGGATGAAGCTATTTCCCTAATTGGTTCGTACTGAACTCTCCAAGATTGACAGGTTTGCTAACGGACTGCCCACAGACTTTGGCCCAATGGTCAAAATGGAAACTACTTTGAAAACATCCGCTAGAGCAGCTAAGAATGTAGAGACCCAGATAAGAGAAAAAGGTCTAGAAAGATATAAGGCAGGAGAAAAGCGGAAGTTTGAATGATCTTCAAGGTCCAACAAGGAGATCAAATTCTCAAAGCTTAGAGGAGGAGAAAGAGGTGAAGCGAGATGGTGTGATAAATGCAAGAAGAAGCATTGTGGGAAGTGAAATGAAGAAGTGATTTGTTACAAGTGTGGAAGGACTGGTCACTATTCCAAGGATTGTACACATAATGATAAGGTATGCTATGTGGAGGCAAGAGGTACATGTCTAGAAATTGCCCAAAGAAAAACGAAGCAGCAAGGAAAAACGCACCACCAAGGCCAAGGGAATTCCACATGATCCTCGACGAAGCGGAAAACAACACGAGGAACCAAGGATGAGGAATCCATACCCGAAGATCGAGTTATGAGGTAGCCAAAGAGATAGAACCATATGATGTAGCCTATTAGAGGCATAGTCTAGGGTGAACTTGAACATCTATGTAATAGTTTCAAGAAATAATAAAGCCTTTGTTTTGTTATCTGATGCGTTAAACTGTTATGTGATTTTCTTGCATGATGACTTGGAAAACTGCGAGACAATACTTGGGACGAGTATGAGTAGGTGTGAAAGGTGGTAGATGCATATACTACCGGAAGCACAGGACTCACGCTTGGATCAGGGAAAGTCACAAGGTTACCAAGAAGCTAGTAATTGATTCTGTTTTATTCAAGTATGTCGTTACCATCGTTTCGGTAATGATTAAGAAGATTGTTGATATTCCGACCCTAGTGGTTATATCGAATTGAGTCCGACTACGCTGAGTATGTTATGTGGTTTAGAAAATCAAGTTCGATGTAGCATCTGACTTAAGATGGAAGATTGGAATAAAAAGCGATCAGTAGAGGTATCACGAAAAGTTGCTTGTAGCTAGAAATGCTACCTTTTAAGATGTGGTTAGAACATGAAAGAAGGTAGAGTTTGTTCTGGAATTTGACTCTAAAAGACCTGATTCCAAGCGATACATCATACGATGAGAGGTCATTAGATGTGTCATTGAAAACGATGAAATCCATACCTATTCCTTAGGATAATCCTTAGGAGTGACTGAACAAGAAATAGTTGATTCTTAGGGTAGATCCTTAAGAATAAACAAGATAATAGGGATGGGTAATTGGGTTAACTGTTTGATGATTAAACATAATAATTATATTATTGTGGGTTGAAAACCCTATGTACTCACCAGGTTTCCCAACCTGACCCACTCAGTTTATTTGTATCACAGGTGTCGATATGAAGTTACATTACATTGAGAGATTAAGGAGATATAGATCACTAGTGTAAGTGAATGTAAGTTCTGTTTATGCTTATGTTTCTATATTGACGATGACATCCCAAATGTTTTACAATGAATAAAATACGTTTCTTCGGAAATGATTTGGTAACGTATTTATCTTGTTTTTCTAGGAACAAATTCCGCAACATTTTTATTAAAGGAGGTACTCTGATTTTTGTAAAGCATAAACAAAATCGGTCTTTTCTGGCCGTGAAAATGGGGGTGTCACAGATATAGGATCGATTGCATATGTTATAGTATTCACCTTTTCTAATTTTCCAAATGCCTAGGGAATTAAGAGGGAAAAAGGACAAGAACCGGATATGACTACTGTTATTAAACAACCATCAAGGACAATCTAAGGTTTACCAAGGATTGGTTGCTTGTGGATAGTTGGAAGTATTGTAATAAATATTGATATAATTTTGAATAGATAGGATTTTATTAAAATTGGATACTCATATGGAAATTATGGAAAAGTTTCCATAATGGGAGTTGGATATCAAGAATCTATGAGTAAGTTAGAAACTTTTATGCAATAAGGATGTACAAAGGAATGTGCTTTGAATATGAGACTTCGTATCTATGGAATTGTCTTGTAACAATTTCCAATGGAAAGTTTTGTAATTGGTAAAGTCTTTGTGTCTTGTGTACATAGTCGATACAAAAGGATCACTGAATATAAGTATAGAATCTAACATATTACAATATGTGGCAAGGACTTGGTATTCTTACACTTGCGATAAGGATTTGAAATTGTGAAATGAGTGTCATTGGAAATGTTTACAATTGATCTATTTCACAAAGTAAAGATCATAGGTAAACATAGTGTGCATGCTTGGAGCTGAAGGGTTTTGAGCATTCTAACACTCCTATTGTGTACATGCAACCCTAGAAACCTTGGATCTATGTTTTCTCTACTATACATGAAAATTTGATTTTCCAAGGTTCTCAACCTAACTAGAATGTTATCGGGTACTTGTAATATAAAACCTTAGTAGAATAACATACATTTTCTTGTGGTTGATGTTGGATTGGTGTCTAATTCCATAACTATAATTGGTATGTACTTGACCTGATTGGCATGGTCCATTTGGGTTGCATAGCATCGGAATATTTTGGATAGACTTTTGTGAGAAAAGGATAATTATGATTTGGTAATATATTATAAGTTCTAATATATTAATATGAAATCATATTATTTAATTAGTATTGATCAAGAATTAATTTGGAACTAATTATGTGATCAAAAGGAGACTAATTAAATATATGGGGATTGATTGTGTAAATCATTCATTCTTATATATATATATATATATATATATATATATATATATATATATATATATATATATATATATATATATATATATGGGCTTATGATCCATAGTTCTTCATGTTGGGCTAAACCCATGGAGTAACCCACGGATACTCCATGGAGGTTTTAACCCACAGAGCATGAAGAATATGGAAAGACATGAGTTACATGGTGTAACCCTAATAGCTACCATATCTAACGACCCCATGGTTCAAGAAATTGGCACTAGTGTGAGTACACATAAGGGCTAGCCGATTTGAGCATAGGAACCTTTTCTCTTAAGTTATTCCAAGATGTTGGTGTTGTTGTGTGAACCATTTGAGGTGTCATACTTGAGGCACTAGGCTCTTAAGCTCCATGGAATCAAGCTACATGAAATAGGTATGGAATTCTACTAGAATTTATATTATATATACTTCACATTATGCTAGTTAGAACAATACCTTGGAAAATGGATATTTGCATGTATAATAGAGAAAAACATAGATCCAAGGTATTTAGGGTTGTATGTACACCATAGGAGTGTTAGAATGCTTAAAACCCTTAAGTGGTATCAAAGCATAGGCTTGTTTTCAATTATACATGATGCAAATTGCCGAAAAATGCTGAAAAATTCGGTTTTCATTTGTTATGAACAGTGGACTCGCCGAGTCCACTGACGGACTCACCGAGTCCATGCACAAAATCATCCAAATCGCTGAGTTGGTTCTTGCACTCGCCGAGTTGGACCCCCAGACATCATATTTTTGAGTTTTTTGGCTGGAAATGGACTAGTAACATTACCCTAAGCTGTTTTTGAACTTGTAAACCTGTTTTTGATGCGTTAATGTTCATGCTAATCCAATTTCATAGATAATTGTCAATAGGTTCATGCTTTGTATTAGTTTAATGGTTAGGCTAATTACATGAAAAGTGTTTGATTTAAATTATCTTGTTCTTATGAGTTAATTTAGATTAATAGAAAAGTTATGTGATAATATGATTTCAATCCAAATTAATCTAAAAGTTGTTCATAATATGTGTTTCTGTAACTTGTCCTCAAGTTATATGAAAAGTCACACTTATGATTATTAAAACTCATAAGATTTCCATAAGTTATGGAAAATAGAGAGTCTCATTTTTAAATGTTTTAAAATCTTCCATAACTTCTCCGCAAGTTATGGAACTTGAAGAGTTTTTCATTAAAAACTCCTTTAAACACATAATTTATGGAATTTAAAAGTTTTTGAATAGTTCAAAACTTGCCCTCAAGTTTTGGAATTTGTAAAGATTCTCCTCATGAATACTTTAATTCCAAGTTAAGCCCTTAGAATTTTAAAAGTTAATATTCAACCCTTATACTTTATAGTATTATAAGTTAACAATATATATATATATATATATATATATATATATATATATATATATATATATATATATATATATATATGTATGTATAAGATCAAAGTCAGTCTTACCGTTAGTAGGCCTTATTCATGAAGCCAGTCTATAAGGGGGGTATAAGGTTACTGCCTATAAAATTGCAGTTTAATGGGTGTCCACTCTCACCCACCACTTCCTTGACTGGTGGAGGGTCGTTAGCCGAATGGGTAGGACAAGGACTAGAATTCTCCCTTCATTAAAAGTATTAATGATAAATACTAAGTAACTAAACTTTTATAAATTCCCAATCTTAGTTACTTTAAGAAAATGTGAATTTGGTGCTAACCCATGAAATTACACTTTGCACTTTGCTTAAGTCGGTTAGTGGAGCGCATGTGGTTAACCAACACACTAGCTTGATTTAACAAGGTAGGCAAAGGGTAATTTAATGTTTATCATAGTATCAGTGGAGCATGTGTGGTTAACCGGGACATCGATTGAGTGGTAAATATTAAGGGTACCAAGTATATTTGAATGTTTATTCACACCTTGTTTTGTGATCCTCGGCATCCCAATCACAAAATTTGGGAGGGCACAATCGAGATTGAAACATGTCATTGAAAAGTTCAATGAATCTCAAAAGATCTAGGAGTTTCAAATCCAATTAAAACCTAATAAATTATTTCATTTTCATGGTGAAAATTGGTGAATCATCATTCACCTACCTTCAAATATTCTATAGCTTGGATTACAGCATCCCTCTTCCAAGATATAAAATATTGTGTTGGGTCCTAGCCTTAATATTTCATTTTGGGTGTTATATTAAGGACTTTAAATCCACTATCTTGAATATCTCCCAAAAGATGTCTGGTTCAGACATTTATGATCTTCCCAAAACTCTTGGAACAAACTTTCCTAATAAAGATGATGTCCCAGAAATCATTCTTCACTCCCTCCACCTCCTCCAATTATTCTCCCTAACCCACAAGTTCTTGAATAGTTCAAGGTCACTTAAGCCCTATTGGCAAGCAAAGTCTATGTGTGCTCACATCTCGGAGATAAAGTGACATATTGACAAGTCAGGAGAGTTGGATGTCAAAGTCTTGAGAAAGTTGGTTGTTCAATCACTTTCTCAGTGTCATAGTGAGTATCCTTTGGGACTACTATGTAAAAGACTATGGCATGATCTTAATGATCTTATCTGTTTGCTTGGTGCTGCTGAATCAGCAATGATTTGGAGCACTGGTAGAGAAAATTTGATTAAGTAGATCAACTTCCCAGACTTCCATGGATATTGACAATGATAACATGGAATATCCAGAAAAGCTTTCTCTTCTCAATGGTCAACTCAGGTGACCAAATTGTAAAGAGAAAGGCAAAGTATGAGATAGTCTTATGTACCTTTACCAAAGAGTCCATATGTTTGTATTTCCAAAAGGAAGGGGCATTGGTTGCGAAGCTGCCCTAACTACCTGAAAGATCTGAGAGAACGTCTAGTCAAAAAGCTTGATCCTGCTTCAGGTAAGTCCACTATCTAACTCAATTAAATTCCCATTTGGAGATTCTTAATACATTTTGATGTATGGCGGTATCAAGCAAAGGGAAGAAAACTTAAAGAAAGAGTATGTTGAATCTTATCGCGAAGATGGACTTCAGTCGCATGGTTCAAAGATCGGATTCTTGAGCTACTACTTAGATATTTATGATAGATTGCTAGGAAATATGTAACAACATAGCCTCCATTTACATTTGCATTGTAAGGAAACGTTTTTCCGCATTTTATAAATAAATAAAAAATATTACTTTATTTATATCTCCTAGCAATGGCATTTACGGAAAATTGATGTTTGTATGTTTCTAGCAATATTGGAAATATGAATTTCATTCTTTCATTTGTGGTGGTGTAATGACCGAAAAGTACAACCAATTTTAACTTTTTCAAAAAACATCTTGATTCCATTAAATCTTTATAAAAAGGTTTTCAATACAAAACATTTAACGTGTTCCCAGAATCACAATACTACAAAATCACGAGGAGCGGTATGATCACGCCTTCGCCTTGCCACAGTCTCCTGAAGAACCTGAAAAACATGAAACCACAACTATAAGCTCGAAAGCTTAGTGAGATATCCCCAAAATACCAACCACAAATACCATACACGCATAACATGCCATAACATATCCGATCACAGAACAGCCATGCACTTCGGGTCTATTGTGTGACTGGTCCGCCGCACCGGCCTACAGTCCACCTGGTCCACCCTCCGAGTCTATCCACATACATCGAGTCAGCAGTGTGATTGGTCTGCCCGTTCCCGGGCCTTCAATCCACCTGGTCCACTCTCCGAGTCTACAGTATGACTGGTCCGCCCGCATCGGACCTTCAGTCTCTCTGGTCCACTCTCCGAGCCTTCGGCACGTCTGGTCCGCCCTTTCGGGGCCTGCAGCCTATCCGGGCCGCTCGCTGGGCTTTCGGGACAACCGGTCCGCCCTGGGTATCTTGGCCTACCGCACACAGCAGGACCCGCCTCAACCCAACTCTAGTCCAAACAACCATGTGCACATATACATAAAATCATATAGCAATTCACAGTCAACAAGAAGATCAAACAGATCACATAGCATATCATCCCCCCTCTAACCAGGATACCGACCTAACTGGTCACTAGCATAGCATCACCCTATCTCTCAGGATACCGATCTCAAACAGGTCTCTATATACCATCCTAGCTCTCAGGATGCAAACATAACATAGCAACAACATAACAACAACTACCCGGATCTCAATCCGATAAGGGCCGACCTTGGTGCCTTAGACCCTATTGATATAGTGAGGATAACTCACCTCGGAACTGCCAACTAAACAGATAACCCGAACTGCTCCGATCACTGATACGATCTCTACCACTGGACAACCGCCAATGCACTGAACTCAAAACAACAAACAACAATTACCAAAATGCCCCTAGAAACCACTGGTCAACCCTTGGTCAAAGACAAGGTCAAAGTCAACCCCTGACTGACCCTACTCGCCGAGTCAAACCTATGACTCACCGAGTTCCCATAATCAGAACTTCACTCAATCCGCTACCTAACTCGCCGAGTCACCCCGAGACTCGTCGAGCTCAACAACTCTGAGTCTACTCACACACAACTCACCGAGTCATCCCTTGACTCACCGATTCTCGACTCGACCAGAAAATATTGGGACTCTTCGACAAGAATCGCCGAGCCCAAGAACAGAATCTCCGAGTCTAAGGCTATCTTCAACCTACTCGCCGAGTTGTTCATACAACTCGCCGAGTTCCAGGCAATCTTCAAGCAACTCGTCGAGTCCACCCATGTGACTCGCCGAGTACCACCAGTATGAATCCATACAGAAGCACTCCAGGCCATGCAATTGCTCCAAAACATAGATCTAGCCTCCAACCACTCATCCATCACGTAAAGTGGCAAACTTTACGTGAATCCAAAGAGATCTATGCATTTTGCACATTAGGGCTAAGGTTTGGGACAAGATAACATCATCCAACACTCAACATAGGGACTTTCATGCATTCTAACTCTTCTCCATTCCAGATCTGAGGTAGCAACCTTAGATCTAGCCTCTAAACTCCAATACATCCAAAGGATATGATCTCAACACCCCCAAAATGAAGAATCTAGACAATAGCAGCTCAAACAATGGAAGGATACCTCAAAAGGAAGCTCCAGGAGAAGATTATCCCGAATCCTTGCAAAGCCCTTCGATCCAAGCCTCTTCTCCTTTGGAATTTCTTCAACAACCACCTCTTCAAGCTCCAAATTGCTCAACAATGGTGCTTCTCCACGATTTTAGGGTTTCTGGAACTCAAGGGGGAACAAAGAGGCTGGGAGGAAAACATAATTATCTTTATATAGGGCTCAACCCCGAGAATTAGGGTTTTCTCCACTCAGCGCCTACTCGCCGAGTCCATCTTACTGACTCGCCGAGTTGTCTACTTAACACGCGACCCAGTCGCGACTCTACTCGCCGAGTCCACCCATGGACTCGCCGAGTCACTCTTTCCCAATTTACACTTTTAGCCCTTCTACTCTACTCTTGATATTTCGGGATGTTACAATTCTTCCCCACTTAAATTAGGCTTTGTCCTCGAAGCCTACAACAACGTTCCGCTTGGCCTTAACCGGGCCAAGTCCCTCAAGGCATACCCATCGAAACTCAAAGACACTTTCTCTTTCCTTACGGTGTCCTGACCACCATCTCGAGCCGGGCACCAGCTGTACCCTCTGATAATCACCCTCAACAACCGAGAATTACCCAAGACGCATCACTGACCCAAACCTCAACATTCACTCGACCCATAGGGGCTTAGAAAGCCATGAACCATCGGATCCCCGATTTGAATCCCACTCTATCCATTCCACGACGACGGAAAGACCCATTCTCAATCTCAGAGCAACTCCCACGAGTTCTCCTCTTGCATTCACATACACATGCTGAACTTCTCCGGCACCCTCAGGTTGGGAAAACCTGATACATTGATGATATCCTCCAACATCCCCCATGATGAACCACTAATACATATCCAATACCCTGATAAGAATCACACTGAGAGCCCAAGACTCTCCCGCCGCATCCCTTCTGAGTCTTTTGGCTCTACACCTGCGGAATTCCCTCCGCGACCTCAGCAGACATCCCAAACCGGATGTGCTTCAATTCCACTGCCGCAAACACGCTGCTCAGAAACCATACTCGAGTTACTCTAATCATAACTCTGCTCTGCTGCTTTCACTTCTGTGAACTTGCACTCCCTCTCGGAGTTACACACCTCTCTTACTTCCTTTTCCAAGGAATCCACTTGGCCGCATTGCCACTCCAACAAGTGCCACGGTGCTCGCCCAACGCTACACCACCCTTTTAGCGTATCTGCTATCCATCCAACACACATACTCTGACTCTCATCGCAGGGACTCTCAAGCCCATGCACTATCTCCACTAATCATGATCACTACCCGGGGCCAAACCTTCTAATGAAATCCCACTGCAGCATACACCATCCAAGACCTCACACTGACCCAACAATACCTGCAGAGTCTTCAGCATGACTGGACCGCCTCACTAGGCCTTCAGCCCATCTGGACCACTCTCTCAGAACCTTCAGCCAATCTGGACCGTTCTCAGTGCCTTCAGTTTGGCTGGACCGTTCTCCGAGCCTTCGGCCTGACTGGTACGCCTTCCGGCCTTCAGTCTATCCGGACCGCTCAACTAGCATTCAACATTCCGGGCTATCCTCCCGGAAAAATCTCCCATGCATACCGTTCTAGCCCTCGAGGGGTTCCGAACTCTAACCCCATCATACATACTTGATCCCGGCCTGCTCCCAGGCCCTCCACAATCAAATGCCCTAGGTCTGTATACCGCCCCGCATGCTCGATACTCACTCCTATCAACCTATACTCTGGGCTGACAGAACACTTGTTGAATCCCAACAGCTAAGCACTTTCGATTACTCATCAATCTCCCGGAGAATTCTCCAATTCTCCCCCACTTGGGCACTAACTATCAACCACCAGTGGCCATCACCGACTACCCAGAACAACTCTTGCACAATGAAAACACTTACACGCGGACTGCTTCCCACAAGCATAAACAACCTCAACGAGATCTCACATCAACACTGATCAACCTTCTCGAAAGAAACTCAATCTACATCTAACCACTCCTCAGAAAGCAGATGCTACCTGGCCTGCACCCCAATGTCGGGTTTCCACTAATAACCCTCATGAATGATAACCAACGGAATTCCCAAAACAATAACCCATAACCAAAACCACAACCCGCAAAAAGGCGAATACCACATCGAAACCAAACAAAACACCAGCTCATAAACATTACACCACAATATTCACAAGATAACAAAATATATCAAGAAAGAAACATACCCGCAGCTGCATCTGGCACTGCCCTGACCTCCTCTGCTACAAGCTGAAGAGCACGACCCTGAGCCCGTGGGGGCTCTGCTCCACCCTGACCTCCACCTGTGATCCTCAAAGTGGCCGGTGTTGGAGCCTGCACCGGTCCTGCAACAAGCTGTGGACAGTTCACCCTCAAATGCCCAACCTGATGACACTGATAGCAAATCCTCAAATCCCAAACTGGCGCTGCCTGCCGACAATCCCTCGCATAGTGCCCCTCCTTTCCGCACTTGCGGCATGCACCACCGGACCTACAAACCCCGGTGTGACCCCTCCCACACTTCCCACAAGTGTGACTGCTCAGATCCCCCACTCTAACATCAACGGTCTTGGACCGTTTCGGCGCCGGCTGCGACTGCACCGGAGCCTGCCTCAACTCACGCAACTGCAACTTAATCTCTAACTCACGCCGCCTAGCGGCCTCCTGCAACTCCAACAATGTCCCGCACCTCTGCGCAGACACAAACTGTCTGATGTCCCTCTTGAGCATGCTCAGATATCGAGACATCTGAGCCTGCTCCAAAACGAACTCTGGGCAAAACATCGCCCTCTCAGTGAACATCCTGGTGATCTCAGTCACGGACTCCAAATCCTGCTTCAGCTCAAGGAACTCCTGATCCAATCTCTCCCTCTCAACCTACGGAACATAACGAGTGACGAACATCTCTCGGAACTAATCCCATGATACTGCAGCCCTTTGCGCATCTGAATATGACCCCGTGGTCAATCTCCACCAATCCTTCGCCCCGAGCCTCAACAGGTTCAGAGCACACCTCACCCTCTGATCAGCAGGGCATGAACACATGAAGAAACACCCCTCCACGTCTGATAACCACCTCATAGCAACAATCGGGTCCTGAACTCCATCGAATGTAGGAGGATTCGTATTAGCGAAGCCCTGATACTGAAAACCCCGACTAGCTCCTCCCCCTGCCGCCGCGGTAGCCGCCGCGGCAGCCGTCTCAGTGAGAGCTGCATAACGCTCATCAAAATACTCAACCATGGCGGTCTTAATCGACCCAAACAGCTCCGGCAACTCAGCCCGAAACAACTCAGCAATCTCATCACGTAGGATCTCACGAATCCTCGCATCCAGCTCGCTTGTACTCATCTAACCGATAACCTCGGGCGGCACCGATCCGCCCGGAACTCTCTCTCCAGCTCCTGATCCTGACCCAGATCCACTCTCATCATGTCTCGGAATCTCCATACTGAAAAACACCACATAAAATCTCAAACTCTTCCCACAACCTGGGATCCAACTCTCTCTCCACCCAACCCTAGAGATCATGGTTTCCCTGATACGCGTATGGGTCTTGTGCTTTCAGTAGTACGGGCCCATACTACCTTCCACACCTACCCATATTTGTATGAAGTACTACCACAACTCCCTACAGAAACATGCATAACACGCTCAACCCTCACCACTAGAGGAACACTGAAAATATCCCATAAGGAACCCTAGGCTACAGGCATCACAAATCAGGCAACATATCATGAAATCCTGAAGATCCCTAGCCTATCACGAGCATGCCGTTCTATCAAAGCTCAAAAACACATAACATGCATGGTATTTTGGGGTTACTTACTGGCTCCGGCGGATCGTACCTCCGCGTCCTCCTTTTACTTAATTTAAAAAAAACATTTTAATTCCTCTTTTAAAACCTTCCTCGATTTGAGACTGGAGTCACACGAGTGTTCCTCCAATTCACTCAAACCAAGGCTCTGATACCAACTTGTAACGACCGAAAAGTACAACCAATTTTAACTTTTTCAAAAAACATCTTGATTCCATTAAATCTTTACAAAAAGGTTTTCAATACAAAACATTTAACGTGTTCCCAGAATCACAATACTACAAAATCACGAGGAGCGGTACGATCACGCCTTCGCCTTGCCACAGTCTCCTGAAGAACCTAAAAAACATGAAACCACAACTGTAAGCTCGAAAGCTTAGTGAGATATCCCCAAAATACCAACCACAAATACCATACACGCATAACATGCCATAACATATCCGATCACAGAACAGCCATGCACTTCGGGTCTATTGTGTGACTGGTCCGCGGCACCGGCCTACAGTCCACCTGGTCCACCCTCCGAGTCTATCCACATACATCGAGTCTGCAGTGTGATTGGTCCGCCCGTTCCCGGGCCTTCAATCCACCTGGTCCACTCTCTGAGTCTGCAGTATGACTGGTCCGCCCGCACCGGACCTTCAGTCTCTCTGGTCCACTCTCCGAGCCTTCAGCACGTCTGGTCCGCCCTTTCGGGGCCTACAGCCTATCCGGGCCGCTCGCTGGGCCTTCGGGACAACCGGTCCGCCCTGGGTATCTTGGCCTACCGCACACACCAGGACCTGCCTCAACCCAACTCCAGTCCAAACAACCATGTGCACATATACATAAAATCATATAGCAATTCACAGTCAACAAGAAGATCAAACAGATCACATAGCATATCATCCCCCCTCTAACCAGGATACCGACCTAACAGGTCACAAGCATAGCATCACCCTATCTCTCAGGATACCAATCTCAAACAGGTCTCTATATACCATCCTAGCTCTCAGGATGCAAACATAACATAACAACAACATAACAACAACTACCCAGATCTCAATCTGATAAGGGCCGGCCTTGGTGCCTTAGACCCTGTTGATATAGTGAGGATAACTCACCTCGAAACTGCCGACTGAACAGATAACCCGAACTGCTCCGATCACTGATACGATCTCTACCACTGGACAACCGCCAATGCACTGAACTCAAAACAACAAACAACAATTACCAAAATGCCCCTAGAAACCACTGGTCAACCCTTGGTCAAAGACAAGGTCAAAGTCAACCCCTGACTGACCCTACTCGCCGAATCAACCCTATGACTCGCCGAGTTCCCATAATCAGAACTTCACTCAATCCGCGACCTAACTCGCCGAGTCACCCCGAGACTCGTCGAGCTCAACAACTCTGAGTCTACTCGCACACAACTCACCGAGTCATCCCTTGACTCTCCGATTCTCGACTTGACCAGAAAATATTGGGACTCTTCGACAAGACTCGCTGAGCCCAAGAACAGACTCGCCGAGTCTAAGGCTATCTTCAACCTACTCGCCGACTTGTTCATACAACTCGCCGAGTTCCAGGCAATCTTTAAGCAACTCGTCGAGTCCACCCATGTGACTCGCCGAGTACCACCGGTCTGAATCCATACAGAAGCACTCCAGGCCATGCAATTGCTCCAAAACATAGATCTAGCCTCCTACCACTCATCCATCACGTAAAGTGGCAAACTTTACGTGAATCCAAATAGACATATGCATTTTGCACATTAGGGCTAAGGTTTGGGACAAGATAACTTCATCCAACACTCAACATAGGGACTTTCATGCATTCTAACTCTTCTCCATCCCAGATCAGAGGTAGCAACCTCAGATCTAGCCTCTAAACTCTAATACATCCAAAGGATATGATCTCAACACCCGCAAAATAAAGAATCTAGACAATAGCGGCTCCAACATTGGAAAGATACCTCAAAAGGAAGCTCCAGGAGAAGATTATCCTGAATCCTTGCAAAGCCCTTTGATCCAAGCCTCTTCTCTTTTCGAATTTCTTCAACAACCACCTCTTCAAGCTCCAAATTGCTCAACAATGGTGCTTCTCCATGATTTTAGGGTTTCTGGAACTCAAGGGGGAACAAAGAGGCTGGGAGGAAAACATAATGATCTTTATATAGGGCTCAACCCCGAGAATTAGGGTTTTCTCCACTCAGCGCCTACTCGCCGAGTCCATCTTACTGACTCGCCGAGTCGTCTACTTAACACGCGACCCAGTCGCGACTCTACTCGCCGAGTCCACCCATGGACTCGCCGAGTCACTCTTTCCCAATTTACACTTTTAGCCCTTCTACTCTACTCTTGATATTTCGGGATGTTACAGGTGGTGTCTAAATTTACCAAATAAGGAAAGATTCTCATCACCCAAGTTTCAATTGGACCGAAACTTGGAACCGTTTAACTCCTATGATGAATGAGAATTTTCATCTTTAGAAAAATTAAGATTGATTCCTTGTTCACATGTATATGTGAGTCAAGTGAAGGACTAAGGGATCGAGTACACATTCTTGTGCACTATTCAAGTCCACCACAAAAGATCAATAAGACTATTCGGCATGATTTACTAAAGTTTAGCTTGATTCCATGGAGCTTAAGAGCCTAGTGCTAGTTGGGTTTAACCAAATTTACCAGTGTACTATCACTGATAAATGTATCACCTTCCGCAGTAATATGGAAACCATAGTAATGCTCTGGTGGATTCCGAACTCTAGTGGAGTGCCTCAGAGGTACAGACTAGTCAGTTTGTTCAACAAGATTTTCCTCCTCAGGTTGATTGCTAGGGTTCGAGGTTCCTTCACCACTTGACTCTTGAAGTTCTTCAAGGACAATACCCCTCCCACTGTTTCCTTGGCTTATAAATTCTCTCTCGCGAAAGACTCCTCTCCTTACCATAAAGACCGCATTATCACTTGGTATGTAGAAGAGGTAACCAAAGGATTTATGTGGGTAGCCAATGAAAATACACCGCTCACTTCGAGGTTCGAGCTTGTCGTGATTCTCAAGGCCTCACGAAAGCCTCGCAACCCCAAATCTTGATGCGGTCTAGATTGGGAACTTTCCCAATTCACATCTCGTGAGGTGTTTTGGCAACCTTTTTGGTAAGGACTAGATTAAGGATATGTGTGGCAGTCTCTAAGTGTCACACCCCAAAACCAAGAACGGCGGAAACGTTCCGGGGTGGAGGACGTCATGTGAAGTATCATAACAGTGTAAAGTAGTAAACAAGCAACAACATCATCCGTTGCATTAAAAGTAAATTTTTAATACATGTGTGTTCTTTCATAATGTACAACAATAAAATGCATAATCAAAATAAGATGAGTCTTCTCTGTGCTCCGTCTTCTCAAAGCCTGGCCATCATACCTGTCTAACTGGTGACCTGAGAATATAAGCTATTTTGAAAGCGAGTATCAGCCTAAAGCTGGTGAATTCATAAGTATTTAAGTGTCATTGTCTTGTTTTGGAAAGCTATTATGAATGCCTTGTAAATCTTTAAATGAAACAATTGATATAAGTATGAAAACCCTAGAAAATCCTTTATTTCCTACTAGTATGAAATGTAGTCTTCCTAGTATGAAATGTAGTCTTCTACCAAGACCCGAATGTTCTGTTATAAAAATGATAGTTTTTACCTTCTTTTTTACTATTACAAACAGTACTTAGTCTAACTCATCGTTTATGTGAATGTATCACAAAATAAAGTGAATAGGAAAAGAATATAATAGTCTTCTACCAAGACCCGAATGTTTTGCTATGATAATGATAGTTTTTCCTTCTTTTTGACTATTACAAATAGTACTTAGTCTAACTCATCGTTTATGTGAATGTATCACAAAATAAAGTAAATAGGAAAAATATAATCATGTAAGTGTTATCCTTTTGTATAAGGATTAACACGACATCGCGATTTGCGAAATGTATAACCTTTGGACATCCATGGATTGTTCAATTTTCCTCTATAGCTACAGCAGGTGGGAGGAAGGGTTAGTCATCAACCTCTGTAGAGAACAGTAGGCCCAAGGAATGGTTAGTCTCGTAAAAGTACTCCTAGTATAAGTAATAACCGTAGGCATCCGTAGATGTTCATCAACCATTGGTGCTAACAGCTGGGCTTCGGAATGGTTAGTCCCGTCTAGATATCCCGTTGAACTGGGATAGGCAGGACAATTTACACAGAAGTTACTAATAAATCATCCTCGTAACTCTAGGTACAAGTATCCATGTAAGTGTATACAAGAAAATGTATCTATGTAAAGGTACTCATGTATGGTATTCATGTAAGCGTATTCATGTAAGCGTATTCAGGTAAATGTATCTATGTAAACGTACTCATGTATCATGTAAGCATATGTAAACGTACGCATGTATCATGTAATGTATAGTATAGACTTATGAATGAACTGACTCTAGTGTAATTCCTTGTAATAGGAATAATGTTGTGTATCTTCTAACTATCCCTATAATAGTTAACTGGAAGGTAATTGGTTGTCCAAACAGGTTTATACACCCTTGGTACACAAGAGTGTGGGAACTGAATGAAGGATGAAAACTATAACATCAATACATATATTAGAACATAAGTGCATAGACATAGTTTTGTTCAAGAAGGTAAAAATGGTTTTGTAAGACATCTAAGAGTTTTGAACAATAATTAACAATGACTTGATGTCATTTTAGTAAACATTTCCAAAACTAATACTTTTGTTAGCAAGGTATTTTAAGATAGGAAACCATTTCATGCATCACATTTTGAAGTATGTGAAATCTGCTGGGTGAAAACACAGTTATAAAATACATATGAGTGATTTAATAACATACTGTTTTCTACTTGTATTCCCCCCCCCCCCCCCCCATTAAAGCATTTAAAATCATTTAAAACATTGATCAAGGGGTATGAACTCACCTGTTGTGAGTGATTCTAACTGGTTTGCGTGTAGGTATGAGAAGTTCCACAAATGAAGTCCCGAGACACAATAAGTCCTAAATGGCATATAAGGATACATATTGACATCAATATAGTGTTTATAACATCTATATGAAAGGAAACACCTTCCGGGACTAGGAAACACCTTGACAAAGTGTTCGAATCAGGTGTGATTCAACATAGGGAGGTATAAAGGCACTCACATGAGTTTACTACCATGAGTTCACGGCCCAAGGGAGTTTACGGCCGTAAACTCATGGCTACTCATGTGGGAATGCAAGTTTGAAGGCTAGGGAATGATTTAGGGACATTAGCTCTAACCTAGGATGAAAAAGACCACCATCTTTGGAGTTTTTGTGGAGTTCATGGCCCTAATGAGTTTACTACCTTAAACTCATGGCCATTTATGTTTATGAGGGTCCTAAAGGTCATAAGGAAGCATTCTAACTTCAAGCCTAAGCCTTTGGAAGTGTTTGTGGCATCTAAACACCCCTAACTTGATTTTACGGCCCATGGACCATTTGGTCATGTTTTTGCGGCCGTAAACACTCATTGGTGTTGGTATTTTCATTGTTTTGGGTCCTAGACACATCAAGGTAAAGTGCTATGTTTGTCTCTTGGCTTAATGAAGATATCTAGGGCATTTTGGCAACCTAAAATGGAGTTCACGGTCCAAGAACATCCTTGGCCATGAACTCACTTTCAACCCTTGATTCTTAATGTTTTGGATGTCTAAACAAGCCATGGGTAGTCTCTAGGTTTAGTTCCAAAGTTTGGAGGGACATTGGGCACACTTTTGGCCCTAAATTTAGTGTTCACGGTTCAAGAAGATCTTGGGCCGTGAACACCATTTCCTTGGTGTTTTGAGGTTGTTTTCTATCCCTAAACTCATTAGTGTACAAGTCCAAACTAGTTTCATGGCTTAAGGAAGGACTAGGCACCATTTGGCCCTTATAAAAGAGTTTACTCTCCAAGTGTTCTTTAGCGGTAAACTCTCAAATCTTGCGGTTTTCATCTGATTTTGATGTTATTAGGCACAATATAAGCTATATAATACAACTAGATAGAAGTACTCACAATTTTGGGATAAAAACTTGAAGATCCGTGAGAGAGAATTTGGCTTTTTCTCTAGTTGGAAATGTAACTAATGAATGAATATGGTTCAGTTTTCTATAAATAGTCCTGGGATTTTTGGCAGAAAATATTTTATTCCCAAAATAAACTCTAATATCATAGAGTTTTGGAATAACAGAGTTGCACAAAACCCTAGTGCATCCACTCTCCTGATATCTCCTTAAGTGTAAATCCTGAAATACTCAAACTTATACCCAAAAGTCTGGAATTTCACTGTAACTGTTCTAACTTCTATTGACTTGATATGGTTTGTTCAGAATGGAAATTTCGGGTTGTCACACTAAGGCATACCTCCAGAATGAGATTGGTAACAAAGCTCGACTCATCATGGAATGAACCATGTCCAACAAGGTTTGATTGCGCCTCTCAGCCACACAATTAAGATGTGGTGTCCTGGGAGGTGTCAATTGTGAAACAATTCCACATTCCTTAAGATACTCAAGCAACTCTGTACTAAGATACTCTCCCCCTCAATCGGATCGAAGCATCTTAATTTTCCTACCCAACTGATTCTCCACTTCCTATTTAAACTCTTTGAACTTTTCAAAGGTTTCCGACTTATGCTTAATTAAGTAGACATAACCACATCTACTATAATCATCAGTAAAGGTCACATAGAAGCGATTAGCATCCCTTGTGGTGGTTCTGAAGGGTCCCCACACATCTGTGTGTATGAGATCCGACAAACCTTCACCCCTAGAACAAGTACTAGTGAAGGGTGACTTTGTCATTTTTCCAAGTAAACAAGATTCGCAGCTATCATCTGACCTTAAGTCAAATGACTCCAAGACTCCAACCTTTTGGAGTTGGCCTATGCGCTTCTTGTTGACATGTCTAAGTCGACAATGCCATAACGCTGCCTTATCCAAACTAGTGGAAGAATCGATATGCAACACATTATTTCCTAAGTTGTCTACAACGGACACAGTTTCATATACATCATCACAAGGTAATGCTTTAAAATAAAGAAAATTATTATAAAAAGCATTAATACCACCACATTCATTATCAAATGAAAAATTAAACCTTTGTTTGTACAAACCATGAAAAGAAATAATATTTCTCGCTATTTCAGTCGAGTAAAAACACTTATTCAAATGTAACATTAACCCACTACTTAGCCACAAAGAATAAACTCCAATCTTGGTGACAGGTGAAGCGTTCCTATTCCCCATGATCAAGTTTATCTTTTCGTGCTCCACGTCCTCACTTCTTCTTAGGCCCTGCAAATCAGAACATATATGAATACCACAACCTATATGAAGGACCCAAGAATTAGTATGCGGTGAGTTATTAGACAATATAATGTAAATAAATGCATGGGTAGGTTTGACCTTCCCATCCTTAACATCTTGCAGGTACATGGCGCAATTTTGTTTCCAGTGCCCCTTATCATGACAATAGAAGCATTCAGCATCCTTTGGGTTGGAAGAAGGAGTAACAGAACCACCTTTGGTTCCAATTGAAGAGGAGCCATCAAGAGACTTTCCCTTGGTACCCTTCAAAGGGAAGTTCGGAACTGATCGTAACAAGTAGGTAAGGAGTGCAGTATGATGTCAATAGCCAACTCCTCAGGGAAGTTCACATTCAACTTCAGCACACGGTCCACAAACCATTTCATTTTTTGCATGTGCCCCATGATGGGTTCACCATCCTTCATTTGGGTTTTTATCATGGATGAGATGATTTCATACCTCTCTTGACGAGCACACTGATGGTATCTTTCCATCAGGTCCATGTGCATCTCAAAAGGGTAAAAGTCCTCATAGGACTTCTGGAGTTCAGCTGTCACTGTGGCCAACATGATACATGCCACATTGGTAGCATCTCTCTCATGAGTCCTAAAGTCAGCGATCTCCTGTGGAGTAGCAGTAGACTCATCAATTTCTTTCAGCTCCTTGTCAAGGACATATTCCTTATCCTCATAATGTGTGACCATCATGATGTTCTTGATCCAATCATTAATGTTTGAACCATCAAAGATGACTCTCCTAGAAAGATTCATGAGAGAGAGGGAGCCTATTGGGTTTGAGCCTGAAGTAGCATTGTTGGAAGACATCGGAAAAAGAAGAAAGACAAGTTTAGATTAGATATAAAATCCTTAATAAGACACCCAAATGTAATATTAAGGCTAGGAATCAACACAATATTTTATAACTTGGAAGAGGGATGCCGTAATCCAAGCTATAAAACATTTGAAGGTAGGCGAATTATGATTCACCAATTTCCACCATGAAAAACGAAATAGGTATTAGGTTTTAATTGGATTGAAACTCTTAGATCTTTTCAGATTCATTGAACTTTTCAATGACATGTTTAAATCTCGATTTGTGCCCTCTCAAGTTTCTGACTGGGATGTCGAGGATCACAAACAATGTGTGAATAACCATGCAAATTAATTTGGTACCCTTAACTTTATCACCTAACCGATGTGTCGGTTAACCACACGCACTCCACCGATCTATGACAAACATTAAGTTACCATTTTCCACTCTTACTAGTCAATGTTAGTGTGTCGGTTAACCACTCACACTCCACCAACAACTTGGTAAGGCACAAAGTGTAATTTCATGGGTTTGCAACAAATTCATATTTTCCTAAAGTAACTAAGACTGGGAATTTACAAAAGGTTTAGTTACTGTATCATCATCATTATACTTTTAATGAGAATAATAGTCATTGTCCTACCCGTTCGGTTAACGACTCTCCACCAATCAAAGAAGTGGTGGGTGAGAGTGGACACCCATTAAGCTACCATTTTATAGGCAACAACCTTATACCCATTTTATAGACCGGCTTCGTGAATGAGGCCTACTAACGGTAAGACTGACTTAATCTTATATATATATATATATATATATATATATATATATATATATATATACATATATATATATATATATATTAATTTATAATACTATAAGTATAAGGGTTGAATTTTAAATTTTAAAACTCTAGGGTTTGGAATTAAAGTGTGTGTGAGACGTTACAAATTCCAAGACTTGAGGGCAAGTTTTGAAACTATTCAAGACTTTTTATTTCTATGACTTATAAGTTTTAATGGTTTTAAAGAAAAGATGTTTGGAATTCCATAACTTGAGGACAAGTTATGGAGTCCATTAATTTGCACTTAGATCAAGAATTACACTAACAAACAATTTGCAAATTATTCTTATGATCTACTAAAACTCACAAGCACGAACGTTCACATCAACAATTTCAAGAATCATATAAACATAATATAAAACCTGAAATTCTAATAATAAACTTTGAAAATGGGTTAGCATAATCATTACCACATCAAAAACAGGTTTTACAAGTCCAAAACAATTTAGGGTAATGATTCTAGTCCATTTCCAGCAACTAAACTCGAAAATCAGCACTCTAGGCCTCGTACTCGCCAAGTGCAAGAACCTACTTGACGACTAGGATGAGTTTACACTTGGACTCGTCGATTACCCCCATGGATTCAGCGAGTCTGTTTAATAGTGAGCAGATTTTCGACATTTTCAAGAAATTTGCATCAAGTATAATGAAAACACGCTTAGTCTCTAATACCACTGAAGGGTTTCGAGCATTCTAACACTCCTATGGTGTACATGCAACCCTAGAAACCTTGGATCTATGTTTTCTCTATTATACATGCAAATTTGATTTTCCAAGGTTTTCAACCTAACTAGAATGTTATGGGGTACTTATAATATAAAACATTTGTAGAATAACATACCAAATATAGTTACGGACTTAGACAGCTTTTCCAACAGAAGCAAGGGATGACTATTGTTTTAATTCAAATATTAAGTTGATCATTCAAAACATTATGCAATGAATAATGTGTAATCGGTATGGTTATTAAATAAAACGTGTTTTGTTTATATTCAAAAGTTTTGAGACCATATTGGATTCGATTATTCTTGTGTTTCATTTCGCATGTTTTGACTTCTCGAATAATAAGATTATTCAAACCATCCACAATCGATCATACATTGGAAGTAGGTATTGAGGCAAGACTGTCATGAATCCGTCTATAGATTGTCTAAGTGTTAGACATAGCACAAGTTTGCTGCAGTATTCATGAGTACTCTTGTAATAAGTTTTGATATTGGATTAAACCCACGCTCATCTGAATCACTTCATGGATTTTATCACGAGTCATTGTGAGACGATAATATCTTATATTCTTCAAAAAGAGAGATATGAGTTGTAGTTTACAAGTCGGTTGCACATTAATGATATGAAAACACATCAGTAACTTGGTGTTATAAAACGTATTATTGTGTGTGATTTGATGAGTAAATAAAGCAAGTATATGAGTCGAAATTTATCCGTTCCTTTTACCCTAAGAGGGAAAAAGCGGTATATGTAGGCCCCTTGATGATTTAGTGATGACAACCCTAAGCGCTTGGCCAAGCCTGGACTGATTTGATTTGTTCAATTAGTCAATCGTCATAAATCGGAAATTGGGAAACAACACATGAAAAGAGAGAATGATTATAATCCATGTCTCAGTTCATACGATATCTTGTAGAATGGAGGAATATATGATCCCGTATCTAATGGACGTGTCATTGACTATGTCAGAGTTCAACATCGGCTTTTGAGAGCTACGATTGTAGTCGGGTTTTGAAGTTGTACCTAAAATTTTAGTTATTAGACTTATCCACGTGGGAGACTGTTGGATTAGGTGTCTAAGCCCATAACTAGAATTGGTATGTACTTGACCTGAGAGTAGCATGGTCCATTTCGGGTTGCCTTCACCAGAACAATTTGACCGGATAGATATTTGAGAAAGAGGTTATTTGTGATTTATTAATATATTATAAGTATAATATATTAATTGAGAAGTCATATTATTTAATTAGTATTGATCAAGAATTAATTTGGAATTAATTTAGTGATCAAAAGAGACTAAGTAAATTAACGGGGACTAATTATGTAAATCAGTGAAACATATGGTTTGGGCTAATGATCTGTGATTAATTTGTAATGGGCTAAGCTTATGTGAAAGTCCATAAATGATTCTTCCAAATAAGTTATGGATCATAAGCCTAAGTGTAAGAATTAGAGCTACATGTAACTCTTCGAATTCTACACCATATATGTAACCTACTAAAGCCAAAAATCGGACCAAGGTTGGTTTTATTCTAAGAGATGGACGATTTTGTGTACTCCATAACCTCTATCATTATTCTCCATTTGTTCATGGTGTTTGTGACTTGTTTGAGGCATCACGCTTGAGGTGCTAAGCTCTTGAAAAGGGCAACAACTACAAGCTACAAATAAGAGGTATTTTTCTAACTAGTTTTATGATTCATGTACCAAATTTGTATGCTAGATAGGTTTTATGATTTGGATAATTTTGTTACATGTATAACTAGAGAAAACTTAGATCCAAAGCTATTAGGTTTGTATGTGCACCATAGGAGTGTTATAGTACACAAAACCCAACAAGAAGATCATGAAAATCCCCTGTGAAGTGAACTGAATTATCAAATAAAAATTATGATATAATAATGTATAATAACATATAATTTGACCATTTGAATGATGTCATAATGTATAATTACCTCCGAATGCAACACGTTGAACATACACTCCTTGCATCGAGTCATGGAGCATTTGAATGATTATTGTTATTGGTAACTCATGCCTGTTTGTTCTTATCCAATTGACAATATCGAGAATATCAATGAATTTAACATTGAAACATACTTTAGGGAAAAACATTCGTACCCATTTTGCAATGGGAATATTGTCAAGCCAGTCAAGATCATTCCAATTCACCTCATTTTGTAAGTTGTTCAAACACACTTAAGCATTTTGTACTTTGAGAAGAAATTCATAGATCGTTCTTAATCATAAATGTTTATTTTCCAGGTATTTAAATGTAGCATTGCCAAAAACCAATGGACACCAACAACGTTTATGGGGAATAGAACCTGCAAACAAAGAAATTAAATAGTCGTAAAATCAGTAACATCATTCAAAGAAATTAAACATAACTAACCATATCCACATCCTTCCATTTAGGATAGTCTCCAACACCATTTGCTACATTCCTAAAAAATGATTTTTTTTCGGGTTGCAAATTGAGTTCTTGATGGTATATCATCCACCTTGCGTTCGTCGGTCGTCTTTCCATGAGCAAGCCACTCCATGTAGCAATATGTTGTACATTTTAAGATAAAAATGTTACAATTATTTATATAAATTATCGTCTAAAAAATAGTTAAAATTAACGAATGTTACCGAAGAAATTAACCACCCAGAGTTAGTAACTGCAAGTAACCTTAAGCAAAACTCCACATCCAGTGGGAGTATATGCAGCTTGTGTGTAGTGTTAAGGTTGGAAGATATCATATTCCATTATTTCCAATAACCCAACGTACTAGCAGCATAAAGACTGTCTAACAGGAGCTGATTTGAAACATCATTACTCTTTTCATTCACAATGTCTTCATTTGCTTTTTTAGGACTCTCCACTCTTTTTTTCTCTTGGTTTGGTGATTTTCTTCAATTTTGGTGAGGATGGCATCTAAAAAATTAAAATGTTAAATAATTATCAATAACATTATATTTTATAAATACACCAAAATTTAAATGAGTTTTGTACCATTGTGAACGGCGTCCATAGATACCATGCAACACCCCTCTTTCGTTGCGGCCTAAAAATAGGAGTCACTGTTTTTTATGATGTTCACCCACGCCCGGTGACGGCTCAACATGCATAGGTGTACGCCAAACTTCCCCTCCAAAGAATGAGTAGATGTATCATCATACTCCAACTGTGTACCATGATAATATGCTTCTTCCTCCTCTTCATTTACCATGTCCTCCTCCTCTCCAAACCCTGCATCTAGCTCATCTTTTTTCTGTAATACACGGTCTACTTTAGAAGTTAAGTCAGCCATAAAGCCAATTAGACACTTCACCAATGCCTTTGTGCTTGTCTTCTTCTTCTTTACCGACCTTGTTGATGTGTCCTTTCACATATATGTTCTTTCTACTTCAGCTTGTTGCGAGGAAGAAGTATTTGTGGTAGTTTCAGTCGAAGATGCTTCCGACTTCTACTTCTTTCATTGAGGAGGCGAGCCAACAATAGGTGGACTATGTTACCATGGAGGATACTCTTCATGGTTAAGAGTCCAATTTACGTAGCGAATATAAAACGAATACATGAGCTCCATCATGTTTGCCATGACAACAATATGATGGTTGTTAGGCTGCAAAAATTAGATTGTTAGCTTAACATGAAAAAACATTGGACTTTGTAATTATATATAATTATAATATAAAAAGCATACCACAGACAGGTTGATTATTCGACGACATTCAACCCAAGATAAAGGTGTTTTACTTCTCCATGACCTGATTCTTGGCAATTATGTCGGCATGCGTATATAAAACTGGGTTACCTCTAGGATCGTCTCCAAAATCCATATCAATGGAAAAAAAAAAAGGTAAGTATAGTATAAACATGAAAATACAATAGTATTATATAGTAGAAACCGAAGTAGAATGTTAATATTGTATAAAAACAAAAGTGTGATAACTATTTGAATGAATTAGAAGCTAAACTTAAACAGAAGCATACAACTGGCAACGGTATACTTGTGTACTTTCATGGATTCGGGATTGGCCTGCTTGAATATTCTAAATTTTTATATTTTCTCAAACATTCCACACATCAACCCCGAAGAATAGGTTCAAAAATATGTACCCCATTCAAACATGCAATTTTCAATTTATTTATTATAATTATTATTGTATTCATACACAATTTTTAAATGTAATACCTATTCCAATCATCTATATCATCAACAATCTTGTATACTGCCACAGGAATGCCCATTTTAGCGTCCCGTCCATGGAGACCTTTCAACATAAAAACAAGTTGGATAAGAATTACAACATCTTCATCCAAAAGTGACAAATAATTTGGAGATAGAATGTAGTCTTATAAATCTTTCAGCCGCAAATGTGCATCTGTAATGTCTGGGAAAAACCGAACACGGAGATTTGAATTTGACCAGCCTCTTTCGTCATGGAGTAAATCCACATAAGGACCAACTCTTAAACCACAAATCAAAATATATTCAGTTTCACCAAAATCCAACTGTATCCCATGTATCTCAAAAAGAAACCTCCTCATTTCAAACACTTGTTGAGACCTTACTTCATGCAACATCATCAAATACACAAGTAAAGGGTCACCATGGGGAACATGCATTCCTGAGAATCTTCCAAACGGAAAAGCTTCAAATAATACTCTTTGCGATTGTGTTAGGCGCGGAAAATAGTCTTTAATGATCGTATCGACCATGTCTTTTAAAGTTAAATCTGCTTTTTGATTGAGATCATCATGATACAAAACATATACATTTAATTTAATATAAAATGTTAGTAATTGAAAATAAAAACAAGGTTTCAAAATTAATTTTCTAATTCAGTTTACGAAATAAATAGCAATGTAATTTTTATATAATAAATAGTTGAGATAAAAGGGTAGAAAAAAAGGGGGGGAAAGCCATTTAAGGTCATTTTGCGGAGACTAGAGGTCATTCTGTGGAGATCCCTCTGCGGAGTGACCTAGACCTCCGTGGAGACACATTTTTACCTTTTTGATTCTTTCCACGGTGACAATATGTCAATCTGCGGGGGTCCCTCTACGGAGTGACCTACCCCTCCGCGGAATGGATCTTCCCAAATTCAAAACCTGTTAATCCTAAAATCTAAATCTATACATGTTGAAGGTTATCAATTCCATTTTCGTAGCATTTGAATCCTAAATATATACAATATGACATTAATACAAAGAGGTAAATGCGAAAAATACCCAGGAGTCGTATCCATCGGCGAAAATATTGGGAAAACTGCGCTCCATCGGTGCCATATTTTACTGCTTAAAATCATGGTCGCCGGAGACACGATCGAAAATGGGAGGAAATGTCGAAGCTAGAAGAGTGATCGGGGGGACCAGTAGGGGACCAAAGAGGAGACCCATTTTTGTCAAAGAATGGAGGGGGGAAATTACGAAAATACCCCCTCTCCGCGGAGAAATCATCATTCTGCGGAGCCCGTAGAGAGTCCTCCGCGGCATGCATGTCTATAGCCAGAAATGTCTCTTTTTGTGACTAAATTTTGAAATACCCCCTAAAAAATGACTATAGCCGGTTTTTCCCATAGTTCATACGGTTTCGGATAATCTACACATTTAGTCACTGTCTTCTTCTATGTATTTAATCTCTATCTATTTTTATACACACCATCACTATGGTACTTTTTTGTGGTTTTACATCATTAGCAAACATGAAATGACCATATTATACTTGTCTTTTTTTATATCATATTTATTTAAAGATTTACGTTCCACCCCTCTTACTCCCACTCCCATACTACTCCAAAAGTCCCATCATTCACGTACTTTTCATTGCCCGCTTATTGTTTCCATCGTCGATGAAAACATCTATAACTAGACCTGGCAAAATCTGGCATGACACGACAATCTGACATGGACCCGACACGAAGTTAGCGGGTTAGAGTCAGAGATTTGGACCCGTTTATGTACACAGGTTGACACGACACGACACGATAATTAAACAGGGTGGGTTAGGGTCAAAACTTTCAACTCAAAGATGACTCAAAGATGACTCGTTTAATATTATATATATATATATATATATATATATATATATATATCATATTTTTATAGATATTTTCAATATTATACATTTGTAGTTGCCAAATTCAAGAACTAAAAATAAACTTCAAAAGTTCAAACTGATTTAATTTTACTCTTCCTCACCACCTATCTGATCTCATTTGCTTCCTAACTCTAACTCATTCCATTTTGCATTCTAAACTTACTACTACCTTCGTCCCATATTTATTGTCCAATTTTGACTTTTGAGGTCTTTATTCTTCAAATTTAACCTTAAATATTTTTGTTTTTGATATATAACACTTAATGAAAAATATATGACTGGATTGTTATAAAATATGATCAAATAACAAGATAAGTTATAGAGTAAAGAAAGACATGAGAGTAGAGAGAACTTTTATTCCAATACTTGTGATGAAATCATCAAACTTTACAATACATAATATTCACTATTTATACTAGACAAAGAAGATGAAAAGTGATGTATGATATGAATGCTCATTATAGTGGTGCATAACTACACTCATAAAACACATAATAATGTTTGCTATAATGTTCACTAATTATGGAGAGTAATGGGGGAATATGGAGAATCCAGTAGTCATTCACTAAATAATAATTCATAACACTCCCCCTTGAATGACGATTGTATCATGCCTTATTAAAACCTTAATCGGTAAAACCTCATGTGAAAAACCCTTTATTAAGGAAAAAGAGTACATGATTACTAATAGATATTGGAAACAATTGCCTCGTTAAAAACCTTGCTAAGAAAACCCAGTGGGAAAAACATAGCTAAGGAAAAGAGTACAATATGTTTTCAACTCCCCCTGATTAGCACATCACTTGATTCTCTTGAAGCACCGCATAACAATGTTTCGTACCATCTTTTCAGTTTCGATGTAAGAAGTGCTTTAGTAAACCAATCAGGAAAATTGTTACTGGATTGAATTTTCTAGATGTTGATGCCACACTCTTTTTGAAGATCATGAGTGAAAAAAAAAACTTTGGTGATATATGCTTGGTTCTGTCTCCTTTTATAAATCCTTCCTTGAATGGAGTTATACAAGTTGTATTATCTTCATATAGTATGGTTGGAACATCCATGTTAGAAGTTAGACCACAATTCTTGCAAATGTATTGAGTTAAATTTCTTAACCATATACATTCATGACTTGCCTTATAAATTGCTATAATCTCTGCATGGTTAGAATAAGTAGCAACTAAAGTTTGTTTAACAAAATGACAAGAAATTACATTACCTCTACAAGTGAACAAATAACCTGTTTGGGATCGAGCTTTATGTGGATCAGATAAATATCCAACATCTCGAAGATATCAAAGAGTGTGTTTGACTCTATTCCATTATCTTCTTGTTGGACAAGAGCTATATCTTGCTAATAAGTTTACGACAAAAGATTTATCAGGTCATGTATTAATAGTAAGATATATTAGTGCACCAATAGCACTAAGATAGTTCTTCAAGAACAGGAAGATTTTCATGTTTTTTATGATGCTGAAATTGGTCCTTTTTGGCATCTAAGTGCCTTACCACCTTCGGGTTACTCATGGATGTGAGTTATTCATATAAAACCTTTTAGCACATTTTCTAGATATTAATGTACAAAAACTCCATGTTTGTGTGCTTAATTTGAAGACCCAAATAGAATTTCATCTTACCAAGAGCATTCATTTCAAAAGTTTCTTTCAAACAAGAAGTGACCTTTTCCAATTCTCTAGGAGTTCCAGTTATGTTCAGATCATCTATAATAACATCAATTATGATAAATTCTTATATGGATCTTTTTATGAATACACATGGGCTTAATTTTATAGCACTCTTTCAACGGAAATGTAATAAAACAATTGAAGCACATACGGCCAAATTGTTTCAATCTATACAAAGATTTATTTAATTTTACCAAATATACTTCACGAGAATTAGAAGTTTGTGCTTTTGGCACCTTAAACCCTTCTGGGATTTTCATATAAATATCATTTTCTAGTGAACAATATAAATAACGGTAAATACATCCATTAGACACATCTCCAGTTTTGCATATGTTGTTAAACTTATAAAATAACTGAATGTAATTGCATCAACTACCAGAGAATACATTTCTTCATAATCAATTTCGGGCCTGTGGGTAAAACCTTGTGCAATAAGTATTGCTTTATATCTCACAACTTCATTTTTTCTCGTTTATTTTGCGCACAAATACTCATCTGTGTCCCACTGTTCTTACTATGTTTGGTGTACGGACTACAAGTCCAATAACTTTCCGTTGAGTAAGAGAATTGAGCTCTTTATTTATTTCATCTTTCCATTTTGGCCAATATTTTCTATTTATACATTTCTCAATAGATTTAGGTTCAAGATCCTCATTTTCTTTATAATCGCGCACGGAACATGATATGAAAAATTATCATCGACGTCTATCTTATTTCGGTTCCATCTTATTTCTGTCATGACATAATTTATTGAGATCTTATCATTTTCATTTTTTCAGGTACCTTATATTCTTTTGTTATGTCATTGGGCTCTTCTAGAGCTTCATTAATCTTTTCAAGAGATTTTATTTTCTCTTTTGGACCATCAATTGTATTTGCTCCATTTCATTTTTGAGGATTTTTATCTTTGGAACCGGTTGATCTTCCACGCTTCAGGCGTGCCTAAGATTCATTTGCAGTTGTATTTTTTCTTCTAGGATATCAATTCTAACTGGAGTATGTATAGCTAGTACATGAGACATTGTTACTCACTTAGGGTCAGTAAATGCTTCTGGCAATTGATTTGCTATATTTTGTAAAGGAATTATCATTTTTATTTCAAGTTCACATTGACTTGAACGAGGATCTAAAACTGAAAGTGATAATTCCTTTCAAGAGATTTTATATTCCAGCTTCTTTATTTCTCCCCCTAATGTTGGAAAATATGATTCATCAAAATATTAATCATCAAATATAGTTGTAAATAAATCTCTAGTTGATGATTATAAATTTTTTACTATAGATGGAGATTCATAACCAACATAAATTCTCATTCTTCTTGAGGGCCCATTTTTGTGAAGTGAGGTGGAGAAATGTGTACATAAATTGTACATCCAAACATCCTTGGATGGTAAATATTTGGTTTCTGACCGCAAACCAGTTGAATAGGGGAGAACTCATGATAACTAGTTGACATTATGCATATAAGTGATGTTGCATGTAACATTTCATGCCCTTATGTTGATTAGAAAGTTTATAATGCATTAGTAATGGTCTTGCAACTAATTAAAGGTGTTTGATTAATTAATCAATTAGACCATTTTCCGTACGAACATGTGTAACAGGATGTTCGATCCAATCGACATGCAATAATCATTAATAGCTTGCAATGAAAATTTTGCAGCATTGTCAAGTCGAATTATCTTAATTAGGTAATCGTGGAAATGTGCCCTTAGGCTGATTATTTATGCAAGTAATATTGCAAAAACCAAATTACAGCTAGACAACAAGCACACATGTGACCATCTAGTTGACTCATCAATTAAAACCATAAAATATCTAAATGGTCCACATGGTAGTTGAATTGGTCCACACATATCCCTTTGGTTTTTTTCTAAAACTACAACTTTCATACCCAACTTTGTTCAATGATGGATGGGAAATTAATATTCCTTGGGAGTATGCAACACAAGACAATTCATTATCTTGAAAAATCTTCTAGTTTTTCAAGGAATGACCACTTGAAGTTTCATTCATTCTACATACCATAATTGATCCGAGATGGTCCAACCGGTCATGACAAACTTTGAAGGTATTATCATACCTTTTATTTTCAATATCATGAGATTCAATCATTCTAATATTTGTATAAAACAATCTAGAGAATAATACAGGTAATTTTTTTTAAAAGACTTTTCTTACCTGATATTATTTTTGTAATATCGAGATAATTTTTATTACCATCATTTTTTGTTTTAATATGATATTCGTTACACCGAATATCCTTAAAACATAATAAATTTCTTGATGATTTTAATGAAAATAATGCATCACCAATTGTAATTATTTTCACTTGTGGTAATACTATATTCGCTCTTTCGGAGCCTTCAATCTTGGATTTAGACGAAAATAATGCATCACTAATTTGTAATTAGTGTCCCTTGTTGTAATATTATATTCACTCTTCCGGAGCCTTCAATCATTTTTGCATTACCTGTTATTATATTAACATTTGCTTCTCTAATTGATAAGTAAGCAAAATACTTTTCATTATTAAAAATGTTATGTGTTATTGCAGTGTCTGCAAGAAATATATCTTCATTATTTCTTTTGCGAATATCCATAGTTCTTTTCAATATATAAATAAAACAAAAGAAACATTCAACTTAGAGAAATAAATTCATATTTTATTTCATTGATAAGATTTTGATGGCATCATTTCTCACAATATGAATATGACATAAAAACATAATAAATGACATGAAACAAAACTACACATTATTCTTCAATCACAATCCATATCACCACTTGTCCCTTCTGGGTAGACAAGAAAATCGACAACATCTAAATGTGTCATTTCTGGTTGATCTTCATGAATATCATTTTTAATAAAAAAATTTTGATATTTTTCTTTATATTTTAGAGAATCTTGATAAAGATCAACAAAATGTTTTGGTAAGTGGCATGTACAAGACCAATGATCGGTCATTCCACATTAGTGATAAACATTTTCAACCTTTTTTTTTTTTGCCTTGACCACGTTTATCATTAGGATGTGAATTTTTGTTATTTTCCAACTTCTGGTGCTTACTTGTAATCTTGTTATTTTTATGATAATTATGATAACATCCACGACATCAGTTAGACCCATGACTATTATGATTATATAATATGATGTTGCATTCACTTCAAGGAATGCACTAGAACCGGTCAGGATTGATTGGTGATTTTTCATCAATAACTCATTGTTTTCTTTAGCCATAAGTAGACATGAGATAAAATTCATATTTATTTTAAACCTTTCTCATGATATTGCTACTGCAGGAGCATGTTAGTAGTATGAAAACTAGAGAAAGTTTTCTCTAGCATTGTTTTCCATAATGAAAATAGAAATCAAAATAAAGACTTGTATGTTAAGGAATTGTTAGCTAAGAAATTCCATAAAATAAGTTGTAAGCATTGTACATGTAAAATTATAAAAAATACATACCTGAAATTGACAAGAACAATAAGGAGTTAGAGCTCTATGGTAGAGTTGTGCTGATAACATGTTATAAAATATGATCAAATAACAAGATAAGTTATAGAGTAAAGAAAGACATGAGAGTGGAGAGAACTTTTATTCCAATACTTGTGATGAAATCATCAAACTTTACAATACATAATATTCACTATTTATACTAGACAAAGAAGATGAAAGGTGATGTATGATATGAATGCTCATTATAGTGGTGCATAACTACACTCATAAAACACATAATAATGTTTGCTATAATGTTCACTAATTATGGAGAGTAATGAGGGAATATGGAGAATCCAATAGTCATTCACTAAATAATAATTCATAACATGGATTGTGTTTTAAATGTCTTTTCATTGTTATAAGTTTTATCAAGTAATTTATAACACAAATAAAAATATTTAAGATCAAAGTAGAAAAAATAAAAACTTCAAAGTCAATAATGAACAATAAATATGGGTCGAAGGGAGTAAATTTTTTTTTTCCGTTCGACCTCCCAACTCCAAAATTTCACATTTTCATTTTTTTTCCTCTATGACTCTTACTTTTCAATATTTAAAATGTTTGAATCTGACATGACACAACATATTTATAAGGTTTAAACCTTAACCCGAAACCCGACACGAAATCAACACAAAAATAAACGGGTTGACACGACACGAAACGATAATTAAACAGGTCGGGTTAGGTTCAAGCACTCTCAACCCGTTTAATGTCTTGACACGGCACAAATATGGATGTCAAAACGTCCCGTGGGGGCCCCGTCCCGTTTGGGGGATTTTTTTAAAAAAAATCGGGGGCGGGGATGGGGGGCAGGTGCGTGGGCAAGGTTAACCCCCGTTTTAATTTCGGGGGCGGGGGCGAGGGTAGGCAATCCCGTCCCGAAACACTCATGGGGACCCTGTTAATAAATTACACTAATATTTACATATATTAATTATATAAATATAATAACCTATAACATGATTTTGAGCTTCTAAAATTCATATATAAAAAAAAAAAAAAAAAAAAAAAAAAAAAAAAAAAACATGTTTTTAAATTGTTAGTATAATATTTTTAAGATGCAATCATTTTTTTATTTTTAAAATGTAAAATTCTACTATAAATAATTATTTGTTATCTAAAAAATAGTTTATTTTAGCGTAAATAACAACTTTTTTTTAATAAAAAACAATACAAACGGAAATCAATCGGGGGCAGGGGAACGGAGGCAAGGGTAATACAGGGGATTCGGGGGCGGGGACGGGGGTAAGAAGGCTGAACATTACGGGGGCGGGGACGAGAACGGGGGAACAAGGAAATTTCAGGGGCGGAGGCGGGAGATGCACTCCACGTCCCGTTTACCCTCGTTGACATCCCTAGGCAGAAATCCTGACACGGCACGACACGTTTGCCAGGTCTATCTGCAACCCAACCACCCTTGTTGTTCAACAAATCCCGAGTTTGAAAACCAAACTTAGCAATTAAAATTGAAATCCAAAATCAAAGAATCTAAAGAACCTACAAAAGACCAACTACAACAACCAAAGAATTTGAAGAAATGGCATACATGAACCTGCAACATTCAATCCCACAACCAAACAAAATCAATTTTGAGATAAAAAAAAAAAAAAAAAATCACTAGAGGGAAGGGATAAATCTAGAATACATTTGGAATACAAAAGCGTTAAACCACAAGATCTACAATAAATCTATAATACAATGGGAATACAAAAACATTAAATCCCAAGGTTCGAGATGGCATTGAGTTTTTTTTAAAACAATAGTTTTGTAAAATCACTAAAACCCGAAATACTTTTCACATAAATGTAAATATTTTGGGGGCATCAAATGAACTACTTGAAGTGGACATTCTGAACATAAATTAAAAAAAAAAAAAAAAAAAAAAAAAAAAAAAAAAGTTATCAATTTGTGAAAATAAGGAATACAACAACAAGAAGAGGCACCAAAAAAGTGAATGGGTTACGTTTTAGGTTGATTTCATTGTGATTTCAAAGTTATTTTTTAGGCTACTTCAACAAATTATCAATATTTAAAAATCATAAAATACTTTTGTGACCCCGGTTCTTAAGTTGAGTGAATGTATTTCTAAGCGGAAACAAAAGTGGAGTAAAAAAAAAGGGAGTGAGATAGATAGATAGAGAGAATGGATTTCTAAGCGGAAACAAAAGTGATGTAAAATAAAGTGGGTGTGAGATAGATATAGAGAGAGAAAGAATATATATATATATATATATATATATATATATATATATATATATATATATATATATATATATATATATATATATATATATATATATATATATATATGTGTGTGTGTGTGTGTGTGTGTCCGTGTATATGTGTAAATTCATAACTATTGGAGATCTTAGCATAAAATGTTTAAAACGTTTCCTTTTACTCAATCAAGGCTTCAGTTGGCTGGGATTTAGAAGCAACTACGTTGAAATATAGGTATTTGAGCTTTATAATTAAACATATAATTAAAACCCAACATCCTTAGGAAGAGTACTAATGGTTAAAAAAAAAAAAAAAAAAATCTTTCTATTTTTACCTGTTACCCTTCTTCTCCTTTTACTGTATGTTTTTATTAATTTGTTTTTCCCCTTATTTCCCATTATTTCTTCAATTCGGTAGAGGACAATGGCAACTCACCCTCCCAACTAAACATCCATGTTCTTTAAATGTAGTGCCTACGTACGTAATTCAGTGTTTGTCCACGCAATATTAAATAAAATAACGTAGTTACCCCACTCGCTCTGACTATCTAACCACTAAAAAAACAATATTACTTCATAAACAAAATGCGTATGTCTATAAATTGTATCAAACAATTTCCAAGCCAATTTACAAAAGCTACGACCTACACCTAACCCATCAAACATAACGAATATCTCAATATTATGACTGTTAAGCTTTCAACTCTTACCATTCATTCTGTCCCTTCTATTCATTCAAACATATACATTCCAAAAAAAAAAACAAACACCTATATAACCCATGCAACGCATACACTAGTTAGGTATAAAGGGGTAAGAGAAGTTTGGAGGTGGTCGGATTATGGTGGGATAAGATGTTGGAGAGAGAGAGAGAGAGAGAGAGAGAGAGAGAGAGAGAGAGAGAGAGAGAGAGAGAGAGAGAGAGAGAGAGAGAGAGAGAGAGAGAGAGAGAGAGAGAGAGAGAGAGAGAGAGAGAGAGAGAGATGAATAAGGAAATTCCGGGGGCGGGGGGGCAGGGACGGGGGAACAAGGAAATTTCGGGAGCGGGGGTGAGGGATGTACTCCCCGTCCCGTTTGCCCCCGTTGACATCCCTATCTAGAATCGACATTCAAACTTTTAGATTGTTTAGACCAGTCGGAGTGCATCTCTACCACATCCTACGGTGATCTGTCACTATAGTGGTACGGTGAACATGACATTGTCCAGTGAGTGAAGATGTGCCGTGCGGTAAGGCCACTGCATGTGAAACCTATGTTCCACATTTTTTTGAACGTTCTTTAACTAGTAATTTTCAATTTATTTATTTATTATTTTATTCCTCTCTTATAAATAAATACTTACACTTTACTTTAAAACTACAAAACAAACACCAAACACCAAACACCAAACAGTGTTATGTACTTTTGATTTACAATTTAAAAATGTATTTATCATCATCGACTTCGTTGGATACATTGGTGTTGGGGAAACGACTTTTATCAGGGAAATTATGCAAATAACACTCGCTTGTCTACAAGAAAATTAAGCCAAAAGTCCGTTTTTAAAAATTAGAAATCCTCTTTTACGGAGAAGTTGTGAAGTTGGGCACAATCAACTTGTGAATGAATACTTTAACGATGATGCAGTCTATGCTAAAAAAAAGTTCAGACGTCGGTTCCAGGATGAGGAAATAATTGTTTCTATGGATTATTGATGATATAAACATTCAATTTCCATATTTTAAGCATAGAATTTATGCAAGAGGACATAAAGTTATCTCTACACTTCAAAAATATAAAATTCCAATTGTCAACTAGCATTCGGCATAGGACCAGACTCATGGGACAAGTATTTGAGGATGTCAGAGCAAACAACATGAAAATGTCTATACAAGTTTGTTAAAGTTGTGATTATCCTCTATCATGATCGTTATTTATATAGGCCTACAAATAGCGACATCCACTAAATGCACACAACACATGAAAACAAGCATGGGTTCCTTAGAATGCTCGGTAGTATTGACTGTTGAGGGTGGTCAATGTGCCCTAGTGTGTGGCGCGGTTAATGTATGCGAGGTGATTAGAATCAACTGACGATAAGTTTAGAGTAGTGGTGTCCTATGATATTTAGATATGGAATGTATTTTTTGGTGCAACGGGTTCCAACAACAACGTCAATGTTCTAATCACCGATATTCAACGACATCTACTTTGCGAAGTTGTACGCCAGATTTTAGTAAAAAAACAGTTTTCTCAAAATTTCGTAATTTTTTTTATAATACCCATCTTTTCATATAGAGAATTAGCATAAAATATAGACATTAGTTTACAAATATCACTTCTAATAGAAGTGAAGTACACAAGACACAATTTTCACATAACATAGTCCAATTAAATGGTCACAAAATATCACTAGTCATACCAACATTAGGAATACAAAGTTACCATTGTTCAAAAAAAAAAAAAACTCCCATTAGTGTTTCGCTTCATGCTAATCCTATTCATCTATGCTCTTCTCAAATGTATCCAATCTGGGTTAAGTGTATATTACTTCACTCAGGAACATGGAACACGTGTCATAAAAGTGACACATGAGACAAGATTGTCATGTGATTACACGAACTTTAGGAAAATGTTATACACTAATAATTAAACATTTGATAACCAAAGTATTTTATTCCCAAAGTAAATATATAAACTATGCAAATGTTATGCATGTTTTTAGTCACAAGGAAATGCAAGGAACCGATGAACTATGGTTTAGTCCCTACAAGGGGACCCCAAAGGTACCTTGAGAGTAGAACAAAACTTTCCTCAATTTTTTACTTCGCTCCCAACGTTGACATCTTTTCTGGAATTCCACCAAATAAACCTTAATGTACGTTGAGGGTATAACATATCACCGTAATCTGGTACTTCACTCTCAAGGTTTCCATTGGAGTTCGACCAAATGAAACGAAATGTACCTTGAGGGTGGAACATATCACACTTCAATCTAGTACTTTCTGAAACACCCTATTTTCACCCATCCGTAGAATCCAATATAAACCGTCGTTTATAAAATTCGAAGTAGAAATATATTACTCTTTAACCCAAGTAATCATCATAAACATGTAGGAAACGTCCATAAGATTTCCGTAGATACATAGAATGCGTAAATCTGACTTCATATGAAGAAGTTATGCTTCTTCGATGTTTCGCGATTCGACCGATACGGTTCGCTTATAGTAAAAAGTGAATTTTTGATAAATTACTTATTAGCATAAGCAATAGAAACAAAAGTTCTAGGAGTCATTAAACCGAGAGTGTGCAAATCTGATTTCGTGAGAGGAAGTTATGATTTTTTGAAGTTTCAGCGTGACAGTGCAAGCATAGATACTAAGTCTTAGATCGATAGATTATTAGGTAAAATAATTTAAATGAGATTTGAAGATCTCGTCGATATGATTCCATTAATATAAAGATAGTATGAAATGGAGTCCGTATATAGGAGTTATGCTTTCTGCAACAACTTCTAAAACTCTAAGCCTATCAAAAATATAAAATTTGATAGAGTGAGAACTAGCTGTTGGGACCTAAAGGAAAGTTGTAGATCTCGCCGAGTGATTTCCGAAAATATAAAGAACGTAAAAAATAGGTATCATATGAAGAAGTTATGCCATTTTGAAAATCAAGAAGAAACGCGCACGCGAAGTGTGCAACGCGCATGATGACGTGGCACCTCGAGAAAGCGCCACGTGGTCTGGTCGGGGAAGCCCTTTCTTTCGAGACATAGTGACGTAGTTCCGCAAGATTTTGACATGTGGCGCCATAGGAGGCGGTGAGCTACACCACCAATATTGCGAGATTCTGCAAAATTCTGACACGTGGCATGCTTGTAGCACCTTCTAGAAGGTGGTAAGGTATACCACCAATATCGCGACACATGGCAAACAACCAGAGGAGCCACCCAAGTGCTTGTGCGTGACACGCCTGCTCGACAAGCTATATGTAATCTTGTTTCCTTGCTCATTTTTTACACCTTTTCTCCTTAAACGTTCAAAATTCTTTAAAATCGACTTTAAGAGTTTTTGAGGGTCAGTTGCGGAGCTTTGGAGCATCTGAGAGCCCGATTAAATATAAGCTTTCGGTATCAGGATTTTGTTTGCATAATTTCCTGATATTCGTTAAAACATTTGTAAGTTAAGCTACACTCTTCTAGTTTCAATGTAACTTATATTTATAGTCATAAGAAGTTATTATGGACCTATAAATAAGATTTATTAGTAATTTCAATTCATAATATTGATTGATTTACTACTCTAGAGGTGTCTAGAATGGTCACGTTGGCTTTGTTGTTGGATTTTAAAAAGGTTATCCGCCGAAATGGTCCTGCTTCCTAATTGTCCGGCCTGGCTGATCCTTATTTGATAGAACTCTCGGTATTCATTGGGATTAGTGATAGGTCTATCCTGATGGGTTTTCTATGTTATAAAAATGTATGTGGTGGAAAAGCACTTAAACCCTTAAGTTCACATGCAACCTAGAAAGGATCTATGTTTTCTCTATTGATAGCAATAACCTATGAATATCAAGAAACCCTAGAGAAAGACTATGAAAATCAAAATTAAAATAAAGATTAGTGTTACATAAATTTTTGATTATTATAGAAAATAATCAAATAAAACCCTCTTGAAGTTCCCTGGAAAGCAAGCACCAAAAGGATGATGCCTATAATGGCTCACACCCAAAACCAAAAACCCTTGAATGAGGAGGAGAGAGGGGATATGAATGGAATTTCATTCCTATGCCTTTAGGTAATGTGGTAAATGGAAATTGAAAGCCAAGGGATACTATTTATATTTTTTGTAACTTGCAGGCAAATCAAGATTCGAATTGATTAAATAATAAATTTAATCATAATTCAAGTATTCTTTCCTTTTATGCAACTAGGAGGCTTCCAGAAACCCTAGGAACCCCTCCAAAACCATCTCACCATGGAGGGTTCTATAATTAGTTCTTTTGTTTAACTATTGAACAATTGCAATTCACCCCTTGCACCTTTAATTAATTCCAATCAATCCCGAATTAATTCCAGATTAATTATGATCAAGAATTAATGAATTCTAATTGATTTTACATTAATTTATTAATCATATAAATTAAAAAATCAACTATTTAACAACTGATCTCATATTAATTTATTAATCACATAAATTAACAAATCAATTGTCTATTTCGAAGTAGCATATTAATCACATAATATATTAACAAACCATTTTCCCATAATTTCCAATTACTTTGTTAATCATATAAGAATATAATAAATTATAATTCTCTCTCCTAATTTAATTTCAAGCAATTTCTGGTCCTGTGGGCAACACACAAAGGATTTTGCTTTTAATTACAAGAATATACCAATTTAGTTACTAGCTTAGACACCTTAATCCAACAATCTCTCACTTGGATAAGTCTATAACTACAATTGCAAGTATGTACCATGAACAAAACTACAAATTGTGCTTTCCAAAACCATTGTCGACTCTGATTCAAATCAAACTTTAACCCTAAGATAAGTGATCAACTATTCGTTAATTCTAGAAGATATCATATGAACTGAGTCATAGATTAAATGACCAACCTCATGTTTATTTGTTCTGTTTCCCGATTTCCCGATTTGTGATCAATTTAGACTACAAAATCGAACGCATCAATTTAGTCAGGACCAGGCGCTTCGTTTTTCATAAATCAACTCAAATCACCGAGGGGCCCATATATATCACTTTTCCTTATTCAGGCAAAAGGAACGAACCACATTAACTATACAGTCATACAATTTACATATCAAATCATACATGGAATAACCGTTTATAACATCCGGTTAAGAGATGAGTTTGAGTAAACCAAATGAACAACTGATCTGTAAACTATCAACTATATATCTCTGCTTTAAGAATAGAAGATATTATCATCTTAGAATTACTCGTGATTTAATCCATGAAGTAATCTCTAAACGTGGGCTTATCCAATACTTAAAATCCCTATTTTCAAAGTACTCATGAATATTGTAGCAATTCCAATTGCAATGTATTAACCTTAATCGACAATCTATAATCAATTCATGATTATCTTAATTCACTACATACTTCCAAAAGTATGAACAACTATGAAATTTTGAATAATATTAAAATTACCCAGGGAAGTAAAACATGCAAAGTCAAACAAAATAATAAATTAATTAACTATGGCATTATACCTATTGATTATAAATAAATCCTTAATATTTCATCACCATAAAAATTACGAATTTTTTCATTGTATATTTTTTCGAGTAATCAACTAACCACTTGAATTAGATAACATCGGTCATGTCATGTCATGAACATGCATACTATACCTCTCGATGGTCCTTCCTTTATAAATAAATCATTATCCTTTTTGGTTGAGTCTTGAAACTCTCAATATCAATACGACTCTCACTGATTTCTTGGCATATAAGTTTTCTCTTAAGAAACATTCCTTGACGAGCTAACACCAATATTCAAAAGTTTGTGCGGATTTCCGACAAGAAAACACTTCATAGAATAGGCCTCAGTTTATCTTTTGTATCTTGATCAACTATAACATCACAACTCCAATTCTAAATGTGCTAGAGTATGAAAACATTATCACTCCACATATTATGAGTTTTTGTTATCCTTCTTAGTTTTGAGATGAGTTTCAAGATACAATTCATAGTTACTAGAGCATGGCTCTAAAACTAAATTTGGTATGAAGCATGAGTCATCTATGATCGAACCATTTCCATCAATGTTCGATTCCTCTTCTTAGTCATATAATTGCACTAAGATCTTCTTAAAGGATTAATTGTGGTACAATTCCACAATTAGTAAGATGATCATAAAACATGATACTGAAACACTATCTTTTCTTTTCAAATTGGAGAATCTTTTATATTTATGCTTAATAGATTCTTCCAATCGTTCTGATACTCATGAACTTTTCAAAAGTATTAGAGCTCTATTTAATATTACAAACACAATCATATTTACTAATGCATAATTGAATCATGACGAATAAAGTTATCATCCCTTGTGGTCGATTTGAGGAGTCCTTATCAACATGTACAAGATCCATTAGTCATTCACTTGCCTCACAAAAACATGTTAGTAATGATTTAAGTCATAATTTTGTAATGAACAAGACTCTTATAAATAATATAATTCGAATTCTAAGACACCAAATCTCTGTCCAGTTGGTGATGAGATTTCTTTTCACTTGGTCAATTATGACAATATCACAAGTGATATTTGTAGCATTCGAATCCGTGAGGTACTTAAATTATTAAATTATTGCAATTTGGGAGGAGGTATCACGACGTGAGCCATAATGGTCATGACGTGAGTCACCTTTGACCATTTGCCTCTCATTCTTGATCCTCACGACGTGAGCATGAGGCCTGATGACCCAAAACCCTAATTTTCAAGTATTCAATGGAATGAGAGAGCTAGGTTTGCCCATCCTCAGCCTCTGTCACTCTCTAGCCTCCTGAAAATCCTATATTCTACCTCTTTGGGAATTTTGGCAATTTTTGGAGACCTTAAAGAGCTTATTTGGTGGTTTTTGGTCCATTGAAGTGGAAGAGGACTCTTGTGGTGCTTCATTTTGGAAATCTAGCTTCTATGTCTTGGTTTTGCTGAGATTTCGGACCTCTCTAAGTCATAAAGCTCTTCGCTTTTTGCCTTTTGCATGATAGATGTAGATTGTGGAAGCTTTCCATGCATGGTTAGGTGGTGTAGCATGCATGGGATCCATAAAGTTGGCAACTTTATGGATCATTGAGACATCTTCTGAATATGAGGCTTTAGATTTGAGTTTTGGTGTTGGTTTTAGACTCCAAGCACGAGTCTTGATCTTATTACCTTTCTTTTGACCTAGTTAGTATCTAAGTCATGCATTGGAAAAGCATGATTAAAAAACTACAATTTTTTATAGTCCTTAGGGTCGAGGATGGTCCTCTCCAAGGTCCCAATGAATGTCTTAAAGGATTAAGAGCTTAATGCTCAAAGTTGGTCAAAACAAATCTCACGATTTTCATTTTTAAACAAGTACTACAAGTATAAAAATTGTTCCAAAACCATCACAATGTATAACTATCACATCATCAGAGTACAATATCAAAATTCGGAAATAACGTGAGAGAATGTTGTGCCATCACGTCGGACCCTTCCCCTTAGTACCGGAAGTACCTAAAACCATAAACATAATCTATAAGCGAACGCCTAGTAAGTTTTTCCCAAAGTACCACATACCAACATACAAATTAATGCTATGATCCAAATCATAGTCTTACGTATAATTCTTGCCGAGGGCCAAATCTCGGTCTTCCATACAATTTTCCAGGGCCAAATCCTGGTCTTTCATGCAATTGTCAGGGGCCAGATCCTGGTCGTTCTTGCAACTGTCAGGGTCCAGATTCTAGTCTTTCATACACATGTCACACAAGTAATTTTTATCCTATAATACAAATAATGGGCCAGCCTTGGTGCCTTCGACCCATTGATATGGTGAGAAAACTCACCTCAATCTGCTGGAAACACAAAAACACTCGTCTGCTTAACAGAAAAGTCCTACACTATCACAAACAAATAGCCCTAGTCAACGTTAGTTCATAATCTGAAAACATGGGCCTAAACCCTAAGTCCAGACTCCTAATATAAGGGCCCAATTGCCTTTACCATAATGGGCCTAACCATTCTTGGCCCAAACGAAATAACGAGCTCCAAGGCCCACAAAGGTTGTAGCACCTGGTTCTTTGTATGTATTCTGTTATTAAATCTTCTTGTATTTTCGCATTTTTAGCCTTGGACTCGGCGAGTCGAAGGACGGACTCACCGAGTAGAAGCAGGTTGAGGCGTGGGGTTTAAGCTGCGGACTCGGCGAGTCGGGTCCTAGACTCGGCGAGTAGCCGCTGTTTGGACAAAAACCCTAATCCAGGGGTTTGCACCCTATTTAAACAACCTTATGCAGCCTCCTTTCCCCCTTTATGCTCCCAAACACTCCTCATAGCAAACCCTAGCCGTTTTTGAGAAGATCCAAGGCTTTTTGAGTGATTCTTGTGAGTTTTGACCTCAAGGAAGAAGGAAGAGCATATAAGGATCAAGAGGGGACTGAAGGATTCGAGTTTGGTTCATCATTTGCAGTCTTTGGAAGGTATAAAGTCTGAAACTTGCTCATTCATTTGTTAGATCCCTCTTTGAGGTGATTTAGGGCTTTTATAAGCCATTTTTGGTAGCCAACCATGTTTGCAAACATGGTTGGGGGTTTAGGCTTCTGTATAATGTCATTTTATGAGTCACAAGTCAGATTTAGATTGCTTTTGCACCAAGGAACGCCCCATGCAACAAAAGAACCATTTTAGAGCCTTTTAAGCTCTAATGTCCCATGCATGCATGTAAAGTTTGTAACTTTACGTGCTAGATCGAGTTTAGGGGCCTGGATCTATCATTTGGTTAAGTGTTGTACATCAGAAATCGGAGTTCTTAGTGAGGGATGAGACCAACTCGGCGAGTCCATTCCTGGACTCGGCGAGTCCAAGGGTTTTGGTCCCATATCAGTGAGGGTTATAAGGACCAGTTGAGTGTGGAAGGGTTTTAGAGAGTCCCAGGGAGTGACCTAACGTTCTGGACTAAGCAAAGTGTTCTAGAATTCATGGTACTTGGCGAGTGCATGAACGGACTCGGCGAGTCCAAGACAATCTTCATAGAACTCGACGAGTTGTTCATCAACTCGGCGAGTCGAGGTCAGAACGTGTTCTTAGGATGAAGATTAACTCGACGAGTTGTTCATACAACTCGGCGAGTCAGGGCAGGACATGAGTATCAGTTGATGATGAACTCGACGAGTTGTTCATACAACTCGGCGAGTCGGATGAGGATTCAATCGGTGTTCATTTAGAAGGAAAACTCGTCGAGTCATTGCCTAACTCGACAAGTAGAGATGGATATGAGGTCTAGTGGAAGGATAGAGACTCGGCGAGTTGGCGAGCCAACTCGGCGAGTCAGGTCAACTAGAAGTTGACTTTGACTTTGACTTGGTCAAGGGGTAAAATGGTCATTTTACCCTAAGAGTAGATGTCAGTTTCTGACTAAGTGTTTTGTGGGAATTATAGCCGGAGGATTTCCGGAGCAGCAGCGGCAGCAGTCAAAGGATTCCTGCACAGTTCAGCAGTTACGAGGTGAGTTACCTTCCAGTAGGGGTGGGTCTAAGGCCACAATGCCGGCCCACCATTGAGGAGTATTTAGAAGATAGTTGTCTTTGTGATAATTAATCTTGTTCTAGTATGCGTTTGGTTATGAGCTATATCTATATGATATGTTACCTGATAGTGATAGTTTCCCTGATAGTGGTCCTTAGGACCAAGGGGTAGGTCAGTACCCGGATATGCCTGACTGTGTGCTTATATCTTGTTATTGTATGCTAGTGGTAGGCAGTGGAATAGTCCCCAGTTACCGGTTGATCGCTCAACACTCGTTCAAAACATCCACTCTTTCTTCACTCGCTAGGGAAAGATAAAAGAAAGGTTAAGGCGGTGAGGCGAGGTAAAGTAAATCAACAATAGGCCCTATCCCCGACGGGAGAGGGACCAGACGCGTGATCCATGAGGTTGGCCGCCCCTTTCGTGCTGGAATTCCCCTTGGCGTCACTCACCTCTTGGTTAACAGCCAAGCTACCCTCATTATACCGATGATGATTACCGGTTGAAAGATACCGATGACGATTACCGGTTGAAAGATACCGATGGTATTGTATGGTATGTGGTATGATGGGGGAACTCACTAAGCTTTGTGCTTACGGATTCAGTTTTTGGTTTCAGATACCTCTTCATCTAAGGGGAAGGAGCCGGCGGCATAGCATGGCATCACACACACATTTGATTTTCCGCACGGTGTTTTCTGGGATTGTACTCTGATATGTTATTTGCTTATGTTGTGGGTTTTGAAACATGATACTTGATTTTATGAGATGACGTGTTGATTCAATATTTCTTAGTGAATATTTTATGAACAACTTAATTAAAATGAAATTTTTGGACTCGAATTTTGGGATGTTACAAGTTGGTATCAGAGCCCTGGTTTGAGAGATTCAGACACGCCCTCGGGAGTGTCTGGACTCAAACTAAGGGGCTAAAAGATTTTTACAATAAATTGGTTTTCTAAAAATCTAAACGGAAGGATTTTACGAAAGACAAGGTGTGTGATGCATGCGACCGGCCGGGCTCAAGTAATTTTTCCCCAAGATACCCATACATGTTATATTATGCTTTATGGCTTTGATTCAGAATTGCATGGTAGAATAGGACTAAGGATCTAGGAAGATGCCTTGTGTGCTTGATATATGATTTTGATAATCGCATGCTAGTTAGGGCTAAGGATATAGGAGGATGCCTTATATGCCTATTGTATGGGCTGTATGCTAGGACTGTTTAGTCAGCAGTAGGATGGCCTGTATAGGTTATGCCTGATTTGGTTACTCGATGCATGAATGTTGCTTGCTTTGTGCTATGGGGGTTCTGGCTATTTCCAACTAACTAAGGAGCAGATATGTAACAGTACCTGCAAGTTAGTTAGGGGGAAATGGTAGGGGCTCCTGTGCAGCTGATGACGAAGGGTAGGTCAGAGAGTGCCCTAGGGAAGCCTAGGATGAGGTTAGTGGAAAGGGTATCGGTAAAGGGACTTGGTGAAGTCAAAGCAATCCTTGAGGAAAGCACAGGTAGAGGTGGAAGGTAGTATGGGCCCGTACTACTGAAAGTAGAGGACCCGTACTCGAACCAAGGAGGGCCTAGATGAAATCGGGAACCTTGGAGAGTGTTGACCTCTCGAGTATATGCATGATCTTGACCTTTATGCGTGTATTTTCAGTATGGTGACCACACGACTTGGAGCAGGAGGTTCCGGATCAGGATCAGGATCAAGCTCGGGTTCGGGATCCGAGCAGGTTGACGACGGGCTACGCGAGTTCATCGCGTCTGAGATCACGAGAGGCATCCTTGAGTCGAACCCTATCATCTTCGGGTTGATCAAGGAGGGGATTGTTGAGATGATGGAGGATCGTCTCCGATCATTCAGGAGTGATATGGCGTCTAGCCAGGTGGGTACGCGCACACTGTCCTTTAAGGACTTTCGTGGAAGTGGTGCGCCGGATTTCCATGGGGTGAAAGATCCCATTGCTGCTAGGAGATAGATCGCAGACATTGAGTCTACGCAGCTGACGAGCTTCTGCCCAGAGGGGTCGAAGGTGAAATATGCAGCAGGATGCTTGCGAGACAGGGCTAGGGATTGGTGGGAGTTTGTTGGTGACTCATTGGGAACCTGGACTGTCGAGGCTATGACTTGGTCGGACTTTGTAACCAGATTCAGGGCGGAGTTTGCGCCAGCTGTGGAGCTTTAACGGTTGGCCAGGGAGTTTTTGGATATGAGGCAGACTACAAAGACTGTGGCGGAGATCACCGCCAAGTTCCGGGAGAGGGCATTGCTGGTGCCCCAGTATGCGGGTGATGAGGATATGAGGAGGACCCGCTACCATGACATGCTATGAGCTGACATTTGGGAGCATCTTAGTTTTTCAGCTTGCCCTACCTTAGATTCCATGATTGCCAGAGCTAGGGAGAGGGAGATTGATCTGGAGCACATCCAGAAGAGGAAGGCGGTGGAGGGGCTGACGACCGGGGCTTTGGGGAAGAAGCCCAAGGGATCTGATGGTAGGCCGAAAGGCCAGGCAGGACGGGACCGCTGTGGGAAATGCGGTCGGGCACACAAGGGAGCTTGTCGCACTGGGCCGGGTTCGGGCTGCTATAAGTGTGGCAAAGTGTGGCACTTTGGCAGGGATTGTACTGCCCCCGCCCCTACGGTACAGATGACAGACCTGATTTGCTTCCATTGCAATCAGAGGGGCCACAAAAGGGCCAATTTCCCGAGATTGACAGCAGCGTCAGCAGCAGTGCCAGCGGCGGCGGCGGTCTCAGCGACGATGCGGGTTACAGATGGCCGAAAGGTCAAGGCAGAGGTTCTAGTGGTGCGGAGCCGAGCATTTCAGCTGACAGTCGAAGAGGCATGCGCTGCACCTGATGTGGTGATGGGTATGATTCTTTCCCTCTGATCTTTTTCTTGTTGTGATTGTGTTATTGATATGTGCTCTGTTTAGGATCATTCCATGTGAACGGCATCCCGATTCTAGTATTGTTTGACTCGGGCGCTACCCGATCATTTTGTGTCTCTTGCGTTTAGCAAGAGATTTTCCGAGTCTTCGGGCATGTTGGATTTCCCTTTAGAGGTAGAGATTGCCGACGACCGTTCAGTGCGGGCATCGACGGTATTTCGAGATTGTGTGCTGAGATTATTTGAGGAGTGCTACTTGGTAGACCTGGTTCCCATTCCATTGCGTGGGAACAAGGTGATTATAGGCATGGATTGGCTCAACCCTAATGGGGCAGTGATCGACTGCGCGCAACAGTTGGTGCGGGTCAGGACCCCAAGTGGGGGAGAGCTGGTGATTCAGGGCGAGAGGCCACAGCGAGGACCAACTTTATGTTCAGCAGCAAGAGCTAGGCGTTACCTTCAGCAGGGTTGCGCAGGTTATGTCGCATATGTTATGGATATCCGGGAGACGGGTAGGGCGACGGTGGAGGATGTACCTGTGGTATGGGAGTTTGCGGACGTATTCCCCGAGGAGTTTCCTGGGATACCTCCGGAGCAACAGGTGGAATTCAGGATCGACCTAGTTCCTGATGCAGCTCCAATAGCCAAGGCACCATATCGGTTAGCTCCTCCTGAGATGCAGGAGTTGTCTACACAGCTGCAGGAGCTGTTAGACAAGGGTTTCATTAGATCGAGCAGTTCACCCTGGCGAGCCCTGATTCTATTTGTGAGGAAGTAGGACGAGTTGCATCGGATGTGTATAGATTATCGGGAGCTGAACAAGGTAACGGTGAAGAACCACTATCCACTCCCGAGGATTGATGACCTCTTTGGCCAGCTACAGGGAGCATCTTGGTTCTCCAAGATTGATTTGCGTTCAGGGTATCAGATGAGGGTCAGAGAGGAGGATGTGCAGAAGACTGTGTTTTGGATGCGTTATGGCCACTATGAGTTTGTGGTGATGCCTTTTGGGCTCACCAATGCTCCTGCCGCGTTCATGGACCTCGTGAACCATGTTTGTAGACCGATGTTAGACCGGTCTGTGATAGTGTTTATCGATGACATCTTGGTTTACTCCAAGACGGCGAGAGCAGCATGAGGAGCATCTACGGGAGGTTCTGGATACTTTAAGGAGGGAGAACTTGTATGCTAAGTTCTCCAAGTGTGAGTTCTGGTTGCGCGAGGTGCAGTTTCTTTGGCACCTTGTCAACCAGAACGGAATTTCAGTAGATTCGGCCAAAGTGGAGGCCGTGATGAGTTGGGAGGTTCCGAGATCTCCATCTGAGATTCGGAGCTATCTAGGATTGGCAGGCTACTATCGGAGATTCATTCAGGACTTCTCCAAGATAACAGTTCCGCTCACCTGACTGACTAAGAAGTCGGTGGTGTATCGTTGGGGGCCTGAGCAGTAGGCCGCATTCGAGGCATTGAGACAGAGACTGTGCTAGGCGCCAATTTTAGCCCTGCCAGAGGGCATGGAGGATTTCGTTGTGTACTGCGATGCATCCATCGGATGTTTGGGCATGGTATCGATGCAGAGGGGCCATGTTATCGCCTATGCGTCGAGGCAGCTGAAGCCTCAAATGGCGAACTACCCGACGCATGATTTGGAGTTAGGAGCTGCTGTTTTCACCCTCAACATTTGGCGTCATTATCTCATTGGGGTTCGTTGTACGATTTACACAGACCACAAAAGTTTGAGGTATCTCATGGACCAGCCAAATCTGAATATGAGACAGCGGCGGTGGCTTGATGTGGTAAAGGAATATGATTGTGAGATCCTTTACCATCTGGGGAAGGCCAATTTCGTGACCGATGCGCTTAGCCGCAAGGCAGTGCCGATCAGGGATATCTGTCTGAGGATGACAGTGGTGACTCCGCTTCTGGAGCGGATCCGGGAGGCTCAACAGGAGGCTATGAAGGAGGAACATCGGAAGAGTGAGCGGATTGTGGGGCAGGTTTCCTCTTTCGACTATGATAGCCGAGGGTTATTGACTCTTCACTGTAGGGTGTGGGTCCCTTATCAAGGAGGCGTGCGCCAGGTCCTGATGGAGGAGGCACACAAATCCCGATTCTCCATTCATCCTGGGGCAACGAAGATGTATAGGGATCTTCGCCTGGACTATTGGTAGCCCTGCATGAAGCGGGATGTGGCATGGTACGTGGAGCGGTGCTTGACCTGCAGGAAGGTCAAGGCCGAGAATCAGAGACCACACGGCAAGATGCAGCCGTTGGATATTCCGCTGTGGAAATGGGAAGACATTGCGATGGATTTTATCACGAAGCTTCCCAGGACCGCGCGGGGAATGGATTCGATATGGGTCATCGTGGATCGATTGACCAAGAGCGCCCACTTTATCCCGATTCAGGAGAGCATCTCGGCCGAGAAATTGGCCGATATCTATATCAGGGAGGTGGTGGCGCGGCACGGAGTGCCAATTTCGGTGATTTCAGACAGAGATGTGCGATTTACTTCCTGGTTTTGGAAGAAGTTTCATGACGAGATGGGTACTCGTCTGCATTTTAGCACCGTCTTTCACCCGCAGACGGATGGCCAGAGCGAGCGGGCCATCTAGAATATGGAGGATATGCTGCGGGCATGCGTTTTAGATTTCAGAGGTTGTTGGGATACCAACCTCCCGTTGGCGGAGTTCTCATATAATAACAGCTATCATGCGAGTATCGACCGTCCTCCCTTCGAGATGTTATATGGGAGGAGGTGCAGGACCCGATATGCTGGGGCGAGGTTGACCAAAGGGTAATGGGGAGCACTGAAGTAGTGCTCAAGATGACAGAAAAGATTCAACAGGTCTGGAGCAGGGTTCAGACTGCTCAGAGTCGGCAGAAACATTATGCCGATAAGCGCCAATCAGACCTGGAATTCCAGGTAGGGGATATGGTTCTCCTAAAGGTGTCGCCATGGAAGGGCGTCATCCGATTCAAGAAGTGGGGCAAGTTGGGCCCCAGGTACATTGGACCCCTCAGGGTTGTAGCCCGGGTGGGCAAGGTGGCGTACCGGCTAGATCTGCCAACCGAAATCAGTCAGACCCACAGCACTTTCACGTCTCTTAGCTGTGGAAGTGCCTAGTGGACGATACGGCGGTGGTACCCTTGGAGGACATTTAGGTTGATGGCAGCCTGAATTACATCGAGCGGCCTGTAGAGATCCTTGACCGGAAGTCGAAGGATCTGAGGAACAAAAGAGTAGAACTTGTGAAGGTGCAATGGAAGCACCGGAAGGGGTCGGAGTGGACTTGGGAGCCAGTGGATGAGATGATGGAGCACTACCCCGAGCTGTTTCAGAATTGACCAGCAGACTTCGAGGACGAAGTCTAAAATAAGTGCGGGAAATTTGTAGCACATGGTTCTTGGTATGTATTATGTTATTAAATCTTCTTGTATTTTCTCATTTTTAGCCTTGGACTCGGCGAGTCAAAGGACCGACTCGCCGAGTAGAAGCGGGATGAGGCGCGGGGTTTAAGCTGCGGACTCGGCGAGTAGCCGCTGTTTGGACAAAAACCCTAATCCAGGGGTTTGCACCCTATTTAAACAACGTTATGCAGCCTCCTTTCCCCCTTAATGCTCCCAAACACTCCTCATAGCAAACCCTAGCCGTTTTTTAGAAGATCTAAGGCTTTTTGAGTGATTCTTGTGAGTTTTCACCTCAAGAAAGAAGAAAGAGCATAGAAGGATCAATAGGGGACTGAAGGATTTGAGTTTGGTTCATCATTTGTAGTCTTTGGAAGGCATAAAGTCTAAACCTTGCTCATTCATTTGTTAGATCCCTCTTTGAGGTGATTTAGGGCTTTTATAAGCCATTTTTGGTAGCCAACCATGTTTGCAAACATGGTTGGGGGTTTGGGCTTCTGTATCATGTCATTTTATGAGTCACAAGTCAGATCTAGGTTGCTTTTGCACCAAGGAGTGCCCCATGCAACAAAAGAACCATTTTATAGCCTTTTAAGCTCTAATGTCCCATGCATGCACGTAAAGTTTGTAAATTAACGTGCTAGATCGAGTTTAGGGGCCTGGATCTATCATTTGGTTAAGTGTTGTACATCAGAAATCGGAGTTCTTGGTGAGGGATGTGACCAAATCGGCGAGTCCATTCCTGGACTCGGCGAGTCCAAGGGTTTTGGTCCCATATCAGTGAGGGTTATAAGGACCAGTTGAGTATGGAAGGGTTTTAGAGAGTCCCGGGGAGTGACCCAACGATGTGGACTAAGCAAAGTGTTCTGGAATTCATGGTACTCGGCGAGTGCATGAACGGACTCGGCGAGTGCATGAACGGACTCGGCGAGTCCAAGACAATCTTCATAGAACTCGACGAGTTGTTCATCAACTCGGCGAGTCGAGGTCAGAACGTGTTCTTAGGATGAAGATTAACTCGACGAGTTGTTCATACAACTCGGCGAGTCAGGGCAGGACATGAGTATCAGTTGATGATGAACTCGACGAGTTGTTCATACAACTCGGCGAGTCGGATGAGGATTCAATCGGTGTTCATTTAGAAGGAAAAATCGTCGAGTCATTGCCTAACTCGACAAGTAGAGATGGATATGAGGTCTAGTGGAAGGATAGAGACTCGGCGAGTTGGCGAGCCAACTCGGCGAGTCAGGTCAACTAGAAGTTGACTTTGACTTTGACTTGGTCAAGGGGTAAAATGGTCATTGTACCCTAAGAGTAGATGTCAGTTTCCGACTAAGTGTTTTGTGGGAATTATAGCCGAAGGATTTTCGGAGCAGCAACGGAAGCAGTCAGAGGGTTCCCGCACAGTTTAGCAGCTACGAGGTGAGTTACGTTCCAGTAGGGGTGGGTCTAAGGCCACAATGTCGGCCCACAATTGAGGAGTATTTAGAAGATAGTTGTCTTTGTGATAATTGATCTTGGTCTAGTATGTGTTTGGTTATGAGCTATATCTATATGATATGTTACCTGATAGGGATAGTTTCCCTGATAGTGGTCCTTAGGACCAAGGGGTAGGTCAGTACCCGGATATGCCTGACTGTGTGCTTATATCTTGCTATTGTATGCTAGTGGTAGGGAGTGGAATAGTCCCCAGTTACCGGTTGAAAGATACCGATGACGATTACCGGTTGAAAGATACCGATGGTATTGTATGGTATGTGGTATGATGGGGGAACTCACTAAGCTTTGTGCTTACGGATTCAGTTTTTGGTTTCAGGTACCTCTTCATCTAAGGGGAAGGAGCCGACAGCGTAGCATGGCTTCACACACACATTTGATTTTCCACACGGTGTTTTCTGGGATTGTACACTGATATGTTATTTGCTTATGTTGTGGGTTTTGAAACATGATACTTGATTTTATGAGATGACGTGTTGATTCAATATTTCTTAGTCAATATTTTATGAACAACTTAATTAAAATGAAATAATTTTTGGACTCGGATTTTGGGATGTTACAAAGGCCCCAACTACACCACTTAATGCCCATTAGTAGAAGTCATAGGCCCATTTGCTCGAAACTGTTCAAGGCCCAAAGCCAACTAAGGCCCAATTCTTGGGTTATGAGCATTTTAACACTCCTAGGTGTACATGCAACCCTAAATATCTTGGATCTATGTTTTCTCTATTATACATGAAAATATGAATATTCCAAGGTATTATCTTAACTAGCATACAAAACATTGATTCATATGGAATAATATAAGCTAGAAGACATACCTTTTGGTGTAGCTTGATTCCATGGAGCTTAAGATCCTAGTGTCCCAAGTGTGACACCTCAAATGGTTCACACAACACCAGTTACACTTGGAATAACTTAGAGAGAAATAAACCACTTCACGAAATCGGCTAGCCCTCACTCTTTATTCATAGTGGCCGATTTTTGGGAAGAATAATATGCTTATATAGTGTGTCACAATTAGGATTACACCATGTAAAACCTAATTATCATGGCCTTTCATTTCCATGATCCATGGGTACAAAACCACCATGGAGCATCCTATGGGTTTTAGCCCAACTTGATAATCCATGGAGAGCATTAGCCCACTATACAAGTATAGACGATTTACACAATCAACCCATATATTTAATTAGTCTCCTTTTGATCACTTAATTAATTCCAAATTAACTCTTGATCAATACTAATTAAATAATCTTATTAATATATTAGAACTTATAATATATTAATAAACCTTAAGTGTTATTTCTCTCATTTTAGTCTATCCAAATGCATGATTCCATGAAACCCAAATGGACCATGCCAATCGGGTCAAGTACATACCAAATATAGTTATGGACTTAGACACAAATCCAACAGTCTCCCACTTGGATAAGTCTAAAACTATTATGGCGTATGACTTCAAAACCTGACTAATAATCGTAGCTCTTAAAAGCTGTTGTCGTCAAACTCTGAACAAATCAATGACACGTCCATCAGATAACAGATAATATATTCCTCCATTCTAGATATCATATGGACTGATACATGGATTAAAATCATTCTATCAATCCATTTGTTGTTTCCCGATTTCTGATTTATGATGACCTGACTAGTTGAACAAATCAAATCAGTCCTGGCTTGGCCAAGCACTTCGGGGTGTCATCACTAAATCATCAAGGGGTCCACAGATATCACTCTTATCCCTTTAAGGGTAAAGGAATGGATAAACTTCGAATCATATGGCTTGTTCTAATACTTGTTGAATCATACACAAAAGCACGTTTTATAACATCGAGTTACCAATACGTTTTTGTGCAATCAATGTATAACCAACTCATAATAACAACTCATATCTATAGGTTTGAAGAATATAAGATATTATCGTCTCATGTTCACTCGTGATAAAATCCATGAAGTGATTCCAATGAGCTTGGGTTGAATCCAATACTCAGAACTTATGAGTACTCATGAATGTTGTAGCACCACTTGCTATGTCCCATTCCTTGGACATCTACAATCCAGCTTCATGACAGTCTTGATTCATATCTACTTCCAACGTATGACCGACTGTGGATAGTTTGAATAACTTAGTCATTCAGGAAGAACGACCTAGTTATTCTGGAAGTCAAAACATGCAAAGTGAAATACAAGAATAATCGAATCCAATATGGTCTCAGAACTTATGAATATAAATAAAACACCTTTTATTTATCACCATATTGATTACCCATCATTCATTGCATACTATTTCAAACTATCAACTTTATACTTGAATTAAAACAAAAGTTGTCACATGATCCGAGCATGTACACTATGTTTTCTAAACACTAGTCATGCCATACACAAAGTATGCACACTATGTTTGTCTTAACATTAGTTATGCTATACACCAAGTATGCATACTAAGTTTGTCTATGATCTTTACTTTGTGAAATAGATCGGCTGAACATAATTCCAATGATTCTCATTTCACAGTCCCAAACCCTTACCGCAAATGCAAAAATTCCAAATCCTTCCATTTACCTAAATCTGTTAGATTCTAAACTTATATGCATTGGTCCTCTTTTAATGATTATGCACAAAGTTAGAAAGACTTGTCAACAAAAATTACAGAGTATTCCAATGGAGACCAACTCCATGGAACTGAAGTCTTATATTCAAATTTCATTGCCTTTGAACATTCTTCTTGCATTAAGTTTCCTAATCTCACACAGATTTAATGAATAACTTCCGCCTATGAGAATATTTCTATATTCTCATTTTGACAATTACTTATGACCAAGAGTTTCCTTTTTTCAGAGTTTGTCAATATGGTCCTTCCAAAATTAACACTATACTTCCAACTGTCCCTGAGCAACCAATCTTTGGTAAACCTTAGATTGTCCTCAACAATTGCTTAATCATTTAGTCATATCTAATTCTTGATATTTTTCCCTTCTTAATGCCCCAGGCATTTGGAAAAATTGGAAAAGGATGAATATTATAGCACATGCAATCGATCCTATATCCGAAGCATATGGGACATGGTTCATGATGTCTAACATAAACACATGATACTAGACCAGTCATTTTGCTACAATATTTCTATTTGCCAAGTTCTCATAATTCAAATTATGAAAAGGGATGTTGTAATCATAATCGAATTTTAGAACGAAAATAATGTACCCATATATAGAATTTCCTTATGTTGAGCCATTCCAACACAAAATTCATATATATCCTTGACTAAAGATGATTAAAACCTCAGTCTAAGATTATAGATTTTAGATGAAGTATAATTTCCTCTCCCTTAATTATAGAAAAACAACTTTGTCCTAATAGAAACCTTTTGTTTTTTTATAATTAACATTGCTAGCTTGCAATACTAATAATAATTATCATGCTCCCACTAACATGATGATTATTAGCATAACACTTATGCTCCCACTAGCTTTGACATATACTCAGAAATTAGTTGACCTTCTACAAATCAATACTTTATTGACTTTCTTACCAAAGTTCAGATTTCTGATACGAGATGCTTTGATAAGACTTTTATCAAAATCACACACCATTCCTTAGAAGCTCACATGTGTGTCTAAACAATTTCAGAACTATGAAAAGGGATGATGTAATCATAGTCTTAGTTGTTTAGACCTTTTCCATTCCTCATACGTCCATGTTAGTGTGTCGGTTAACCACACACGCTCCACTAACGACTTTGTGAATGCAAATATCACAACTAATATCTACCTAAAATCTACTTAGTGAAAGTGTTTCCTCACCATCATTTTCATGAATCAGAGAGAAACCTTATGACACTTAGATTTTTTGGTGTATGTGTTCTTATCCATGCGAATTTGTCAAAACCATAATCATAAGACAAGGATAATCACAAATCCAAACTCATATGGACTGAACTTAATCTTAATTTCTTGCCACCTGACAGCACAAGGGCCTGTCATTGCTTCCAAGTTGTTATACAACCAACTGAAAACTCTCATAACTCATATACAGAGCCAACTTTAACTGGAATGGGCACATAAATAGAAATATGTCAACACGATAGGTTATAAACCTCACGTGGTATTCTTGTGATAAACTATAGATCTTTACTCTTGATTAGATCTTGAATTTTTTTCAAGATCTTTAAGACTCCCACTGTCCTTTTGACATATACGACTCTCTTGCCAAATATTCAAGAGATAGTGCGGATTCTTTATCAAGACAAAGCCTTCACACAATTGGCCTTAGTTGGTCTTTGTTTTATCCAAAACATCACAACTTACCAATTTCAAATGTACAAGAGTAGGACACTTTTAATCTTATATTTGACTAGTGTTAATAAGTCTTCCTTTATGATATGTCACTCAAGTTACAATCTTGGAGTATGACTCTAAGAATTGTTTGGAACGAAGTATGACTCACCTGCTTGATTGAACCATTTCGGCAATTCTTGAGTCTTCTTAGCCATAGGAATGCATTAAGATGTCCTTAAAGAACCAATTGCGATATGGTTGCTTAATCATTGAGATGATCACAAAACATGAGACTCAAGTACTCTCCCATCTTTTCAGATTTGAGAAACTTTTATCCTTCTGCCTAATCTGATTCTTCTCATTCGTTCTGCCATACATCGAAACTTTTCCAATGTTTCAAAATTATACTTAAACTTGTAAGTATAACCATATTTACTAAACTTTAGTAAATCATGACGAATAGACTTATCGATCTTTTGTGGTGCACTTAATCAGTGCACAAGAATGTGTACTCGATCCCTTAGTCCTTCACTTGACTCACATATAAATGTGAACAAGGAATTAGTCTTAATTTTCCAAAGATGAAAATTCTCATTCATCATACTCTACAACTTCTATGATTCCAAGTTTCTATCCAATTGAAAACTTGGGTAATGAGAATGTTTCCTTATTTGGTAAATTTAGACATTATCACAAATGAAAGAATCAAATTCATATTTCTATTATTGCTATCAATGGAATCATATAAGCAACAATTTTTCACAAATGCCATTGTAAGGATACTTAGAATAAATGGAATCAAAAATTTTCCTTTTATTTTAAAGCTTTGCGGAAGCACTTATCCTTACAGTGCAAAAGCATATGAAAAACTTGTTGTTATATATTCCTAAGAAATATATTTTAACTCCTAAGCAACGACTCAAAATTCTAATCAACGAACCATGTGATCGAAATCCATCTTCTCGATCAGAATCAACATATACTTCCTTTAAGTTTCTTCACTTTTCTTTGATTCTTAAAACATCAACATGTGACCCAGTCACATTACGTAATAAGAATCTCAGAATAGAAACTTAACAGAGTTAGATAGTGGACTTTACCTGAAGTAGAGTCAAACTTCTTGACTTGATGATCAACCTTATGATCTTTCAGGTAAATAGGCAGCTTCGCAAGCAATGCCCCTTCCTTTGGCAAGGGAAACATATGGTCTCTTTGGAAATGGTACATGGGACTATCACATACTTGCCTTTCTCTTTACCATTTGGTCAACCGAGTTGACTATGGTCAATCCCTTTCCTTGGGAAGAGAAGGATTTTCTAGATATCCAATGTTACCATTGTCAATGTTCATTGGGAAGTTGATCTCCTAAACAATTTGCTTTACTAGTCCTCGAATCATTGTTGATTCAGCAACACCAAGAAAATAGATAAGATCATTAAGGGTCATGTCATAGTCTGTTTCATAGTAGTTCCAAAGGAACTCACTATGTGACTTAGAAAGTGATTAAACATCCAACTTTCTTAAGACTTTGACACCCAACTCTCTCGGCTTGTCAATATGTGACTTCATCTCCAAGATGCAATCACACATAGTACTTGCTTGATAATAGGGATTGAGTGACCTTGAACTTGTGGGTTAGGTATAATAATTGGAGGAGGTGGAGAAAGTGAAGTTCCAAGAGATTTGGGAAGATCATAGATGTCTGAACAAGACATCTTTTGGGAGATATTCAAGATAGTTGATCTAAAGTCCTTAATATAACACCCTATATGAAATATTAAGGCTAGGACCCAACACAATACTTTTATAACTTGGAAGAGGGATTTCCATAATCCAAGCTATAAAATATTTGAAGGTAGGAGAATGACGATTCACCAATTTCGACCATGAAAAACGAAATAATTTATTAGGTTTTAATTGGATTTGAAACTCCTAGATCTTTTGAGATTCATTGAACTGTTCAATGGCATGTTTCAATCTCGATTGTGCCCTCTCAAATTTTGTGACTGGGATGTCGAGGATCACAAAACAAGGTGTGAATAACCATGCAAATATACTTGGTAGCCTTAATATTTACCACTCAATCGATGTGCCGGTTAACCACACGCGCTCCACCGATACTATAATAAACATTAAATTACCCATTTGCTTACCTTGTTAAATCCAACTAGTATGTCGGTTAACCACATGCGCTCCACTAACCGATTTAAGCAAAGTGCAAAGTGTAATTTTTGGGGTTAGCACCAAATTCATATTTTCCTAAAGTAACTAAGATTGAGAATTTATAAAAGTTTAGTTACTTACTATTTATCATTAATACTTTTAGTGAGGGGAGAATTCTAGTCCTTCAACCCGTTCGGCTAACGACCCTTCACTAGTCAAGGAAGCGGTGGGGTGAGAGTGGACACCCATTAAATTGCCATTTTATAGGCAGTAATCTTATACCCCCTTATAGACCGGCTTTGTGAATGAGGCCTACTAAAGGTAAGACTGACTTGCTCTTATATATATATATATATATATATATATATATATATATATATATATATATATATATATATATATATATATATATATATATTATTAACTTATAATACTATAAAGTATAAGGGTTGAATTTTAACTTTTAAAATTCTAAGGGCTTAATTTGGAATTAAAGTATTCATAAGGGAAAACTTTATATATTCCAAAGCTTGAGGGCAAGTTTTGAAACTATTCAAAACTATTCAATTTCATAACTTATGTGTTTAAAGTAGTTTTAATTCAAAAAACTCTTCAAGTTCCATAACTTGAGGACAAGTTATGGAAGACTTTAAACTATTAAAAGAATATGACTTTTCTTTATTCATAACCTATGGAAATATTTTCGATTTTTATGAATCTTAAATGTGACTTTTCATATAACTTGAGGACAAGTTTCAAAAACACATTTTAGAAACAAATCTTAGATTAATTTGGATTTAAAACAACAATTTCACATAACTTTTCTATTAATCTAAGCAACTCATAAGAACAAGATAATTCAATCAAACTTTTTCATGTAATTAGCCTAACCATTAAACTATTACAAAACATGAGTCTATTGACAATTATCTTTGAAATTGGATCAGCATGAACATTACCACACCAAAAATAGGTTTATAAGTTGAAAAACAGCTTAGGGTGATGCTCTTAGTCCAATTCCAACCAAAACAGTTGGAGCTATGTTGTCTGGGGGTCCAACTCATCGAGTGCATTAACTAACTCAGCGAGTTGGATGAATTTAGCCTTGGACTCGTCGAGTCCCTTCATGGACTCGGCGATTCTGCTGAGCAGACAACAACAAACTTCGATTTTTCAACCAATTTTGCAAGTATAACAAGAAAACAAGCCTAGGATCTAATACCATTGTTGGGTTATGAGCATTCTAACACTCCTAGGTGTACATGCAACCCTAAATACCTTGGATCTATGTTTTCTCCATTATACATGAAAATATGAATATTCCAAGGTATTATCTTAACTAGCATACAAAACATTGATTCATATGGAATAATATAAGCTAGGAGACATACCTTTTGGTGTAGCTTGATTCCATGGAGCTTAAGAGCCTAGTGTCCCAAGTGTGACACCTCAAATGGTTCACACAACACCAAATACACTTAGAATAACTTATAGAGAAATGAACCACTTCAAGAAATCGGCTAGCCCTTACTCTTTATTCATAGTGGCCGATTTTTGCGAAGAATAAGATGCTTACATAGTGTGTCACAATTAGGGTTACACCATGTAAACCCTAATTGTCATGGCCTTTCATTTCCATGATCCATGGGTACAAAACCACCATGGGGCATCCATGGAACATCCTATGGGTTTTAGCCTAACTTGATAATCCATGGAGAACATTAGCCTACTATACAAGTATAGATGATTTACACAATCAACCCATATATTTAATTAGTCTCCTTTTGATCACTTAATTAATTCCAAATTAATTCTTGATCAATACTTATTAAATAATCTTATTAATATATTAGAACTTATAATTTGCATGAGTGCCCATACCTTTGGTCCCACCATTGCAAGTTACTACTTCATAATTTGCATATATTTAATAGTTACTTTTATTTGTTTAGTGCATGTGTTTATTATCTTCATGATTTCCATACTTCCTAGGTTTTAGCTAACACTTTCATTTCTTTGTTATTTGAATTGATGTATGCTATGGTAATGACGATGAAGATAAAATTGATCCAAATTCTAGTATCTTTGTCTTTATTCTTTGGAGACTAGCCATCTCGAATTGGCCTTATCTTAGGAGATTGATCATCTCGAATCGTTCTCTAACACATAAAGGATTAAACTGAAACATATTTGAAAAGTGAAAAAAGAAAGGTAGATGTCTACTGCCGTTGCCTATCGTCGTAGTTAGTAGAGGAAAATGGTGGGAGTGAATGAGTGATGTCCCACAGTTGCAACCTAACAAGTAGTTGTTTAGGGTTTGTTTTGTACAAGTCTTACAGACTTCGACTGATTTGATTTGGTTAATTAAATTTGAATGAGGAGAATGGTGGGAGTGAATGAGTGAATCCCGATTGATTTGGTTAATTATATTTGAAGCGTTGAACACAGATTCAACGTCAAAATCTAATATAAAGTATTACTATTTTACATAATATATATAATATATTTTAAAAACTTATTATTTTTTGCATACTGGTGCGGGTGTGTGGTCAGTCTTTTCGACCGTTTTGTGTATGAAAAACTACAAACCACACTATCGATCGGTTTGTGAAGACTAGAGTCATGGATCGATAAAACTTTTGCATTTATTCAAATAATGGATTATTGGGTTTGCAACTCTCTGTAGATATCATAAACTAACACTTTATTAGTTTATTTAAGCTCATGTGTATAATCATATTGACCTTTATCCAACTTTCACATAAACCATCTAGAAATTGTAGGTTGGTATCAAGGTTATTTTTGAGAGTTCTAAACTTGGAGATACGGGCAATGATTGGATTGAACCTAGTGAAAGTTGCATGCATATTTGTAGGCATTGTTGGAAAGTTGTTGAATTCAATCGACAGTTTCCCGAGTTAACTAGGCATAGTCGGGCGATGTTTAAAGAAACCATTTCGAGAGTTCTTCTCCGGTCCTTTGGTTTTGAGTGACCAAGGTATCCGACTTTCTTCCTTTTTATTAATTACATTGTAAGAATGTCAAAGGACCGAGATTCATTCTGTAACACCCAAATTTTCAAAATAATTATTCACATTTTATAAAACACATTTTCATTCATAATTGTTATAAAAACACCATTGTATCACATAGTCAAAACATAACATCACATCCCAAGATCAAAATATAAAAACTCCTCGTGTGTGTACTGATCAAGCCGACGCCTTCCCGCGATCCTCACTAGTACCTGAAACACATAACACAACCCTATAAGCATAAATGATTAGTGAGTTCCCCAAAATACCACACCCAATACATATTAGCCACTCGAGGCTATAACTCTGTTTGACCCTCTAGTCCTATAACTTTGTGGACCCTCTGGCCCTAACTCTGTGGACCTTACGATCCTAACTCTGAGAACTCTGGCACATACATAACATAAATCACATAGAAATCACACCATGCAAAAGCATACAAAATACTCCGTTACATAACTCTAATTACCACTCTAGGTAAAGTATAGTGAGAAGACTCACCTCGGGTAACTCGGTAAAATCTTGAACTCTATAAAATCCAATCTAGCCTCCGCCTAATCATATGAAATAAACACTCTAAATCAATACATCTCTCAAGGCTAGACTATTCCTCCTCTTAGTACTCTCAGAAGGGTAAAAGACCATTTTACCCCTCTCATGGCTCAAAGACCCTAAAGTTGACCAAACCCTAAAAGTCAACAAAAGTCAACTCCTGGGGTTACGATGCGTGTACCTCACATGTACGTTGGGCATACCCGGTGTCTTCACAGAAAGCGGGGTGCGCGACCCCTTACGCCGCACGTACTGGGATTACGCCCAACGTAACTCCCAGTTTCAGACTCTAAGCATTTTGGGGTCTTAATCCGTTAAGACCCACGTCCAACTTCTAGATCTGACCATTTGTAACCCTCTTAATCCATAAAGTCGGCGACTTTAAGCCTTTGCATGGCTGGACAAGTCACTAACACCCATAATATTCCACTTCCTAACACTAGAAAGCTCAATACTCATGCATAACCTCATATCCACTACCAAGATGGAAACTTTATGGATTTATAACACAAATACCACTGAAATGGGACAGATCTAGGTCCATGGAGCACATTACACTCATAAAGTCTCCACCTTTGGGACTTTTAACCCTAAAATGGTCCATGAAACATCAAACCAAAATGAAGAGGAAAGTGTTGAACTTTATACCTCCAAATGCAGCTCCTTCCTTTGTAGATCTCAGATCCAAACTTGCACTTCAAGCTCTAGCGTCCACAAGCTCCTCTCCTTCTTCTTCACTAACACACCAAGGCACTTTTAGCTCCAAAACGTTCACTCTCAAGCTAAGGACGATTGGGAGGCTCTCTTAGGGTTTTACTCACTGATATGGAGGCTGAGAAATGAGCCTTAGCATCCATTATATAGTGCACAAGTCAAATATTAGGGTTTGCATCTGGACCCATTACGCCCAGCGTAACCCTGGGTATGCCCAGCGTACCCAGATGAGTCCGCGTCCAAATTAAGCGCATGAGTACGCGCATCGTACTCCCCAGTACACCCAGCACACTCATTTGCTACAAGAACTCATACAAAGGACCACTTTTGACAACTTGACAAAATGGAAGGATATAATAGCTTTACCTGGATTTTGGGATGTTACACATTCCAATCTATTGTTTTCACAAAACTCTAATCCTTGGTTAAGCCTTAATTCTGTCTCTTGAAATTAATTATTATTTTAGATTATTTAGCTCAATTGATTATGATTTCAATAATCTCTTGAAGGTGTATGCAATGCAACATACTTAATACAGTAGAATGCACTCCCCAAATGATTACCGCTCTTTTTAACGGAGTTTTATTGTAGATGACTTAAAAAAGAAGTTACCTGCTTCAAGAATATAATTATCCAACAAGAGCTTTCGTATCAAAGTAAGTTTAACACTCTCATTATAAATTTCTAATTTAACATTTCTACATCTAGGGTGATGTCATTATCGTCTTTTTTATTTTTACCTCTATAGAGTTTAGAAGCAGAGAAGCAAAATTATATTATATTTTCCAGTGTGTTGTTGCATTCTCTCTACATTGATAATCGAAAGGTAAGATGTATTACGCTTAGATTCAGTTCCATTTTTACTTAAAACCAAATAACATAGAAAATAATAATAATAACCTTCAAAAACTCTGAGCATCAATAACTGAAACAAAAAAACGTGGGAACTAAAGCAAAAATAACAAAAAAAAATGGTATTACCAATATGTTGTTTGGGAGCATTTGGTTCATGGATTCTTTATGGAATATCCATTCCTTTGGTTTTTTGGCTTCCAAATGGATGGAATTCAATAAATTTCATGTTTCGTGATATTTGATAGGAGTGGGGGAAAGGTATTCAGTATTAGACTAAAACATCTTTATAAAAAAATAAAACAAAAATTATGAAATATATACAATAGACAGAAATGTTCAAATATGAATGAAAAGAATATTTTTCTTTACTCGGGTCCTCTTTCCTGATTGAGGACCTGATTAAACTATCATTGCCTCTGAAAGAAATTGGAATATGGTTTTAAAATTTAGGGGTTTCTTTGCAAGTTCATTTGTCATGTAATTGTTATCTCCTATATTAACTAAATTCTCAAATAAGCTTCACCAGGATTTTCTTCTTTTTGTAAATTTCATTTATATTTTTTTGTTTGAGGTTGAATGGGGCAACAGACACCCAACTTAACTTATTAATCATAACATTTATTGAAAGAAAATCAAACATAAACACTAAAATACATAATGAAAATATATAATATTTTTTGAATTTAATTATTATGATTTTTAAGTTATAGTAACTATTTATTTTTGAAGTATTGATTTTGAGGATTCTTAGAAAAAAATGTTTATAAGATGTAATTTTTTTTTTTAGTTTTTATCTTACCTCTTTCAGAATGAAAAGCCGCCTTTACATAATGTAGATTAATTTCGTCATAAAAAAAGACATCCCAACTATTGTATTGCAAAAAAAACAAATATTATTATACAATGTCATAGATTCTAATGACCTATTAGTTATATTATCACAAATCAAATATATGAATTAATAAATGAAAATTGAAAGTCCACAATTAATGCCATATAAAATATGAACATTTTTATATCGCAGACTCTTTTTTTATTCAAGCATATCTATTATATTAAAAATTATGGTGTATTCATCTATTCATATGGTTTTTTTTTCATGCTTGACCTTAAATTGAAAAATCAACTCTTTTTAGTTTCTAAAGTCTATAACTTGGGAACATGAAAAAGCACATCATTGTGTTGTCTGTTGGAGATGTTAGCAACATTTGAAAAGACACCAGGAAATTTGTTATTATCTTGAAATACATTTCCATAATTGTTGTAATGAATAAACGATTTGGTTCTATAATGGATGGATATTATATGTTTGATGAATCTTTAATTCATATAGGTATGTAAAGCTTTGTTTAGATCCTATGAGAAAGCAAGTCTTTGGTCTATAAAATTATTATTTTTACATTTAATAAAAATGGAATACACATAGTTTATGAGATTAAGTCTTGTTACTATAAAGCCAATTGAGTAAAAAAAATACCATTTCCTTGTTAATTTACAAGTATTGAATTATTGATTAAGCTTGTAGTTGATTGTTATTTTTTAAATTGTAGAGGGTACTTTATACACAAAAGAATGCTTGAAACGCAGGAAATGGCAATTTACTTTCAATGATATTTTTTTTAATTAATTGTAGCATCCTACTTCAAACACAAGTTTTAGAGATTTGGATTAAATGAAAAGAAAATCAATACGAAGGACGTTCCTACCATTTAATTGTATTGTTATCCAATATACATGTGTAGGTAACCAATCAGAATATTTATTATATTTTATGCATATTTATTAGATATATATATATATATATATATATATATATATATATATATATATATATATATATATATATATATATATATATATATAGGGTGAGGTTCAATAGAGAACCATAATTAATCAAGGAACCAAGGAACCAATCTTTTTTTCAACTTTTAGAACTTATTATTTATAAAAAAAAAAAAAATACAGAAATTCATAACTTTTTTTCCTTTTTCCAATGATATAAAATTCGAATTTTTTTTTTTACGTCAAATTCACAATGTGAATTTCTGAAAATTCACAATGTGAATCCGGAAAATATTTTTCACATTCACAATGTTAATATATGAATTTAGATATTTTTTCGATAAAGAATAAGCTCTAAAAATTGAAAAAAAGATTTGGTTCCTTGAAGAACTAATAATTATGGTTCTCTATTGAACTTTTATATATATATATATATATATATATATATATATATATATATATATATATATATATATATATATATATATATATATATATATATATATATATATATATATATATATATATATAAGAGTTTCATGAAATTAACGAATTTCATCTACCTTAGGTTCTCTTTCGTCCAGGCCCAATCGGATTTTGCTTTATTTAATTAGGTTTAATCAGTTTTTAATATAATTTTAAAACAACTATAATCAAAAGAAATAAGAAGATTCAGGTTAATACGTTTGGTAAACTGGATAAATAAAATAAAATTTTAATTATGGATTTTTTTTCTTAAGATAAAAAGTTAGTAAAATAAGTGAAATTACATGCAATTGTTTAATGAGAAAATGACAAAAATAGTCATTTACACTAATTACATTACAAAAATAGCTAAAAAAATCGATTTTACAAAAATAACCATGAATTTCGCAGATGGAATAGCCCCATCTGCGATTTGGGTTTTCCATCTGTGAATGTACAAGCAGCTAAAACACAGTTGTGCTTAGCTGCTTGTACATTCACAGATGGAAAAGTCCATCTGTGAAATTCCTTTCCATCTGCGATTTTCCCCCGATTTTCCTATATAATATTTTTTTTCTTCATTTTTCATTCTTCATTACAGAAAAATTCTCTCTCTTGGGGCGATTTTGGCGATTTTTTTGAAGAAAATGGAGGATTATTTCAATAATCCCGCAAATATGGTTAGATTTTAACTCTTTTAATGTTTTAACTTTTTATTACTTTATTATTTATTGTATTAGTTAGTGTAAAAAAAAATTATAATGTTTGTGAAAGGGTAATTTTGTTGTATTTGATAGTTTTAATATTTTTTATTAGTATACTTAAAGTTTAAATGCTATTTTGTTAGTGGTTGTTTGAATGTACAAGTAGAGACTGCGTAGAGTGTGCATCAGGTGGTTGTACATTTAGTAAAATGGTTAGAATATGCTAATTTTTTTAAGTTATTAGTTAAATAAATTGTTAGAATAATGTTTATAATATGTTATTTGTCGTTTGTTTATTTATTGTATAACTTGAAAAATTGTATATTGTTATCGTGTAATTGTTTCTATAAATTGAAAAATAGTTAAATTACAGTATGTACACAATAGTCGTTTGTATATATATTTGTCGTATAAGTAGAAAATTTGTATATATTTGTTTTTGAAGTATAAATTTTTTTTTATACTATTGTTAGAATTGTTTGTATTTGTCGTATAAGTTGAAAATTTGTATATATTTGTCGTATAACTTGCAAAATTGTTAATTTGGTTGTCGTTTTATTTGAAAAATTGTTTGTTTATATGGTTAGAAAATGTTATTTTATATAATTAGAAAGATAAAAATTGTTTATATATTTGTCGTTTAAATTGAAAAATTATTTAACAAAATGTTATTTTGTTATTTGTGTATGTTATTTTTTTTATCGTAAATATATTTGTCGTATAACTTGGAAAACTGTTTATATATTTGTCGTTTAAGTTGAAAAATTGTTATACTATGTGTATGTTATTGTTTTTTATCGTAAATATATAAATTATTTATTAAATATTTGTATTTGCATTAATAAATTATTATTGTTTATGTATTTATTGCACTTAATAATCATATATTTTAAAAACAAAATATTTGTTTACTTCTCTAATATGTTTTTGTGTTTTTTGCAGCATGATTTTAATTATTTCAATTTGAAAGCAATTGTAAACTTAAAAGGCTTGGGCTGTAATATATGAGAAGTATTTGAAGTTTTAGATGGTGTCAGGTGTGACATTTTTATAGATACCGTATTTGGTTATTTGTTGGATGTCCCTCGTTTATAAGAGGACGAATTGTTGTTCCATAAAATATTCCTTCATCAGATCCGGCCGTATCCTGTTTTATCTCCAGATGGAATAAAACGGTTATATTTTAGAGTCGAAAATGGTATATGGGCCGGAAGAGTTTTGTTTGATAATCGGCTTCAATTTTGGGGAGTATCCAAAAAACATCGGGAAAAAAGTGTCGGAAAAATTAGTAACTAGTAAAAAAAGATGTTTATTGCGTGAGCGGCTATTTCCGAACCATACAAATAGTTCCGTGAAAATCGCGACCTGAAAAGTTTAATTTTAAATCAAACATTCTTAGAAGTTGACGACGCCGATACAGTTAGAGTATGTTTGATATACATTTTGTGTGAAAGTTTTTTGGGAAAAGAAATAAATAATCGGGTGCCACAAGATTGGTTTTTTTTTTTTTTTTTTGCTGAGAATTTGGATGTCTGGAACAGGTATATTTTGTTTACGTTGAAAGTTTTATTTTATTAAAGTTAATTTATATTATAACTAATTTTGTTTTTTTGTTTTGTTAGTTTCGCTTGGGGTAGCTATCTTTGGGATTTTACTTATGATGATCTTGAGGATACATGGAACAAAATAAATAAATATTTATCACTTCGTGAGTGTCGTCAAACTTTAAAATACTCTGTCTCAGGATTTACGGCTCCAATAAGGGTATAAAAAATTTCTTATATTTAAATTGTTTTATTGTTATGTTTTTTATTTTAATTTTAACTTTTATTATTGTAATTGTAAAAAAATTGTAGATATGGATATATGAGAAGCTTCCGGCTATTCGTGCATGTGGATTTGTATTGAGAAAAAATAGAGACATGCCTCGGATGAAACGATGGAGTGGAACAAAAAATTGAAATGGGTTGACGTGAACAAGATTTTTTCAAAGATACAGGTTTATAAATATTTTGTTTATTAGTAATAAACTTCATTATTATACTTTTATATGCATTTTTAATATGTTTAATTTTTTAGGAGGGACAACCACCAAAACAAAACATGTGTACCGAGTGATGGTGAGATGACGTCTTGTTATTATATGTCATTTCAAGAGTATGTATATTGTGAACGGAAATCAGTTCCATCCCCGGTACGGGACCATTTTAGGAGATAAGACGAATCTTCATCTAGTATGTCGTCCAGTGGTCGCTCTCATGGTAGAGGTAGGGGCAGTGGGAAACACAACCTAGACGAGGTGTTGAAACGACTACATGCACTGGAGCAGCATGTGTTTATGAACCGACAACCTACAGAGGTTTTTGTTGAAGAAGTGAATAATGAAGAAATTTGGAATAACATAACTTTTGAGGAGCCTGTAGTATTCCAAAGAAAATATGATGAACGGTTAGTTACACGCTACATTATTTTTTAAATTTTATTAACATATATGACTATCTGTGTTCATATTTTATATTTGAAAATCTAGGTTGTACAAGATGAAGTGATTAATAAAAATAATACAACTGAAAATATTTTTCGTGATATTGAAGACGAGAAGGTTGTTATAGATTACCTTTACGGTTTTAATAATTAATTTTTAATGTGTCTTTCGTTAATAAGTATAATATTTTATTTTTAATGTAGGAGTTGGAGGAGATGAATGACAATGCGGGGAACAAATTTAATAATGATGTGTTTGATGTAAATGATTATAATGAAGCTAAAGAGGTTCTTATACTTACATTTATTTTTATTTTGTTTTTAGTAGATTGAAACATTTTTTTAATTAGAGATTATTTCTTATTAAATTAGGTGTCGGACGAAGATGAAGTAATAATTACGGGAAATGTTGATTATTATGATGATTATAGTGTTGATGGCAAAGAAGTTACATCTGATAAACCGAAGACTCGAAAACCATCACAGTATTTGTGCCCTCCTTACACCGAGGCATTCGTTTAATTTATAAACTTATAATTTTATGTTTATGTGAATTATCTGAAAGATAGAGATTTAAACATTTGAATATTGTTTTTAGTTGCACACGACAACGAAGCAAAAAAGAAGGTTGATATCAAATCAATAAACCCCATTCCTCCTCCAGCTTTTGTTGTTGCTCACGACTCTCCGTGTTGCGCCTGCAACCTTACATAGCAGGCGGTGAGGTTGTCATCCAAAATTATTTATTTCATTCATATGGTGTCCAGCATCGTTTGTTTAATTTCGTGTTAGATAGAGATTTTTGGAGCGCGTTGTTTGGGCATACACATGATGAATGGTTGGAGTCAACGGTAAAATAATTATTAATTTATTATTTTAAAAGTAATTTGTTTTTTCGTCAATAACAAAACAATCATAATTTTGTGCAGCATATAACCATTTGGTATAGACTATTGATGGAGAGACGGTTTGAGGGCGACCGGCATACAATAATGCCTCCAAATTTTTTTGTTTGTCATGCTTTGGAAGAAGGGCAGGATTGGAGGGCGTTTATGGCTGGTATTGCTACGTACCCCAACTTCATGGTTGCTTGGTGGGATGTCGATACGGTAAACTTAATTTATTATATTCAAAATATTATCGATATTGTCGTTATGTTTTTGTATTGTGATATAAAAAACATAATTTATTTTTTCTTATCCTTATACAGGTCATATTGTCGATTCATTCAACCCCTAATCACTGTCTATTTAGGGAACTAGGATTGGCGTCAATGGAAGTCCATATTTATGACAGTCTCGGTAGAGTGGCTTATCAAAAATTCAAATCTGATGGAACCTTTACCAAATTTGAATCTCGGGTGGGAAATTATTTGGACAAGATTAACTATTGGGCCCGAAGGAACATCCCAAGAATTCCATTGAATATGCAATTCATTTATGAAGAAAATGTTCCCCAACAAAGTAGTCATTTGGGAGATTGCGGTGTTTTTGTTTGTATGTTTATGGAGCAATTAGTCTCAGGTCAACCAATATGTGAACTTATTGACCCAAAGAACGTAACTTTAGAGTTTCGCCAACGGATGACAAAAAAAATTTGGGGGTCGAGTCTTGGTCCTATGTAGTTGGATTATACTCTTGTATATGTAAATTAATGTTGGATTTGATTATTAGTTTATTTTTAGTTTTAACGTTACAACAATTACAACAAATTAATGACCTACTAATAAATTATCAATACTTACAACATAAGAACGACAACAACATTTGTTTGAACGTTACAAGTACACGGTTCTAAACATAAGTACAAATACAACAATTTATTGACCTAACAACTTCAAAACTATCAAAACAGTATTAAAAAGCTTACAACTTGTAAACAAGAACTGCCAAGAACAACACCCAACTACAAACAAACGCTATCTTCAACTTCTTATTTTCTGATTGAAAGAGCTTATTAGAGTTAGCTACTTTAGCTATTACCATAGATGATTGGCCCTTCTCTTCATCAACCCAACTGATAAACCCGCATTTTGGTCCTTGTGAATTTAAACATAGACAGTAAGAATTATTGCCATGTAAACACGAGGGTTTAAATATGGATGACGTTAAGAACATGATACCAAATATGGGCAAGCATAAAACAATCTTCCTGGGTTTTTAGTTGTACCCGAAATCCTAACGATACGTTCACCTCCGCAATTACAGTATGCCATTAGCCTTATTTTTCTATTAAATACGAGTTATTTTCTCAGAAAAATTTCTCATAATGACTTACAACCATTTATAGAAGAAATTATATTACAGACAATTATGTTTGACTATGAAATGAACTTGTTTGACTATGAATTGAAAAAGTGAACTATGAACTGCAGACAAGTACATTGTGTTGTCTTGTCTTGTCTTGTCGATTAATGATGTTTGACTATGAAATGAATTGGTTTGACTATGAATTGAAAAAGTTGAACTATGAACTGCAGACAAGTACATTGTCTTGTCTTTCTTGTCTTGTCGATTAATGATGTTTGACTATGAAATGAATTGGTTTGACTATGAATTGAAAAGGTTGAACTATGAACTGCAGACAAGTACATTGTCTTGTCTTGTCTTGTCTTGTCTTGTCGGTCAGTGATTTTTGACTATGAAATGAACTGGTTTGACTATGAATTTAAAAAGTTGAACTATGAAGTATGATTTGTAGAGAAACACTAATTTCAATATATTTATAATTGCATTTGTGTGATGATTGTAAAACACTTTCATTGCTTGTGAAAATTAGTACTTACACCGAAAGAAGCTTTTCTCAGCTACCAATATTCTTGCATAATCTTCAAAGAACAAATCCTAATACCTTCACAGCCATTAAGAAAACGGATACCAACCGCTTTCAATTCTGTTTTGTGGCTTTAGGTTGCGTGGTATAACATATTTCTTTTATTGAGTTATATAATATTTCATGGTAATGTATCTCGATTACTTTTTACTTATCACTAATATATGTTTGTTTTTTATGTAGATTCGTACCTTCCTTAGGTGCATGATACCGTTGATATAAGTGGGTTACTTACCCCTTCTTGGGAGCTATCTGACAACAATGTACTTCGCAGTGGCTTTAGATGGAAATCATGAACCCCTACTCTTACCAATTGGTTTAGGAGCCTTAGAGTGTGAAGAATCATGGAGATGGTTCATGATGAGGTTAAAAGATTGTTTAGGTGAGGATACAGAGGTTGGTTTCATAAGCAACCTATGTGATAAAATAGACTTTGGTGTTCAGAGTGCCTACCCAGATTCGTATCATGGATATTGTCCTAAACATATAGCTCGAAAAATACGTGAGTCTGTCCGACATAACAATACGGAAGTCGAATCGTTGTTTTGGAAGTCATGCAATGCATATAGCATTCATGATTTTTACTTGTGTCTGGAAAGGTTGCAAAGTGCATGTAGGAAACAACATTTCCGCACCTTGCTTAGGAGTCCAATTTACTGGCTTGACGATATAGCAATTTCAAAATGGACACGAGCATTTTTCCCAAAACTACGTTACAATGTTAAATCGATTGACGTCCCTGAAATTTTGCAAATTATATCCACACGTGAGTTTCCTATAACAATGATAATTGATTTAATCAATACGTCGATACAATCAAAGTATGTTGAACGGGCTGATGTGGCGGGTAAGGGAGATTGTTATATTTAGTTTTTTTTTCTTGTGTTAATATTTTTTCTAAAATTATCAGATTTTCCAGGGAGGTTGTCTGGTGGGTTGACCCCTTATGTTGAGAGTAAGGTTCAAAAACGTGTCAACAAGTCTTATAATTGGATGGCAAGACGTTTGTATGAGGATACATTTGAAGTCGATCACAATTTTGCCACCACAAACGTACAACTTGAACGAAGGGTATGTAGTTGTGGGAAATGGAAAAAAAGTGGTATACCATGTGGCCACGCTATAGCATGTCTAAGAACCCGTACGTCTGAAGCCATTCACAAAATGGTTGATTACAAGTTCACTAATTTCGTGTATCGACTTGCATATGGATCTGAGTTGGTGAATACCATACCATCACATGTGCTTTGGGAAATACCAAATGAAACGATGGTCTTGTTACCTCCCTCAATGCAGTAGTTATTCATGTAGCCCCTTTATATTTTATTTCGTAATATGTATTAGTTATTTATGTACCCCATTCTTTTTTTTATGTCGTGTTAGTTATTTATGTACCCCGTTTTTATTTTATGTTGTGATATGTACTAGTTATTCATGTACCCCATTTTATTTTATGTCGTGTTATGTACTAGTTATTCATGTACCCCGTTTATATTTTATGTCGTATTATGTATTAGTTATTTAATTTATGTCGTATTATTAGCGATTGATGAAACAACATACATTAAAAGTAAGGGATATTTATTAAATAGTAACAAAACACACATACAACAACAATCAAATTAACTAACGAAAAACAATAACTTAACCAACATGCATATTAAAAATGAGGAACATTCTTTAAAAGAGTCCATGCATCTAAGTTGGTAAACTCACTACCATCATATTCAAAACGGTATAGTTCCAAAGCTACCTGTCGCAGAATGTCTTCATCCATATTTGCATGTATATTATCCAACTCGTTATAAATACATTGAAATTGTTTCACCTTTATTCTCAAATCCAAAAACTTGGTTTTGACATCTCTTCTTCTTCGATATTGAGTACGCCCCATTAAATGGTGAAACAAATGACAGACACGAGACTAAAATGATTCAGCGCGAACTTGTGGGGGCCCGGTGGAAAATCCTCCTCTACAGTTATAATCCAAGCTTGAACCAAAGCGACCTCCTCTTCGTTTCTCCATATATGTGGTACAGGTGAGTGCATAATTTCAAGGGGGAAGTAATACGATACAATTAAAATGGATATAACAACTTTTTATAGAGACTGCTTATTTTCCCGGTGCAATGGCCTGTCAACTCAAGTAGTAGTGTATTGTGTTGTCATTCGACGGGGATGACTTGTCAACTTGAACAGTGATCTGTTGTGTTATTAGTATAGTACACTGCGTTCTTCAGTTAATTTTGACTATGAATTGCAGACATATTAGAAGATTGGACTACGATTTTGTGTATAAACTACTATAAATTGACATTAAGTTAAACAAATAGTTTACTAAACAACCAATACAGCTGTTCAAATATTGTTTTTGAGATTTTACTCTATTTGTTGCAATCAAAATGAGTTCTATATTATGGAGCAATGAAGAGTTCTTGGTTCTTACACGTGCTTATATTCATGTGTACGAGACAAGCAAGTTGAACGATCCAATGCTTTGGACCCGTTTAACGAATATTTTCAACACTGAAAACCGAATGACTACAAGTAACGATCGTGACGAACTAGACATCTTAGCAAGATGGTATGAAATGAAAACGGAAGTTCTATTATTCAACGATCTTTATACCAAAATTGACGACACCCGTTTAAATGCTACTGAGGAGGTCATCTTGGAAGCTGCTAAGGAGGAATACAAGTCATTAAGTAACGGGTTGGAATTCCAGTTTGAAGCCCCTTGGAATATTTTGAAATATATCTCGTTTGTTTAAAATCTATTTCACTTTATTATGTGAGTTCACCTTTATTTTCATGTATTTCGTATGTATTGGATGCATCTCCTATGTTTAATTTCTATTAATAAATGCCCATTGCATTAGTTTTCATAATACATTAGAATACATTACTAACAAGAATTCCATGAACCATTACAAACATTACAACAATTACATGAAAAACAAGGACATACTACAAACAAAGCATTAAAATAAAACAGAAGTCCATAGGTTATTATTAACGGAAAATAGAGCGGTCTACATGAAATACTGATTATTTTTTTACAACCTTCCAAAATTCCTCATATTCGAAGTCTCTGTCGTCACGCTCACAGATGTAAAAATCTGTAACAACTTCCAAAAACTCTTCTTCGTCCCGACAACGAAGTTTGGTACTTTTCGCACAATTACACGCTCGATTGAACCATGTCACTTCTTCCTTTACATCCATCCATTTAGTAACAACATCTGATTTTTCACGTTGTTGTCCTTGTCCCATCTCATGGTTGAACAAAGATGTTATGCGAGTCCATTCATCACCTACTAGGCAATGCGGGGGAGCAAGTAACGATACACCATCCTTAACACTTAGCCAGCATCATGTAAGAACCAACACCTCGTTTGTCGTCCATGGTTTTTCAGAATTGGAACCAGGTACTTCATTCGAAGAACTTGCTGCATTCAACTACATTTCTAAATATGGGAGTTCGTTTCTTTTTTATGATTTGGGTGTTTGGTTTTTAGATCTTAAACATCTATTTATATAAATAAATACATGACTATGAATTACAACTTTGATTACGAAATGGTTGCATTTGGACTACGATTATCAGCTTTCTACAGTGACTTATCATGTCAAACAGTCATTTATGTCTTGTCACTTAAGAGTTTCAATACGATTTGCAAGTTACTGCAGTGACTTGTCATTACTGTCTAGTCATTTCAAAGTTGGACTTGTCATTACTGTCTGGTATTTATAAATACCACTTATAGCACCAGTTTATTATAATGTCGACCTTATTATGAGTTCCTCACACAAGTTCTAAGTTTGCTGCAATGAAGTAGATTGTTACTACTGTGATTCAGTCGACCCTTTTTTTACACCCTCTTCAGCCGGGCCATATATGTCATATGAAAATTTTGAAGAATTGAAGAAGGCTGAAGAACAACAAGAAGAGGACAAAGAATCATCCCGACTTCTCACTCACCGTGCTAATGATATTGCATCGGAATGCAAACAAGCTCAACAATGGATAGACCTCAATAAAAACAAAATCAAAGAGCATGAAGATTGGATAACAAAGAGTAAAAAGGCAATCAAAACGACTGAAAAATGGCTTGCTAAGAAGGATGAGCAGTTGATACACATTATGGTGCAAAAGGATCGTTTGGAAGACAAAATGAGAATTAGGGATGATTATATAACAATGGATAAAGAGAAATACCCATTGCAGTTCCCTGAGTTTAAAAAATAGTTACAAAAATTGTTGTAATATTATCATGATACGGATTAGGTTGCAAAAGGATCGTTTGTTGTTTTTTCTAAATAGCATGTTGTAATTGTTGTTAAAATCTGCAAACTAAATTTTATAATATAAAAGCTTCATTAATTGTTATAATCTACAAACAAAACTAAAATATGAAAGCATAGCAATGTCTTGTAAGAATTAATAAGAAAATTACAATACATAATAAGTTAACAGCTCTTCATTTCAAGGATGTTTTATATCAAAATCAGCGTCATAGGTTTGTGAGCAACTCGCTGAACCACCAATATTAAATGCCATTTCTATAGTAGAAATTGTGTGATGTGCTCCACTACCAGACGCCCTTCCACTACAATTGTTTCTCATGTGTCCTACTTGACCACATGTAGAGCACTCTTTTCTAATTGGACCCTCGCCTTGGGATGGAATGTGGTCTGTGTTTCTTGGCCTGCCTGGCTGACGTTTATCCATTATAGGTGGCTTAACAATCATCAAATCATCGGGGATCTCCCATTCGGATGGCTTTGGCAGAGGGTTTATTGATTCCTCATATGTTTTCCTCAGTGTTTCAGGAAAGTAAGCATTTAATGCATACCTAGAGCATTCTTGGTAATTGTTGACTATTAAACATCTTATGACATGACCACAAGGTATCCCATCAAGTTGCCAATGCCTACATGTACATGTCATATGTTGAAAATCAACAATCACATTTTGTGCCCCCTTTTTGACCTCGCATTTCGTATTTGATATCATGCGCACATCCCACTTAGTAAAAGTTTTTTTGTTTTCTTTTACAATTTCATCGGCCCAAAGGGTAAGTATTGTTGTTGCTTCCGCTAAAAAAACAGGCAAAATGAAGAAGTTAAGATCAATAACATCAAAATTAATAAAACATTAATATTAAAAATTTACTTAATACCTGCAAAGTTACGTCTTTGAAACCACCATTGTTGCATTATTGCACGAAAAAATCGATCAACATAAGTATCGGCACCTTACGTGCGTGTCTACATAATGCATTTATAGACTCTGCACTATTAGACGACATAAGATTATATCGGTTCCCTTTAAAATGTGCCCTTGACCAAGTTTCTGGATTTATACTTTTTAAGTACTCCCATATCGGTTCTTTTGTCTTTTTCATAACATCCATAGCAGCGTCAAAAGCATCAACTGTGTACGCCCTACAAGCCTCCCAAAAAATTCCTTTAAGTGTGTTACTCTTCCCGAATCTAGATACTATGTTGAAATACAAATGGACACCACAGATTCCATGATGAGCGTGAGGAAAAATGTTGGCAACGGATGTTGCTATAGATGGAGACCTATCAGATATAATTGTAAGCTCCTGCATATTTCCTATGCAATCACGTAGTTTTTGAAAAAACCATGTCCAAGAATCGGTACACTCATTTTTGCATATACCATACGCAACCGGTAATATTCAGTTTTGTCCATCCTTAGTAACTGCAAGTAACATGGTACCTTTGAACTCTACCTTTAGGTGGGCTCCATCTACTACTAGGGTCGGTTTACAAAATTTGACAAAAGCGCGTACCTACAATACATTGTATATCTATTCAAATACACCAAAAAAAATTTTAAAATTAATAAAATATTATAATACTAACCGAGCAACCGAGTGCGACATACAAAAACTCAAAGCGATCATAACCATCTGTTTTAATATGTGTAATAGTACCCGGATTATGTTTGACCAAGTTGTGGAAATAAGCTGGAAGTTTGGTAAAAGAATCCTCTTTCGTACCCCTTAACGACAACAATGCATATTGCTTCGCACGCCATGCCTGATGGTATGAGATATTGATATTCAATTGAGCATTCATATCATTAACAATATCTTTTCCCCGATAAACTCTACTATAATCTTCAGCGAAAACATCAGCAAGATATTCACCCAAAACATATTTGTTTGCTTGTCGATGATTAGGTTGCAAAATTGTTGAGGAACAAGTATGTACATCAAAAAATTTATTCACTTCGAAAAGTCCATCAGAATTTTTAATTGCTTTTGCTCTTAGTAACCAAGAACAATTTTTTTGAAACACACACAAACTCATACCTTGATTTGGTGGATCTACTTGTCCTCTTCTGAAAACCTTCTCGAAGACATTTTTTTTACCAATACACCGCTTTAAAAGTTCTTTGTTCTAAAATATACTCTCACATTCAATCTTTTGAAGATTCTTGTCTACCATCTGTGTTGGGATATCTTCATTAATATCAACTGGGCATGCTAGTACAGGGGGCATACCGTAAAAAAAGGTTATCGAGAAACTTAGCTTTAACTTCATCACCCAAGTCATCTCTATCTGAATTGGTTTGCAGGTCGGTTATATCTAAATGTACATCAGCAACATCAACATAATCCCCATAAACATGCTTTTTTCATTTTTTTTATTCTGATTTTTTTCTTTTTACTTTTATCTACCACACACCTATTCATAATTTTAACTTCTTGTTTGGCAACATCATCACAACGACCACCCACATCATTAAGATATGTACCAACATCATCATCACCAACATACTTGTAATTATCAGGATCCACATAGTTAATAGGTGAATAACTAACATTAACATTTTCAGCAACACTGTGAAACTGAGGTACACTAGGAGTATTGAAAGTACCTATCGGATCGTTGCTCCCTTTATAACTGCATAAATTACCAACCGGCTGATTTCCACTGTGACCACCTTCATTAACCTCATCTACTTCATCAACCACCAAACACTTTCACAACCCTTCCTCTACTACATTTGATTACATTTATCAACATTCTAACATCCATGTCTTCAACTATAGCTATATAATAATTTAATTCAGGATGATGGAAACGAAGACTAATTCTATATTTGTCTAATAAACCAATTTTGCTTCTTACCAAAGATACAAAATCACTATAACTAATATACTCAGAAAATATCAAAGCGAATTCAGAAACACCACCCTGTGGACATATGTATTCCAGATTTGTTTCAATAACTTGTCATCTCCCACCGGTTACAAAACAAACCAAATATTCAATCATTTTTTTAGAAGGAATTTTAAAGAAATTTCCTAAACAAATAACAACTAAACTGATAATTTTCTACAAAACTTTTTATATAGTAACATTATTTCGTAGTCAAACCAATTGATTTCATAGTCAAAGTAAAAAACAATTAAAAAAAATATGCAAATTCGCAGATGGAATACAGAGAAAATCGCAGATGGACACAGTCCATCTGCGATTTTAACCCTCAAATGCCCTATATATAGAAAAAAAAAATTAAAAAAACAAATCCATCTGCGAATGTACAAGTGGCTAAGTATGCTTTAGCCACTTGTACATTCGTAGATGAAATGTGCAAATTGCAGATGGGGCTATTCCATTTGCGAAATTCGTGGCTATTTTTGCAAATTCGAATTTTTTTTGGCTATTTTTGTAATGTAATTAGTGTAAATGACTATTTTTGTCATTTTCTCTTGTTTAATGGCATATATGGGGAAATCTTGAAAAAAATCTCCAAAACTTTTGACCCTATCAACAAAAAAGTTATTCCTTCTTCTTTATTTATGATTAAACCTGAAAAACCGATAAACATAAACGTTGACCGGCTACAAGGACCATTTACAAAAGTTTACCGGTATCATAACAATTTACAAATCAAAATAGTAGTATAACATCAAAAGCATTAGAATTTACAAATCAAACAACTATTTGCGTTATTTTACATATAAGCCATTTTTTAAAACAAAAATTGATGTTACAGTATACGATAGTGTAAATCATAACCATTTTTTAACAATTTACATAAACCAACTTGACAGATCAGTAACCTTAACAAATTACCCTAATAAATAAAAATAATTTTGTCAAATGTCAACTTTTTATTGAATTTGACACATGTCATTTTCTTAGAATTTTAAAATTATTTTTTTTCCACTTGTCATTTTTGTATTTTTTTTCATTTTTATTCAACTTTCATCTATTAAATGTCACCTTATATTAATTAATGTGAATTAATGTATATAGTAAACCTTCCATTTATGAATTCTTATTTCTATTTAATGAATACCATTTGTGAATTTATATTAATCAGTTTTATTAGTATAGATTATTTAAGACAAATTACATAAATGGTCCTTATGGTTTATTCTATTTATTGTATTTATTTCGAAAGTTTACTTTAAAAAATACTTAATTTTTACACATTCATATTCAACATGATTTTTTTTAAATATGATAATATTTTTTTATTAGTATATAGATTGAATTACTTATTCATCATTTTATTTATATTTATTTCAACATTTTACTTTAGAAAATACTTAATGTCTACACCTTATATTTAATTTTTTTAATCAACGTGTGTAATACACGGGCTTCACACGTAGTAACAAATAAATAAATAATGCGTAAAACAGAACTCGAAAATGCCCTTATATACAAGCTAATCTTTAATTAGAACCGTTGGATTAGATTCACTTAATTATATTATCTTGTTTGAGTTTATTTCTACTTTAGGATGATTTTGTTCTTAAAAGTTTTTTCATAACTTGACGTCTGTTGTTGTCTGTTATACAATTAAAGTATTATTTAACTTCATTATTGTAACGCCCGCAGATCCGGGCTAGTCAATTTAGAGGCAATAGAGGTCGAAAACGACTTTTTGACAAAAGATTATTTGGAATAAATAATCTTAAACAAGTTTAGAATATGTCACGAGGTTTCTGTACATATAAAAAACGCCAAAATCCGAGTTATAACAAAGAAGTTATGACCCGTCGAAGTTTCGTGACGGAACCGGCACGGCACCGGGAAGCGTAAATAGTGAATCTATGATACAGCGATATTTAGCCTTAGCGGTCTAAACGAAAGTCGTAGAATACGCTAAATCGAGAGCATCCATAAAAAGAACGCCCAAATCTGACTTCGTATGAGGAAGTTATGATTTTTCGAAGTGTCGACTTAGCAGTGGACAGCCCGAAATTCGAATATTAGATCGAGCAGTTTTTAGCCGACACAACCTCAAAGAGAATCGAAGATCTCATTAATAGTAGCGTAACGATAAAAAGACAGACGGAAACGGACGTCACATAAAGAAGTTATGAATTTTTAACGGACCAAACGTGTCCCGGCCTGTTAAACAATATAACTTTTAAAATAAAGTCAAAATTAGCCGACGAAGTCTAAACGAAAGTTGTAGAGTACGTTCCGGCCTTCGCGTGGATATAAACAACGTCAAAACGAAGCTCTTACGTGAAAGTTATGAATTTTTAAAGTTGAGTGTGCAAATTGCGAAATCTGATGCGAGATGGATGACGTGGCCTCATCGCAGCCGTCCATCGACGATCGCAGAGCACCCTTCGGATCACGCCACGTAACCTCGCCTTCGCTTTACACTCTGCGTCCGAGGTGAGTACGCCCCGCATACCCTCGTGTCTTATCCATCCGACGAAGGTGAGAGCCAGGTGTGCGAAGCTGGCAATCCTATCCGAGACTACGCCGAGCGTACTTCCGAGGGTTCAGCCCTATAAAAGGGTGCTAGGATGGTCGGGTTTTACGCACCAAATCCCACTCTCTCTAAGAACTTTCTCTCTCTAGCCCCTTTTGAGTCCCCTAAAGTCTAGGTGAAGCCCTAGCACCCGAGGAAAGCCCCGAGGCTCCCGGAGTCCCGAGAAAAAGGGTCTTTCGATTTCCGAAACGCTGCTCCGAGCAAAGCCCGGTTTTCTTTAAAATCCGTTGTAAGTGATCTACGCTCACGTAATTTTTAATATAGCTTTCAAAAAATTATAGTAATGTTATTAGGACCTTAAAATAATTATTTGGGCAATTATTATGAGTTATATTGAGTGTTATTTAACGCTTATATAATACTAATAATAGTAAGACTATTAATTTGTCGCGGTTATCGTTACACTAAACCCTAGTGGTGTTGATACTAGGTTTTGTCGAGAGAAATTGTTTTGAGATAACGAAGTCATGTCCGAGTGCTGAGTCACCACCTTATCAGGTGAGTGCATAGTCCATTTCATCTTACACATAGATATGAAGTATTTTAATATAAATTACGTGCCATGAGTGCATATTGTCTGAATACTTGTTGTCTATGCTGGTGAAAGATTTTTATACATGTTTTAAATGATGTAAACTGTATAACGTATTTTATATCTACAAAATATGTTGGGTAAAACATGGGTAGATGAATGATGAGGAATAAAAGCTGAAATAGAGGAACATTAGTAGTATGGACCTAGTGGCCTATAGGTAAACATTGGCAGCAATGGACCTAGTACCTTATAGATGAGCACTGGCAGCTGCGCCACAACCCGTAGATGCTTTAGATCTACGGTAAACGTCCAAGCAGCTGCGTTCTAAGGACAGTATCGACAGCTGCGCCTAATAGGGAGCCTTATGACCATGACAGTAGCGTTTAAAGGTCAATACCAGCATAAGCGCCTCATAGAAAATTTCCCAATTCTGGCAGCTGCGCCTAAGTGATAATATTAGCAGCTGCGCTTGACCACTGTGTCATTGGAAACAATGGACTTCATGTTGTTTCCTTAGGATAATCCTTAGGAATGAATGAATGAGAAATAGCTAATTCTTAGGGTAGACCCTTAAGAGTAAAGAAGATAACGGGGATAGGTAATTGGGTTAACTGTTTGATGATTAAACATAATAATTATATTATTGTGGGTTGAAAACCCTATGTACTCACCAGGTTTCCCAACATGACCCACTCGGTTTATTTATATCACAGGTGTTGATATGAAGTCACATTACCCTGAGAGATTAAGGATATATAAATCACTAATGATAATGAATGTAAGTTCTGTTTATGCTTATGTTTCTGTATTGACGATGACATCCCAAATGTTTTAAAATGGTTAAAAATACTTTTCTTCGGAAATGCCTTGATAACGCATTTATTGTGTTTTACTGGGAACAAATTCCGCAACACTTTTATGAAAAATATTACTCTGATTTTCAAACAAGCATAAACAAAATCGGTCTTTTCTGGCTGTGAAAATGGGGATGTCACAGTTGGTATCAGAGCATTAGTTTAAGCGAATTAGGAATATAGATTTATTTCTAGACTTAAACTTAGAATGCTAAGCGATGATTGTGAGGTGTGAGCACTATATTATTTTAGGGACTGTGCCTAAAATGCTTTTATGTGCTAAATGCATGTGCCTGATATGCTGTTATTTGTTCGGATCTATGGTCTATTGCCGACCGGATCTAGAAACCTTATGTGTCTAGGATTCTAAGCGTTTAACTACGATATTAGAACTAGCATATAAACGTTTCGTGGTGATAAGGATGATTTAAACGTCAATCCTAAATAAAGATCTAGATTCACCTTATTCGATGTATAGATCAAGATGGCAAGGACCTGTAGCGGAAACGTGAATGCAAATAGGAATCGAGATCAGACCCCAGTGATTGAGCAAATACCGGTTGTGGTAGCCGCTGCTGAGCCAATAACGATGGTCAAATGGCGGAAACGTGAATGCAAATAGGAATCGAGATCAGACCCCAGTGATTGAGCAAATACCGGTTGTGGACGGAGTGCAAGCAATGATCCAGGCGATGTTGGATCGTCAAATGGGGGAAACCAAACGTTTGCTCCAACTAAATCAAGAGGAAGCGACCATATAGATCAAACAGACCGAGTTGAACGAAGGGCAGATTGAGGGGGGGGGGGGGGGAACTACAGTGGAACCGTTGGTCAAGTCAACCTACCAATAGTTCGACAAAACAACCAAGATGACGGAGTCGAGAGGAATGGATGCAAGTACAAGGATTTTCTGACTTGCAAGCCATCGACTTTCACTGGAAAGGAAGATCTGATCGGGCTCATGGATTGGATCTCGGAGATGGAGTTAGCTTTCATGACGTGTGGTTGCAGAGGCAAACTACAAACCACGTTTGTGGTACGCCAGTTCAGAGGAGGCGCGGTTCGTTGGTGGAACACTTTGGGGAAGATTCTAAGCCCCCAATGAGCCCCTGCAACTGACGTGGGCAGAGTTTTTGGTGCAGTTCAAACGTAAATACTGCTCAGCCCAAAATCTGCTCGAGCTAGAAAACCAATTCCTTACCTTGAAGAAAGGAAGCATGTCTATTGATGAATACACCAACAACTACACAGAGAAGATGGAGTTCTCCTTACGTCTTGTTCCAGATGAGCTGACGAAAATCGACAAGTATGCAAGAGGACTTCCATGGGAATATGCAGTGCTAATACGTCAGGCACCTACTTTGGAGGCAACTATTTGGGCTGCCAAGTCGGTTGAGGAGATGATCAAGGGAAGAGCCGCCAATAAGACCGAGGTTGGCGAAAAGAGGAAGTTTGAGGGGTTCGCGAAGCCCGATGAGAGAAGCAAGTCCAGTACAAGGAAGTTTAGAGGAGGAGGGAGTGAAGAAAGATGGTACGAGAAGTGCAAAAAGAAACACTCTGGAAAATGCGGTGAGGAGGTGACTTGTTTCAAGTGTGGGAAGCATGAGCACTATGCCAACGAGTGTACATTAACCAAAAGGGTGTGTTACGGATGTAACGAGGAAGGGCACTTCAAGCAAGACTGCCCAAAGAGAGAAGGGGCTACAAAGCCAAATGTGCCACCAAAGCCGAAGGCAAGAGCATTCCATATGATCCTAGACGAAGCAGCAGACGACGCAAGGATTCAGGAGTGAAGGCTTGACACCCAAAGATCGAGTTATGAAGTGGTCGTGTATATAGTACCACGTGATGTAGCCTGTTAGAGGCATAGTCTAGGGTGAACTTGAATACCTATGTAATCATTTCAAGGAATAATATAAAACCTTCGTTTCGATATTTGATGTGTTAAGTTGTTATGTGATTTTCTTGTATGGTGACTTGGAAAAACTATGGGACAATACTTGGGACGAGTATGAGTAGGTGTGAATGCTAGTAGAGGCCTATACTACCAGAAGCACAGGACTCACACTTGAATCAGGGAAAGTCACAAGGTTACCAAGGAGATAGTAATTGATTTCGTTTTACTCAAGTATGTCGTTACCATTTTTTCGATAATGACTAAGAAAATTGTTGTTATCTGGACCCTAGTGGTCATATCACATTAAATCCGACTACGATGAGTAGGTTACGTGGTTAAGAGAACCAATTTTGATGTAGCGTACGACTTAAACCAAACAATTGAAATCAAATCGATCAATAGAAGTATCACGCTCGTTGTTAAAGAAGATGGTAGCTAGAAATGCTACATGTTAAAGTGTGATTATATCACATTAGAACATGAAGGAAGGCATAGTCTGTTTTAGAATTTAACTCTAAGAGACCTGAGTCTAAAGGTGCATCACATGATGATAGGTCATAATTTGGAGTCTAACCAGAGGTAGAGAGCAGGTGCACGATCGAGTACTGCTTACAGTCAATAAGTCTTAGAGATAGACTTGAAGGAATATAGAAGTTATCATTATTACCTAGGATGAAGATATGATGTATGGAGTCATTATACGAGCCCTGTTTCGTCGATGATTCCGTGACGTAATCATCGTAAGGGGGAGATAATTGTAACGCCCGTAGATCCGGGCTAGTCAATTTAGAGGCGATAGGGGTCAAAAACGAATTTTCGACAAAATATTATTTGGAATAAATAATCTTAGCCAAGTTTTAGAATATGTCACAAGGTTTTCATACATATAAAGAACGCTGAAATCCGAGTTATAACGAAGAAGTTATGACCCGTCAAAGTTTCGTGACGGAACCGGCACGGCACCGGGAAGCGTAAATAGTGAATTTATGATAGAGCGAGATTTAGCCTTAGCAATCTAAACGAAAGTCGTAGAATACGTTAAACCGAGAGCATCCATAAAAAGAACGCCCAAATCTGACTTCGTATGAGGAAGTTATGATTTTTCGAAGTCTCGACTTAACATTGGACAACCCGAAATTCGAATATTAGATCGAGCAGTGTTTAGCCGACATAACCTAAAAGAGAATCGAAGATCTCAATAATAGCAGCGTAACGATAAAAAGACAGACGGAAACGGACGTCGGATAAAGAAGTTATGAATTTTTAACGGACCAAACGTGTACCGGCTTGTTAAACAATATAACTATTAAAATAAAGTCAAAATTAGCAGACGAAGTCTAAACGAAAGTTGTAGAGTACGTTCCGGCCTTCGCATGGATATAAAGAACGTCAAAACGGAGCTCTTACACGAAAGTTACGAATTTTTAAAGTTGAGTGTGCAAATTGCGAAATCTGATGCAAGATGGATGACGTGGCCTCATCGCAGCCGTCCATCGACGATCGCAGAGCACCCTTCGGATCACGCCACGTAACCTCGCCTTCGCTTTACACTCCGCGTCCGAGGTGAGTACGCCCCGCATACCCTCGTGTCTTATCCATCCGACGAAGGTGAGAGCCAGGTGTGCGAAGCTGGCAATCCTATCCGAGACTACGCCGAGCGTACTTCCGAGGGTTCAGCCCTATAAAAGGGTGCTAGGATGGTCGGGTTTTACGCACCAAATCCCACTCTCTCTAAGAACTTTCTCTCTCTAGCCCCTTTTGAGTCCCCTAAAGTCTAGGTGAAGCCCTAGCACCCGAGGAAAGCCCCGAGGCTCCCGGAGTCCCGAGAAAAAGGGTCTTTCGATTTCCGAAACGCTGCTACGAGCAAAGCCCGGTTTTTTTTTAAAATCCGTTGTAAGTGAGCTACGCTTACGCAATTTTTAATATAGCTTTCAAAAAATTATAGTAATGTTATCAGGACCTTAAAATAATTATTTGGGCTATTATTATGAGTTATATTAAGTGTTATTTAACGCTTATATAATAGTAATAATAGTAAGACTATTAATTTGTCGCGGTTATCTTTACACTAAACCCTAGTGGTGTTGATACTAGGTTTTGTTGAGAGAAATTGTTTTGAGATAACGAAGTCATGTCCGAGTGCTGAGTCACCACCTTATCAGGTGAGTGCATAGTCCCTTTCATCTTACATATAGATATGAAGTATTTTAATATAAATTACGTGCCATGAGTGCATATTGTCTGAATACTTGTTGTCTATGCTGGTGAAAGATTTTTATACATGTTTTAAATGATGTAAACTGTATAACGTATTTTATATCTACAAAATATGTTGGGTAAAACATGGGTAGATGAATGATGAGGAATAAAAGCTGAAATAGAGGAACATTAGTAGTATGGACCTAGTGGCCTATAGGTAAACATTGGCAGCAATGGACCTAGTACCTTATAGATGAGCACTGGCAGCTGCGCCACAACCCGTAGATGCTTTAGATCTACGGTAAACGTCCAAGCAGCTGCGTTCTAAGGACAGTATCGACAGCTGCGCCTAATAGGGAGCCTTATGACCATGACAGTAGCGTTTAAAGGTCAATACCAGCATAAGCGCCTCATAGAAAATTTCCCAATTCTGGCAGCTGCGCCTAAGTGATAATATTAGCAGCTGCGCTTAACCACTGTGTCATTGGCAACAATGGACTTCATGTTGTTTCCTTAGGATAATCCTTAGGAATGAATGAATGAGAAATAGCTAATTCTTAGGGTAGACCCTTAAGAGTAAAGAAGATAACGGGGATAGGTAATTGGGTTAACTGTTTGATGATTAAACATAATAATTATATTATTGTGGGTTGAAAACCCTATGTACTCACCAGGTTTCCCAACATGACCCACTCGGTTTATTTATATCACAGGTGTTGATATGAAGTCACATTACCCTGAGAGATTAAGGATATATAAATCACTAATGATAATGAATGTAAGTTCTGTTTATGCTTATGTTTCTGTATTGACGATGACATCCCAAATGTTTTAAAATGGTTAAAAATACTTTTCTTCGGAAATGCCTTGATAACGCATTTATTGTGTTTTACTGGGAACAAATTCCGCAACACTTTTATGAAAAATATTACTCTGATTTTCAAACAAGCATAAACAAAATCGGTCTTTTCTGGCCGTGAAAATGAGGATGTCACAATTATAATATAAATTATTTTTAAAGTACCATTTAATTCCATAACTTTATAAACACTATAAATTTCAAAGATTTCCTACATATTTTTTTCCTTTTATTTGTTGTATCGATCCCTCTTTTAGCTCCTGATTTACAGTTCTTCTTGTATATATATTTTCCTTCCCCTTTTGTAAAACTAGCATCTTGAATCAAATAAAGAATCAAAGATTTATTTATTGTATCAGAGCAGGTCTAATACGCTGCTCAATCGATCAACCAAAACTTTGTCATGGCCGGTGACAAGATCGACGAAAACAAAAAGGAGGGGAGTACCCCTGATGTGAAGTCTCCTTACTACATCCACCCATCAGATTACCCCTGATGCTATGATCAAGGGGTGGCTCACCACAGCCATTGATATAAATATTCGGGGTAGCGTGAAATACACCAATTCCACTGTAGAGATCTGGTCAGATCTTCTTGAATGGTTTGGAAAAGAGAGTGTGCGTCTTGCTTATGAATTGAAGCAATAGATTTCCTACACTCGACAAGATAGTATGACAGTATCAACGTATTATACAAAGCTGTGAGGTCTATGGCACGAAATACAATCTAATCTTCATACTCCTCAATGCTCTTGTAATGGATGCTCTTGTGGTCTTGGAAAGGCACCAAAGAAAGTCAAAGAAAAAGAGAAACTTTATGAGTTTCTTATTGGCCTGGACAGCGATTTTGCAATCATTAGGACTCAAATCCTTGCCATGAAACCCACGTCATCACTAGGAAACGAATACCACCTAGTTGTAGAAGATGAGCAACAAAGATCCATAACCAACACCAAGAGACCCATTACTGAGGTTGCTGCTTTTGAAGCCTTTGTGAAACGTGAACCAGGTTTAACTCATCAAGCCAACAAGTTCATGAAAAAACACGGGAATCAATTAGAACACTGCAGCTTCTACGATAAAGAAGGCCACACTCGTGATGGATGTTTCAAACGAGTTGGTTATCCTGAATAGTAGCACGGGAAGAACAAATCAAAAGCAAAACCTAGAGCAGCTTTTGTCAAGGCCGAATCTAGCCCAATTGCAGGCTTAACAAAGGAACAATACCAGCATTTTCTAAAGCATTTATCTTCTGATGACAAAGAGGCCAAGGAAGATGTGCCACCAACAGACAACATGGTAGGTAAACTTAGCCATAATGATGATTGGATTGTTGATTCAGGGGCTAGCAAGCACATGACGCACATAGGCGATATTCGAGAAGAGAAAGTTGTTTCGATTGATGAATTACCTGTCACCATTCCTAATGGAGAGGTCATACCTGTTAAGGGAAAAGGAAATCACGCCTTGCCAAACTGAACCAAAGTGCAGGGAGTCCTACATGTTCCTGAATTTAATTGCAATATTTTGTCTGTTAGTAAACTCACAAATGATTTACATTGTGTTGTAACCTTTTTCCCCAAAATTTTCATCATGTAGGGCTTATGTTCGAGGAGATTGATTGGAGTGGGTAAGGGTGGTGGTAGTCTATACCGGATGGGGATGTTTGGAGGAGGCAGAAGGGCATTAAGGACAACAATGGATATGTGGCACAGGAGGTTAGGGCATGCTAGTGAAGAGAAACTATGTCAAATAAATTTTCTTAAGAATAATTCTTTTAGAAATATAGGTCATCTTTGTGATTCATGTGCAAAGTCTAAACTTACAAGACAACCCTTTCCGACTAGTGTCACTAAAAAAATGTGTGTTTTGATCAGTTGCAATGTGACATATGGGGGAAATACCGAACTCCCTCTTTTTCAAGAGCAAATTATTTTTTAACCATTGTAGACGATTAAGTTGGGCGGTTTGGGTTTTTCTTCTTCAACATAAAGATGAAGCAATTTTATGCCTGATTGACTTTTAAAAGATGGTTAAAACACAATTTGAAAAGAATATTAAGAAAATTAGATGCAATAATGGTGGGGAATTGACCTCAAACAAAATGATGAATTTCTATGTTGAATAAGGGATACTCTTGGAAACAACATCTCCTCATACGCCACAACAAAATAGAGTCGTCGAGCGAAAACACATACATCTACTTGAAACGACTCGAGCCATGAAAATTCAAGCAAACCTCCTTACGAGGTTTTGGGGTGAGTTTATCCTGATAGCCATGTACATCATCAATAGATTTCCATCCAAGGTAATTGAAGATAAAACCCCATACAAATTATTGTTGGATTAGTGTCTAAGTCCATAACTATTTTGGTATGTACTTGACCCGCTTATGAGCATGGTCCTTTTGGGTTGCCTTTACCATAGAAACTTGTAGGATGAATTAAGGAGAGAAAGGTTTAATTCTTATTTATTAATATATTATGAGAATAATATATTAAAGAAGAAATCATATTGTTTAATTAATATTAGTCAAGAATTAATAAAGAATTAATTTTGTGGCTAAAAGAGATTAATTAAAATTAGGGGACTGGAATTGTAATTATAGGATAATTGCAATTGGGCTATGGATCACCTTGGAATAATAGGTTGGACGAATTATATGGGGAAGCCCATTAGAAATCGTCCAAGGCATGTTCTAGAAGGGGTTCATGGGTAGCTTAGGGCTTAAGCAGTCAAATTAGGGTTTCCTTGTTAGATAACCCTAATTGCCTACCTATTTAAAGAGCCCCTAAGCCCCAAAAACGTGGTGGCTGAACCTTAGGGTTTCCTGGACGTTTTGGAGTCTCCTCTCTCTTCTGTTATTCATCTAGTTGCTTAGTGGTGTTTGTGACTCCATTAGAGGTGCAACACTTGAGGCACTTATCATTCTGAAGCCAAGGATTGATTGTTATTGCTATATAACAATCAAAGGTAAGATCTAAACCCTAATTTCAGTTATAGTTTATTAGATCTAGGGTTTATGGCTTTGGATTATCAATTTCATGTTCATTAGACAAACTAGATCCAAAGCTATTAGGGTTTGCATGTACACCATAGGATTGATATAGTGCTCAAAAGCCATCAGTGGTATCAGAGCCTAGGGTGTTTTTCTATTGTATTTGATGCAAAATTATGTTTTCAAAGCTAAAAAATTGTGAATTTCGAATCTGACCTAATTAACGTCGTGAACACAGTGTGTTCACCTCGTGAATTCAGTATGTCAGCAGATTTTCGAATTAAACCAAACTCATGTCGTGAACACAGTGTGTTCACCTCGTGAATAAAGTCTGACAGCACAATTTCGAGATTTTTGTCTTAATTTGCTTAGGATAATTACCATAAATTGCTTTATTAAAATAAAAATAAGATTTTTTGTTATGATAATTGATATCCTAATCAAATTAATGGATAATTGTTAAAATTAAGATAATTATTTGTTTTATTAGATAAAGATTGGTTTTTTGTAATTTTGATTTGAATTATCTTATAAAAAATTAAATTAGGTCAAATTTAGATAATTCAAATTATTTGATTAATTTAATTATTTGTAATTTGATCTAGATAGTTTTGAAAAGTTTCAAAACTTGTCTTCATGTTTTGGAATTTAAATTTTGATTAAAAGTTTGATTTTGAAATATTTAAAATCTAAACCCTAATGTTTTGGAAAAGTTCAAAACTTGCCCTTAAGTTTTTGAATTTAAAATTTGATTAAAATTTTGATTTTCAAATATTAAATTTTAAAACCCTAGTACTTTGAAAACTTCAAATTGCACCCTTATGGTTTTATTAAATTAATTAAGTGTATGATTAAAGGAGAATTAATAAATCCATAGTGATATGGTTTACATTTAATTAAATTAAAAGTTAATTTATTAAATTAGACCACCTGCTATTTTAAAAGTTTAAAATACACCCTATACTATATATATATATATATATATATATATATATATATATATATATATATATAGGATGTATTTTAAACTTTTAAAATAGTAGGTGGTCTAAATTAATATATTATACTTTTAATTTAATTAAATGTCTAATATTATATATGTATAAGTAAATAGTAAGTCTTATCGTTAGTAGGCCTCATTCAAGAAACTTGTCTATAAGGGGTATTTAAGGAAATTGCCTATAAAATGGCGATTGAATGGGTATCCACTCTTACCCACCGCACTCTTGACTGGTGGAGGGTCATTAGCCGAACGGGTAGGATAGGACGAAAACCTCCATTATAAGTATAATGAAGTACAAAGTAACTAAATGCTTTTACAAATTCCCAAATCATAGTTACTTTAGGCAAAATGTGAAATTGTATGCTAATCTAAGGAATTACACTTCATACCCTTGTCAAACGTTAGTGGAGCGTGTGTGGTTAACCGACACATTAATTTGGGGTATACATTGGTAGCGAAGGGTGTCTCGATGTTTATCATAGATCAATGGAGCATGTGTGGCTAACCGACACATTGATTAGGTGATATTAGCGTTGAGTGCACCATGTTGATGCGTGTGGTTATTCACAGCTTGTTTGTGATCCTCGGCATCCCAGTCACAAACTTGAAGGGCATAATCGAGATTAAACATGCCATTGAAAAGTTCAATGAATCTCAAAAGATCTAGGAGTTTCAATTCATTTAAAACTTAAATTTCTTTTTTGTTTTTCATGGTGGAAATTTGTAAATCGTCACTTACCTACCTTCAAACGTTTTGCAACCAGATTACGGCATCCCTCTTCTACGTTGTAGAGTATTGTGTTGGATCTTAGCCTTTATGTTTCATTTGGGTGTTACATCAACAATTCTAATCAACTTGACTTGAATTCCTCCCGTTTTGTCTCACCCCAAAACCGAGAACGGCAGAATACGGTCTGGTGTGGAGGACGTCATGTACAGTATCATAACAATGCATAATAGTACCAACAAACAAACAACATCCATTGCATGAATATAGTAATTGTAATACAAGCGTGTTCTGTACAGTTTGTTAGACACCAAAAGTATAATCAAAATAAAGAGGAGTCTTGTATGTGCTCCGTCTTCTCAAAAGCTGCATTTGTACCTGTCTAATGGTGACCTGAGAATACAAGTTGTTTTGAAAACGAGTATAAGCATAAAGCTGGTGAGTTCATAAGCATTTAGTGTCATTGCTTGTATAAAAGTGTTTTTCATCGTGTATCATAAAAGTTATTATCAAGTTTGAAAATAGTGTGAATCTCTAGAAATTCCTATATTTTCCAGTAAAAGTAATCTTCTGTCAGGACTTGATTATGTGTAGGATTTATCATCAGAGTGTGTAAAAGTTTTCCCAATAAGACTATCAGTCATAAAAATATAGTTTTAGACTTCATTCAAGTAAAGTAAATGGGAGATAATGTTTTATTCCAGCAGTGTTACTGCCTGCTGAAAGGAAAATAAACTACATACTCCAGGTAGTGATAAGTAAATAATACATCTCGGGGAGTCTGTTTTACCTTTATTTCTTAATTTGTTAATTTAAGGATCCAAATATGAATTTATATATAACCATGCGGGTAAGCGATCGAATGTATAATGACCCTCCAGGTCACACGTAGCGTGGTAACATGTTATCATCCATGGGCCTAGTCGGCTCGGACTGTAGCTAACAGTCGGGATGTGGGAATGTCCGTCCTGTATAGATCTATACAAGTAGAGCCCGCTCTACCTCCAGGAGACTATGGTTACACGGCGAAGGCGTAGTAAAGTTCCGTATAGAGGAATAGTGTATCACATTCTGTTTTAGTATATTTTCTTGTATTAGTGTATAGTGTGCTTCTCGGTATCATGTATTTAGTGTTCGCTTTTATAGTATACAGTATTTTCTTATATAGTACATAATATGTAGAGGCTCATAATAGTATTAACTATGATAAGTATCATAGTAGTGGTAGTAAGGAGCGGGAAACCTTAACTATACCTATTATAGTTAAATAGCATGTTGTAGCCTGTCTTGAATACACAAAGGTATTGAACTGGGTGTAGAAATTCATATCCAACACAAATATATACAGTATATAACTAAGAATTCAATGACAGTCGGACAGATAACAATATACCCTAAGACCACAATCAAACAAGAACATGAGATAAGGCGTGTATCAGTCCTAAGTCCTTCAAGTCTTACTTATATAAATATATTGGTGTAGATATATTTTGGGAACATAAGAAGTTTAAAAGAGTTTGGAAGTAGTTTTTATAACAATTTAACATGAAAAATGAGTTTGATAAACATTTAAAACAGTTTTGATGGCCAAACGGTTAAAAGTATAGAAATCCTTTTTGATTGCAAGTTACAAATCACATGTGATTGATACTATAATTTGTTGGATTCAACTTGTATTCCCCCCCCCCCCCATAAAAGCATAAAAACATTTGAAATGTTAATTAAGGGGGTATGAACTCACCTGCAGTGAGTGGAGTGGATGGGATGCCGAGTAGGATGCTAGGTGTCAAGTGAGGATTTGAACACACCCACGGATCCTATGAAACATGTAGTGACATATATGATGGGTTTTTAGCATTCTAACACTTCCTAAGTGTACATGCAACCCTAATAACCTTGGATCTATGTTTGTCTAATTATCATGCAAAGTTGATTTCCAAGGTTATGAACCTATCTAGCATACATGGGGAACAATTTTTCTTTGTATAAAAGATAGAACTACATACCTTGTTGATGATAGTGTTCCTTGAAACCTTGTGAGCCTAGCACCTCAAGTGTGATGCCTCAAATGCTTCACATAACACCAAATGCAAAGTATAAACTTGAGAGAATACTCTAACACACTCAAAATCGGCCAAGCCCTCTTGTTTCACTTGTGTATCACTAGTGTAGCCGATTTTGGGGAGAGGCATGGTCCTTATATAGTGTGTTGCATTAGGTAAAACCCTAATGTAACATGACTCTTCATTTCTCAATCCATGGGTTAACTCCATGGAGCATCCTATGGGTGGAACCCAACTTGATAATCCATGGAGCCTTTAAGCCCACTATATATGATATGGAAGATTTACATAATCTACCCATATATTTAATTAGTTATCCTTTTGATCACTTAATTAATTCTTAATCAAAACTAATTAAATAATATTATTAATATATTAGAACTTATAATATATTAATAAACCATATGTGTTATTTCTCTCATTTAGTTTATCCAATTGCATGGTGCCATGCAACCCAAATGGACCATGCCGGGTCGGGTCAAGTATTTACCAGAAATAGTTATGGACTTAGACACCTTATCCAACAATATAATGGTGTCTAATTAGTCATTTTATCACCAATTAAGTAAGTAAAGACCCTCTATTGCATGAAAACACTTTGCTTCAAGTGCAAGGAGTGCTAGGGGTTGCTTCTAAAGAATGTATGGCCTCACTATGGAGTTTACACTTCAAAGGGTCACCCTAGTATGAGTTTACGGCCGAGAGTCCATTTCCCCCATGAGTTTACGGCCGTAAACTCATGGGAATGGTGAGTTTGTGTGTTTAAAGGTCTCTTGCATCGCTAGGAAGGGTTCCAAGGTCAAATCAAAGGCTTGAGAAGTGATTAGGGTTGAAAAGGGTACTCCCTTGGAGTTTACGGTCCTTGGACCACTCCTTGGGAGTTTACGGTCATAAACACTAGGGTTTATGACCGTAAACCCTTGGGCACATCATTTCTTTCGTGTTTTGTGGTCCTAAGCTCATTCATACAAGTTTCTAGTCCATTAAACATGCTAAGGAAGGAGTTAGGGGCACCAAAACACCCTTTAAGGTGTTTACGGTTTGGGTGTTTACGGTTTTGGGAGATTCCCAAACCGTAAACATGTGTTCTTGAGGGTTTTGAGGTTCATTCCATGGATTTAACAAGCACACTAACTAAACAACTAGTTAGAAAGAGTATACTTACTTCTAGGAGGCTTGTAGAGGTGTTTTAGGACCTAAAAACACAAATGTGTTCTTGGTGATTTGAAGATCCTTTGATGATCTATGTAAAAATCGAAAATCCATAGATGAGAAGGTGTAGAAACACTATATTAAGTGTTGTTGGAAAGGATCTACGAGGAAAACTTACATTTTTGGCGGATTTTGCAAGAAGAAGGTGATGATACTTGAGAGCAAAAGTTAGTGTTCTTGAGTGGGGAGTGGTACAAGTGAGGACAAGGTGTAAACTCATGCTATATGCATGAGTTCATGGGGAGAAGGGTGTTTACGGCTCAAACTCCCTTGTTTGGCCGTAAACACCTAGCTAAGGTGTCGGGTTGTCCGGTTTAATACACGCCACTAATTACGTCACTTCATTTTATTTAATCGTTTTATGAAAAATAAAATAAAGCACCAAACGGGTTTAATTCCAGCCAAAAATGTATTAAAATATCTTTGACTAATATTTGAAGTGTTTGGACGTGGAAATTATACAAATGAAAATTTCGAGTTGTCACATCATTCCCCCGTTAGAGGGACTTTCGTCCCGAAATTTAGAATTCAAGTAGCTAAGTTATTACAACACAACTAAGCAAAGAGATGAGGATATTTAACTTTCATTTGATTCTCGCGCTCCAAAGTGAAATCTGGTCCTCGCTTGGCGTTCCAGCGAACCTTCACTATTGGGATGCGGCTTTGTTTCGTTCATTTGGCCTCTCGGTCCATATTCTCCACAGGTTCTTCCACGAAGTTGAGGCTCTCGTTGATCACGATCTCGTCGAGTGGGATAATGAGAGTCTTGTCGGATAGGCACTTTTTCAAATTCGAGACGTGGAAGGTAGGATGTATGTTACTGAGTTCGTGGGGTAGGTTAAGTTTGTAAGCTACTGGGCTGATTCTAGCGAGAATCTCGAAAGGCCATATGTATCTTGGATTCATCTTTCCACGCTTCCCAAAGCGTATCGTGCCTTTCCAGGGTGAGACTTTCAAAAGGACTCGGTATCCCACCTGGAATTCCAAAGGTTTTCTTCATTGATCTGCATAGCTTTTTTGTCGATCTCTAGCGGCTTTTAATCGTTCACGAATCTGTACAATCTTGTCGGTCGTTTCTCGAATGATCTCCGGACCCGTGAGAGCGCTGTCAGGAACGCGTCCTTTAGCTAACTGAGTGTCACCCATTTCAGCCCAGCACAGAGGGGATCTGCACTTTCGGCCGTAGAGGGCTTCAAATGGAGCTGCCTTAATGCTCGTGTGATAACTATTGTTGTAGGAAAACTCGACAAAGGGTAAGTGGGTATCCCATGCCTTACCAAAGTCGATCACACAGGCTAGCAGCATATCTTCCAGGGTTTGGATAGTCCTCTCACTTTGTCCGTCGGTCTGCGGATGGTAGGCTGTACTCATGTCCAGCCTCGTCCCTAAGGCATTTTGCAATGATTACCAAAATCTCGAAGTAAACTTACTATCTCTATCGGAGATAATAGATATAGGGACACCATGCAGTCGTACGATCTCCTTAATGTATGTTCTTGTGAGTTTCTCCATCTTGTCTGTTTCCTTGATGGGCAGCAAGTGTGCGGACTTGGTCAATCTGTCGACGATGCCCCATATGGTATCAAGCCTACCTGTTGTCTTGGGTCGCTTGGTTATGAAATCCATAGTGATCCGCTCCCACTTCCATTCAGGTATCTCTGATTGCTATAGTAGACCTGATGGCTTCTGGTATTTGACCTTGACCCTTGCACAAGTAAAGCATTTACTCACGAAGGTAGCAATCTCTACTTTCATGTTAGGCCACCAATATGACTTTCTAAGATCCAGATACATCATATCTGAACCTGGGTGAACGGAATATCGAGTGTTGTGTGCTTCCTTCATGACCAAGTCTCTGAAGCCACCGTGTCGCGGTGTCCAGATTTGGTCCATGAGGTACAAGGCTCCGTCACCCTTGACTTCCAATTTCTTATCTATTCCTCGCAGGGATTCTCCCGCCACATTTTCAGGTTTCAAAGCGTCGAGCTGAGCCTTCTTAATCTGTGCGGATAGATGCGAATGGATAGTCATTGATAAGGACTTGACTCTTCAACCAGAATATTCCTTCCGACTTAGGGCGTCTGCTACAACATTGGCTTTTCCCGGGTGATAATGAATCTCGCAGTCATAATCATTGAGTAGCTCGACCCACCGTCGTTGTCTCATCTTGAGCTCCTTCTGGTTGAGTATGTGTTGGAGGCTTTTGTGCTCGGTGTATATCGTGCTCTTCGTACCGTACAGGTAGTGTCTCTAAATCTTTAGAGCGAACACAACCGCCCTTAATTCGAGATCGTGTGGTGTAGTTGACCTCGTGTGTCTTCAGTTGTTTTGAGGCATAGGCGATGACCTTACCTCGTTGCATCAGAACACAACCGAGCCCCTAATTAGACGCATCGCAGTATACCACAAAATCTTCTGTCCCTTCAGGGAGGGACAGTATTGGTGCGGTGCCTAAGGCTCGTTTCAGTGTTTGGAATGCCTTCTCTAATTTTTCTCCCCAGTCAAAGGTCACGCCTTTCTGGGTCAATGTGGTAAGGGGTTTCGCGATCCGAGAGAAGTTCTGAATGAATCTGCGGTAGTAGCCAGCGAGGCCTAGAAACTGATGAATTTCTATAGGCGTCTTCGGTGCTGACCAGTTCTCAATAGCCTGAATTTTGGATGGGTCCACGTAGATCCCTTCTTCACTAACCATGTACCCTAAGAATTCGACTCTTCGGATCCAAAATTCGCACTTAGAGAACTTCGCGTATAGCCTCTCCGATCATAGGGTTTCTAGGACTCGTCGTAGATGATCGCTATGCTCCTCCTTACTTTGAGAGTAGACAAGTATGTCATCAATGAAGATGATGAAGAACTAGTCCAAGTAAGGACGACACACCCTATTCATTAAATCCATGAATATCGTGGGCGTGTTGGTCAGTCCGAACGGCATCACTACGAACTCGTAGTGTCCGTAACGAGTTTTGAAAGCTATTTTCGGAACATCCTCCTCAAGCACTCATAACTGGTAATATACGAACCTAAGATCAATCTTGGAAAAGTAACTCGCCCCTGTAGTTGGTCGAATAGGTCGTCTATATGATGAAGATGGTATCGATTCTTGACCGTTAGCTTGTTAAGTTCTCTGTAATCGACGCACATACGAAATGATCTGTCCTTCTTCTTTACAAACAAGACCGGTACTCCCCAAGGTGAGAAACTTGGTCTTATGAAGCCCTTGCTGAGCAGCTCGTTAAGTTGACCAGACAGCTCTTGCATCGCAGCAGGTGCTAGACGATAGGGCGATTTGGCTACGGTGGTAGCTCCTGGAATTAAGTCGATCCTGAACTCGACCTGACGTTGGGGAGGTAAGCCTGGTAGCTCTTCTGGAAAGACGTCGGGGAAGTCGTGTACTACGGAGAAGTCTTTTAGGTCTTTTGTTTTCTGGCTTGTATCGACGACGTGTGCAAGGAATGCACGATATTCCTCACGCAAGTACTTCTGGGCTTGTATACTCGAGATGATACGAAAACTCGTACTGGGTTTGTCTCCGTAGATTAATAAGGTTTCGTTATTCGGTAGATTTAGACGGATTGCTTTGTCGAAACACCGGACATCGGCATGATGGAGACTCAACCAGTCCATGCCCACGATGACATCGAAACTCTTGATCGATACTGGTATAAGGTCGATTGGGAACAAATGATTATCTAGCGTGAGGGTACAACCTATGTAAATTTCGTTAGAATTCTCTGTCTTTCCGTTAGCCATTTCTACGACGAAGGTTTCTTCTTATGGTTGCAAGGATCGTTTAAGTAAGTGTTTCAAGTTTTGGTTTGCGAAGCTTCTTTCTGCCTCACTATCGAATAGAATACAAGCATAAGATTTATCGAGAAGGAACGTATCCGTGACTACTGTGGGGTCTGATACTGCTTCATTATGGCCAATAGCAAGTAGTCTCCCTATTCCTCCTGCATTCCCTGCTTTCGAGTAGTTCTTCTTGAAATGCCCTAGCTCGCCACAACCATAACAGGCCTGGCTTACTCCCGACCCGGGGACTTGAGAAATGGGTTTGGGTTGAGATTTGCAGAACCGGGCGGTATGGCCCTTCCGGTCGCAATTAGTGCAGTGCAATTCACGGTAGGGGCCGTTATAATGGAAAGGGCACCTTGGGCACTTGGGCAGGTTTCCAGCATTGGGTTTTGCTGGTACAGGGGTAGTAGGAGTAGTGGAGGCATGGACACCCACGGTTTGTTGGTTCTTGGAGGAGGATTGAGTTGACTTGACTTTCTTGCGGTCCCACTGCTTCCTCTTGTTATCGGATGTCTTGGTCGGTGCAGTGGCAGTTGCTGTTGTTATTGATGGAGTGGAAGGAACTTCATGATCAATCAACCTGTGGGCCAATTCCTTGACGCTGTCAAAGGTTGTAGGGTGTGATGCTAGAACGTTCCCTCGATACGGGGGCACTAAACCCCAGAAGTATCGTTCAATTTTCTTGCTTTCAGAAGGGATCATGTTAGGACACAAAGCTACGAGGTCGCAGAACCTGGCCGTATAAGCCACTATGTCGGTCCCCTTCATTTTGAGGTTCCAGAGTTCCTCCTCGAGTTTCTGGACTTCACCCCTAGGACAGTACTCCCTTCTCAGAAGATCCTTCAGTGTATCCCAGCCCATGGCGTTGGCTATTACCAAAGAGAGTGAACTGACATGGCCATTCCACCATGTCAGGGCCCTTTCAGTGAAGGTAGCAGCAGCGAACTTGATCTTGCTTTCCTCGGGGCACGAGCACATTTCGAAGACGGCTTCGGTTCTTTCGATCCATTGGGACAGTGCAATGATCCCTCCGGTTCCATTGAAGAATGTTGGCTTGCAGCTCATGAAATCCTTATAGGTGCACCCCTGTGCATGTGGGTGGATTTCACCATGTCTAGAGTTAGTGCATATTCCGGCTCCACTTGCATCGCCAGAATTCATTTGGGCCATAGCTGGAGTTACAGCTGTCTGAAACAGCACCGGATCGAACTACGAAGGAGGAGGTGGTGGAGGTGGAGTTTGAGTTGCAGGTTTGCCTCTGTTCGGGCGCTTGCGGGGAGGCATCTTTTATTGAATGTTTATAGAGATGATGACAACAGTAAGAATCAATTGCAAACACGATGAGAGCATTTCATGGACTAAATCGACATAGTCCAACTATCAGATAGAGTCATAGCAACAAAGTAGGTAACTGCCAATATTACTGGTATTAATGATGTAATATGAGTTCAGGAAAAGTGACCTAATAGTAGGTCTTACATCCAACCATAAGGGAAAATTTTGGCAGTCTAGGAGTCTTAGATAAGGTACTTTTAGAGTTAGAAATGTTTACAGACAAGTGCTCTACCGAGCATAGAAAAGAAAAGGCTATTCCTTAAACAAAAGAGAGAGATAAGTTGACATCTTCTACTGGCGACGGGTATCCCTTGGGCGAACCCTAAGATCATCCAGTTGGTGCACAAATTCTTGAAGATGTCGTTCCTGCGCTCTCTGATGCGCTCGAAGTTCCCTGACTTCAGCTCGGGATGCAGCTAGTTGTTGCTGCAGAGCCTCATTGTTCCTCCTAGTCCTATCCATGGCTTCTTCCAGCTGGTGGATACGGACATTGTTAAGGTTAGAGTTGGCATCAATTTCCATAACTCTGCCAATAGCTACATGACCTTGCTCGACGTTCCTAGCAATCCTCCGGACCGTGACGGGTAGGGCTCGATCATCCGAGCCACCCTCGCTTATGTTGTAAAATCTTCGGTATCCGTTGAAAAGTAAGGGTTGACCCTGTTCATCGCTCCATCGATCCAAGGTTGATGCCCACATGGGAGTGGGACCTTGGAATGTTGGACGGGGGTTGGGGTTCGGAGCCACAGGGGGTAGGTTGTTGACTTCTGGTTCGGAGGTGGAGCTATCCGAAAAACCTTCTGCACGGTGATCATCCAATGGGATCGGGTGATCGTCTTCTGACTCTTCCTCGAGCCATCCTCCAATTCCTTGGTTTGGATAGTACAGATCGTCGGGATGGTGGAATCCAGTCATGCTATCTACGCGAGAAAGCAGGAAAGAAAGGTTAATAGACGTACTAATCTAGGATACTTATAAGATGATCGTTGTTAGTCGACCCAATACTTGAATAATGCATACCAATTACATGTAACCGAGACAGGATAGACCTTCGAATAAGTGGTCCTAACTCTAAATCCACAACCAAACAAGGAACAGGAAATAAAGCAAAGATCGCAGATTCTAATTCTATAGCGTCTTACTCACATGTAGCCATAGGTTATCCACTTAGCAACTATTGCCCTACTAGCAACTACCCCTTTTTAGTTCTCACATATGTAAATCACAGAATTATAGAATACTCCTATAGTATTCTCGTTCTAACGTTCTTGTGGTAGTGTGCGTAAGTTTTTAGACTTGTTGCAACACCATAACCAGTCTTAGGCACATGCTAGTACCTCCTAGGAAAACGCAGTTGATCAGGCTGCATTTACCCAGACTTGACTATATGTCTCTAAGCCTAATTATGTTGTTCAACAATCTTAATACTTTTTTTCTGTTCTAGTATGATACTGATCCTTTGTATTAATGGATGTATATATATACTTCGTTAAATATTTTATTATTTAAAAGTATATATTCTTGGTTAGAGTGTTTTAATCCCGATGTGTTTATAGTTTGTATATCTTTTATGGATTGATATACTTGATTCACTACAAAAAACGCTCTGATACCAATCTGTCAAACCCCAAAACCGAGAACGGCGGAATACGTTCTGGGGTGGAGGACGTCATGTACAGTATCATAACAATGCATAATAGTAAAAACAAGAAAACAACATCCATTGCATTAATATAGTAATTTTAATGCAAGCGTGTTATGTACAGTTTGTTAGACACCAAAAAGTATAATCAAAATAAAGAGGAGTCTTGTATGTGCTCCGTCTTCTCAAAAGTTGCATCTGTACCTGTCTACTGGTGACCTGAGAATACAAGTTATTTTGAAAACGAGTATCAGCATAAAGCTGGTGAGTTCATAAGCATTTAGTGTCATTGCTTGTATAAAAGTGTTTTTAATCGTGTATCATAAAAGTTATTATCAAGTTTGAAAATAGTGTGAATCTCTAGAAAATCCTATATTTTCCAGTAAAAGTAATCTTCTATCAAAACTTGATTATGTGTAGGATATATCATAGGAGTGTGTAAAAGTTTTCCCAATGAGACTATCAGTCATAAAAATATAGTTTTAGACTTCAGTCAAGTAAAGTAAATGAGAGATAATGTTTTATTCTAGCAGTGTTACTGCCTGCTGAAAGGAAAATAAACTACAGACTCCAGGTAGTGATAAGTATATAATACATCTCGGGGAGTATGTTTTACCTTTATTTCTTAATTTGTTAATTTAAGGATCCAAATATGAATTTATATGTAACCATGCGGGTAAGCGATCGAATGTATAATGACCCTCCAGGTCACACGTAGCGTGGTAACATGTTATCATCCCTGGGCCTAGTCGGCTGGGACTGTAGCTAGCAGTCGGGATGTGGGAGTGTCCGTCCTGTATAGATCTATACAGGTAGAGCCCGCTCTCCCTCCAGAAGACTATGGTTACACGACGAAGGCGCAGTAAAGTGTCGTATAGAGGAATAGTGTATCACATTCTATTTTAGTATATTTTCTTGTATTAGTGTATAGTGTGCTTCTCGGTATCATGTATTTAGTGTTCGCTTGTATAGTATATAGTATTTTCTTATATAGTACATAACATGTAGAGACTCGTAATAGTATTAACTATGATAAGTATCATAGTAGTGGTAATAAGGAGCGGGAAACCTTAACTATACCTATTATAGTTAAATAGCATGTTGTAGCCTGTCTTGAATACACAAAGGTATTGAACTGGGTGAATACATTCATATCCAACACAAATATATACAATATATAACTAAGAATTCAATGACAGTCGGACAGATAACTATATACCCTAAGACCACAATCAAACAAGAACATGAGATAAGGCGTGTATCAGTCCTAAGTCCTTCAAGTCTTACTTATATAAATATATTGGTGTAGATATAATTTGGGAACATAAGAAGTTTAAAAGAGTTTGGAAGTAGTTTTTATAACAATTTAACATGAAAAATGAGTTTGATAAACATTTAAAACAGTGTTGATGGCCAAACGGTTAAAAGTATAGAAATCCTTTTTGATTGCAAGTTACAAATCACATGTGATTGATACTATAATTTGTTGGATTCAACTTGTATCCCCCCCCCCCCCCATAAAATCATTTAAAACATTTGAAAGGTTAATTAATAGGGTATGAACTCAACTGCAGTGAGTGGAGTGGATGGGATGCCGGGTACGATGCTAGGTGTCAAGTGAGGATTTGAACACACCCACAGATCCTATGAAACATGTAGTGACATATAATGGTGTCTAATTAGTCATTTTATCACCAATTAAGTAAGTAAAGACCCTCTATTGCATGAAAACACTTTGCTTCAAGTGCAAGGAGTGCTAGGGGTTGCTTCTAAAGAGTGTATGGCCTCACTATGGAGTTTACACTTCAAATGGTCACCCTAGTATGAGTTTACGGTTTAGAGGCCATTTCCCCCATGTGTTTACGGTCGTAAAATCATGGGATTGGTGAGTTTGTGTGTTTAAAGGTCTCTTGCATCACTAGGAAGGGTTCCAAGGTCAAATCAAAGGCTTGAGATGTGATTAGGGTTCAAAAGGGTACTCCCTTGGAGTTTACGGTCCTTGGACCACTCCTTTGGAGTTTACGGTCGTAAACACTAGGGTTTACGGCCGTAAAACCTTGGGAACATCATTTCTTTCGTGTTTTGTGGTACTAAGCTCATTCATACAAGTTTCTAGTTCTTTAAACATGCTAAGGATGGAGTTAGGGGCACCAAAACACCCTTTAAGGTGTTTACAGTTTTGGGAGATTCCCAAACCATAAACATGTGTTCTTGAGGGTTTTGAGGTTCATTCCATGGATTTAACAAGCACACTAACTAAAAAACTAGTTAGAAAGAGTATACTTACTTCTAGGAGGCTTGTAGAGGTGTTTTAGGACCTAAAAACACAAATGTGTTCTTGGTGATTTGAAGATCCTTTGAAGATCTATGTAAAAATCGGAAATCCATAGATGAGAAGGTGTAGAAACAGTAGATTAAGTGTTGTTTGAAAGGATCTAGGAAGAAAACTTACATTTTTGGCGGATTTTGTAAGAAGAAGGTGATGATACTTGAGAGAAAAAGTTAGTGTTCTTGAGTGGGGATTGGTAAATGTAACGCCTGTGTTTCCGGGCTTGCTATTTTTAGCAATGTAATAGTCTAGGTTAACCTTTGTAACCCGTTTTGAAATAATAAGATTTTATTATTTGAGTATTATGTGTTTTGTGCTTAATTGCTTAATTATGTGGTTTGATTAATTAAGAATAAAAATAAGCGTCGAAATTTAAGTTTAAAATGAACTTAATATCTTTGGTTAATGTTGTAGTAGTCGAAAATGGCAACCACTCTGAAAACGGCTGTTCGTGCAGCTAAGAATGTGGAGGCCCAGCAGAAGGAAAAGGGTCTGGAAAGAATAGATGTTGGAGAAAAGAGGAAGTTCGATGGAACTTCAGGGTCCAACAAGAAAAACAAGTTCTCGAAGTCTGGTTCGAGGGGAGGTGGAGGTGAAGCGAAATGGTGCGACAAATGTAAGAAGAAGCATCATGGAAGATGTGAGGTGGCGAACACGTGCTACAAGTGTGGAAAGCCAGGGCACTATGCCAATGAGTGTACCCTCACAAAGAAAGTTTGCTATGGTTGTGGTGAGGAGGGTCATATGTCGAGAGACTGCCCGAAGAAGAAGGAGGCAGCTAAACCCAGCATTCCGCCAAAGCCAAAGGCGAGAGCATTCCAGATGACACTGGAAGCTGCTAAAGATGAAGCTGATGTCGCTTCAGGTACCTTTCTCGTTAACGAATTGCCTGCCCAAATTTTATTTGATTCTGGAGCCAACTACTCCTTTATATCGCATGAATTTGGTAGAAAGCTAGCTTTGCCTGTTGTTAGACTAGATAATGCTTTATTAGTCGAAGTTGCTAGTGGCAAGTTTGTACCTGTTAGCTATCGCATGAAAAACATCTTAATTGATCTGAATGGGAATAAGTTCCACGAGGAATTATTGCCTATCGAACTTAATGGTTTCGACATCGTATTGGGAATGGATTGGCTTAGCGTCAATGATGCCGAAATTTTATGCAAGAAGAAAATAGTCAAAGTAAACCCGCCTGGAAAAGATTCGTTTATGGTGTATGGAGATAAACGCAGAGTGAATTCTGGAATCATTTCGTTGATGAAAGCCAGAAAATGTTTGACCAAGGGGTGTACATCGTATTTAGCATTCGTGATTGATGCTAAGAAGGAAAAGAAGGTGATGCAGAATATTCCAGTGGTGTGTGATTATCCGGAAGTATTTCCCGAAGATCTTCCTGGATTACCGCCTGATCGACAAGTGGAATTCCGTATTGACTTGTTGCCAGGAACGACGCCAATTGCAAAAGCACCTTATCGATTAGCACCGACGGAGATGAAGGAGCTAATGATGCAACTTCAGGAGTTATTGGACAACGGTTTCATTAGACCTAGTTCATCACCCTGGGGAGCTCCGGTGTTATTTGTAAAGAAGAAAGATGGAAGTATGAGAATGTGCATCGATTACAGAGAGCTGAACAAGGCAACAATAAAGAATAGATATCCGTTGCCGAGGATTGATGACCTGTTTGATCAATTGCAAGGTTCGAGCTATTTCTCGAAGATCGATCTTAGGTCAGGATATCATCAGCTAAAAGTAAGAGAGCAAGATATCGAGAAGACTGCATTCAGAACTAGATATGGGCACTACGAGTTTTTGGTTATGTCGTTTGGACTAACCAATGCTCCGGCAGCGTTCATGGATTTGATGAATAGGGTTTGTAACCCGTTCCTTGATAAATCCGTGATAGTTTTCATAGACGACATTCTGATTTACTCGAAAAGCCAGGAGGAGCATGGCAGACACTTGCGAGAAGTGTTAGAAGTCTTGAAGAAGGAGAAGCTGTATGCTAAGTTCTCCAAATGTGATTTTTGGATTCGTGAAGTCCAATTCTTGGGTCACGTGGTCAACCAAGAAGGGATAATGGTTGATCCAGCGAAGATCGAAGCTGTGACAAAGTGGGAACAACCGAAAAGTCCCACGGAGATTCGAAGCTTTTTAGGATTAGCTGGATATTACCGAAGGTTTATCCAAGGCTTTTCTTCGATCGCTAGTCCATTGTCAGCTTTGACCCACAAAGGAGCTACTTATGCTTGGGGTGAGAAGCATCAGGAAGCATTTGAGAAGCTAAAGAAGAAGCTATGCGAGGCACCGATACTTTCTCTACCCGATGGAGTTGAAGACTTCGCTGTCTATAGCGATGCGTCTGGTGTTGGTTTGGGTTGTGTTTTGACCCAAAGAGAAAAGGTGATAGCATATGCGTCTCGACAGCTGAAAGAGCATGAAAAGAACTACCCAACTCATGATTTGGAGTTGGCAGCGGTAGTTTTCGCTCTGAAAATATGGAGGCATTACCTCTATGGCACGAAGTGCAAACTTTTCACTGATCATAAGAGTCTCCAATACCTCTTTAATCAGAAAGAATTGAATATGAGGCAACGACGCTGGCTAGAATTACTTAAAGACTATGACTGCGAGATACTTTACCACCCCGGTAAAGCTAATGTTGTTGCTGATGCTCTCAGTCGGAAAGTCAATCCCGAAAGGAAAAGGCCAAGAGCGTTGAGAATTGAAGTTGTCTCAACTATTTTGGAAAGTATAAAGAAAGCTCAGAGCGAAGCTTCTGAGAAGAATGACAGAAAGGAGGAACGTTTGGGCAAAACGTTGGTGTTCGGTGTAAACAGTCATGGACTGAAGGTGTTCCAAGATCGGATTTGGATACCTAAGACAGGAGGAGTCAGAGATCTTCTGATGGAAGAAGCTCACAATACCATGTACTCTATTCATCCGGGTAGCACTAAAATGTATAGGGACCTGAAACCCTACTACTGGTGGCCGACGATGAAGCTTGATGTTGCAAAGTATGTGGCCGAGTGTGTGACTTGTGCGAGAGTCAAGACACAACATCAGAAACCGTACAGGAGTTTAGAACCTTTGCCTGTGCCTATGGGTAAGTGGGAAGACATTGCTATGGATTTTGTCACTAAACTGCCCAGAACAAAGAATGGTCACGACATGATTTGGGTGGTCGTTGATCGATTCACTAAGAGTGCGCATTTCATAGCGGCCAGGGAGAAATGGTCTATGGATAAGCTTGCGAATTCTTACGTGAAGGAAATTGTGAGGCTTCACGGTGTTCCGTTAACGATTGTGTCGGATCGTGATAGCCGTTTCACATCGAGGTTTTGGAAAAGTCTACAAGAGGAATTGGGTACCAAGTTGTGTTTAAGTACAGCTTACCATCCGCAGACTGATGGTCAGAGCGAACAAACGATACAAACACTTGAAGATATGCTGAGAGCATGTACTCTGGAATTCCTAGGTAATTGGGATGAACATTTACCGTTGGTAGAATTTTCCTATAATAATAGTTTCCACTCGAGCATTAAGATGGCACCTTACCAAGCTTTGTATGGACAGAAGTGTCGTACGCCGTCTTGTTGGCTTGAGGCTGGGGAAAAACAGTTTATGGGACCGGAGTTGGTTCATCAAACTGCTGAAAAGTTGAAAATAATTAGGGAAAGAATGTTAGCGGCTCAGGATCGTCAAAAGAGCTATGCTGACAAGAAGCGGAGACCGATAACTTTTGAGGTTGGGGATTCGGTTTTGCTTAAAGTCTCGCCGTGGAAGGGACTTATAAGATTTGGTAAAAGGGGAAAGTTGAGTCCAAGGTTTATTGGACCGTTTAAAGTTCTTCAGAGGATTGGGAACCAAGCTTACAAGCTCGAATTACCAGAAGAACTGAATGGAATTCACAACACTTTTCATGTGTGTTATTTGAGGAAGTTCACGGGAGAAGTTCCCGATATAATTCCAATTTCTGAATTGAGAATTGATGAGAACAAAAGGTTGATTGAAGAACCAGAGGCAATTGTTGACCGAAAGACTAAGAAATTGCGACGCAAGATGGTTGGGTTAGTGCTTGTCCGATGGAAACACACGAATGGGCCGAATCTCACCTGGGAGACGGAGAGTGACATGTTGAGTCGCTATCCGCATTTGTTTGTTGATGTGTGATTCCGAGGACGGAATCATTCTAAGGTGGAGAGAATTGTAACGCCTGTGTTTCCGGGCTTGCCATTTTTAGCAATGTAATAGTCTAGGTTAACCTTTGTAACCCGTTTTGAAATAATAAGATTTTATTATTTGAGTATTATGTGTTTTGTGCTTAATTGCTTAATTATGTGGTTTGATTAATTAAGAATAAAAATAAGCGTCGAAATTTAAGTTTAAAATGAACTTAATATCTTTGGTTAATGTTGTAGTAGTCGAAACGAGGTTTCCGAATATATATAGAACGCCCAAATATGACTTCGTATGAGGAAGTTATGATTTATCGAAGTTCCGGCTTAGCGGTATACAGCCTGAAATACTCGATTTGAGATCGAGCAGTTGTTAGCCGAAGCAATCTAAATGAGAATCGAAGATCTCATTGTTGGTATCGAAGCGATAAAAAGTTAGGCGAGAACGGACATCAAACGAAGAAGTTATGAATTTATAACGAAAGTTTCTGTCGTGGCCTATTAAAAATATTTAATAAAAATAAAGTCAGAATTAGCCGACGGAGTCTAAACGAAAGTCGTAGAGCATGGTCTCACCTTTCCGTGGGTATAAAGAACGTCGAAAACGGAGTTCGTATGAAGAAGTTATGAATTTCCGAAGTTTATTAATCATTTGGTAATTAAATTTAATTATAAATCGAAGGTATTATCCGAAGCTGAGTCACGCGTCTGATCCATGGACCGACTCGGCGAGTAGGTGTCCCCTACTCGGCGAGTCTGGGCCAACTCGGCGAGTAGGTGTCCCCTACTCGGCGAGTCCATCAGATATTTTCACTATAAATAGGATGCGAGGGTTCAGGGTTAAATTGCTCATTTCTTCTCATCTTTGCGCCGAAGCTCTGCATTTTTACACCCCGAAGCCCCGGTATTATACTCTAGCCCCGAGGCAAGTCCCGAGATCCCGAAGATCCCGAGAAGCGCGGTTCCCGAGTCGAAGCTCTGCCCGCGAGAAGTTCGATTTTCGAGGAGATCTTCCAGATCTGCTGAGGAATACTACTTCTATAAGCCGTAGTGCTGTCGGATCGTCTTCTGATCAAGTGAGTGTGTAGTTATTTCTTCTAATACAATAATACGAAGTATTTTATATAAAAAATACGTGCTATGTGTATATATTTGGTTGTGTTATGTGTGAATGAGTATTCACTCTCTTCTATCTTATAGATCTGCTTATTTTCTTTATGAGATATGTGTTATGTGTGCGTGCCTCATCTGTTATGTGACATATGTGTTGATTAAAGCATGCTATACAGGTTTTCTTTAAACTACGTATGAAAATATATATTTTTATCTACTGATATGTTGGGTAGAACATGGGTAGATAGTTGGTGTGTAATAAACAGATGAGAGGCCTCGTTGTTGTTGTTGTTGTTGTTGTTGATCTAGTTATTCAGCGGAGTATGGATAACGACCACGGACTCTTTCTAGACAGTCCAGTGGAACACTAGCAGGTTCATAACCTGTAGGTGTTGTGAACGATGTGTTCACCGGTGTACTCTATCCCCCTCATGGTTGCCTTTAGGATATCTATTGTTGAGGAAACCCCTTCGCAGTGATGTCCGTCCCGATGAAAATCCTAGATTAGGTCCCTTGAGATAGTTGTTTTAGGGACGTAAAGTGAGGATAACGGGAATGGGTAATCGGGATAGTGATTGGTTGGTGAAATTAAATATAACTTATTTATTGTGGGTTGAAAACCCTATATGCTCACCAGGCTCCCAAGCCTGACCCACTCAGTTTTATTTGTATTACAGGAAGTGGCACAAGGGCGTAAGATGGATGGATCATCTTGTTGTTTTGTTTACAAGTCTGTATATGTATATATTTGTTGAATGACTTGTAATGTTTATCGTTTATGCTTTATGGTCTGTATCGGAACATGACATCCCGAGTTTTGATTATATAATGAAATGCATCTCTTGATGAAATGCTTTGATAAATATTATTTTATCATGTTTTGTTTTGGGAACAAATTCCGCAACTCTTTCAAATAAAAAGGATTTACTCTGAAAATATTTAAAAGCATAAATGAAAATCGGTCTTTTCTGGCCGAGATTTTGGGGATGTCACAGTTGGTATCAGAGCATTAGTTTAAGCGAACTAGGAATTTGTAGGATTTCTAGACTTAAACTTAGTATGCTAAGTGGAGATTGTGAGATGTGTGTCTGTTGGATTTTAGACACGAGCACTAGTTTATTTTAGGAAAGTTGCCTAAAATGCTTTTATGTGCTAAATGATATATGTTGCCATATATGATATTATTTGTTCGGATCTACGGTTTGTTGCCAACCGGATCTGAAGGTTTATGTGTTTAGGATTCTAAGCGTATGTATACGATATTAGAACTAGCATGTAATCGTTTGGAGTAATAAGGTGAAATTATTCGGTGTAGATCAAAAAATGGTGAGAACAAGGAGTAGCGTTGGAAACGCAGATGAAAACAGGAATCAACCGCCAGTGATTGAGCAAATACCTGTTGTAGCAGCAGCACCAGAACCAATAACAATGGCTGCGGTGCAAGCCATGATTCGGGCTATGCTAGCCGAACAAAGGGAGGAGATGCGACAAATGTTGCATAATAATAGGGATGAACCTATCATACCTATTGAGGAACCGGAATTGATTCCCGAGCAATCGGAGGAAGGGAACAATAGTCGCATGGTGAGTCAAGTTGGGACTCAAGAGGAACGAAGGAACGATCCGGAAAGGAGAAACAACAAGGATGGGCGTATGTACAAGAATTTCTTGGGCGCCAAACCGCCAAGTCTTTCTGGGAGCCCAAAGCCTGTTGAGATAATGGATTGGATCTCCGAAATGGAGATGGTATTTGAAAGTTGCGACTGTAGCAACAAACAGAAGACCGTATTTGCGGTTAGACAACTGAAGACTGGAGTCTTGAGTTGGTGGAAGTTGTTGGCAGATACTATGCCACGAGGAGAAGCCCTGAAAATGTCATGGGAGGAGTTCTTGGAACAGTTAAGGGTGCAGTATTGTTCGGAGATAGATCTGATTGATCTGAACAATGAGTTCCAAAACTTGAAGAAAGGGAAGATGAGCATAGATGACTATGCTACTGCATTTACTGAGAAGATGAAGTTGTTTCCGTACCTAGTGCCAACGGAACTCTCCAAGATTGAGAGGTTTGCTAACGGACTGCCTGCTGACTTTGGTCCGACAGTCAAAATGGCAACCACTCTGAAAACGGCTGTTCGTGCAGCTAAGAATGTGGAGGCCCAGCAGAAGGAAAAGGGTCTGGAAAGAATAGATGTTGGAGAAAAGAGGAAGTTCGATGGAACTTCAGGGTCCAACAAGAAAAACAAGTTCTCGAAGTCTGGTTCGAGGGGAGGTGGAGGTGAAGCGAAATGGTGCGACAAATGTAAGAAGAAGCATCATGGAAGATGTGAGGTGGCGAACACGTGCTACAAGTGTGGAAAGCCAGGGCACTATGCCAATGAGTGTACCCTCACAAAGAAAGTTTGCTATGGTTGTGGTGAGGAGGGTCATATGTCGAGAGACTGCCCGAAGAAGAAGGAGGCAGCTAAACCCAGCATTCCGCCAAAGCCAAAGGCGAGAGCATTCCAGATGACACTGGAAGCTGCTAAAGATGAAGCTGATGTCGCTTCAGGTACCTTTCTCGTTAACGAATTGCCTGCCCAAATTTTATTTGATTCTGGAGCCAACTACTCCTTTATATCGCATGAATTTGGTAGAAAGCTAGCTTTGCCTGTTGTTAGACTAGATAATGCTTTATTAGTCGAAGTTGCTAGTGGCAAGTTTGTACCTGTTAGCTATCGCATGAAAAACATCTTAATTGATCTGAATGGGAATAAGTTCCACGAGGAATTATTGCCTATCGAACTTAATGGTTTCGACATCGTATTGGGAATGGATTGGCTTAGCGTCAATGATGCCGAAATTTTATGCAAGAAGAAAATAGTCAAAGTAAACCCGCCTGGAAAAGATTCGTTTATGGTGTATGGAGATAAACGCAGAGTGAATTCTGGAATCATTTCGTTGATGAAAGCCAGAAAATGTTTGACCAAGGGGTGTACATCGTATTTAGCATTCGTGATTGATGCTAAGAAGGAAAAGAAGGTGATGCAGAATATTCCAGTGGTGTGTGATTATCCGGAAGTATTTCCCGAAGATCTTCCTGGATTACCGCCTGATCGACAAGTGGAATTCCGTATTGACTTGTTGCCAGGAACGACGCCAATTGCAAAAGCACCTTATCGATTAGCACCGACGGAGATGAAGGAGCTAATGATGCAACTTCAGGAGTTATTGGACAACGGTTTCATTAGACCTAGTTCATCACCCTGGGGAGCTCCGGTGTTATTTGTAAAGAAGAAAGATGGAAGTATGAGAATGTGCATCGATTACAGAGAGCTGAACAAGGCAACAATAAAGAATAGATATCCGTTGCCGAGGATTGATGACCTGTTTGATCAATTGCAAGGTTCGAGCTATTTCTCGAAGATCGATCTTAGGTCAGGATATCATCAGCTAAAAGTAAGAGAGCAAGATATCGAGAAGACTGCATTCAGAACTAGATATGGGCACTACGAGTTTTTGGTTATGTCGTTTGGACTAACCAATGCTCCGGCAGCGTTCATGGATTTGATGAATAGGGTTTGTAACCCGTTCCTTGATAAATCCGTGATAGTTTTCATAGACGACATTCTGATTTACTCGAAAAGCCAGGAGGAGCATGGCAGACACTTGCGAGAAGTGTTAGAAGTCTTGAAGAAGGAGAAGTTGTATGCTAAGTTCTCCAAATGTGATTTTTGGATTCGTGAAGTCCAATTCTTGGGTCACGTGGTCAACCAAGAAGGGATAATGGTTGATCCAGCGAAGATCGAAGCTGTGACGAAGTGGGAACAACCGAAAAGTCCCACGGAGATTCGAAGCTTTTTAGGATTAGCTGGATATTACCGAAGGTTTATCCAAGGCTTTTCTTCGATCGCTAGTCCATTGTCAGCTTTGACCCACAAAGGAGCTACTTATGCTTGGGGTGAGAAGCATCAGGAAGCATTTGAGAAGCTAAAGAAGAAGCTATGCGAGGCACCGATACTTTCTCTACCCGATGGAGTTGAAGACTTCGCTGTCTATAGCGATGCGTCTGGTGTTGGTTTGGGTTGTGTTTTGACCCAAAGAGAAAAGGTGATAGCATATGCGTCTCGACAGCTGAAAGAGCATGAAAAGAACTACCCAACTCATGATTTGGAGTTGGCAGCGGTAGTTTTCGCTCTGAAAATATGGAGGCATTACCTCTATGGCACGAAGTGCAAACTTTTCACTGATCATAAGAGTCTCCAATACCTCTTTAATCAGAAAGAATTGAATATGAGGCAACGACGCTGGATAGAATTACTTAAAGACTATGACTGCGAGATACTTTACCACCCCGGTAAAGCTAATGTTGTTGCTGATGCTCTCAGTCGGAAAGTCAATCCCGAAAGGAAAAGGCCAAGAGCGTTGAGAATTGAAGTTGTCTCAACTATTTTGGAAAGTATAAAGAAAGCTCAGAGCGAAGCTTCTGAGAAGAATGACAGAAAGGAGGAACGTTTGGGCAAAACGTTGGTGTTCGGTGTAAACAGTCATGGACTGAAGGTGTTCCAAGATCGGATTTGGATACCTAAGACAGGAGGAGTCAGAGATCTTCTGATGGAAGAAGCTCACAATACCATGTACTCTATTCATCCGGGTAGCACTAAAATGTATAGGGACCTGAAACCCTACTACTGGTGGCCGACGATGAAGCTTGATGTTGCAAAGTATGTGGCCGAGTGTGTGACTTGTGCGAGAGTCAAGACACAACATCAGAAACCGTACAGGAGTTTAGAACCTTTGCCTGTGCCTATGGGTAAGTGGGAAGACATTGCTATGGATTTTGTCACTAAACTGCCCAGAACAAAGAATGGTCACGACATGATTTGGGTGGTCGTTGATCGATTCACTAAGAGTGCGCATTTCATAGCGGCCAGGGAGAAATGGTCTATGGATAAGCTTGCGAATTCTTACGTGAAGGAAATTGTGAGGCTTCACGGTGTTCCGTTAACGATTGTGTCGGATCGTGATAGCCGTTTCACATCGAGGTTTTGGAAAAGTCTACAAGAGGAATTGGGTACCAAGTTGTGTTTAAGTACAGCTTACCATCCGCAGACTGATGGTCAGAGCGAACGAACGATACAAACACTTGAAGATATGCTGAGAGCATGTACTCTAGAATTCCTAGGTAATTGGGATGAACATTTACCGTTGGTAGAATTTTCCTATAATAATAGTTTCCACTCGAGCATTAAGATGGCACCTTACCAAGCTTTGTATGGACAGAAGTGTCGTACGCCGTCTTGTTGGCTTGAGGCTGGGGAAAAGCAGTTTATGGGACCGGAGTTGGTTCATCAAACTGCTGAAAAGTTGAAAATAATTAGGGAAAGAATGTTAGCGGCTCAGGATCGTCAAAAGAGCTATGCTGACAAGAAGCGGAGACCGATAACTTTTGAGGTTGGGGATTCGGTTTTGCTTAAAGTCTCGTCGTGGAAGGGACTTATAAGATTTGGTAAAAGGGGAAAGTTGAGTCCAAGGTTTATTGGACCGTTTAAAGTTCTTCAGAGGATTGGGAACCAAGCTTACAAGCTCGAATTACCAGAAGAACTGAATGGAATTCACAACACTTTTCATGTGTGTTATTTGAGGAAGTTCACGGGAGAAGTTCCCGATATAATTCCAATTTCTGAATTGAGAATTGATGAGAACAAAAGGTTGATTGAAGAACCAGAGGCAATTGTTGACCGAAAGACTAAGAAATTGCGACGCAAGATGGTTGGGTTAGTGCTTGTCCGATGGAAACACACGAATGGGCCGAATCTCACCTGGGAGACGGAGAGTGACATGTTGAGTCGCTATCCGCATTTGTTTGTTGATGTGTGATTCCGAGGACGGAATCATTCTAAGGTGGAGAGAATTGTAACGCCTGTGTTTCCGGGCTTGCCATTTTTAGCAATGTAATAGTCTAGGTTAACCTTTGTAACCCGTTTTGAAATAATAAGATTTTATTATTTGAGTATTATGTGTTTTGTGCTTAATTGCTTAATTATGTGGTTTGATTAATTAAGAATAAAAATAAGCGTCGAAATTTAAGTTTAAAATGAACTTAATATCTTTGGTTAATGTTGTAGTAGTCGAAACGAGGTTTCCGAATATATATAGAACGCCCAAATATGACTTCGTATGAGGAAGTTATGATTTATCGAAGTTCCGGCTTAGCGGTATACAGCCTGAAATACTCGATTTGAGATCGAGCAGTTGTTAGCCGAAGCAATCTAAATGAGAATCGAAGATCTCATTGTTGGTATCGAAGCGATAAAAAGTTAGGCGAGAACGGACATCAAACGAAGAAGTTATGAATTTATAACGAAAGTTTCTGTCGTGGCCTATTAAAAATATTTAATAAAAATAAAGTCAGAATTAGCCGACGGAGTCTAAACGAAAGTCGTAGAGCATGGTCTCACCTTTCCGTGGGTATAAAGAACGTCGAAAACGGAGTTCGTATGAAGAAGTTATGAATTTCCGAAGTTTATTAATCATTTGGTAATTAAATTTAATTATAAATCGAAGGTATTATCCGAAGCTGAGTCACGCGTCTGATCCATGGACCGACTCGGCGAGTAGGTGTCCCCTACTCGGCGAGTCTGGGCCAACTCGGCGAGTAGGTGTCCCCTACTCGGCGAGTCCATCAGATATTTTCACTATAAATAGGATGCGAGGGTTCAGGGTTAAATTGCTCATTTCTTCTCATCTTTGCGCCGAAGCTCTGCATTTTTACACCCCGAAGCCCCGGTATTATACTCTAGCCCCGAGGCAAGTCCCGAGATCCCGAAGATCCCGAGAAGCGCGGTTCCCGAGTCGAAGCTCTGCCCGCGAGAAGTTCGATTTTCGAGGAGATCTTCCAGATCTGCTGAGGAATACTACTTCTATAAGCCGTAGTGCTGTCGGATCGTCTTCTGATCAAGTGAGTGTGTAGTTATTTCTTCTAATACAATAATACGAAGTATTTTATATAAAAAATACGTGCTATGTGTATATATTTGGTTGTGTTATGTGTGAATGAGTATTCACTCTCTTCTATCTTATAGATCTGCTTATTTTCTTTATGAGATATGTGTTATGTGTGCGTGCCTCATCTGTTATGTGACATATGTGTTGATTAAAGCATGCTATACAGGTTTTCTTTAAACTACGTATGAAAATATATATTTTTATCTACTGATATGTTGGGTAGAACATGGGTAGATAGTTGGTGTGTAATAAACAGATGAGAGGCCTCGTTGTTGTTGTTGTTGTTGTTGTTGATCTAGTTATTCAGCGGAGTATGGATAACGACCACGGACTCTTTCTAGACAGTCCAGTGGAACACTAGCAGGTTCATAACCTGTAGGTGTTGTGAACGATGTGTTCACCGGTGTACTCTATCCCCCTCATGGTTGCCTTTAGGATATCTATTGTTGAGGAAACCCCTTCGCAGTGATGTCCGTCCCGATGAAAATCCTAGATTAGGTCCCTTGAGATAGTTGTTTTAGGGACGTAAAGTGAGGATAACGGGAATGGGTAATCGGGATAGTGATTGGTTGGTGAAATTAAATATAACTTATTTATTGTGGGTTGAAAACCCTATATGCTCACCAGGCTCCCAAGCCTGACCCACTCAGTTTTATTTGTATTACAGGAAGTGGCACAAGGGCGTAAGATGGATGGATCATCTTGTTGTTTTGTTTACAAGTCTGTATATGTATATATTTGTTGAATGACTTGTAATGTTTATCGTTTATGCTTTATGGTCTGTACCGGAACATGACATCCCGAGTTTTGATTATATAATGAAATGCATCTCTTGATGAAATGCTTTGATAAATATTATTTTATCATGTTTTGTTTTGGGAACAAATGCCGCAACTCTTTCAAATAAAAAGGATTTACTCTGAAAATATTTAAAAGCATAAATGAAAATCGGTCTTTTCTGGCCGAGATTTTGGGGATGTCACAGTAAAAGTGAGGACAAGGTGTAAACTCATGCTATATGCATGAGTTCATGGGGAGAAGGGTGTTTTACGGTCCAAACTCCCTTTTTTGGCCGTAAACACCTAGCTAAGGTGTCGGGTTGTCCGGTTTAATACACGCCACTAATTACGTCACTTCATTTTATTTAATCGTTTTACGAAAAATAAAATAAAGCACCAAATGGGTTTAATTTCGGCCAAAAATGTATTAAAATATCTTTGACTAATATTTGAAGTGTTTGGATGTGGAAATTATACAAATGAAAATTTCGGGTTGTCACACGTTTTGTAGATGTCTTAATCTAACAATGGTCTTCCCAAATCCCATGGAACAAGTTTTACAAATGAAGATGATATTCCACGATATGATCGAGGAACCAGAGATCATGCTTGACTTCCTCCACCTCCTCCAATTATTCTCCCTGACCCACAAGTCCGAAGGCTTGAAAAGGTCAAGCTCACTCAAGCCCTTTTGGCAATTAAACACGAAGATGGGAAACCTATGTGTGCATATGTCTTAGAGATGAAGTCATACATTGACAGTTTAAAGATGTTGGGTGTCGATATTTCAGGTGAGGTTGCTATTGACTGGGTTCTGCAGTCACTTCCTGAATCATATAGTGAGTTTGTAAGAGAGTACTATATGATGACGTGACCCTCATTGATCTCATCTATTTGCTTATAGCTGCTGAATCAGCAATAATTTGGCGTGCCAATCAAGCAAATTTTTCTAGTGAGTCAAACTCCCAAACTTCAATGGACACTGTCAGCACTGGAAGTTTAGGAAGAACTAAGTTTGTGATTGTCCGATGTGATCTGCCAAAGGAGTCCATTTTCTTTTATTGCCAAGAGAAGGGGCATTAGAGACGAAGCTGCGCAAACTACCTGATTGATCTAAGAGATGGGAGAGTCAAGACGTATGGCTCTACTTCAGGTAAAATTCAATAACTAACTCTATAAGTTCCTATTCTTTGATTTTCAATACATGATGTGATAAGATTACATTTTGATGTTTTGTAGGATCGAAGAAAAGAGAGTAAGCTGAAGGGAAGAAGTAAGTTGAATCTGATCGTGAAGCAATGGATTTCGATCGCATTGCTTGAAGATCGGATTTTTGAGCTACTACTTTGGAGTTAGAATAGATTGCTTAGAAACTGAAATATCATGGTTTTCTGTAACATCTCGTCTCTGGTATGTTGTTTTCATGTTTATTTATTTTGAAGTTTTCTAGAGGGACTCGACGAGTCTATTGCCCGACTCGTCGAGTAGAGACGGGATTTAGAGCACGTGTAAGTCGGTGACCCGACGAGTCCATATTCGGGACTCGGCGAGTCCACCTGTCTGGAAGAAACCCTAAATCCCCGGGTTTGCTCACTATTTAAGCAATGATATGTGCCCCAAACTCGCCTCATTCACCCTCAGAGAGTCTGTGAGCGACCCTAAACCATTCCTTGTTTGATTAAAGTGTTTTGTGTGGATTCTTGAAGGTTTGAAGAAGAAAAAGAAGAAAGGACCAAAAAGAAGAGGGTAGAGCAAAGATCCAAGGTCAAAATCAGCGTTCATTGACGTATTTCTCGGAATCATTCTGTTTTGTGCTTAAAACCTCCATTGGCACCTCTAAGGCTAGTTTAATGTATTTTCCAAGCTTTATAGTTGTATGGATGCCTTGATGGGTCGAGATATCCCTAGATCTGTTCATTTAGGAGTTGTAGAGCCATGATCTATTGCCTTTTTGAAGTTGCTTTGCATGAGAACCCTAGATCTAGCCTTTATTATGCTTTTTGAGCCTTTTAATCTTCATGGATGCTTATGGGCATGTAAAGATAGAATCTTTAAGTGTTAATCGAACCTAAGGAGCCCAAATCTACAAGTTATATGCACTGGATTCAAGCAGAATCGAGTTTATAGTAACTGCATGCATGCGACTCGGCGAGTCGTTCTTTGGACTCGGCGAGTCGAGCTGTGAGTCCCCGATTTTTCCCCTTTTTGAGTGATTCTGAGTGGGGACCAGTGAGTAGTGGAATGGACTCAGTGAGTCGGGGTCAGACTCGGTAATGGAGGGACTCGACGAGTTGTTCATACAACTCGGCGAGTCCAAGGCAATCTTCTTAGTTCAAGAACAACTCGTCGAGTTGTTCATACAACTCGGCGAGTCGGATGCAGATAGCCTGAGTTCTAGAATCGAAAGGAAACTCGTCGAGTTGATGCCATACTCGACGAGTAGCAGCGAACAGGGATGAGAAGTGAGAGTAGGGACTCGGCGAGTTGGCGGCCCAGCTCGGCGAGTCAGGTCAACTGTTAGTTGACTTTGACCGGGAGAGTTGACTTTGGCCAGGGGTAAAAGAGTCATTTTACCCCAATATAGTTATTAGTATTTGATTGAGTGTGTTTGTGGAATTGTAGCTGGGGAGATACCGGAGCAGCAGCAGATAGCTTCCAGAGCCATACACTCAGCAGCCAGTTCACGAGGTGAGTTCCCTTCTAGTAGGAACGGGTCTAAGGCCACAATGCCGGCCCGTTCAATTAGTAATAGTTTCCGGACCTCGGTCTGATGCAGTAGTTAGTATGTTTGACGCCTTCGTGGCTCAGACAGGTTTGCGTGTTATGTGTTCCGGGTTATGGCCCGAAGCAGTATGCAGTATGTGTTGTTGTGTTAGTTGATATGTTTATGCTATGCTATGTTCAGTAGTTCCGGACTTCTGTTCGATGCAGTTAGTTCTGGACTTCGGTCCGATGCAGTAAGTTCCGAACTTCGGTCCGATGCAGGAGGCAAGGCCTCAGTAGTTCCGGACTTCGGTCTGATGCAGTTTCCGGACTTCGGTCCGATGCAGTTTCCGGACTTCGGTCCGATGCAGTGGGCAAGGCCCAGTAATTGTTATATGTTTGTATGGTATGTGGTAATTTGGGGGAGCTCACTAAGCTTCGTGCTTACAGTTTCAGTTTTGGTTTCAGGTACTTCCGCAAGTAAAGGGAAGAGCTCGGGATGATGGCATCGCACACACCACAACTTCAGTTTTTGTCCTGGGAGATTGTTTGGATACTTAGTTTGATTTGATACAGTTGTATCACGACATTTTATTATGGTTTGAGATATTTGACGTATTGTTTTATGATATGACGTTCAGCATATGATTTTTATTATTAAAACGAAAAAAAATTGAGTTGTATTTTGGGATGTTACAAGTTGGTATTAGAGCCTTGGTTTGAGGGATTTGGATACACTCTCGGGTGTGTCTGAACTCAAACTAAGGGAAAGATAAAAAGATTTTCAAAAGGAAAATGTTTTTGGAAGAAATTTTTTTTTGAAAAGCGCTTAGAAAGAAAAGAGTTTTGAAAACAAGATAAGGGTGTGGTGCATGCGATCAGCCGAGCTCAAGTAAGTACTCCCAAATTACCCATACGAGTTTATATTATGATTAATTGTTTCAGATTCAGTAGAACAGTATGCTAGTATAGGACTAAGGATCTAGGGGATGCCTTATGTGTTTGCTTTGTGTGTTCCAGCTTTATGAGAATTGCATGTTAGTATCAAGTAGACAGCAGTAGGATAGCCTGTTTAGGTTATGTCTGATAGCACGAGCTTAGCATTGTATGCTAGTACAGTTTCTCATTACGAGGATAGAATTGCTTGAGTAGTTTCCGTGTCCGAATGCTACTTGCTTTGTGCTTTGTAGGACACTGAGTGATGGGAGTTAGCCGTTAGGTGAATGCGCCGCATCACATGTGAACAAGGTTGAATAATCTCAGAGTGTTGGATTTGGCCCTACTACGTAGCTCTTGTTTGAGTCTAACCATTGTGGGGACGAGTTCTGTACTCGAAGGATTATCTGAGCCTCGCCACATGTGATGGCATTCATGTAATGACTAATTGGCATTACAAGGAGGCCTTCAGCAGCTGAGGACAGGTAAGGATTGAGTCAGATATTTCCCTAGGGCAAGCCTAGGATGAGTGTAGTAGAGATCAACAACAGTAGTAGTGGTCGGGTGGAGTCAAGGCAGTTCTTGAGGAAAGTACGGATAGATGTGGAAGGTAGTAGGGGCCCATACTATTGGAAGCAGAGGATCTGTACTCGAATCAAGGAAGGCCGAGATGAGACCGGAGGGTCTGTATTAGTAGTGATCCCTCGAGATATATCAGTGTTTCTGACATTTATCGTAATGTGTTTTCAGAATGGTGGTTTTACGCTCTAGACCAGCAGGCGGCAGTTCAGGTGCCGGAGGAGGATCGGGATCAGGCTCAGGAGTCGAACAGTTGGATGAGTAGACCAGAGAGTTCTTCACTTCAGAGTTCACTCGTATCATTCTTGAGCAGACTCCAGTGATCTTTGGTTCGATCAAGGAGGGTATACTAGACTCCAGTGATCAGGGTCGTGCACGCTAACTTTCAGGGAGTTCCGGGCATGTGGAGCTCCAGACTACCACGGGGCGCGGAACCCCATAGCGAGTACTAGATGGTTGGCGGATGTGGTCAACGCATTCAGCTCGAGTAGGTGTCCCGAGGGGGACAAGGTCAGATTGTCATCTTGTCTTCTGAAGGACAGGGCACGGGATTGGTGGGAGGAGGTTGGACATGCCATTGGAGACCATGCAGCATTAGATGCCATGACATGGGCTGATTTCTCTACCAGATTCAGGGCGGAGTTTGCACCGGTTATCGAGGTGCAGTAGTTAGCCAGGGAGTTTCAGGATCTCACCTAGACTACAGAGACCGTGGCGGAGATCACCGCCAAGTTCAGGGAGAGGGCTCTTCTCATTCCTCAGTATGCAGCTGACGAGGAAATGAAGAAGGCCCGTTATCATGAGATGCTTCGGAGTGATATTCGCCAGTTTGTGAGCCGGTCCAGCTGTAAAACGCTGGATGACATGATTGCTAGGGCTCGGGAGAGGGAGATTGACCTTGAGATGGAAAGGAAGAGGAAGCCGGAGGCGGTTTCGGGTACAGGTAGTTCGGGCAAAAAGCCCAAGGTTTCAGATCACAGATCCAGGAGTCATCAAATCCACGGTCGATGTGGCAAGTGTGGGAGATTGCACGATGGGGTGTGCAAGGCAGGGAGCTCCGGCTGCTACAAGTGCGGTCGGACTAGGCATTTGAGCAGAGATTGTACAGCCCCTGCTACCGCCATTGTGGCATCAGATCTGATTTGCTTTCAGTGCAATCAGAGGGGACATAAAAAGTCCCAGTGTCCGAGTTTAACTGCAGCGGGGAAGGTGGCGGCACCTGCCCCTGCTACCTTGAGGATTACAGATGGCCGTCAGGGCCGAGCCGAGGCGCCTGTGGCGAAGAGTAGAGCTTTTCAGATGACAGCAGAGGAGGCACGAGCGACTCCTGATGTGGTGACGGGTATGTATCTTCCCTTCATCTCTGTATTTATTATTGATTATTGCTTATGGTTATATGTTTTGTATAGGGTCGTTCTCTGTGAACGACATTTCTGCTATAGTATTATTTGATTCGGGGGCTACCCGATCATTTATATCGCTAGCGCTTAGCAAGAGATTTAGTAGAGCTCCAGGGGAGCTGGATTGTCCACTAGAGGTTGAGATAGCAGACGACAGGACCGTGAGGGTCGCTAGGGTGCACAGAGGATGTTCTCTTCAGTTGTCCGACGAGCAGTTTCCGGTGGATTTGGTCCCTATTCCTCTGCGAGGGAATAAGATTATAGTGCGCATGGATTGGTTGAGCCCCAATGGGGCGGTGATAGATTATGAGCTGCAATTAGGGAGGGTTCGCACTCCCAGTGGGGGAGAGTTAGTGATTCAGGGCGAGAGGCCACAACGCGGACCAGTTATGTGTTCAGCGGCGAGAGCGAGGTGTTACTTTCAGCAGGGTTGCGCTGGTTATGTAGCTTATGTCTTGGATGCCCGGGAGAAGGGCAAGACGACAGCTGACGATGTTCCGGTGGTGCGAGACTTCCCGGATGTATTTCCAGAGGATTAACCGGGAATACCTCCTGAGAGACAGGTCGAGTTCGGGATCGACCTAATTCCTGGTGCGGCTCTGATAGCTTAGGCACCGTACCGGTTAGCTCCCCCTGAGATGCAGGAGTTATCAACGTAGCTGCAAGAGCTGCTAGAAAAGGGTTTTATTCAGCCGAGTAGTTCACCTTGGGGAGCGCCGATCCTATTTGTGAAGAAGAAGGATGGGTCACACCGTATGTGTATAGACTACCGGGAGTTGAATAAGGTAACGGTGAAGAACCGTTACCCCCTCCCGAGGATAGACGATTTGTTTGATCAGCTTCAGGGGGCATCTTGGTTCTCCAAGATCTATTTACGCTCCGGATATCACCAGATGCGGGTCAGAGGCGAGGATGTGCAGAAAACTGCTTTCAGGACCCGCTATGGTCATTTCGAGTTCGTGGTGATGCCTTTTGGGCTCACTAATGCTCCAGCCGCGTTCATGGATCTCATGAATCGCGTATGCAGACCGATGTTGGATCAGTCTGTGATAGTATTAATTGATGATATCTTGGTGTATTCTAAGACTCAGGAGCAGCACGAGGAGCACCTGAGCGAGGTGCTAGAAGTTTTGAGGAGGGAGAGACTTTTCGCAAAGTTCTCCAAGTGCGAGTTCTGGTTGCGTGAGGTGCAGTTCCTTGGTCACCTCGTCAACCAGAAGGGTATTTTGGTAGATCCAGCCAAGATAGAGTCCGTGATGCAGTGGGAGGTCCTGAAGTCTCCATCCGAGATTCAGAGCTTCCTAGGTTTGGCAGGGTATTACAGGAGATTCATTCAGGATTTCTCCAGGATAGCAGTACCGCTCACCCGACTGATCAAGAAGTCGGTGGTGTTTCGTTGGGGGCTTGAGCAGCAGGCGGCGTTTGAGACCCTCAGGCAGAGATTGTGCGAGGCTCCGATCCTTACCCTGCCAGAGGGAGTAAAGGATTTTGTAGTCTACTGTGATGCCTCAATCACAGGTATGGGAGCAGTATTGATGCAGCGAGGCCATGTGATAGCTTACGCCTCGAGACAGTTGAAGCCTCACGAGGCTAACTATCCTACCCATGATTTAGAGCTGGGGGCGTGTTTGCCCTCAAGATTTGGAGACATTACCTCTATGGGGTCCGTTCTACCATTTACACGGATCACAAGAGCTTGAGATACCTTATGGGTCAGCCGAATCTAAACATGAGGCAGAGACGGTGGTTAGATGTGCTGAAGGATTATGATTGTGAGATCCTTTACCATCCAGGGAAGGCCAATGTAGTGGCCGACGCCCTAAGCCGCAAGACGACAGCAGCCCCCATCAGAGACTTATGTCTGAGGATGACGGTGATTACTCCGTTGTTGGAGCGGATCAGAGAGGCACAGGTTGAGGGCCTCAAGGAGGAAAGGCAGAAGTGCGAGAGGATAGTGGGCCAAGTAGCTTCGTTTGATTATGATAGTCAAGGGTTGTTGACTCTTCATGGGAGAGTGTGGGTACCGTACTGGGGCGGAGTACGGCAGGTGCTGATGGACGAGGCTCATAAGTCCCGATTTTCTATCCACCCAGGGACGACGAAGATGTATAGAGATCTTCGACCCGATTACTGGTGGCCCAGCATGAAGCGGGATGTCTCCTGGTATGTAGAGAGGTGCCTGACCTACAGGAAGGTCAAGGCAGAACACCAGAGGCCTCACGGCAAGATTCAGCCGTTAGACATTCCCGTGTGGAAATGGGAGGACATCACCATGGATTTTATCACCAAGCTTCCCAGGACCGCATGTGGGGTAGACTCGATTTGGGTAATAGTGGATCGGTTGACGAAGAGTGCTCATTTTATACTGATCCAGGAGAGCATATCGGCGGAAAAGTTAGCCGACGTCTATGTGCGGGAGGTAGTGGCACGTCATGGAGTGCCGGTATCCGTGGTGTCATACCGAGATGTCCGTTTTACATCTAGATTTTGGAAGCGGTTTCACGACGAGATGGGTACTCGTCTCCATTTCAGCACCGCTTTCCACCCTCAGACGGACGGGCAGAGCGAGAGGACGATTCAGACTCTCGAGGACATGCTCCGGGCATGTGTCCTAGACTTCGGTGGCAGTTGGGATACGTATCTTCCATTAGCAGAATTTTCGTATAACAACATTTACCATGCGAGTATTGATCGGCCTCCCTTCAAGATGCTCTATGGGAGGAAGTGCAGGACCCCGATTTGTTGGGGCGAGGTCGGTCAGCGAGTCATTAGGAGCACCGAAGTGGTGCTCAAGACGACCGAGTTGATTCATCAGGTTCGTAGTAGACTGCAGACTACGCAGAGTCGGCAGAAGAGCTACGCCGACAGGAGGCGTTCAGACTTGGAGTTCCAGGTGGGCGATATGGTCCTCCTGAAGGTCTCACCCTGGAAGGGTGTTATCAGGTTCCGGAAGAGGGGCAAGTTAGGCCCCAGGTTCATTGGTCCTTTTAGGATTTTGGCCTGGGTTGGACGGGTTGCGTATCGGTTAGATCTTCCGGCGGAGCTTAGCCAGATTCACAACATTTTCCATGTTTCCCAATTGACGAAGTGTTTGGTGGACGAGTCAGCGGTGGTGCACCTAGAGGACACTCAGGTCGATAGCAGCCTGAACTATATTGAGAGGCCGATAGCGATCTTGGATCGGAAGACGAAGACCTTGAGGAGCAAGGTGGTTGAGTTAGTGAAGGTGCAGTGGCAGCACCGGAAGGGGTTTGAGTGGACGTGGGAGGCTGAGGAGGAGATGAGAGAGCACTACCCAGAGTTGTTTGCAGATTCAGCCGTATCGGACTTCGAGGACGAAGTCTGAGTCAAGTGGGGGAGAATCGTAACGTCCCGTATCTGGTATGTTTTTTTCATGTTTATTTATTTTGAAGTTTTCTAGAGGGACTCGGCGAGTCTATTGCCCGACTCGTCAAGTAGAGACGGGATTTCGAGCACATGTAAGTCGGCGACCCGACGAGTCCATATTCGGGACTCGGCGAGTCCGCCTGTCTGGAAGAAACCCTAAATCCCCGGGTTTGCTCGCTATTTAAGCAATGATATGTGCCCCAAACTCGCCTCATTTACCCCCAGAGAGTCTGTGAGCGACCCTAAACCATTCCTTGTTTGATTAAAGTGTTTTGTGTGGATTCTTGAAGGTTTGAAGAAGAAAAAGAAGAAAGGACCAAAAAGAAGAGGGTAGAGCAAAGATCCAAGGTCAAATCAGGGTTCATTGACGTATTTCTCGGAATCATTCTGTTTTGTGCTTAAAACCTCCATTGGCACCTCTAAGGCTAGTTTAATGTATTTTCCAAGCTTTATAGTTGTATGGATGCCTTGATGGGTCGAGATATCCCTAGATCTGTTCATTTAGGAGTTGTAGAGCCATGATCTATTGCCTTTTTGAAGTTGCTTTGCATGAGAACCCTAGATCTAGCCTTTATTATGCTTTTCGAGCCTTTTAATCTTCATGGATGCTTATGGGCATGTAAAGATAGAATCTTTAAGTGTTAATCGAACCTAAGGAGCCCAAATCTACAAGTTATATGCACTGGATTCAAGCAGAATCGAGTTTATAGTAACTGCATGCATGCGACTCGGCGAGTCGTTCTTTGGACTCGGTGAGTCGAGCTGTGAGTCCCCGATTTTTCCCCTTTTTGAGTGATTCTGAGTGGGGACCAGTGAGTAGTGGAATGGACTCAGTGAGTCGGGGTCAGACTCGGTAATGGAGGGACTCGACGAGTTGTTCATACAACTCGGCGAGTCCAAGGCAATCTTCTTAGTTCAAGAACAACTCGTCGAGTTGTTCATACAACTCGGCGAGTCGGATGCAGATAGCCTGAGTTCTAGAATCGAAAGGAAACTCGTCGAGTTGATGCCATACTCGACGAGTAGCAGCGAACAGGGATGAGAAGTGAGAGTAGGGACTCGGCGAGTTGGCGCCCCAGCTCGGCAAGTCAGGTCAACTGTTAGTTGACTTTGACCGGGAGAGTTGACTTTGGCCAGGGGTAAAAGAGTCATTTTACCCCAATATAGTTATTAGTATTTGATTGAGTGTGTTTGTCGAATTGTAGCTGGGGAGATACCGGAGCAGCAGCAGATAGCTTCCAGAGCCATACACTCAGCAGCCAGTTCACAAGGTGAGTTCCCTTCTAGTAGGAACGGGTCTAAGGCCACAATGCCGGCCCGTTCAATTAGTAATAGTTTCCGGACCTCGGTCTGATGCAGTAGTTAGTATGTTTGACGCCTTCGTGGCTCAGACAGGTTTGCGTGTTATGTGTTCCGGGTTATGGCCCGAAGTAGTATGCAGTATGTGTTGTTGTGTTAGCTGATATGTTTATGCTATGGTATGTTCAGTAGTTCCAGACTTCTGTCTGATGCAGTCAGTTCCGGACTTCGTTCCGATGCAGTTAGTTTCGAGCTTCGGTCCGATGCAGGAGGCAAGGCGTCAGTAGTTCCGGACTTCGGTCCGATGCAGTTTCCGGACATCGGTCCGATGCAGAGGGCAAGGCCCTGGTCAGTTCTGGACTTCGGTGCGATGTAGTTTCCGGACATCGGTCCGATACAGTGGGCAAGGCCCAGTAATTGTTATATGTTTGTATGGTACGTGGTAATTTGGGGGAGCTCACTAAGCTTCGTGCTTACAGTTTCAGTTTTGGTTTCAGGTACTTCCGCAAGTAATGGGAACAGCTCGGGATGGTGGCATCGCACACACCACAGCTTCTGTTTTTGTCCTGGGAGATTGTTTGGATACTTAGTTTGATTTGATACAGTTGTATCACGACATTTTATTATGGTTTGAGATATTTGACGTATGGTTTTATGATACGACGTTCAGCATATGATTTTTATTATTAAAACAAATATTTTTTTTTGAGTTGTATTTTGGGATGTTACATTTTTATTTGAATTGCATTGTAAAGACAAGTTTTTCTGCAATAAAATAAATTTTGATTTCGTCTTATTTATTTATCCTTGCAATGGCATATGTGAAAATGGATGTTTATGTATTTCTAAATTTTGCAATGTTGAATTGAATGTGATTCTTGATTATGTTATTTGCGAAATGTCGAGAATTTACCAAATAGGGAGAGTTTCTCATCGCCCAAGTTTCAAATGGACAGAAACTTGGAATCATGCAACATGCATTGCGTGATGAATAAGAAACTTCATATTTGGAAATTAGACTAAATCTTTGGCAAAGTGTCAACTGAAGGACTAAGAGATTGAGTACACTAGGTTGTACGTTGATCAAGTCTACCACAAGAGTGATAAAGATATTCGTCATGATTTACTAAAGTTTAGTAAATATGATTATATTTATAAGATTAAGTGTAATTCTGAGTTGGTTGAAAGAGTTTCAATGAATAGCAAAACGAATAAAGAAGAATCAAGTAGGCAGAAAGATAAAAGTTTCTCTATTCTAAAAAGAAGGGAGAGTACCTTTTATTGTGTTTTATGATAAGTCTTAATGATTAAGAACCATATCTCAATTGATCCTCTAAGTGAGTCTTAGTACATTTGTATGTCTAAAAAGAGGAATCGGGAATTGTGGAAATGGCTAAATCAAGAAGTCAATCATACTTCGTTCCAATATCGAATCTTAGAGTCATACTCCAAGATTGCGAATTAAGTGACACGTCTTTAGTAGGTTTATAACACTCAAAAAATGTGGAATTGGAAAAAGTCTTCTTATTCCTGCACATTTGAGATTGGTAAGTTGTGATGTCTTGGATAAGACAAAGACCAACTAGAACCAATTATGTGAAATGATAGTCTTGATAAAAACTACATTAACTCTTGAATATTTGTTTTGTCAAGGAATGTTTCTTGACAAGAGAATCTTATATGTCAAGGAGTCGGTGGGAGTCTTAATAGTCTTGAAAGGTTTCAAGAACAAATCAAGAATTAAACCTAGTTGATCATTACTAGCACACGACTTGAGGTTTAAAGCCTATCGTGGATGACATACTCTTTTTCTGTGCCATTCCAATTGAGTTAATTATGCATGTGAGTTATATGAGTTCTTATTTGAATGCATAAAGACAAAGCACCTTGATCAATGGAAAGTACATTGATATGAAAGGTGAGTTGATTGGAAGACATGGTGGGCAATTCATGTTAACATGAGGCAAGAAATCGAGATTGAGCACGTTCGGTCCATATGAGTTTGGATTTGTCACAAACCTTGGTTTTGGAAAATTCACATGGATAGGAACACATACACTTTAAAATCTAAGTGTCATGAGGTTTCCCTCCTTCATGAAAATGATTGTAAGGAAATGCTTTCACTAAGAGAGATTTAAAGAAGATTGCAATTGTGAAAAATTGTATTCTCAAATTCGATTATGATTACGGTATCCCTCTTCATAGTTCGAATTGTGAGATTTGGCAATTAGTTTGAACATTTTAAGACTTAGTAACATGAGTTCTAAAATTGTTTAGACGCACATATAAGCTATCTAAGAAAAGGTGTATGAGTTTAAGAAGCTTAGATAAAGGATTATCGAAGCATCTAGTATTAGAAATATGAACTTTGGAATTCAATAAGTATTGTTTTCTAGAAGTTCAAGTGTTTTCTAAATACATGTCAAAGCTAGTGGGAGCATAAGTGTTATGCTTGTACGGAAATAATCATTGTGTTAGTGGGAGCATGATTATTATTTTAAGTATTGCAAGTTAGCAATATTACTTATAGAAAACAAAGATTCACCTTGCAAAGTTGCAGGGGTTGAAAAGTTGTTTTGCTATAATTAAGGGAGAGAATATTATACTTTGTTTCAAAATCTAAAAGCTTAGATCGAGAAATGTTAATAATATTTAGTCAAGGACACATAGCACGTTCCCAAATTCAATTATGATTACGGCATCCCTCTTCATAGTTCGAATTGTGAGAACATGGCTAACAAAATATTAAGGCAAAAGACTGATAAAGTATCACGTTTTTATGTGAGACATTATGCATTGTGTCCCGTACGCTTCGGGTATAGGATCGATTGCATATGCTGTAATATTTGACCGTTCTAAAATTTTTCCAAATGCCTAGGTCATTAAGAGGGAAAAGGGACTAGAAACAGTTTTTGACTAAAATAAATAAACATATATCAAAGGACGATCCAAAGTTCGTTGAGGATTGGTTGCTTGTGAGTAGTTGGAAGTATAGTATTGGATGGACCATGTTGACATTATTTTGAATTAATAAGATTCTATTTAGAATGAGTTGTCATAGGGAAAATATGGAAATGTTTCCATATTGGGAGTTGGATATTAAAAGTCTATGTCTAGATTATAAACTTTTATGCTAGAAGGATGTTCAAAGGAATGTACTTTGTATGTGAGAATTCGCGTCTATGGAATTGTCTTGTAACAATTTCCGATAGAATACCTTGGAATTTCATTAGTCGAGTCTTGGTGACTTTACTGCTATGACATTACAAAAGGATCATTGCATAAAATTTTAGAATCTAACATATTCTATTAGTGGTAAGAATGTTGTGATCTTACACTAATGATAAGGATTGGGAATTGTGAAATGAGTTTCATTGGAAAGGTTTTCAATTGATCTATTTCGCTATGTAAGGATCATAGGTAACATAGTATGCATGCTCGGAGCATGGGACAGCGATTGTTGTAATTCAAGTAATAAGTTGATTATCCTAAACATTAAACAATGAATAATGAGTAGTCAATATGGTGTTTAAATAAAAGTGTTTTATTTACGCTCAAAATTTTTGGGGCCATATCGGATTAAGTATTATCGTTGTGTTTCATTTTGAATGTTTTGACTTCCAGAATAACTGGGTTATTCGAACCTCCACAGTCGGTCATACGTTGAAATTAGGTATGAAGGAAGACTGTCGTGAATCTGTCTGTAGATTGTCTAAAGTGTTTAGAAATAGCACAAGTTTGCTGTAGAGTTCATGAGTGCTTTGATAACATATAGTATTGGATTAAACCAATGCTCACTTGAATCACTTCATGGATTTATCACGGGTTATTAGTGAGATGGTAACATTGTATATTCTTGAAATCGAGACGTGTGAGTTGTTATTTGCTGGTCGGTTGTACATTGATGATAAGTAAACGCACCAGTAAATTGGTGTTATAAAACTTATTATTGTGTGTGATTCGATTAGCAGGTGCGAACGAGCATTTGAGTCAAAGTTTATCCAGTCCTTTTACCCAAAGTGGGATAAAATCGATATCTGTGGGCCCCTCGATGATTTAGTGATGACACCCTAAGCGCTTGGCCAAGCCGGGACTAAGTTGATGTGTTCAATTGTAGTCTGTTACCAGTCGTCATAAATCAGATGTCGGGAAACAATACATAGACAGAGAGAATGATTTAAATCCATGTCTCGTATCTATACGATATCTTGAGAATCGAGGAGTATATAATCCCTTATCTAAAGGACACGCGTATCTGTTAAGATCAGAGTTGACAACGGCTTTTGAAAGCTACGATTGTTGATCGGGTGTTGAAGTTATGCAAAATAGTTATTAGACTTATCCAAGTGGGAGACTGTTGGATTAGTGTCTAAGTCCATAACTATTTTGGTATGTACTTGACCCAAATATGAGAATGGTCCTTTTGGGTTGCCTTCACCATAGCAACTTGTAGGATGAATTAAGGAGAGAAAGGTTTAATTATGATCTATTAATATATTATGAGAATAATATATTAAAGGAGAAATCATATTGTTTAATTAATATTAGTCAAGAATTAATAAAGAATTAATTTTGTGGCTAAAAGAGATTAAATAAACTTAGGGGACTGGAATTGTAATTATACGATAATTGCAATTGGGCTATGGATCACCTTGGAATAATAGGTTGGACGAATTCTATGGGGATGCCCATTAGAAATCGTCCAAGGCATGTTCCAGAAGGGGTCCATGGGCTGCTTAGGGCTTAAGCAGTCAAATTAGGGTTTCCTTGTTAGATAACCCTAATTGCCTACCTATTTAAAGAGCCCCTAAGCCCCAAAAACGTGGTGACTGAACCCTTAGGGTTTCCTGTATCTTTTGGAGTCTCCTCTCTTTTTTCTTATTCATTTAGTTGCTTAGTGGTGTTTGTGACTCCATTAGAGGTGCAACGCTTGAGGCACTAAGCTTTCTAAAGCCAAGGATTGATTTTTATTGATATATAACAATCAAAGGTAAGATCTAATCCCTAATTTCAGTTATAGTTTATTAGATCTAGGGTTTATGGCATTGGATTATCAATTGCATGTTCATTAGAAAAACTAGATCCAAAGCTATTAGGGTTTGCATGTACACCATAGGATTGATGTAGTGCTCAAAACCCATCAATTATTACATAACCAAAGGCCAAATTATGATCATATGTGAATATTTGGTTGTCTAGTTTACTATCAGAGCACAGAGAAAAAAGGTGACAAGTTCGAAATATGGGGGACGCTTGGAGTCTTTGTTGGATATCCATATGGAACAAAAGGTTACAAAATTTACGATCCCAATAATGACAAAATTATAATGTCAAGAGACGTGAAATTCGCTAAAAATGTTTTTCCCTTCACTACAAACTTGATCCAGTTATTATTCATTTTTGGTCCCTTATATATTAGGCTATTGCTTTTTGGCTTTGTTTTGCAAGTTGAGGGGGAGGAGGGACCATTTCTGCCAAGTTTGGACTTTTGGAGGCGGAGCTCGAACGTGAAGTGTTCACTTGGGAAACACAGGGAGTCTATGCGTGGAGCTCAAACCCTAATTTTGAGGGTTTTAGATGTATTTAAACACCTTAAGTCCCAGGTGTTGGCTTCATTTCCAGCCTCCATATCTCCCAAAACCTTCATCTCGAAACCCTAAAGCCTCCAAGAGTGTTGTGAGCTCATTGTGTGTGTTTTGGTTTGTGTTTGAAGCTCATTCAAGGAAGAGAAGCTTGGTACAAGGTGGTAGTTCAAGTAAGAGCTTATAGATCTTGGTTCTCTACTCCATTTCCATCCCATTTGAGGTATAAAGCTCTAACATTTCTCATTAGAAGCTTAGATCTAAGTCTTAAAGGATTTTAGTCCCTTTTTGGTCCCATAGTTAAAGTCTAGTAGTTTCTTATCACTCCAAAAGATTTGAGTTGCTCATTTTGGTGTTTCTGATGTTCTAGATTCATAAAGTTTGTATCTTTAAAGTTGTATAAGCCCCATACATGAGATTTAACCCTTTTATGGAAGTTAAATGCAATATCTTGAAGTTCGGACCTTTTGGGCTTGCAAAGTCACCAAGTTAGTGACTTTATGGTTCTAGATGTTCATTAGGACTTGGATCAATGTTTTGGTCGTGTGGATTTAAACATTAAGTGCTCAATAATCCTTTTTGGGAGTCAGCGTGCGAACGCCCAACGTTGGGTCAAGGAACGCCCTGCGTTCCAGCTAAGGTTCGCTATTTGTTGGATGGTGACGAGTTATGGAACGCCCAACTTTCGGTCCATCAGTGAGCTTTTTCGTTAGGCCATTGTTTGCACTCTTGAGCTTCAGGCTTGGTTTGGGTGTTGTTCATTGGGCTTAGTTTGGACTGAAGGATTCCCTTATAGTGTTGGACTTCTTGTTTGGGCTTGTCTTGTTGGGCCTAGGATTGTATTTTGGGCCTAAGTGGGCCTAATGGGCTTGGACCAATGGTGGGTCTGGTTAGTTAGGCCATTTATGGGCCTAGTATTTGAATTTCGACATAGTTATTTAATGAGTTTAGCTTTGGGTTTGGCTCAATGTTAGGAGTCGATTCGCAGTAGCCGTAACATTCATAGGATTTGGCTATCTTTGAGGTGAGTCTCCTCACTATACCCATGGGTCGAAGGCACCAATGCCGACCCATTACTTGATGTGAATCTTTATAAATGATTATGCAATGGTCTATTGTTTGGTGTGTATTGATTTACATGAAGACCATGGGGAGCCCATGGCACCTTGAAAGACCATGATGGGGAAGCCATGACACTTGGGTATAAGACCATGGGGGTAGCCCATGGCATCCTGGTTGAAGACCATGGAAGGAGTCCATTGCAGTTTTATGTGTATATGTGCATAGCATTATATGATTATGTGATTCTTGTATTTTGGGGAACTCACCAAGCGTGTGCTTACAGTTTTGTTGGTGTTTTCGGTACTTCTGGTTCTAACGGCAAGGGCCCGGCTTGATGGTGCAACGTGCACTCTCCAGTATTTCTGCATTAGTTGTTTTGGAAACTCTGATTTTGAATAATATATTTATGTAATGGAACTTTGGAGAAACAAATATGAATGAGGTTTCTAATTATTAAATGAAATTGGGTTGTTACAAGTTGGTATCAGAGCCTTGGTTTGAGGGATTCGGGCACACTCTTGGGTGTGTCAGAACTCAAACTAAGGAAATAGTAAATCCTTTTTCAAAAGGAAACCAAAAGTTAAAATTTTTTCTTGAAAATAGTTTTTGTATGTAAAATGGGAGAGTGCAATGCGCGTAATCGTCCGAGCTCAAGTAAGTGTTCCCAATATACTAGCCATGTTATGGTTATATTTGGATATTTATGTTGAATTGATTACTTTCTATGTGTATGCTTTTAAAGTTGTATATGTCTAGGATTGCATAGCCCTATAATGATGAATTTTGCCTTCTTCATGTTACTTGTTTGGTTGTGGTTTAGGGTAGAAGCTTATTTGACAGTCTATGTGATTATATTTGTATAACTTGCATGCATAGGGAAACCTGCTATGATTACAATAAGTTTATGGTTCAGTAGGGATTGAGAAATCCTAGAATAGTCTAGGATCTGATTTGGTGTTGTGTTTTGTGGTTCATGATTTGTGGTTGGGTGAATTAGGAGTATCAGGTTTGGCCTTGAGGAGGGTATAGGTAGGTGCAGAAGGTAGTATTGGGCCCGTACTACTGAAAGCACATGACCTATACCCGAATCAACGTCAAAACTGGAAGCTCTAAGGAGTCCGGTGAGGAGGAATCCCCTTTGAATTCCTTATCATTTTTATCATGTGGTAATTTTTCTTTTCAGTTAAGGATGGTGATGATCACACGAGGTTCGGGTTCAGGATCAGGTTCAGGCTCTGGTGTAGAGCCCATTGATGAGAGGTTGCGCGATCTTATCACGGTTGAGGTTAGTCAGAGCATCCTTGACGCTACCCCGGCGATCTTTGGTACCAACAAGGAAGGCATCATGGAGATCATTGAGGAGCGGCTCTGGTCTTTCCAAGCCGAGATTGTTGCAGGTCATATTGGGCCATGGGCACCCTCGTTTAAGGTGTGTGGTGCGCCTGAGTTCTTTGGGGTCAGGGACCCCATCACTAGTCGACGTTGGGTGGTAGACATGGAGAATGCCCAGCGCAAGAGCTTTTACCCCAAGGCAGCAAGGGTGGGGTTCGCATCTTGTATGTTGAGGGATCGAGCATGAGACTGTGGGAGGAGGTTACTCGTGAGGTGGGATCAGCTGGTGTGACTGAGATGACTTGGAAGGAGTTTGTGAGGAGGTTTGATCAGGAGTTTGCACCGTCCATTGAGGTACAATATTTGGTGAGAGAGTTCCAAGATTTGCAGTAGACTATAGAGACTGTGGCGGAGATCACCGCCAAGTTTTGGGAGAGGGCATTATTGGTTCCGTAGTATGTTGTGGATGAGGAGATGAAGAATACAAGGTATTATTCCATGCTGAGGGATGATATTCATGATTCTGTGAGCTTTTTGGGGTGCAAGACCCTGAATGACATGGTGGAGAACGCCTGGGAATGGTAAATTGAGTTTGATCTCCAGACAAAGCGAAAGTCGGAGCAGGTTCAGGCAGTAGTGGGTCAGGATAAGAAGCCTAAGACCACTGATCCTCCCAGCAGGGGCCAGCAGGGTCGTGGCCGATGTGCCAAGTGCGGTAAGCCGCACCGTGGAGCCTGTCGAGCAGCAGGCTCGGCATGTTATGCATGTGGCCAGCTGGGCCACGTGAGCAGGGATTGCCCCCAAAAAGGGATTGATTTGTTTCCATCGCAACCATATCGGTCATAAAAAGGCCTATTTTGCGAAGTTGGTTAGAGGAGGAGGAGCAGTGGCAGCGCCTGCACCCGCCACAATGAGGATTACTAATGGCTGCCCGGTCAAGGCGAAATCTCCTGAGGTGCAGAGTCGTGCATTTTAGCTGACTACAGAGGAGGCCCGAGCAGCGCCAGACGTCGTGACCGGTATGTGATCTATTTATGTTTTATTTATTTTATTGTTTATGCTTATATGGTTATGATCTTGTATAGGGACCTTTTTGGTCAATGGTTTTTCGACTCATATTCTTTTTGATTTGGGGGCTACCCAATCATTTGCATCTGTTGCGCTCAGCAAGAAGTTTCGAGATGCTCCGGGGACTTTGGATTCCCCACTTGACGTAGAGATTGCAGATGATCATACCATGAGTGTTGTCAAGGTATTTTGGAGGAGTGTTCTAAATATGTTTGGGGAGAGGTTTCTTATGTATGTGGTTCCGATTCCTTTGAGGGGATTTGTGACATCCCCAAAATCGCGGCCAGAAAAGATCGGTTTAATTTATGCTTTTAAAATAATTTTTGAGTAATCCTTTGATTAAAAGAGTTGCGGAATTTATTCCCAAACAAAATATGATAAAATAATATTTACCAAAGCATTTCGTAAAGAAATGTATTTTTCATTATATACCAAAACTCGGGATGTCATGTTTCGATACAAACCAAAAGAGTAAACGGCACATTATAAGCCTTACAACAGTTATATACAACTACAGGCCTATAAACAAAATAACTTGATGATTCATCCATCTTTGGCCCTCGCGCCACTACCTGTAATACAAATGAAACTGAGTGGGTTAGGCTTGGGATTCTGGTGAGAATATAGGGTTTTCAACCCACAATAAATAGTTATATTTAACTTCACCAACCAACAATAACCCGATTACCCATTCTCGTTATCCTTACTTTACGTCCCTATCACAACAACTATTACAAGGGACCAAATCTAGGATTTTCATCGGGATGGACATTACTGCAGAGGGGTTTCCTCAGCAATGAATGTCCTAAGGCAACCATGAGGGGGATAGAATACACCAAATGAACACCCAAGTTCACTACACCTATAGGTTATGAGCCTGTCAGCTTTCCACTGAACTATCTAGAAAAGTTCATGGTCGTCATCCATATCCTGCTGGACGATGAGATCACAAGCACATCGAGGCCTCTCATTTTTTTATTTCATCACACATCACTATCTACCCATGTTCTACCCAACATATATGTAGATAATATATATATATATATATATATATATATATATATATATATATATATATATAATATATATATATATATATATATATATATATATATATATATATATATATACAACATAAAACATGTATAAAACATTCAACCGATACTCATATCAAATAACACATAACATATAAACACATAGCATGTATTTTATGGAAATACTTCGTATTTATGTGTTAAAAGAAAGTAACTACACACTCACTTGATCAGAAGATGATCGAACAACACTACGGCTCTAAGATTAGTATTTTTTGGCGAAACTGGGATGCTTTCTTGAAAACCGGGCTTGTCGTAGGCAGAGTTTCGGCTCGGAAACTTTACTTCTCAGGATCCTTGGGGCTTCGGGACTTGCTTCGGGTCTTGGGATGATACCGGGGCTTTGGGGGTATAATTTTCACGTAAATTGATGTAATACGAGGGAGAGAGAAGAGATTTGGCAACCACAAACGGATGGCTTTGTGATCTATTTATAGTGTTGAAGTCTGTCGCGAACGCAGGGCATTCCCCGAATGCTAGGCGTTCCCTTCGAACGCGGTGCGTAGGAGCGGGGTTCCCTCCCTATCCCTCATTCGTTGAGTCAGCATCAACGTGGCCACTCCAGAGCCAAGTATTGAACGCAGGGCGTTCCCCAATTGAAAGCGGGGCGTTCCCTCCTCGTTATGCGTGCCTTGAACTTCATAAATTCATAACTTTCACATACGATCTCCGTTTTTGACATTCTTTATATCCACCCGTAGGTGAGATTATGCTCTACAACTTTCATTTAGACTCCGTCGGCTAATTTTGACTTTTATTTATATTATATTATTTTTAGTAGGCCGGGACAGGAAAACGCCGTTAGAAATTCATATCTTCTTCATCGGACATCCGTTTTCGTCTCTCTTTTCCCCGTTGGGCTACTATCGACGAGATCTTCAATTCTCGTTTAGATTGTTTTGGCTAGAAACCACTCGATATCATATTCGAACTTTGGGATGCATACTGCTAAGTCGAAACTTCGAAAAATCATAACTTCCTCATACAAAGTCAGATTTAGACATTCTTTTTATGCACACTCTCGGTTTAACATATTCCATCTTAAATTCATATTTTACATTATACAGCGTCGTGTCGGTTCTGTCACGAAACTTCTACATGTCATAACTTCTTCGTTATAACTCGGATTTCAGCATTCTTTATATATTCGGAAACCTCGTCACGACCACTACCACATCCTTCATAGATATCGGGTTTATCTAATATTTTATTATTACACTTATTTTTATTCTTAATTCATTTAAGCCACACAATTAAGCATAAAAACACATAATACTCAAATAATAGATTTTTATTATTTCAAAAATGAGTTACAAAGGCTAACCTAGACTATTACATCAACATTAATGCCTAGCCCAGAAACACGGGCGTTACAATTCTCTCCACCTTAGGATGATTTCGTCCCCGGAATCACACATCAACAAACAAATGTGGATAGCGACTCATCACGTCACTCTCCATCTCCTAGGTGAAATTTGGCTCATTCGTATGTTTCCAACGGACAAGCACTAACTCGACCATCTTGCGTCACAACTTCTTAGTCTTTCGGTCAATGATTTCCTCTGGTTCTTCAACTAACCTCTTGTTCTCATCAATTCTCAACTCCGAAAGTGGAATCATGTCAGGAACTTCTCCCGTGAACTTCCTTAAATAACACACATGGAAAGTGTTATAAATTTCATTCAGTTCTTCGGGTAATTCGAGCTTGTAAGCTTGGTTCCCAACCCTCTGAAGAACTTTAAACGGTCCACTAAATCTTGGACTTAACTTTCCCCTTTTACCAAATCGTATAAGTCCCTTCCACGGTGAGAATTTAAGCAAAACTGAATCTCCAACTTCAAAAGTCATCGGTCTTCGCTTGTTGTTAGCATAGCTCTTTTGACGATCCTGAGATGCTAACATTCTCTCCCTAATTATTTTCAACTTTTCAGCAGTTTGATGGACTATCTCCGGTCCCATAAACTACTTTTCCCCCGCCTCAATCCAACAAGACGGCGTACCACATTTTTGTCCGTACATAGCTTGATAAGGTGCCATCTTAATGCTCGAGTGGAAACTATTATTGTAGGAGAATTCTACCAAAGGAAGTTCATCCCAGTTGCCTTGGAATTCCAGGGTACATGCTCTCATCATATCTTCAAGTGTTTGTATTGTCCGTTCGTTCTGACCATCATTCTGTGGATTGTAAGCTATACTCAAACACAACTTGGTACCCAATTCCTCTTGTAGACTTCTCCAAAATCGCGAGGTGAAATGGCTGTCACGATCTGACACAATCGTTAAAGGAACACCGTGAAGCCTCATAATTTCCTTCACGTAAGAATTCGCAAGCTTATCCATAGATCATTTCTCATTGGCTGCTATGAAATGTGCACTCTTCGTGAAGCGATCAACGACCACCCAAATCATGTCGTGACCATTCTATGTTCTGGTCATTTAGTGACAAAATCCATAGCAATGTCTTCCCATTTACCCATAGGCACAAGTAAAGGTTCTAAAGTCCCATATGGTTTCTGATGTTGCGCCTTGACCCGCGCACATGTCACACACTCCGCCACGTACTTTGCAATATCAAGCTTCATCGTCGGCCACCAGTAATAGGGTTTCGGGTCCCTACACATTTTAGTGTTGTCAGGATGAATTGAGTACATGGTTTTGTGAGCTTCTTCCATCAGTAGATCTCTTATTCCTCCTGACTTAGGTACCCAAATATGATCTTGGAATACCTTCAGTCCATGACCGTTTATACCAAACACCAACGTTTTTCCCAAACGTTCCTCCTTTCGGTCATTCTTTTCAGAAGCTTCTTCTTGATCTTTCTTTATACTTTCCACAATGGTCGAGACAACTTCTATTCTCAATGTTCTTGTCCTTTTTCTTTCAAGATTGACTTTTCGACTGAGAGCATCAGCGACAACATTTGCTTTACCGGGATGGTAAAGTATCTCACAGTCGTAGTCCTTAAGTAGTTCTAGCCAACGTCGCTGCCTCATATTCAATTCTTTCTGACTAAAGAGATATTGGAGACTCTTATGATCAGTGAAAAGTTTGCACTTCGTACCATAGAGGTAATGCCTCCATATCTTTAGAGTGAAAACTACTGCTGCCAACTCTAGATCATGAGTGGGGTAGTTCTTCTCATGCTCTTTCAGCTGTCGAGACGCATGTGCTATCACCTTTTCTCTTTGGGCCAAAACAAAACCTAACCCAACACCAGACGCATTGCTATAGACAGCGAAATCTTCAACTCCATCGGGTAGAGAAAGAATTGGTGCTTCACGTAGCTTCTTCTTTAGCAACTCGAATGCTTCTTTGTGCTTATCACTCCAAGCATAAGTAGCTCCTTTGTGGGTCAAAGTTATTAGTGGAGTAGCGATCGCAAAAAAGCCTTGGATAAACCTTTTGTAATATCCGGCTAATCCCAGAAAACTTCGGATCTCCATGGGACTTTTTGGTTGTTCCCACTTCATTACAGCTTCAATCTTCGCTGGATCAACCATTATCCCTTCTTGGTTGACCACTTGACCCAAGAATTGGACTTATCGAATCCAAAAATCACATTTGGTGAACTTTGCATACATCTTCTCCTTCTTCAAGACTTCCAACACTTCTCGCAAGTGTCTACCATGCTCCTCATGGCTTTTCGAGTAAATCAGAATGTCATCTATGAACACTATCACAGATTTATCAAGCAACGGATTACAAACCCTATTCATTAAATCCATGAATGCTGCTGGAGCATTGGTTAGTCCAAACGGCATAACCAAAAACTCTTAGTGTCCATACCGCGTTCTGAATGCAGTCTTTCTGATATCCTGCTCTCTCACTTTCAGCTGATGATATCCTAAACTTAGGTCGATCTTTGAAAATTAACTTGAACCTTGTAGTTGATCGAACAGGTCATCAATCCTCGGAAATGGATATCTATTCTTTATTGTTGCCTTGTTCAGCACTCTGTAATCAATCACATTTTCATACTTCCATCTTTCTTCTTCACGAATAACACCGGTGCTCCCCAGGGTGATGAACTAGGTCTAATGAAACCGTTGTCTAACAACTCCCGAAGTTGCATCATCAGCTCCTTCATCTCCATCGGTGCTAGTCGGTAAGGTGCTTTTTCTATTGACGTCGTCCGTGGTAACAAGTCTATTCTGAACTCCACTTGTCTATCAGGCGGTAATCTGGGAAGATCTTCGGGAAATACATAGGATAATCACACACGACAGGAATGCTCTGCATTTCCTTTTTCTCCTTCTTAGCATCGATCAGGAATGCCAAATATGATGTACATCCTTTGGCCAAACACTTTTTGGCTTTCATTAGAGAAATGATTCTAGAATTTACTCTGTGTTTGTCCCCATACACCATAAATGACTTTTTCCCTGGCGGGTTTACTTTTACTATCTTCTTCTTGCATAATATTTCGGCATCATTGGCGCTAAGCCAATCCATTCCCAGCACGATGTCGAAACCATTTAACTCAATAAGCAAAATTCCTCGTGGAACTTATTCTCATTCAAATCAATTAAGATGTTTTTCATGCGATGGTTAACAGGTATAAACTTGCCACTAGCAACCTCAACTAATAAAGCATTATCTAGTCTATCGACAGGCAAAGCTAGTTTTCTATCAAATTCATGCTAAATAATGGAGTAGTTGGCTCCAGAATCAAATAAAATTTGGGCAAGCAATTTGTTTACGAGAAAGGTACCAGAAGCGACATCAGCTTCATCTTTGGCAGCCTCAAGTGTCATATGAAAGGCTCTCGCCTTCGTCTTCGGCGGAATATTGGGTTTTGCTGCCTCCTTATTTTTAGGACAGTCTTTCAAAATGTGCCCTTCTTCGTTACATCCAAAACACACTCTCTTGTTGGACGGACACTCATTGGCATAATGCCTAGTTTTTCCACATTTGTAGCAGGCACCTCCTCACTACACTTCCCAGAGTGCTTTTTCTTGTACTTTCACACCATTTTAATTAGCCCCCCTTTCCTCCTCCAAACTTTTTCGAATCAGACTTTGAAAATTTGCTTTTCTTGCTGGAACCCGAAGTTCCTTCAAAATTTCTCTTATCACCAACTTCAACCTTGTTGGCGGTTCTTCCCTTGATCATGTCCTCAACAGACTTGGCAGCCTAAATAGCTGCCTCTAGAGTAGGTGCTTGACGTACTGCCACAGCGTAATCCTATGGGAGTCCTTTTGCGTACCGGTCAATTTTTGTCAGCTCATCTGGGACGATGTGCAAAGCAAACTCCATTTTGTCTGTAAAGGAATTGGTGTAATCATTGACTAACATGCTACCTTTAGTCAATGTCAGAAACTTGTTTTCCAACTCTAGTAGATTTTGGGCCGAGCAGAACTTGCGCTTGAATTGCACCAAGAAGTCTGCCCAAGTCAGTTGCTGTGGCTCATTAGGGCTTAGGGTCTTCCCTAGAGTGTTCCACCAACGAACAGCTCCACCCCTGAACTGACGTACTGCGAAAGTGGTCTGCAACTTGCCTCTGCAACCACACGTCATGAAGGCTAGCTCCATTTCTGAGATCCAATCCATAACTCCAATCGGATCTTCCTTTCCAGTGAGGGTCGATGGTTTTCAAGTCAAAAAGTCTTTGTACTTGCATCCAAGTCCATTAATTCTTCCCTCCTAGTAGTTTTGTCTAACTAACGGTGAGTTGGCTTAACCAACAGTCCCACTGAAGTTAGCTCCTTCCGAATGCCCTTCATTCAACTCGGGCTGTTCAATTGGCATTGAAAGTTCTTCACGATTCTACCGAAGCAGACATCTAGTTTCATCCATTTGATGATCCAACATCGTCTGAATCATCAATTGTACACCAGCCATTGTTACTGGCTTAGGTTCTGCTGCTACAACAGGTACTCGCTCAATACGGGGGGGGGGGGGGGGGGGGGGGAGAAGAGATTTGGCAACCACAAACGGCTGGCTTTGTGATCTATTTATTCCCTATCCCTTATCCGTTGAGTCAGCATCGACGTGGCCTCTCCGGAGCCAAGTATAGAACGTGGAGCGTTCCCCAATTAAACGCGGAGCGTTCCCCAATTGAACGTGGGGCGCTCCCTCCTCGTTATGTGTGCCTCGAACTTCATAAATTCATAACTTTCGCATACGATCTCCATTTTCGACGTTCTTTATATCAACACGTAGGTGAGATTATGCTCTACAACTTTCGTTTAGACTTCGTCGGCTAATTTTGAATTTTATTTTTATTATATTATTTTTAGTAGGCCGGGACACGAAAACGCCATTAGAAATTCATATCTTCTTCATCGGACATCCGTTTTTGTCTGTCTTTTCACCGTTAGGCTACTATCGACGAGATCTTCGATTCTCGTTTAGATTGTTTCGACTAGAAACCACTCGATCTCATATTCAAACTTTGGGCTGCATACTGCTAAGTTGAAACTTCGAAAAAATCATAACTTCCTCATACAAAGTCAGATTTAGACGTTCTTTTTATGCACACTCTCGATTGAACATATTCTACGACTTTCGTTTAGATAACTAAGGCTAGATATCGCTCTATCCTAAATTCATATTTGATGTTATACAGCGGCGTGTCGGTTTTGTCGCGAAACTTCAACAAGTCATAACTTCTTCGTTATAACTCGGATTTCAGCATTCTTTATATATTCGGAAACCTCGTCACGACCACTACCACATCCTTCATAGATATCGGGTCTATCTAATATTTTATTATTACGCTTGTTTTTATTTTTAATTCATTTAAGCCACACAATTAAGCATAAAACACATAATACTCAAATAATACATTTTTATTATTTCAAAAATGATTTACAAAGGTTAACCTAGACTATTACATCAACATTAATGCCTTGCCTAGAAACACGGGCGTTACAGGATTGAAGGTGATCATCGGGATGGATTGGTTGGGGCCCAATGGGGCCATGATAGATTGGGAGCGTCAGCTAGTGAGGGTTCGAACCCCAAGTAAGGGAGAAGTGGTTATCCATGGGGAGAGAGCCTCGCATGGGCCAACTCTCTGTTCAGCTGCAAGGGCTAGGAGACTTCTTCAGCAGGGTTATTCTGGGTTCTTAGCTTATGTCTCAGATATGAGGGTGGAGGCCACGTCAGAGATGAACAGGGTACCTATTGTGCAAGATTTTATGGATGTATTTCCATAGGAGTTACCTGGGGTGCCTCCCGAGAGGCAAGTGGAGTTTCGTATTGATTTGGTGCCTGGTGCGGCTCCGATAGCCAAGACGTCGTATCGTCTGGCTCAGCCTGAGATACAGGATCTGTCTACGCAACTTTAGGAACTTCTAGACCACAAATTCATTCGTCCGAGCAATTCCTTGTGGGGATAACCAATCATGTTCGTGAAAAAGAAGGATGGGTCACACAGGATGTGTATTGATTATCAGGAGCTGAACAAGCTAACAGTGAAGAACCGTTATCTGCTTCTGAGGATTGGTGATTTATTTGACCAACTTCAGGGTGCATCTTGGTTTTCCAAGATTGATCTCCGGTCAGGGTATCATCAAATGAGGATCATGGATGAGGATATACCGAAGACGGCTTTTAGAACTCGTTATGGTCATTACGAATTTGTGGTGATGCCATTTGGGCTCAGCAATGCTTCGGTAGCGTTCATGGATTTCATGAACCGAGTATGTAAACTGATTCTGGACCGGTCTGTGATCGTTTTTATTGATGATCTATTAGTCTATTCTAAGACCAAAGAGCAGCACGAGCATCATTTGAGGGAGGTGTTGGAGACCTTGAGGAGGGAGAGGCTATATGGCAAATTCTCCAAATGCAAGTGTTGGTTACGTATGGTGCAGTTTTTAGGGCACATCATCAACCAAGATGGTATCTTGGTGGACCCAGGCAAGATTGAGGCATTGATGCGTTGGGAGGATCCGAAGAACGCATCTGCAATCCAAAGTTTCTTGGGTTTGGCAGGGTACTATCAGAGATTTATCTAGGATTTCTCCAGGATTGTCGTACATTTGACTCGTTTGACCAAGAAAAGTGTGACCTTATGGTGGAGTCCATATCAGCAATCAACTTTCGAGACCTTGAGGCAGAAATTATGTGAGGCCCCGATTGTAGCGCTACCCGAGGGATTGGATGATTTTGTAGTGTATTGTAACGCTTCTATTTCGGGTTTAGGAGTTGTTCTGATGCAGAGGGGCCATGTGATTGCTTATGCCTCGAGGCAGCTGAAGCTTCATGAGGCGAATTACCCCACTGATGATTTGTAAATGGGAGCGGTGGTATTTGCCCTCAAGATTTGGAGGCATTATTTATACGGAGACCGATGCACCATCTTCACCGATCAAAAAAGTTTGAAATATTTGATGGATCAGCAGAATTTGAATATGAAGCAGAGAAGATGGTTAGATGTGGTAAAAGATTATGACTGCTAGATTTTGTATCATCCCGGGAAGGCCAATGTAGTGGCCGATGCTTTGAGTCGCAAGGTGACAAGTGCTCTGATCCGAGATATTTGCTTGAGGATGACGTTTATCTCAGCTCTGATGGATATGATCAAGGGGGCACATGTAGAGGGATTGAAGAAGGAGAATTGGAAGACCGAGCAGATCAGGGTCTAGATTTCGTTGTTTGTTTAAAATAGCCAGGGATTATTGACTCAGTGTGGAAGTGTTTGGGTTCCAGCATTTCGGGGAGTGAGGCAAAAGATTTTAGAAGAGGCGCATCGGTCCAAGTTTTCTATCCACCCGGGGGCGACGAAAATGTATCAAGACCTGAGATTGAGTTATTGGTGGCCCTGCATGAAGCGGGAAGTTGTGTGGTTTGTTAAGCAGTGTTTCACCTGCAGGGGTCAAAGCCGAGCATTAAATACCTCACAGCAAGGTGCAGCCGCTACCCATCCGCATGTGGAAATGTGAAAAGATCACCATGGATTTCACACGAAGTTACCAAGGACTATGCGTGGAGTGGATTCGATATGGGTCATTGTGGATCGGTTGACCAAGAGCGCACACTTCATACCGATTTAGGAGAGTATCTCTGCGGAGAAGTTGGTCGATGTTTACCTCCGAGAGGTTGTGGCACGACTTGGAGTGCTGGTTTCGGTAGTTTCTGATAGAGACGTTCGGTTCACTTCCAGGTTTTGGAAGCAATTCCATGAGGATTTGGGTACTCCTCTACACTTCAGCACAACTTTCCACCCGCAGACTGATGGGCACAGTGAGCGGACTATCCAAACCTTGGAGGATATGCTTCGTGCATGTATCTTATATTTTGGTGGGAGGTGGGATACGTATCTCCCTTTAGCGGAGTTTTGGTATAACAACAACTATCACAACAGTATTGGTCGACCTCCTTTTGAGATGCTCTACGGGAGGAAATGTCATACCCCGATCTGTTGGGGCGAGGTCGGTCATCGTGTCATGGGGAGTACCGAGGTGGTACTCAAGACGACCGAGTTGATTCAGCAGGTTCGCGATAGGCTTCAGATAGTGCAAAGCAGACAGAAGAGCTATGTGGATAGACGCATATCAGGCTTGGGGTTTCAGATCGGAGACATGGTGCTTCTAAATGTGTCACCTTGGAAAGGTGTTATCTGGTTCAAGAAGCGGGGAACGTTGGGCCCCAAATATATTGGTCCCTTCCGGATTATCGTCCGAGTGGGAAAGGTTGCGTATCAGCTGGATCTGCCTGAGGAGCTTGGTCAGATTCATAGTACATTCCATGTTTCGCAGCTGCAGAAGTGTGTGGCTGACGAGTCTGTGGTGGTATCACTAGATGACATTCAGGTGGATGAGCATCTAAATTATGTGGAGCAACCGGTTGCGATTTTGGATAGGAACACAAAATCCTTGAGGAACAAAGTGGTTGAGTTGGTCAAGGTTCAGTGGCAGCATCGGAAGGGTTCGGAGTGGACGTGAGAGCCTGAGGCCGAGATGCGGATGCATTACCCTAAGTTGTTTGTTGCAGAAGACTCCGAGGACGAAGACTAATTCTAGTGGGGGAGAATTATAGCGCTCGATCCAGGTATTACTCATTTTTGGTCCCCTATATAATAGGTTATTGCTTTTTGGACTTGTTTTGCAAGTTTGAGGGGGAGGAGGGACCATTTCTGCCAAGTTTGGAATTTTGTAGGTGGTGCTCGAACGCGGGGCGTTCCCTTGGGGAACGCAAGGCGGTTACGCGTGGAGCTCAAACCCTAATTTTCAGGGTTTGAGATGTATTTAAACACCTTAAGTCCCAGGTGTTGGCCTTATTTCCAGCCTCCATAGCTCCCAAAACCCTAATCTCGAAACCCTAGAGCCTCCAAGAGTGTTGTGAGCTCATTATGTGTGTTTTGGTGCGTGTTTGAAGCTCAATAAAGGAAGTGAAGCTTGGTGCAAGGTGGTGGTTCAAGTAGGAGTTTACAGATCTTGGTTTTCTGCGCCATTTCCATCCTATTTGAGGTATAAAGCTCTAACCTTGCTCATTAGAAGATTAGATCTTAGTCTTAATGGATTTTAATCCCTTTTTGGTCCCATAGTTGAGGTCTAGTAGTTTGTTATCCCTCCAGAAGCTTTGAGTTGTTCATCTTGGTGTTTCTAAGGTTCTAGATTCATAAAGTTTGCATCTTTAGAGTTGTATAAGCCTCATGCATGAGATTTAACCCTTTTTATGGAAGTTAAATGTTATATCTTGAAGTTGGGAGCATTTGGGGCATGCAAAGTCACCAAGTTGGTGACTTTATGGTTCTAGATGTTCATTAGGAGTTGGATTTATGTTTTGGTCGTGTGGCTTTAAGCATTAAGTGCTTAATAATCATTTTTGGGAGTCAACGTGTGAACGTCCAACGTTAGGTCGAGGAACACTGTAGCACCCGGTTCCTGGTACGTAAATGTTATTTGAGTATTTCATTTCTTTAAGCTTTGGACTCGGCGAGTCATAGGTCCGACTCGCCGAGTGGATGCGGGACCCGGGACACGTTTAAGTTGGCGACTCAGCGAGTCCATATCCTGGACTCGATGAGTCACAGCTGTTGGATGAAACCCTAAGTTTCAGGGGTTTGCACCCTATTTAAAGGACTTATCCGCCCAAGCCAACCCCCATTCTCTCCCCAGAGCTCCCAACCCACGTTCTAAGCTTGTTCCTTGAGAGTTTGAGGCTATTGTGTGTGTTCTTGAAGGTTTTGAGGAAAAAAGGGAAGTAGATCAAGAGGAAGGAAAGGAATCCAGGCATCTTTGCACTCTTTCAGCAGTTCCTTTGAGGTATAATCCGTTTTTCCCCTGTTTCTATGCTTATTACTTCATGTAAATCATTCTTGAGCCAAACCCCAAGTTTGTATGTGAAATTATTTCGTAATAGGCTGATTGGCCCTTAGATCTAGGCAAGATTGAGCTCCACGAGCTCAGATCTGTTAGCTTTATGGCCCCATGTTGCTTGCTCACCCTAGATCTACCCTTTTGAGACATTTTGAGCCCTAAAATCCATATTGGTGAATATCCACACGTAAAGTTGGAAACTTTACGTGTGATTCGTGTCCTAGAAGTCCAGATCTGTGAATGGCATGGACTGGAATCGAGCAAATCTGTGTATTTAGTGGGTGCATGGCAACGACTCGGCGAGTCTGTTCGCGAGTCTCCGAGTTTGTCCCCTTTTCGTAGTGTCGAGAGAGCAGTGAGTCACGGGGTGTGACTCAGTGAGTCGGAAGCCTAACTCATCTATGGAGGTACTAGGCGAGTTCAAGGCAATCTCCTTAGATCAAGAACAGACTCGGTGAGTTGTTCATACAACTCGGAAAGTCTCAGCATAAGTGTTCTTCGGATAAAGATGGACTCGGCGAGTCTTAGCATAAGTGTTCATCGGATGAAGATGAACTCGACGAGTTGTTCATACAACTCGGCGAGTAGGATGAAGGACTTGAATATTGGCTAAGAAGGTGAACCCGTCGAGTCGTCGCCTAACTCGACGGGTAGGATCGGGATTCAGGGCAGTCGTTTGGATAGGGACTCGGCGAGTTGGAAAGCCAACTCGGCGAGTCGGGTCAACTGAAAGATGACTCTGACTTTGACTTAGGGCATGGTCAGGGGTAAAATGGTCATTTTACCCAAAGGTCAGTGAGCAGTGTTTGATTGGGTATATTGTGGGAATTGCAGCCGGAGGATTTCCGGAGCAGCAGCAGCAGTAGGCAGTCAGTTCCCGATCAGATCAGTAGCTACTTCGAGGTGAGTTACCTTCCAGTAGCGGTGCGTCTAAGGCCACAACGCCGACCCACCAGTAGGAGACGTATGATAGATGATTGTCTTTGTGATATCATCTAGGTTTACTACTACCTGATATGTTATATGCTAGCATGATATGTTGTATGTGATAGTAGTCGAGTTCGATTGTTAGGACCGAAGGGTAGTCAGACACCCCAGATACGTCTGACAGTATATGATGATATGTTTGCATGCTGGCTTGTTATGTTATATGCGATAGAGGTAGTATGAGGGGACCAGTCCATGTGGTCGGTTGTTAGGACCGACGGGTAGTTAGCACCCCAGAATGGCTTGACATGGGTAGTCAGCACCCCAGAATGGCTTGACACGGGTAGGACGGCACCCCAGAACGGCGGTACCAGGTAGTCAGGCACCCCAGAATAGCCTGGCAGTATGTATGTTACGTGTTTGTATGGTATGTGGTACGATGGGGGAACTCACTAAGCTTTGTGCTTACAGTTTTCAGTTTTGGTTTCAAGTACCTCCTCAGCTAGGGGAAAGGAGCCGGCGCGGTAGCAGCATGTCACACACACACTCTCCGGTTTCCGCATTTACGAGCTTCACTGGGATTTGTACTCTGATATTTTGATTGAATGTATGAATTGGCTTTTAGACATGGTTCACTTTGTGTTATGATTTGATCAAACAATGTGTTTAGTTATTAATATTTGCTAAAGTAGTGTTTTTAAAACAAAATTTTTGGTCGTAAAAATTGGGTCGTTACAAGTTGGTATCAGAGCCCTGATTTGAGGGATTCGGACACACCCTCGGGAGTGTCTGAACTCAAATCGAGGGATTAAAAGATTTTCTGAAGGAAAAATGTTTTCTAAAATTAAGAAAAGAGTTTTGGAGAAAGAACGAAGTGTGTGATGTGCGCGACCGGCCGAGCTCAAGTAAGTATCCCCAAAGTACCCATACAAGTTTATGTTATGTTTATCAGCTTTTGTAGAACAGCATGCTAGAATAGGACTAAGGATCTAGGAGTGATGCCTTATGTGCCTGCTTAATGTGTTTCAGTTGTATGAGAACTTGCATGCTAGTTATTGAGTAGACAGTAAGTAGGATAGCCTGATTAGGTTATGCCTGGTAGTATGAGCTTAGCACTTTATGCTAGCTCAGTTCCGAAGGTAGATAGAGTTAGTTGAGATTGTTACCCTTATCTGAATGCTACTTGCTTCGTGCTACGTGGGACTCTGAATAATGGGAGTTAGCCATTAGGCGAATGCGTCACGTCACATGTGATCAGGGTTGAATAATCTTAGAGTGCCGGATTTGATCCTACTGCGCAGCTCTTGTTTGAGTCCAACCGTTGTAGGGACGAGTCGGGTACTCGAAGGATTATCTGATCCTCGTCACATGTGATGGTATTCGGGTAATGGCTAATTGGCATTACAAGGAGGCCTGCAGCAGCTGAGGACTGGTTAGAGTGGAATTAGAGGTTTCCCTAGGGCAAGCCTAGGATGAGTATAGCAGTGATCAGCAGTAGTGAAAGGGATCTGGTGGAGTCGAGGCATTCCTTGAAGAATGTACGGATAGATGTGGAAGGTAGTATGGGCCCGTACTACTGAAAGCAGAGGATCCGTACCCGAACCAAGGAAGGCCAAGATAAGACCAGGGAACTTGTAAGTAGTTGTGATTCCCCAGGAAGTATCAGTATCACTAATGATTATTGTGATGTATTGAGAATGGTGGTACTTCGATCGAGGCCGGTAGATGGCGGTTCAGGAGAGGGGTCAGGTTCGGGATCAGGTTCCGAGCCGGTTGATGAAGGACTGCGCGAGTTCATCACGTCAGAGATTACCAGAGGCATCCTTGAGTCGACCCCCATTATCTTTGGGTCGATCAAGGAAGGGATCATAGAGTTGATGGAGGATCGCCTTCGGGCATTCAGGAGTGATATGGCATCTAGCCAGTCAGGATCTCGCACACTGTCCTTAAAGGACTTCAGGGTTAGTGGTGCGCCGGATTTCCATGGGGTGAAAGACCCCATTGCTGCCAGGCGATGGATTGCAGACATCGAGTCTGCCCAATTGACTAGCTTCTGCCCCGAGGGGTCGAAGGTGAGGTATGCAGCAGGGTGTTTACGGGACCGAGCCCGGGATTGGTGGGAGTCAGTGGGTGACTCGTTGGGAGCCTCAGCTATCGAGGCTATAACCTGGTCGGACTTTGTGACCAGGTTCAGGGTAGAGTTTGTGCCGGCTGTCGAGCTTCAGCAGCTGGCCAGGGAGTTTCTAGACATGAGGCAGACGACGGAGACTGTGGCGGAGATCATCGCCAAGTTCCGGGAGAGGGCTTTATTGGTGCCCCAGTATGCTGGTGATGAGGACATGAAGCGGACTCGTTATCATGATATGCTACGAGCTGACATCCGGAAGCATGTTAGCTTTCGGCTTGCCCTACCTTGGACTCTATGATTGTCAGGGCAAGGGAGAGGGAGATAGATTTGGAGCACATCCGGAAACGGAATTTAGAGGAAGGACAGGCAGGAGGGGCTTCGGGGAAGAAGCCCAAGGGATCAGATGGTAGGCCGAAAGGCTAGTCAGGACCGAGCCGCTGCAGGAAATGTGGTAGGCCACGAGGGGGCGTGCAGGATGGGATCATCAGGCTGCTACAAGTGCGGCAAGTCTGGGCACATCAGCAGGGATTGCACTACTCCGGCAGCAGTTATTCAGACATCAGAGTTGCTGTGTTTTCACTGCAACCAGAGGGGCCACAAGAAGGCCAATTGCCCCCAGTTGATAGTTTCAGCGCCGGTGAAGGCGCCAGCTCCAGCGACCCTAGGGATCACAGATGGCCGGCAGGGCAAGTCAGAGGCTCCAGTGGTGAGGAGCCGAGCATTTCAGCTGACTACCGAGGAGGCACGTGCCGCACCCGATGTGGTGACGGGATCGTTCCATGTGAACGACCTCCTAGTTCAGGTGTTATTTGATTCAGGTGCGTCCCGATCATTCGTTTCCCTTGCGCTTAGCAAGAAGTTTCGTGAGCCATCAGGCGGGTTAGATTGCCCTTTGGAGGTGGAGATTGCTGATGATCGATCGGTGCGAGCATCGATGGTATTTTGAGATTGCGTGCTGCGTTTGTTCGAGGAGCGCTACTTGGTAGATTTGGTTCCCATACCGTTGCATGGGAACAAGGTGATTATAGGCATGGATTGGCTAAGCCCTAATGGGGCTGTGATAGATTGCGCGCAGCAGCTAGTGCGGGTCAGGACCCCAAGCGGGGGAGAGTTAGTGATTCATGGTGAGTGGCCCCAGTATGGACCCGCTGTATGTTCATCAGCGAGGGCTAGGCGCTACCTTCAGCAGGGATGCGCAGGATATGTCGCGTATGTGATGGATACCCAGGAGGCGGGTAAGGCGACAGTGAGCGAGGTTCCGGTGGTCCGAGACTTTGCAGATGTTTTCCCAGAGGAGCTTCCTGGGATACCTCCGGAGCGATAGGTGGAGTTCAAGATTGACCTTGTTCCTGGTGCGGCTCTGATAGCCAAGGCACCGTATCGATTGGCTCCTTCCGAGATGCAGGAGTTATCTACGCAGCTGCAGGAGTTGCTAGACAAGGGATTTATTCGTCCGAGCAGTTCGCCCTGGGGAGCCCCGATTCTGTTTGTGAAGAAGAAGGACGGGTCGCATTGGATGTGTATAGATTATCGGGAGCTGAACAAGGTAACGGTGAAGAACCGTTACCCGCTTCTGAGGATTGATGACCTCTTTGACCAGCTTCAGGGAGCATCTTGGTTCTCCAAGATTGATTTGCGTTCGGGTTATCATCAGATGAGGGTCAGGGAGGAGGATATGCAGAAGACCGCGTTTTGGACGCGCTATGGCCATTATGAGTTCGTGGTGATGCCGTTTGGGCTCACCAATGCTCCTGCCGCGTTCATGGACCTCATAAACCGCGTATGCAGACCGATGCTGGATCGGTCTGTGATAGTCTTTATCGATGACATCTTGGTTTATTCCAAGACTCGGGAGGAACATGAGGAGCATCTGAGAGAGGTGTTGGAGACCCTGAGGAGGGAGAGCTTGTATGCCAAGTTCTCCAAGTGTGAGTTTTGCTTGCGCGAGGTGCAATTTCTTGGACACCTCGTCAACCAGAACGGGATTCTGGTCGATCCGGCCAAGGTCGAGGCCGTGATGAGATGGGAGGTTCCGAAGTCTCCATCTGAGATTCAGAGTTTCCTGGGATTGGCAGGCTACTATCGGAGATTTATCCAGGATTTCTCCAAGATAGTCGTACCCCTGACGCGGCTGACGAAGAAAGCCATGGTTTTTCGGTGGGGACCCGAGCAGCAGGCTGCATTTGAGACGCTGAGACAGAGATTGTGTGAGGCGCCGATCTTAGCCCTGCCAGAGGGCGTAAAGGATTTTGTGGTTTATTGTGATGTGTCCATTTATGGGTTGGGCGCGGTACTGATGCAGAGGGGGCATGTCATTGCCTACGCTTCGAGGCAGCTCAAGCCTCACGAGGCGAACTACCCGACGCACGATTTGGAGTTGGGGGCGGTGGTCTTTGCCCTCAAGATTTGGCGGCATTACCTCTACGGGGTTCGATGTACCATCTACACGGACCACAAGAGTTTGAGGTACCTCATGGATCAGCCGAATCTGAACATGAGGCAGCGTCGATGGTTGGACGTGGTGAAGGACTATGATTGTGAGATCCTGTACCACCCGGGGAAGGCCAATGTGGTGGCCGATGCGCTTAGCCGAAGGCGGCGCCGATCAGGGACGTTTGCATGAGGATGACCGTGGTGACTCCCCTGTTGGAGCAGATTCGGGAGGCTCAACAGGAGGCTATCAAGGAGGAGCATCGGAAGAGCGAGCATGTGGTGGGCCAGGTTTCCTCCTTTGATTACGATAGCCGAGGACTTGTGACACTACACCGTAGGGTGTGGGTGTCGTATCACGGAGGCGTGTGCCAGATTTTGATGGAGGAGGCGCACAAGTCCCGATTCTCTATTCATCCCGGGGCGACAAAGATGTATAGGGATCTTCGTCTAGACTATTGGTGGCCCTGCATGAAGCGGGATGTGGCATTGTATGTCGAGCGATGTTTGACCTGCAGGAAGGTCAAGGCCGAACATCAGAGACCGCATGGCAAGATGCAGCCGTTGGATGTTCCACTATGGAAATGGGAAGATATCACGATGGATTTTATCACGAAGCTTCCCAGGACCGCACGTGGAGTGGATTCGATTTGGGTCATCGTGGATAGATTGACCAAGAGTGCTCACTTTATCCCGATTCAGGAGAGCTTATCGGCTGAGAAATTGGCCGACATCTACATAAGGGAGATTGTGGCACGGCATGGGGTGCCAGTATCGGTGATCTCGGACAGGGATGTGCGTTTTACTTCCAGATTTTGGAAGAGATTCCATGACGAGTTGGGCACTCGTCTGCATTTTAGCACTGCCTTTCACCCGCAGACGGATGGGCAGAGCGAGCGGACCATCCAGACTCTGGAGGATATGCTGCGGGCGTGCGTGCTAGACTTCGGTGGTAGCTGGGATACCTATCTTCCCCTGGCCGAGTTCTCCTACAACAACAGCTATCACGCGAGTATCGACCGCCCTCCCTTCGAGATGTTGTATGGACGGAGGTGTAGGACCCCGATATGCTGGGGTGAAGTTGGCCAGAGGGTCATGGGGAGCACCGAAGTGGTGCTCAAGACGACCGAGAGGATCCAGCAGGTCTGGAGCAGGCTTCAGACTGCTCAGAGTCGGCAGAAAAGTTATGTCGACAAGCGTCGATCCGATTTGGAGTTCCAAGTCAGGGATATGGTTCTCCTGAAGGTGTCGCCCAGGAAAGGCGTCATTCGATTCAGGAAGCGGGGCAAGTTGGGCCCGCGATTCATCGGACCGTTCAGGGTCGTAGGCCGGGTCGGCAAGGTAGCGTATAGGTTGGATCTGCCAGCCGAGCTCAGCCAGATCCATAGCACTTTCCATGTCTCTCAGTTGCGAAAGTGCCTAGTGGACGATTCTGCAGTAGTACCTTTGGAGGATATTCAGGTTGATGACAGCCTGAATTATATTTAGCGCCCAGTCGCAATCCTCGACAGGAAGTCGAAGGATTTGAGGAACAAGAAGGTGGAGCTAGTGAAGGTGCAATGGCAACACCGCAAGGGTTCGGAATGGACTTGGGAGCCGGTGGATGAGATGATGGAGCTTTATCCCGAGCTGTTTCAGGATCAAGTAGCAGACTTCGAGGACGAAGTCTAAAATAAGTGGTGGAGATTTGTAGCACCCGATTCCTGGTACGTAAATGTTATTTGAGTATTTCCTTTCTTTAAGCTTTGGACTCGGCGAGTCATAGGTCCGACTCGCCGAGTGGATGCGGGACCCGGGACACGTTTAAGTTGGCGACTCGGCGAGTCCATATCCTGGACTCGGCGAGTCACAGCTGTTGGATGAAACCCTAAGTTTCAGGGGTTTGCACCCTACTTAAAGGACTTATCCGCCCAGGCCAACCCCCATTCTCTCCCCAGAGCTCCCAACCCACGTCCTAAGCTTGTTCCTTGAGAGTTTGAGGCTATTGTGTGTGTTCTTGAAGGTTTTGAGGAAAAAGGGGAAGTAGATCAAGAGGAAGCAATGGAATCCAGGCATCTTTGCACTCTTTCAGCAGTTCCTTTGAGGTATAATCCGTTTTTCCCCTGTTTCTATGCTTATTACTTCATGTAAATCATTCTTGAGCCAAACCCCAAGTTTGTATGTGCAAATTATTTCATAATAGGCTGATTGGCCCTTAGATCTAGGCAAGATTGAGCTCCAGGAGCTCAAATTTGTTAACTTTATGGCCCCATGTTGCTTTCTCACCCTAGATCTACCCTTTTGAGACATTTTGAGCCCTAAAATCCATATTGGTGAATATCCACACGTAAAGTTGGAAACTTTACGTGTGATTCGTGTCCTAAAAGTCCAGATCTGTGAATGGCATGGACTGGAATCGAGCAAATTTGTGTATTTAGTGGGTGCATGGCAACGACTCGGTGAGTCGTTCATGTGACTCGGCGAGTCTGTTCGCAAGTCTCCGAGTTTGTCCCCTTTTTGTAGTGTCGAGTGAGCAGTGAGTCACGGGGTGTGACTCAGTGAGTCGGAAGCTTAACTCATCTATGGAGGTACTCGGCGAGTCAATTCCCTGACTCAGCGAGTTCAAGGCAATCTCCTTAGATCAAGAACAGACTCGGCGAGTTGTTCATACAACTCGGCGAGTCTCAGCATAAGTGTTCTTCGGATGAAGATGGACTCGACGAGTTGTTCATACAACTCGACGAGTCTTAGCATAAGTGTTCATCGGATGAAGATGAACTCGACGAGTTGTTCATACAACTCGGCGAGTAGGATGAAGGACTTGAATATTGGTTAAGAAGGTGAACCCGTCGAGTCGTCGCCTAACTCGACGGGTAGGATCGGGATTCAGGGCAGTCGTTTGGATAGGGACTCGGCGAGTTGGAAAGCCAACTCGGCGAGTCGGGTCAACTGAAAGATGACTCTGACTTTGACTTAGGGCATGGTCAGGGGTAAAATGGTCATTTTACCCAAAGGTCAGTGAGCAGTGTTTGATTGGGTATATTGTGGGAATTGCAGCCGGAGGATTTCCGGAGCAGCAGCAGCAGCAGTAGGCAATCAGTTCCCGATCAGATCAGCAGCTACTTCGAGGTGAGTTACCTTCCAGTAGCGGTGGGTCTAAGGCCACAACGCCGACCCACCAGTAGGAGACGTATGATAGATGATTGTCATTGTGATATCATCTAGTTTTACTACTACCTGATATGTTATATGCTAGCATGATATGTTGTATGTGATAGTAGTCGAGTTCGGTTGTTAGGACCGAAGGGTAGTCAGACACCCCAGATACATCTGACAGTATATGATGATATGTTTGCATGCTGGCTTGTTATGTTATATGTGATAGAGGTAGTATGAGGGGACCAGTCCCTGTGGTCGGTTGTTAGGACCGACGGGTAGTCAGCACCCCAGAATGGCTTGACATGGGTAGTCAGCACCCCAGAATGGCTTGACACGGGTAGGACGGCACCCCAGAACGGCCGTACCGGGTAGTCAGGCACCCCAGAATAGCCTGGCAGTATGTATGTTACGTGTTTGTATGGTATGTGGTACGATGGGGGGAACTCACTAAGCTTTGTGCTTACAGTTTTCAGTTTTGGTTTCAGGTACCTCCTCAGCTAGGGGAAAGAAGTCGGCGCGGTAGCAGCATGTCACACACACACTCTCCAGTTTCCGCATTTACGAGCTTCACTGGGATTTGTACTCTGATATTTTGATTGAATGTATGAATTGGCTTTTAGACATGGTTCACTTTGTGTTATGATTTGATCAGACAATGTGTTTAGTTATTAATATTTCCTAAAGTAATGTTTTTAAAACAAAATTTTTGGTCGTAAAAATTGGGTCGTTACAAACACCCAACATTCCGACTAAGGTTCGCAATATGTTGGCTGGTGACGAATGCCCAACGTTCCACAAGGGAACGTTCAACGTTCGGTCCATCAATGAGCTTTTTCCTTGGGCCATCTTTTGGACCCTTGAGCTTTGGGCTTGGTTTAGGTGATGTTTGTTAGGATTAATTTGGACTGAAGGATTCCCTTGTAGTGTTGGACTTCTTTTTGGGCTTGACTTGTTTGGCTTGCCTTGTTGGGCCTAGGATTGTATTTTGGGCCTTAGTGGGCCAATGGGCTTGGACCATTGGTGGGTCTGGTTAGTTAGGTCATTTGTGGGCCTAGTGTTTGAATCTGGCCATAGTTATTTACTGAGTTTAGCTTTGGGTTTGTCTCAGTGTTAGGATCCGATTCGTAGCAGCCGCAACATTCGTAGGATTTGTCTATCTTTAAGGTAAGTCTCCTCATTATACCTATCGGTCGAAGGCACCAATACCGGCCCATTACTTAATGTGAACCTTTATAAATGATTATGAAAATGTCTATTATTTGGTGTGGATTGATTTACGTGAAGACCATGGGCTCCCCCATAGCACCTAGAAAGGCCATGACGGGGAGCCCATGATACTTGTGTATAATACCATGGGGTAGCCCATGACATCCCGGTTAAAGACCATGGAGGGAGTCCATGACAGTTTTATGTGTATATTTGCATAACATTATATGATTATGTGATTTTTGTATTTTGGGGAAGTCACTAAGCGTGTGCTTATAGTTTTGTTGGGTGTTTCAGGTACTTCTGGTTCTAAGGGCAAGGTCGCGGCTTGATGGCGCAGCGTGCACTCTCCAATATTTTTGCACTAGTTGTTTTGGAAACTCTGATTTTAAATAATATATTTATGTAATGGAACTTTGGAGAAACAAATATGAATGAGGTTTCTAATTATTAAATGAAAGTTTTTATGTGAATTTTTGGGTTGTTACACACACACACACAAGCAGCCTTATGAGGTTCCCTACAAGCCAAGAATTGGAAACCAATGAAGGTTCTCGGCCCCTTACCGATGTGAGTTATAGAATCCGAGTACTCCCCGATCGGCCCCTTACTGAAGCGAGCAATATTATAAAACTCGACCAACTCAGTGATTAATATGTAAAATATAATTAATGATTTATTATCTGTCGGGTCAAAATATGGTTTATACTTTGCTTTTCTAGGCAAATGTATTTTTCTGTAATATTTGTGGAGTTTACGGTCATGTTTACGGTTGAGTTTACGGCCGTAAACACCTTACGGCTGTAAACCCATTTACAGCCCATGTTATCCGGCCCATGTTCTCCAACTATAAATATAGGTGTTAGGGTGAGGAGTAGATATTGATGAACCCTAGAGAGTTTACGGCCAGAGAGACAGAAGAACTATTGTGTTAGTGTGTGTGAATCTCTTGTATCCGGATCATCATTCTATTCATTAATACATTGAGATTCATCATCTACTTCTTCTCCTTCTCTTCTATTTGATATGACTTCATCCGTTTGATTGGGATTCCGCACCATCAAACGGATCTGATTGATACACAGGCTAATTAGGGACTTACAATTGGTATCAGAGCATGGTTTGTATCACTCATCTTTGTCAGATCTGGAGCTGATTTGATCTTATTTTGGAAAGATTCTTGCATTTTTGGATAGATCTTGAAAAATTAAGGGGGGTTTGTTCTTCGCGTTTTTCCTAAAAACGAGTTTTTGATCGAGTTTTGGAGCAAAAAGGGTAAAAAAACGTTGTTTTTCGTCAAGAACAGCGATTTCTGGAGAGTTTACGGTCATTGAAGGGTTTACAGGCCGGAGTTTACGGCCGGAAACGTGTTCACGGCCGGAGTTTACGGCTGGAAACTGTTCACGGTCGGCGGAGGTTAATGGCCGGCGATTTGCGGTTCGGCGACTTGCGGCTCGGCTCAGCAGATCGGCTCGGTGGATCACGGCTTGGAAGACGGCTCGGTTCAGCAGCCGGCTTGCATCAACGCTTCAGCAAAAATAAAGGACGCAAAGTGAGGGTGTCCGGAATCAAACTCGGGACCTCAAAGTATTCAGTCAGCGCCTTTTCCATCTTGGCTAGCAAAGAACTTGTGATTTCCTTTCGAAATATTGAACTTAAACACTCCCTGCCGCTTCCAAGTTTCACATATTTTATATTTTTTGCCCAAAAATCAATTTCTTTTATTTTTAAGCTCCATTTTCAACCAAAATTTTAGATTTTTAATTTTTATTTTTGACTTTTTACTTAAGATTTTGATTTTGACTTTTAAAGTTTGACCTTTGACTTTAAACTTTGACTTTTTCTTTTAACTTTTAAAATTTTCAAATTTAGCTTTTCGGTTTGACTTTTAAGTTTGATTTTTGAGTTTGACTTTTTAAATTTGACTTTTAAGGTTGACTTTTGAGGTTTATAGTCAAAGGGCTTTTTTTAATTTAAGTTTGACTTCTAGTTGTGTTTTTTAATAGTTTTTGAAGTTTACGAGGGATTTGAAAAACATGAAAGAGAGTCGTCAAGAGATGTTAAGACAAAACTTCAACATGTTCGATTATATCCCTGGAGAAACCCTCGAAACTCAGCTGCATCGATTTTCTACACTAACTACTGAGATGAATATAGCTGGGATCTTCTTGACAAAGTCTGAGATAAACAAAAAGCTACTGAATGCACTTCCGAAATCGTGGGATATGGATGTGGCTGACATCAAGAAGACAAAAGATCTCAATCGTCTTGGTCTGGCTGATATAATTGAAGAACTTAACACTTTGAATTGTCGAAAAACAATGAGTTCCACAAACCTCCCGGTCAATGAAGTTTCATGTTCTCAATCATGTGAAGTTTCATGTACGCTATCTAGTGAAGATACGATTAAATTTCTTCGGGAACAAATTGATTTATTAAAAAGGGAAGTTGAAGACCTGAGATATAAAGGATATCAACTCAGAAAAGGACAGAAACCCCTGAAGGCTGAATTAGAAGCAAAAACCAATGACTTTAGGAAGCTTCAAGAAGAGTATAACAACAAGTGTGAAAATTATGATTATATTTAGAGACAACTTGCTGCTGTAACTGAAGAACTTGACGCTTTAAAAATTAAGCGTGGAAAAACAGACGTTAGTTTTAAAAATTATACTGCGTCAAGTCAGACAGTCGAGTCCTTATATGAAATGTAACAACTCAACAATACGACCAAAAATTTCATTTTTCAATATAACCAAAAACCATAATCTGAGTGTCATATCATAAAACCATACGTGATATGTCCCAAACATGATAAAAACACTGTGCGGAAAAACTGTATCATGTCTATGTCATATCAAAATCAAAGAAACTAAATCAACTCCCAGGATAAAAGCTGAAGCTATGGTGTGTGCGATGCCATCATCCCGAGCTCTTCCCTCTGCTTGCCGAAGTACCTGAAACCAAAACTGAAACTGTAAGCACGAAGCTTAGTGAGCTCCCCCAAACTACCACATACCATACAATACATATATAAAGCACATATTGGGTCTTGCCCACTGCATCAGACCGAAATCTGGAACTAGCTGCATCGGACCGAAGTCCGGAACTGACTGAGACCTTGTCCCCTACATCGGACCGGAGTCCGAAACTAACTGCATCGGACCGAAGTCCGGAACTGACTGCATCGGACCGAAGTCCGGAACTGACTGCATCGGACCGAAGTCCGGAACTGACTGATCATGGCATAGCATAAAATATAACAACTATTATAAACACATAAACTGTATACTGCGTCGGAACAGAGTCCGGAACACATAACACAAACATGCTTGTATCACAAAGACATCAAGCATTCTAACTACTGCATCAGACCAAAGTCCGGAACTACTGATAATTAAACGGGCCGGCATTGTGGCCGTAGACCCGTTCCTACCGAAAGGAAACTCACCTCGTGAACTGGCTGCTGAGTGTATGGCTCTAGAAGCTAACTGCTACTGCTCCGGTATCTCCCCGGCTACAAGTCCATAAACACACTTAATCAAATACTAAACACTGAACTGGGTAAAATGACTCTTTTACCCTTGGTCAAAGTCAACTCTCGGTCAAGGTCAACTCTCAGTTGACCTGACTCGCCGAGTTGGGCCGTCAACTCGCCGAGTCCCTATTCTCACTCCTCGACCCTGCTCGCTGCTACTCGTCGAGTATGACATCGACTCGACGAGTACCCTCTCGACCCAAGAACTTAGACAATCTTCATCCGACTCGCCGAGTCATATGAACAACTCGACGAGTTGTTCTTGAGTTTAAGGAGATTGCCTTGGACTCGCCGAGTTGTATGAACAACTCGCCGAGTCCCTCCATTACTGAGTCTACCCTCAAACTCGTTGAGTCCACTCCACTACTCACTGGTCCCACTCGACACCGCTCAAAAGGAAGAAATCGGGGACTCGCGACTCGACTCGCCGAGTCGTTCTTCCGACTCGCCGAGTCACCGCCATGCAACTATTCTACACTCGATTCTGCTCGAAACCAAAACATACAAATGGTAGATCTGAGTCCAATAAGCTGATTTACCACGTAAAGTTTCCAACTTTACGTGTACAAACACATGAACAAGGGAATAAAGGCTAAAAAGGCACTTAAAAGGGGTAGATCTAGGGTTAATATGCAAAATAGCTCCATAAAGGCAATAGATCTGGGCTCTACAACTCCTAAATGAACAGATCTAAGGATATCTAGGCATAATAGAGTTTCCATCACAACATAAGGCTTGAGAAAGGCATTAACAAGATCTAGAAAGGGTTTTAAAGCATAAAAGGGAAGGAAATCTGAAGAATACCTCAAAGAGCTCTTGCTTTCCCTTGAATCTCTGCTCTACAATCCTACTCCTTGCTCCTTTCTTCTTCTCCTTCTTCAAGCCTTCACAAATGCACACAAAATCACTTAGAATCACTCAAGAACGAATTAGGGTTTTCTCACAGCTTTTGAGGGTGAAGGAGGCGAGGTTGGGGGCTATAAGGTGGCTTAAATAGTGGGCAACCCGGGGGTTTAGGGTTTCTCCCAGACGGACAGACTCGCCGAGTCCAAAATATGGACTCGCCGAGTCGCCAACTAACACGTGCTCGAAATCCCGCTCCCTACTCGGCGAGTCAGGCTATGAACTCGCCGAGTCCCTTTAACAAAACATCAAAATAAATACCAAGGAATCATCATACCGGAAACGGGTCGTTACAATTCTCCCCCACTTATCTCAGACTTCGTCCTCGAAGTCTGCTACGGCTGAATCTGCAAATATCTCTGGGTAGTGCTCTCTCATCTCCTCCTCAGCCTCCCACGTCCATTCCGATCCCTTCCGGTGCTGCCATTGCACCTTCACTAACTGAATTTCCTTGTTCCTCAAGGTCTTGGCCTTCCGGTCTAGAATCGCGACCGGCCTCTCAATATAATTCAGGCTGCTATCAACCTGAATATCCTCTAGGGGAACGACTGCCGATTCATCAACCAAACACTTCCTCAACTGTGACACATGGAAAGTGTTGTGGATCTGACTAAGCTCCTCAGGAAGATCTAACCGATAAGCAACCCGTCCCACCCGGGCCAAAACCCTGAAAGGACCAATAAATCTGGGGCCTAACTTGCCCCTCTTCCGGAATCTGATGACACCCTTCCAAGGTGAGACCTTCAGAAGGACCATATCCCCCACCTGGAACTCCAAGTCCGAACGCCTCCTGTCGGCGTAGCTCTTCTGCCGACTCTGCGCAGTCTGCAGTCTACTACGGACCTGCTGGATCAACTCAGTCGTCTTGAGCACCACTTCTGTGCTCCCGATGACTCGCTGACCAACCTCACCCCAACAAATCGGGGTCCTACACTTCCTCCCATACAGCATCTCAAAAGGAGGTCGATCAATGCTCGCATGATAACTGTTGTTATACGAGAATTCCGCTAACGGAAGATACGTATCCCAACTGCCACCGAAATCTAGAACACATGCCCGAAGCATGTCCTCGAGAGTCTGAATCGTCCTCTCGCTCTGCCCGTCCGTCTGAGGGTGGAAAGCGGTGCTGAAATGGAGACGAGTACCCAGCTCGTCGTGGAACCGCTTCCAGAATCTGGATGTGAAACGGACATCTCGGTCTGACACCACTGATACCGACACTCCATGACGTGCCACAATCTCTCGTACATAGATATCGGCTAACTTCTCCGCCGATATACTCTCCTGGATCGGGATAAAATGGGCACTCTTCGTCAGCCAATCCACTACTACCCATATCGAATCCACTCCTCGTGCGGTCCTGGGGAGCTTGGTGACAAAATCCATGGTGATGTCCTCCCATTTCCACACGGGAATGTCTAACGGCTGCATCTTGTCGTGAGGTCTCTGGTGCTCCGCCTTGACCTTCCGGCAGGTCAGGCATCTCTCAACGTACCAGGCGACGTCCCGCTTCATGCAGGGCCACCAATAATCAGGTCGAAGATCTCGATACATCTTCGTCGCCCCTGGGTGAATAGAAAACCGAGACTTATGAGCCTCATCCATCAACACTTGCCGTACTCCACCCCAGTATGGTACCCATACCCTCCCGTGAAGCGTCAGCAATCCCCGACTATCATAATCAAACGAGGCTACTCGGCCCATGATCCTCTCACACTTCTGTCTCTCCTCCTTAAGGCCCTCCACCTGAGCCTCCTTGATCCGCTCCAACAACGGAGTGATCACTGTCATTCTCAAACACAGATCTCTGATAGGGGCCGCCGACACTTTGCGGCTTAGGGCGTCGGCCACCACGTTGGCCTTCCCTGGGTGGTAAAGGATCTCACAATCATAATCCTTTAGCACATCCAACCACCTCCTATGCCTCATGTTCAGACTCGGCTGATCCATAAGGTACCTCAAACTCTTGTGATCCGTGTAAATAGTACAACGGACCCCATAAAGGTAATGCCTCCAAATCTTGAGGGCAAACACAACTACCCCCAGCTCCAAATCATGGGTAGGATAATTAGCCTCGTGAGGCTTCAACTGTCTCGAGCCATAAGCTATCACATGGCCTCGCTGCATCAATACTGCTCCCATACCTGTGATCGAGGCATCACAGTAGATTACGAAGTCCTCTACTCCCTCTGGCAAGGTAAGGATCGGAGCCTCGCACAATCTCTGTCTGAGGGTCTCGAACGCTGCCTGCTGCTCAGGCCCCCAACGAAATACCACCGACTTCTTGGTCAGTCGGGTGAGTGGCACTGCTATCTTGGAGAAGTCCTGAATAAATCTCCGATAATACCCTGCCAACCCTAGGAAGCTCTGAATCTCAGATGGAGACTTCGGAACCTCCCACTGCATCACGGCCTCTATCTTGGCCGGATCTACCAAAATACCCTTCTGGTTGACGAGGTGACCAAGGAACTGCACCTCGCGCAACCAAAACTCATATTTGGAGAACTTTGCGAAAAGTCTCTCCCTCCTCAAAGCCTCCAGCACCTCCCGCAGGTGCTCCTCATGCTGCTCCTGCATCTTGGAATATACCAAGATATCATCTATGAATACTATCACTGACCGATCCAGCATCGGCCTGCACACGCGGTTCATGAGATCCATGAACACGGCTGGAGCATTGGTGAGCCCAAATGGCATCACCACAAACTCATAATGACCATACCTGGTCCTGAAAGCAGTCTTCTGTACATCCTCATCTCTAACCCGCATCCGATGATAACCGGAGCGTAGATCGATCTTGGAGAACCAAGACGCTCCCTGAAGCTGATCAAACAAATCATCTATCCTCGGAAGTGGGTAACGATTCTTCACCGTTACCTTACTCAACTCCCGATAATCTATACACATACGATGTGACCCATCCTTCTTCCCCACAAACAGGATCGGCGCTCCCTAAGGCGAACTGCTCGGCCGAATGAAACCCTTGTCTAACAGCTCCTGCAGTTGTGTAGACAACTCCTTTATCTCAGGGGGAGCTAGTCGATACGGTGCCTTGGCTATCGGAGCCGCACCAGGAATTAGGTCGATCCTGAACTCAACCTGTCTCTCAGGAGGTATCCCCGGCAAATCCTCGGGAAACACATCCGGGTAGTCTCGCACTATAGGAACATCATCAACTGTCGTCTTGCCCTTTTCCCGGGCATCCAAGAAGTAAGCTACAAAACCGGCGTAGCCCTGCTGAACATAGCGCCTCGCCCTTGCGGCGGAATAAAAGGTCGGTCCGCGCTGTGGCCTCTCGCCCTGAATCACTAACTCTCCCCCACTGGGAGTGCGAACCCTCACTAGCTGAAGCTCACAATCAATCACCGCCCCATTGGGGCTTAGCCAATCCATGCCCACAATAACCTTATTCCCTCGCAGGGGAATAGGTACCAGGTCCACTGAAAACTGCTCATCAAATAACTGAAGAGAACACCCTCTAAACACTCTGCCGACCCTCACGGTCCTATCATCTGCTATCTCAACCTCTAACGGACAATCCAGCTCCCCTGGAGCTCTACTAAATCTCTTGCTAAGCGCAAGCGATACGAATGATCGGGTAGGCCCCGAATCGAATAATACCATAGCAGAAATGCCGTTCACAGAGAACGACCCTGAATAAAACATACAATCATAAGCAATATTCAATCAATAATAATAGAGAGATAAAGGGAAGGTACATACCCGTCACCACATCAGGAGTCGCTCGCGCCTCCTCTTCTGTCATCTGAAACGCCCTACTCTTCGCCACTGGCGCATCAGCTCGGCCCTGCCGGCCATCTGTAATCCTCAAGGTAGCAGGGGCAGGTGCAGCCACCTTCCCTGCTGCAGCTAAACTCGGACACTGGGACTTTTTATGTCCCCTCTGATTGCACTGAAAGCAAATCAGATCTGATGCTGCGACGGCAGTAGCAGGGGCCGTGCAATCCCTACTCAAATGCCCAATCCGACCGCACTTGTAGCAGCCGGAACTCCCTGCCTTGCACGCTCCCTCGTGCAATCTCCCACACTTGCCACATCGACCGTGGCTCTGCTGACTCCTAGATCTGTGATCCGAAACCTTGGGCTTTTTTCCCGAACCGCCTGTACCTGAAACCGCCTTCGGTTTCCTCTTCTTCTCCATCTCGAGATCAATCTCCCTCTCCCAAGCCCTAGCAATCATATCTTCCAGCGTTTTACAGCTGAACCGGCTCACAAACTGGCGGATATCGCTCCGCAACATCTCATGATAACGGGCCTTCTTCATTTCCTCAACAGCTATGTACTGAGGAACGAGAAGAGCCCTCTCCCTGAACTTGGCGGTGATCTCCGCCACTGTCTCTGTAGTCTGGGTGAGGTCCTGAAACTCCCTAGCTAACTGCTGCACCTCAATGACCGGTGCAAACTCCGCCCTGAACCTGGTAGAGAAATCAGCCCAGGTCATGGCGTCCAATGCTGCATCATCCCCAATGGCATGTCCGACCTCCTCCCACCAATCCCGTGCCCTGTCCTTCAGAAGACAGGACGCCAATCTGACCTTGTCCCCCTCGGGACATCTGCTAGTACGGAAAGCGTTGTCCACATCCGCCAACCATCTGGTGCTCGCTATGGGGTCTCGCGCCCCATGATAGTCCGGAGCTCCACATGCCCTGAACTCCCTGAATGTTAGGGTGCGCGACCCCATCATGGCCGCCACCTCGGCACGGAAGGTGCCCAATCTTTCATCCATCAGCTCTAGAATCCCCTCCTTGATCGAACCGAAGATCACAGGAGTCTGCTCTATAATGATGCGCGTAATCTCCGAAGAAAGAAACTCTCGGGTCTGCTCATCCATGCGCTCATCCCCCGAGCCTGAACCTGATCCCTCCCCGGCACCTCCGCTGCCGGCTGCTGGTCTCGAACGCAAAACCACCATTCTGAAACACATCACAACTACATCAGAAAACGGAAATATCTCAAGGGATCATTGATTCTACAACTAGTTTCCTGGTATTGTCTCAGCCTTTCTTGATTCGAGTACGGATCCTCTGCTTTCAGTAGTACGGGCCCATACTACCTTCCACATCTATCCGTACTTTCTTCAAGAACTGCCTTGACTCCACCAGGTCACTTCTACTACTACTGATCTCCGCCACTCTCATCCTAGGCTTGCCCTAGGGAAACCTTAGACTCCACTCAACTAGTCCTCAGTTGCTGAAGGTATCCTATAATGCTAATTAGCCACCACCTGAACACCATCACATGTGACGAGGATCAGATAATCCTTCAAGTAAAAGACCCATCCCTATAACGGTTGGACTCAGACAAGAGCTGCGTAATAGGGCCAGTTCCAGCACTCTGGGATTATTCAACCCTGATCACATGTGGTGTGACGTGTTCACCTAATGGCTAACTCCCATCACTCAGAACCCCACAAAGCACGAAGCAAGCAGCATTCGGATAAAGGAAACATACTCAGGCAAAACTATTCTCATAACGAGAAACTGTACTAGCATACAAAGCTAAGCTCATACTATCAGGCATAACCTATATAGGCTATCCTACTGCTGTCTACTCAATGCTAGCATGCAATTCTCATAAAGCTGTAACACATATAGCAGGCACATAAGGCATCCTCCTAGATCCTTAGTCCTATACTAGCATGCTGTTCTACTGAAACTAGAACAATTAATCATAATAATAAAACTTGTATTGGTAATTTGGGAGTACTTACTTGAGCTCGGCTGATCGCATGCACCACACCCTTATCTTGTTTAAAAAAAATTCTTTCTTTCTAAGTGCTTTCAAAATTCTTTTAGAAAACATTTTCCTTTTTAAAAAAAATCTTTTTATTTCCCCTTAGTTTGAGTTCAGATACACCCGGAAGTGTATCCGAATCCCTCAAACCAGGGCTCTGATACCAACTTGTAACAACTCAACAATACGACCAAAAATTTCATTTTTCAATATAACCAAAAACCATAATCTGAGTGTCATATCATAAAACCATACGTGATATGTCCCAAACATGATAAAAACACTGTGCGGAAAAACTGTATCATGTCTATGTCATATCAAAATCAAAGAAACTAAATCAACTCCCAGGATAAAAGCTGAAGCTATGGTGTGTGCGATGCCATCATCCCGAGCTCTTCCCTCTGCTTGCCGAAGTACCTGAAACCAAAACTGAAACTGTAAGCACGAAGCTTAGTGAGCTCCCCCAAACTACCACATACCATACAATACATATATAAAGCACATATTGGGTCTTGCCCACTGCATCAGACCGAAATCTGGAACTAGCTGCATCGGACCGAAGTCCGAAACTGACTGAGACCTTGTCCCCTGCATCGGACCGGAGTCCGAAACTAACTGCATCGGACCGAAGTCCGGAACTAACTGCATCGGACCGAAGTCCGGAACTGACTACATCGGACCGAAGTCCGGAACTGACTGCATCGGACCGAAGTCCGGAACTGACTGATCATGGCATAGCATAAAATATAACAACTATTATAAACACATAAACTGTATACTGCGTCGGAACAGAGTCCGGAACACATAACACAAACATGCTTGTATCACAAAGACATCAAGCATTCTAACTACTGCATCAGACCAAAGTCCGGAACTACTGATAATTAAACGGGCCGGCATTGTGGCCGTAGACCCGTTCCTACCGAAAGGAAACTCACCTCGTGAACTGGCTGCTGAGTGTATGGCTCTGGAAGCTAACTGCTACTGCTCCGGTATCTCCCCGGCTACAAGTCCATAAACACACTTAATCAAATACTAAACACTGAACTGGGTAAAATGACTCTTTTACCCTTGGTCAAAGTCAACTCTCGGTCAAGGTCAACTCTCAGTTGACCTGACTCGCCGAGTTGGGTCGTCAACTCGCCGAGTCCCTATTCTCACTCCTCGACTCTGCTCGCTGCTACTCGTCGAGTATGACATCGACTCGACGAGTACCCTCTCGACCCAAGAACTTAGACAATCTTCATCCGACTCGCCGAGTCATATGAACAACTCGACGAGTTGTTCTTGAGTTTAAGGAGATTGCCTTGGACTCGCCGAGTTGTATGAACAACTCGCCGAGTCCCTCCATTACTGAGTCTACCCTCAAACTCGTTGAGTCCACTCCACTACTCACTGGTCCCACTCGACACCGCTCAAAAGGAAGAAATCGGGGACTCGCGACTCGACTCGCCGAGTCGTTCTTCCGACTCGCCGAGTCACCGCCATGCAACTATTCTACACTCGATTCTGCTCGAAACCAAAACATACAAATGGTAGATCTGAGTCCAATAAGCTGATTTACCACGTAAAGTTTCCAACTTTACGTGTACAAACACATGAACAAGGGAATAAAGGCTAAAAAGGCACTTAAAAGGGGTAGATCTAGGGTTAATATGCAAAATAGCTCCATAAAGGCAATAGATCTGGGCTCTACAACTCCTAAATGAACAGATCTAAGGATATCTAGGCATAATAGAGTTTCCATCACAACATAAGGCTTGAGAAAGGCATTAACAAGATCTAGAAAGGGTTTTAAAGCATAAAAGGGAAGGAAATCTGAAGAATACCTCAAAGAGCTCTTGCTTTCCCTTGAATCTCTGCTCTACAATCCTACTCCTTGCTCCTTTCTTCTTCTCCTTCTTCAAGCCTTCACAAATGCACACAAAATCACTTAGAATCACTCAAGAACGAATTAGGGTTTTCTCACAGCTTTTGAGGGTGAAGGAGGCGAGGTTGGGGGCTATAAGGTGGCTTAAATAGTGGACAACCCGGGGGTTTAGGGTTTCTCCCAGACGGACAGACTCGCCGAGTCCAGAATATGGACTCGCCGAGTCGCCAACTAACACGTGCTCGAAATCCCGCTCCCTACTCGGCGAGTCAGGCTATGAACTCGCCGAGTCCCTTTAACAAAACTTCAAAATAAATACCAAGGAATCATCATACCGGAAACGGGTCGTTACATGAAACCCAATTAAAATTCAAAGAAAATCAAAACAAGGGTCTAGGGTATGATAGTGTTCCTCCACCTTTCAATCATTACTACACATCAATCCCTATGACACAGGACGAAATTGACAGGGAGGCACGTCTTCGATATGGCAAACCAGCTGGATTTGTGTCAGGATGATTTATTCAGGTTGAAAATACTAATATTTCTACTTCATGTACGGGTAAAGTAGAAGAAGATGAGAACAAGGAGAGCACTACTAAACAAACCAATGACTCCTTGAACTCTGAATATGTTGCTTCGATCTCAACTGCTTCTGATCAACCTGCTGTTGAGAAACACAGGCCACTAATTCCAACGCAACAGAGTTCTTGTGGCAAGTGTGCATGTGGGAACAACAAGAGACAAGGCAAGGATACACCACCAGGGGCAGGAAGAGACAACTTCCCAGTGAAGAAAAAGACATGTTTTCACTGTGGAACACCTGGACACATTGCTAGAAATTGTCATAATCGCGCATACGTTCCCTACTATGCACAAGGCTGGCATAACGCGCCAAGAGGGAGATACTCCTAAAGAAATCCCTCAAAGTCACGTTCAGACAATAACGACTGGAACGCGCAAAAGGCGAAGAATCAAACCTACAAGGCCAGAATCAGAATCCCAAGAGAAATAAGGGAATGTCGGCCAAGAAGCCAAATCCAAGAGATGCTCCTGTGAAGCCAAAATCAAAGTCATCTCAAAGGCCGACATCAAGATCAAAAGATATGTCATGGGAGAAAGTACCGTGTGTTGATGACAAAGGTCGACCCAGTTTCAAAATGGACTGGGTTCCAAAGACCAATTGATCCTGCTCTGTGCTGGAGTAGCTATGGAGGCATATCATCAGACTTCGGTTTGTTGGTAGTGGCTGCTTCTGGTATATGATTGGGGACATCTCTCAACTGTACAACATTCAGACCTTTGTTGAGAGTATGTTTCCTTTTGCGGGAAAGGAAGAAAAGAAAGATGTCACTCATGGGGTTAGTGCTTAATGACATGAAGAATTTTCAGATCTGTTCTGAGTTTACGCGTGCTGTTCTCAGACCTTGAGGGAGATGTTTTGGGAAGTGATATTATCAAGTGATAACAGGCAACCTGAGTCTGCGTAACGTACCCGAAGTTGAAGGGTCTATGCTCTGGTTTGATGCGTCGGTAGGCACGAAAAATTTTAAATGGACATGACTAGGCAGAGTTGAACTTAGGAAATTTATAGACTTGACAAATCTTGATCTAGTTAGATCCATTCAGCCTGACAATACGACGCTCGGATAGGTTGAGCAGGGAGATATATATGGGAATCTACTCGTCACATTAAATGAACCGTACTTGGAACCGTGGTTTAACTTTTCCTCGATGTGCGGATTATGTCCTTAATTCCGGTTGGATGGGACGACTGGTAAATTCCGATAAATTAGGTCTGTAGAATATCATTTTCTTTCTTTCCGTCTGTTAGTCATATGTTGTCTCCTTTGTGTGACTTCCAATTCGACCTAGTACACAACATATGCAACTCTATTTCTCTGCAGGCTATATATATGAAATTCCTTTCATCTGTTAGCCATATGTTGTCTCCTTTGCGTGACCTCTAATTCGACTTGGTACACAGCATATGCAACCTTCTACTTCTCAACCCCTCTGAAACAATAAGTAATAGAATCCTGAATCTATCCTCTCTCTGAATGGTTGTCTGCTCACCCGATGTAAGGAGTACTCTGGAAGTTCTTGATGGCTGAGGCATATCAGGAAGCGGGAAACATGTTCTAGTACACTTAAAATTGAACACATATAGATTGTCTATAGATCTCGCTGCTCGATTTAGGTGGACAACAATATCCCTGGTTGTAGTCAGTTAAATGGTCTTAAGAAAAAATTATTTAAGAATTAGGACCAATCATGATGATAAAATTACAGTTAGGTATATGTATATGTCATGTCATTAGTAAACTGTCCAAAACTGTCACAAATTTTTCGTGTTTAAGTGGACCACAATACTGGCGATCGATCAGACGAAGATGTGAAGATAAGGGTACCGACAAGTGGAATAAGATTGTCCAACAACTTTGATCCCAAATCACTCTTAAAGTTAGCTATTATTTTTGTTTTTGTTAAGTTTGTTCATAGTGTTCTTCTAATTTAAATAAAAGGGGAGAATTAAAAATTAAAAAAAAAAACAAACAAAAATAAAAATAAAATAAAAATAAACAAAAATAAACAAAAATAAAAAAAATAGTGTTATTTCTGTTTTACTTTTGTTCTAAGTTTTCTTTTAGTTTTGTTTTGTCTTGAAAAGTGATTTCAAGTATAGATAAGACTCATGGAGTTTGTGTTGAAGATTTCTGAGCCAAAGCCTCGTCCGTGAGCATCGAAGAATTCGCATTTGAAGGAGCAAGAAATGAAGATTATTCTTTCAACATTCAATCTTTCAACCCTAGAAGCAAGGTGAAGATGAAATTGAAGAATATGTGACGGATTGCATTGAAGTCTCCTCAATCAGTCTGCTGCTATCGTTGTACCTGCTGAAGTGATCCAGAAGATTTTTCTCTCTGATGTTCTCTCTGAAGATTCTCAAGCTGAAAGCACCATCTTTCAAGAATCAGTACAAGAAGCCTCCTTACCCAATGTGCGTTCAAAGTCAAATCTTGAAGAAAAGCTCAAGTGCTCAAGATGAAGTGATTCATCGAAGATTCATCAAGTACATCTTGAAGTTGTGAAGTCATCGAAGATAAACGCTGAAACCAATCTCCAACTGAAGATTAACAAAAAAAGCCAGCTACTTTTTAGGGGGAGCTTGTTGGGTCAATTAAGAAAAGAAAGTTATAAACCAAGGGGGAGATTGTTGGGTCAAAATATGGTTCATACTTTGCTTTTCTAGGCAAATGTATTTTTCTGTAATATTTGTGGAGTTTATGGTCATGTTTACGGTTGAGTTTACGGCCGTAAACACCTTACGGCCGTAAACCCATTTATGGCCCATGTTATCCGGCCCATGTTCTCCAAGTATAAATATAGGTGTTAGGGTGAGGAGTAGAGATTGATGAACCCTAGAGAGTTTACGACCAGAGAGACAGAAGAACTATTATGTGTTAGTGTGTGTGAATCTCTTGTATCTGGATCATCATTCTATTCATTAATACATTGAGATTCATCATCTACTTCTTCTCCTTCTCTTCTATTTGATCTAACTTCATCCGTTTGATTAGGATTACGCACCATCAAATGGATCTGATTGATACACAAGCTAATTAGGGACTTACATTATCTTAACACACAAACATATGATTATTACTATATATATATATATATATATATATATATATATATATATATATATATATATATATATATATATATCTTAAAATTTTCAATAATTATTCACGAAATAAAACCATTGTATGTTTTTCAGTTTTTATGTTTTCACATGTATCTAATTTTATTATATATTTCAATCAACTTATGATTTTAACTTATAATTTTGATATATATAATTTTCTTCAAAATATTTCTATATGAATTATAGAATCCAGATACTCACAGCATACTCCCGAGTACTCGCTAATAGATACCGAATACCTTCTACACCCTTAAGTCCTTGATCATAATAGAAAATAATTTTTATTACAATTTAATTTAATTTAATATTATATTTTAATTTACTTTCAATTTTGGAAAACAACTCTATTTTCGCTTAACCTACTTCTGTTTCTTTGAGATGCAGATTTGACGATCTTTGGTGGTAGTGATGAACTCTTCAACAACATAATGTACAAAAAATATGATCATATCAAGTAAAAAACTTAAAATATAATAAAAAACTATATAGTTAAATTTAATATTTAAATTTTACAAACATTTGAACTAAACAAAAACAACAACATAAATACATAATGCAAATAACAAAAAGAAAAACCAAAATTTGGTTTAATAAAACCAAAACCAATTAACTCATTCGAGAAATTCAGTTTGAGTATATTTAACCAATTCGGACAATTGTATGCCCGAAAACAAATAGCCCAAACCAAATAACCGAAATCAACCAGTTTCAACACAACCACATCAAAATATAACTTTGTTACAGTCAGTGATAAATATCACTGACTGCAACAAAATTATGTCCGAATTTATCCATTTCATTTCAAAAAAAAATTTATGAATCCAAATTTTTTTTATTATTAAGATACATCTTTAAGAACCTTAGAGTAAAAGGCCCAACGTGGGCTTCTTTTATCAATGGCATTTTGACCAAATGGATGTTGCTCTACATACGTCTTTACATTTTCAGTGGTCCCCACACCTTCCAAATAAACCCTAAGATCTCCATTAGGACCTGCAACAAGTACAACTTTAAGCATTGTACTTTTTTTTTTATTTCAAAAATCTAACCAATTATATTCCTTATATTCTTGTACTTTCCAATTTTTTTTCTTATTAAATCATTATACTTTAAAATTTTTACCTTATATTATACTAGGTAAATTTGAAGAATTGAAGTATTGTTGTTTCTCACCTAAAGAGTTGTCATTTGTATCCTTGTAGGTGTAAGAAAAAGGAAAGACTCCGGTATGCTTCTAAAACATAAACAAAAGTAATTAAAAAAATCGTAATTTTTTTATCAAAAAAAATGTTAAATTAAATAAAAGGGTGATTGACTTACGGGATTTAGTAACGCTTTATATGGAGAATCATCCAACAACAATGTATTTGATTCATCATAAAATTCAATTTTTTCCCAAATCTTCTTGACTTCCTTAAAAACTATGAACTTATGTACGTTTTCAAGGCTCCTAGCACTTGAATTTGTGCAATGTGACAAATCCTAGAAGAATAAAAATATAAATTGAGTGAATTGACAATATTGCCCTTGATAAAAAAAAATATATAACTAAAGAACACTTACCCAAAGAAACAACAACTTCTTCTTTAAATCTCCTAACAAATAATCAACCACAGGGTCTAGAACTTTCCTGTTTGTAATTCCATGAGTAAATCAAACAGGAATAAAATCTATAAATTTAATAATTTTAAATTATTATTTATTACTTATTATTTATTTATTAATACCTTGTTCTTGATGACCAAATTGCAACATCAAATCTTTGGAAGCAAAATCTTAAAAAGTCATCCAAAAAAGGTCTCTTGAATACTACATAATAAAAAGGATAATAAATTAAATTACCATAAAAAGATATTTTTTTACCTTAATTAGTAATTAGTAAAAAGGATAAAATCTTACTTGCTCTTCTTGAAATATTTTTATCTGATTTGAGATCTTTTGGAGGGGGAGAAACGATATCTGCTAGCAATCCATTTACATCAAGAATCAAAAGCTTTTTTGCTGACGTGGCAACATGAGTTTTCATGATTTGGATTCCATTAAGGTAGGAATAATCAATGAGGATTTGTATGCTACCAATGATGAGTTTTTCAGGATGAGATTTAGTGATAATTGTATCCATTTGTGTAGGAAGATCTTGAATTGATGAAGTATTATCATTCAGATTCAAAATGACACATTTATCCTTTGCTTTTCTCCTTTTTCTCTTTCGTGATGCTTCTTGACTTGCAGTGTTAGCAACATTGGTGAGTTGACTGAGTTCTGTGTACTCTTCTCCTTTTGTGACCATTTTACCCTTGAGAATATCTGAGTAACTTTCTGCTTTTAGCACCATTGTTTGTATCTTCAATTTTGAATTTAATTCCCCTTTTTGTGATTTCTCAGCTTATTCTAGGCTTCATCGATTTCCATTAATGGAAAAGACTGAACAATATTAAACAACAAAATCAATACTAAGATGTGCACAAGTGATAACTAAGAACCCTAATTTCCCATTTCAACGATAATCAATCACAGCATTCTCGATCAAAGAAATTCATCACCTTCTGGATTTCTCCTTCCATTGCGATAACGAGTCCGTTTATGTTGATTGTCAAACAGAGTGATTTCAGCTACGAATAAAATTTTACCTTAACATCAACATAGAACTTTACGCTCCATAAAATCGACGGAGGATAAACAAAATCGATGACGAAATCAAGCTAAAAACGTAGTGTCGGAGTTGAAACGAATCAATCTTAACATCAATTTAAAATCTTAGCTTCCGCATGCATAAAGAGTGGAATTTACAGCGATTTGTGTTCCTAAAATTATACCTAACTAGCTCATACATCGGTCGGAGTGAAAATCATCGGAAAGACGGAAAGGAATACGAAAAAGCGAAACAGAACATCACAAATGAACATCGCATAAACGATAACATGAAACAAAAGGATAATTATCGGCGATTTCGATGGAAATGCAGAGATTGAAGGAAGAGAATTCATACCTCTCGATTTGTAGATGCGAAAACTCTTCGTCTTCGTCAACCTTTGTAGTCTACGAACATATGTTTATAAAAAGTCTCGTTCGTGATACTACAAGTACAAGCCTAAAACAGCACGCTAAGTCGCTCAAGCTGGGTTTATATACCCTCACCCCCGACACGCCACCCACCAACTCATTTTGAAAAAGAAATATATAAAAAAAATAAGAGTAAATTACACGAATGGTCCCTATGGTTTGGGTAATTGCATACTTTGTCTCTAACTTATTTTTTTAACTCGGAAGGTCCTACTGTTTGTTTTTGTTACGTGTTTGGTCTCTACTGTTTGGTTTTGTTACGCGTTTGGTCATTTTCTTATTTAAAAAGACTATTATTTAAATAGAGAAAAATTGTAGAATAGGTAAGGTAAGGTGAGGGAGTGCGAGTGTGTTTATTTAATTAAATTAAAAAAATCAACGAAAAAATAGTTTTTTTTAGGTAAGACAGGGACGAAGAGCATAACAAAACAAACAATAGGGACCTTCCAACGAAAAAATTAAATTAAAAAAATCAACGAAAAAATAGTCTTTTTTAGGTAAGACAGGGACGAAGAGCATAACAAAACAAACAATAGGGACCTTCCAACGAAAAAATTAAATTAAAAAAATCAACGAAAAAATAGTCTTTTTTAGGTAAGACAGGGACGAAGAGCATAACAAAACAAACAATAGGGACCTTCCAAGTTAAAAAAATCATTAAAGACAAAATACATAAATTAGCCTAAACTATAGGGACTATTTATGTAATTTACTCAAAAAATAAAATAAATGGTATTTTTTTACATGATTTTTGTATGTTATTGTTCAACAACGAGTTATTTTTTACATCTTTTAAACACCTTTGTGTTAAATTTTCAATCCATTGTTATATATTTTTGTATCAGTTATTTTAAATAGATTGCAAAATTTGAATCATGATATAAGAGTTTGGTGGAAAAGTGTCACACCCCAAAACCAAGAACGGCGGAAACGTTCTGGGGCGGAGGACGTCATGTACAGTATCACAACAATGAAAAGTAGTAAACAAGCAACAACATCATCCATTGCATTAATAATATAATTTTAATACAAGTGTTCTGTCAAATTATAATAGACACTAAAGAATAAATCAAAATGAAAGACGCGTCTTGAACGAGCACCATCTTCCCTGAACCTTGCATCGGTACATGTCTATTGATGACCTGAAGATACAAGTAATTTTGAAAGCGAGTATCAGCTTTGAAGCTGGTGAGATCATAAGTATTTTAGTGTCTTAATTTGTATGTAAGAATTTGTATGTATATGAATTGTAAGTATTGAAAATGTATGTGAATCGTAAGTATTGAAAATGTATGTAAAACAACTGTAAACGTTTGAAAAACTCTAGAAATTCCTATGATTCCTACTATTATAACAGGGAGTTTTCTACCAAGACTTAACTGATCTATATGTAGCCTTCTACCAAGGCATCTAGTGTCCATGTGTGTCTCTTGTAAGAGTGTGTATTTTCCCAAGTCTGACTATCATTAACCAAAAATATAGTTTCTACATTACCGTGCGTCGTGTGAATGTTCACGAAGTGAATGTAATGGGAAAATGAAATAGTATTATGGTGTAGTGCCAAACTACAACCGTACCAATTACCTAAAGTCTAGGGTAATTCTTCTAAGTACTGTAGCATTTGTTATAAATAACTACATCGGTACTCAATTGCCTTATTTGAGGGATAAGGTATAATGTGATGGCTAGATCCCAGGCTATATGCTCCCCTATCAAAGGGATTTTGGGACCTACCCACGACCCCTACATGTGTGCAAGCCGTGAGCATCCACATTACTATGATCATGTATACTCGATATAACTATCACAATTGTGTTGTGATTCATCGGTATAGTTAGATCCTGAACTGGTTCCATGCTATAGCACCTAGTGACGTCTGTTTTATGTATATGTAAGCGTACTCATGTAAGTGTGATCATGTAAACATATCTATGTAATAGTATAGTAATGTACTGTAATGTTCTAGCTGTAATGTATGCTCTCTCTATCTAGCAAGTATAGTAATGTACTGTAATGTTCTAGCTGTAATGTATGCTCTCTCTATCTAGCAACTATAGTAATGTACTGTAATGTTCTAGCTGTAATGTATGCTCTCTCTATCTAGCAAGTATAGTAATGTACTATAATGTTCTAGAAAGTATTGACTCATGAATGAACTAACTCATTGTATGATATCGCGTTCTAGTAATAGTTCTAGTATCTTCCTAAACTACCCATATGGTAGTTTACTAGTAATCTAACTGGTACGTATGGACTTGGATGTATACCCTTGCTACCCAAGGGCATTGGATGAACTGGAAGGACCTTTATGACTATATATGTACACATGATATATAACTAATATTTAAATGACCTTCGGACGGGTACCCGATATCCCACCAGACCACTTCCAAATCGAGGAAAAGGAAACAGGGTGGATAGCCTTCCTAAGTCTTTTAAACATTTCTTATATAACTATACATATATAGGCATGCAATTGATAATATAAAAGCATAAAATAAGTTTTGTAAAACCTTTGAACATAATTATTATCTAAGAAAAGATCGACTTGATGTTAATCTATAAAACGGTTTGAAGGCATGGGTTTGATAAAACACTTTAGTATAAAGAAACATTTGTTTTAAAACACAATTGTAAATAAGTTTGAAATGTAACATACAGAGTAAAATGAACAGTTTAATAAAGAGTTTTAAACATATAAAATGTTTAAGAAAAATATTTGATGAAAACTGTTTGGTAAAACGGCTAATGAGTAGCCAATCATTTGAATGTTGCTTATTAATCACATGTGATTGATATAATAATTAGCATAATTCTACTTGTATCCCCCCCCCCATAAAACATTTAAAAACAGTTAAAACATTACTTAAGGGGTATGAAATCACTTGTAGCAAGTGGATCGGAAGGAAGGGTCGGATAAGTGCTTGGTGTCAAGTAAAGACTTAGACACGCACAAAGATCCTAATAACATATAAGGATATATGTATATAAACAATTAGTCTTTAAACAACTAATAAACAAAGTCAAGACACTCTAAGGCATGACAAACACTTTGTACAAGTGTAATAAGTCTCAAGGGTTGCATCTAAGTGTTGTAGGGAAAGGCTAGTGTGTTTGGGGTTCAAGGGTAAACTCCCTTGGAGTTTACGGTTTTCATGACCATTACCCAAGGAGTTTACGGTAGTAAACTCAAGGGTTTACGGTCGTAAACTCTACACTTTATGACCATTTGTTGTTTTGAAGACTACTAAGCTATTCCAAGCATTCCTACTTCATGATTAAGCCTTGGGAAGTGTTGTGTGGCATCAAAACACTCCTAAATGGAGTTTACGGTCTAAGGACCATTTCTCCATGAGTTTACTACCTTAAACTCATGATTTTACTACCTTAAACTCATGAGTTTACTACCTTAAACTCACAAGTTTGGTATTTGGCGGTTTTCAAGTCCTTAGCTCAAACATGGCACTAGTCTAGGTTAGATTCTAGGCATAAGGAACATCCATGGGCCATTTATGGGACATTTACACAACTTTTAAGGTGTTTACGGTTTTGGGAGATCCCCAAACCGTAAACACATATAAATGTTGGATTTTTGTGCTTTTTGTGTGATACACTATTCAAGGATGGATCTAGACAAGTCCCTAAGGCATTGTGAAGCATTTAGACACCGTAAAGCACCCTAAGGCACTATATTTGGTGTTTACGGTTTTGGGAGCCTCCCAAAACCGTGAACACCTTGTTCTTGGTGTTCTTGGGAATTTTCCTTGGTATAAACATGTATGGCTAGCTTAAAATGACTCTAGGATAGAAGTACTTACATTGTGGAAGCTTGAAATGAACTTTAAGTCCAAGAACACTAGTGTGTGTTCTTGGTGTTTTGGAAAAACTAGTCAAAACACATAAATGAATGGATTAAAGGATGTACAATCACTAGATTAAGTGATATACTAACTTGAAAGGGCTAGAAACACTTACTAGATTGAAGATTTTGAATAAAAACTTGGATGATACTTGAGAGGATATTTTGGAGTTTACTCTTTTGGTGTTTGGGGAGTAAACTCAATAATGACTAGTCTTGGGGAGTAAACTCATACATAGGTATGAGTTCACGGTTTTTGGGTGATTTTTCAACCCAAACCTAAAAGTTAGGTCGGGAATTTCTAAGACGCGAGGTGTTTGCGGTTTTTAAAATTCAAAACCCGAGACGACACTTTCTTTCACCCGTTTGTTTAAAAATAATATTAAAATAATCAAAAGAACTTTATATTTCTTTAAAATAAGAAATATTGACATTGACTTATGATACGAAGTGGTTGACTTTTAGGGTTTGACCGAATGGAAATTTCGGGTTGTCACAAAAAGTGAGTCATGAGACATGAAATCAAATGGAATGAGATATAAAGGCTTCTTGAAAAAGTTAAGAGATCGGGCTTATGAACTTTAGGTAGATGAAATTAGTGATCGAAAGACACATATTACACCAACTAATAAGAATCAAACTTTATTCTTCACCTTGATTTAGTTTGATGAAAATGTGAACTTGCATTTGTGTCTCTTGGATGGATCGAGGACCAAGTTCCAACCTATTTGAACCTGCTAATCTTGATGTGCGAGAAAAAAATGATTGAACCGAGTATTGTGGATGTAACATTCCATTTAAATTAAATAAAATAAGTAAATAGTAAGCCCTAAACCCCGAGATTTAAATGATATTTTTATATTATTTTATTGAAGCCATAAATCCATAATAATATATCAGTGTTAGTTATGGGAGTTAAATATTATAAGTTCGGGAATTTGGAGTTTATATTGTATCAAAGGGACTTGTAGTGAACGGATTTTTGGAAAACAAGGGCAAAAGAGTAAAATGTGGAGTTACATTGCAATGAATTGAGGAGGAGAGGTCGAATGTGTCAATTTGGGCGAAGTTTTAATATGGGACGGGAGTTAAGACCCGTCATTTCCCTCCCTAACCGGTTGAATGATGCATCTCAAGGAAACCCTACCCCTAACTCTCCCAACAACCGCCACCTTATATCCTCTAACCACCGCCCGCCGCCACCATGCTCGTTTTTCCAATCAGACAAGGTTGCCGCCTGCTGCCTCGCCGATGAGCGCCATCTCAACACTGCTGTCGGAGACGTAAGCGAAGCCGGAAGAGCCACCGAGAACACCGAAGAAGCTGTGGACGCCACTGCTTGAGTTATGAATGACCGGAGGCACTCGGTAAGCTAGTTGCAACCCATTTCTTCTTCTCCTTCGTTCTTTCTGATGTGCGTGACGTAGGGAACGCCCTTGTTGTCGCTGCCGACCTCAACCGCTGTTTTCGCAACCTTCGGCGTTGTCAGCTGCCAATTCGGTGGCTGAGGGCTGTTGTTTCACGTCGTGTGTTTACGTGTATTTCTGCCACGAGCTGAATGCGTAGGCTTGTGTGTTATTTGGCCAGAAACCCATCGCCACCATTATCTGCTGCCATCAGCCACCGTGAGGGGTGGCTGTGTGTGTTTTCATGTGTGTGAGAGTGTACTTTATGGGTGTGAAGTTGTATATGCAATATTTGGCCGGAACACCCATCACCACCACCACAAGGTGGTTGGTGCCGCCGTCGGCCACCACCAGCCGGGGAGACAGTGGGTGGTGCTCAACATAGTGAAACCCTAATCGGCCCAATAGCTTAATTTTGGACATAGTTGGTTTGTGATTGGATTGGAAACCCTAATTAGGGTTTAGAAAACCCTATTTTTAGAAATGATAAGTTTGGGATTTGTCGGGACTCGCGGTTGGACAGTTAGATTGGGAATTTTGAATTATGTCCGACTACATCATATAAATGGCCTAGTTGAGTGATGGACTTAATGAATTAAGTCCTTAATGGGTTGAGTCCTAAATGGGTTAAGTAAGAACACTTAACCTTAATCGCCATTTTATGTGGAAACCGTAATTATGATTGGGTTTCAAGTTGGGCCTCTCTTTTGGGCTTTAGTGTTTGGGTTCTTGTTGGGCCATCTGAGGACAAGTGTATGGACCAAATTATTTGGATGGGCTTTAGGGTAAGGCCCATGTAAGGGTTTTGGGCCCAATTTGGAAAATTGGGCCTTAGTTGATTATTTGACTTTTGGGCCTTCAGAGTATGAGTTTGGGCCTAGGTCTTGGACCAAGCTAGGTTAGGGGTAAAATGGTCTTTTTACCCCAGGTATGGACTGTAACGCCCGTGTTTCTAGGCTAGGCATTAATGATGATGTAATAGTTTAGGTCAACCTTTGTAAATTGTTTTGAAATAATAAAGATGTATTATTTAATTATTTTGTGTTTATTGCTTAATTATTATGATTTTATAAGTTGAGAATAAAAATAAGCGTCGAAAATAAACATTAGATAAACCCGATATTTAAGAATGAAGTTGTAGTGGTTGGAACAAAGATTCCGGAGATATAAAGAATGCCGAAATCCGAGTTATGACGAAGAAGTTATGCCATGTCGAAGTTTCGCGACAGAACCGGCACGACGCCGAATGACGTAAAAAGTGAGTTTTTGATAAACTACTTTTTATTCTTGGTGATCTAAACGAAAGTCGTAGAGTTTGTTAAACCGAGAATTATCATAAAAAGAACGCTCAAATCTGACTTCGTATGAGAAAGTTATGATTTTTCTAAGTTTCAGCTTAGTAGTAGACAGCTAAAAACTCGAATTTTAGATCGAGTGATTTTTAGCCGAAACAATCTAAACGAGAATCGAAGATCTTGTTGATATTCGTTCAACGGTAAAAAGACAGACGAAAACGGACGTCGGATGAAGAAGTTATGAATTTTTAACGGGCTTTTCCTGTCTCGGTCCGTTAAAAACATAATATTAAAAATAAAGTCAAAATTAGCCGATGGAATCTAAATGAAAGTTGTAGAGCATAATTTCACCTACACGTGGATATAAAGAACGTCAAAAACGGAGTTCGTATGCGAAATATATGAATTTCTGAAGTTCGGAGCACAAACTTCGAGATCTGACTAAAATCACGACGTGAACTCAGTGAACGACACCTTTCGAGCCTAGAAGACACACGTCAAGCCTAGGGGATGACCAGGATCAAAAGTCACGACGTGAACAAGCCTAGTTTACGACGTGAATGTCGAATTTGCACCCTATAAATAGAAACTGAAGGCTGTCGTATCTTGTTTACAATCTCAGCTTCCTTTCACTTTCTACTCTCCTTTTAGCCTACTTTTAACCCCCCGAATGCTAGGTATCATCCCTAACACCCGAAGCAAGTCCCGACGCCCCGAAGATCCCGAGAAAAAGAGTTTTCGAGTTGAAACTCTGCCCACGTGAAGCATGGTTTTTTAGAAAACATCCCGGTTTCATCGAAGAATATTATTTTTAGAGCCGAAGTACTGTCCAATCGTCTTCTTAACAAGTGGGTGTATAGTCACTTTCTTCTTACACATAGATATGAAATATTTTCTCTAAAATACATGCTACGTGTAATTATATTGTTTGTTTATTTGAGATGGGTGTTGAATAAATATTTTATACAAGTTTTATACTGTATATGTATTTTTATCTACAAATACATTGGGTAAAACATTGGTAGATATAATAGTTGGTGTGTGTTAATATAATGAGAGGCCTCGATATTGTTATTGTTTCAGTCATCTAGTGGAGTATAGATGACGACCACAGACTTTTCTAGACAGTCCAATGGAATGCTAGCAGGCTCGTAACCTGTAGGTGTTGGTGAACTTAGTGTTCAATAGTATACTCCATCCCCCACATGGTTGCCTTATTTGACATAAATTGTTGAGGAATCCCCTAAAGCAGTGTTGTCACCCCGATGAAAATCCTTAGGCTAGGTCCCTTATGAAAGGTATTTAGGGACGTAAAGTGAGGATAACGGGAACGGGAAATCAGGGCTATTGTTGTTTGATGAAATTAATAAATTTATTTTTGGTGGATGAAAATTAATAAAATTATTATTTGTGGATTGAAAACCCTATATGATCACCAGGCTCCCAAGCCTAACCCACTCAGCTTTCTGTATTATAGGTAGTGGACCCCGAGCATAATTGGAAGACAACGAGAGACTTTTTGATTATAGGTCAGTAGTTGTAAATAACTGTTGTAGGGCTTATAATGTACTGTTTATGCTTTTGGTCTTTATCGGGACACGACATCCCGAGGTTTTGTTATATAATGAAAACATATTTCTTTAAGAAATGTTTTGATAAATTTTTATTATATTTTGTTTTGGGAATAAATTCTGCAACACATTTTGGAAAATTAATATGATTTTATTTTAAAAGCATAAACTAAATCGGTCTTTTCTGGCTGAGAAAAATTGGGGATATCCCAGTTGGTATAAGAACATTAGTTTAAGCGAACTAGGAATTTGTAGGATTTCTAGACTTAAACTTATAATGCTAAGTGATGATCATAAGATGAGTGTCTACTATATTTTAGACACAAGCACTAGTATATTTTAGGAGAGATGCCTAAAATGCTTTTATGTGCTAAATGCTATATGTTTACCATATATGCCATTATTTGTTCGGATCTATGGTCTGTTGCCGACCAGATCTGGAAACCTTATGTGTTTAGGATTCTAAGCGTACGACTATGATATTAGAACTAGCATACAAATGTTTCGGAGTAATAAGAAAAATTTAAATGTCTATCGTGATTAAAGATCTAAATTCACCTAACTTGGTGTATAGATCAAGATGGAAAAAACCAGAAGTGGAGCTGGAAATGCAAATAGAAACCAGCAACCTCAACCCCAAGTAGTGGAACAGGTGCCGATAGCAGAAGTTGCACCATAACCCATCACCGTGGCTGGAGTACAAGCCATGATTCAGGCAATGATGGCTGAACAAAGGGAGGAAATGAGGAAACTATTGCTAAACAACAACAGTGAACCTTCAATGCCTGTTGAACAACCTGAAGTAAACGACGGTCAGTCGGAGGAGGGAAATTACAGTAGATCTATTGGTCAAGATAAACCGGTTGTGGTTAGGAGGAATAATTCGGAGAGGGAAATCCACAGAGATGGACGTATGTATAAAGATTTCTTAGGCGCCAAACCACCCAGTCTTGTCGGAAGCCCAAAACTTGTTGAGATCATGGACTGGATCTCCGAAATGGAGATGGTATTTGAAAGCTGCAACTGTAGTGACAAGCGGTATATTGAGAAAACTATGTTCAGAACAAGATATGGACATTACGAGTTTTTGGTTATGTCATTTGGACTAACCAATGCTCTAGCAGCCTTCATGGATTTGATGAACAGGGTTAGTAAACCATTTCTAGATAAATCTGTGATAGAGTTCACAGATGACATTATGATTTACTCGAAAAGCCAGGAGGAGCATGGCAAACACTTGCGAGAAGTGTTATAAGTATTAAAGAAGGAGAAGTTGTATGCAAAGTTCTCCAAATGTGATTTTTAGATTCAAGAAGTCCAATTTTGGGTCATGTGGTTAACCAAGAAGGGATTATGGTTGATCCAGCTAAGACTGAAGCTATAACAAAGTGGGAACAACCAAAGAGTCCTACGGAGATCCGAAGCTTTCTAGGATTAGCTGGATATTATCGAAGATTTATCCAAGGCTTTTCTTCGATAGTTGCTCAATTGACAGCTTTGAACCACAAGGGAGCTACTTATGCTTGGAGTGAGAAGTATAAGGAAGCATTCGAGAAGCTAAACAATAAATTATGTGAAGCACCGATTCTTTCTCTACCCGATGGAGTTGAAGACTTTGTAGTGTATAGCGATGCGTCGGGAGTTGGGTTGGGATGTGTTCTAACTCAAAGAGAAAAGGTGATAGCATATGCATCTCGAAAATTGAAAGAGTATGAAAAGAACTACCCCACTCATGATTTGGAGTTGGCAGCGGTAGTATTCACCCTAAAGATGTGGAGACATTATCTTTATGGCACAAAGTGCAAACTTTTCACTGATCATAAGAGTCTTCAATATCTCTTTAATTAGAAAGAATTAAACATGAGGCAGCGACGCTGGCTAGAGTTACTCAAGGACTACGACTGTGAGATACTTTACCACCCTGCTAAAGAAAATGTTGTCACTGATGCTCTCAGTCAGAAGGTAAACCTTGAAAATAAAAGGCCAAGAGCGCTAAGAATTGAAGTTGTCTCGACAATTGTGGAAAGTATAAAGAAAGCTCAAGAGGAAGCTTGTCACACACCAAAACTGGAACGGCGGAAACGTTCGGGGGCGGAGGACGTCATGTACAGTATCACAACAAAGCATAGTAGTAAACAAGAAACAACATCATCAATTGCATTAACAATATAATTTAATACAAGTGTGTTTTGTATAGTTTATAAGACACCAAAATGTAAATCAAAATAAGAGATGAGTCTTGAACGAGCTCCATCTTCTCAAAACCTGGCATCGGTACCTATCTACTGATGACCTGAGAATACAAGTTATTTTGAAAGAGTTTATCAGCTTTAAAGTTGGTGAATTCATAAGCATTTTAGTGTCGGTTTGTATGAAAATGTTTGTATCTCCTAGAAAATCATATATTTTGTACTAAACGTATCCTTCTTCCAAGGCATCAAATGTGTTGTATGTTTGCTTCTTGTAAGAGTGTGTAATTTTCCCAAGTGTGACTATCATTAACCAAAAATATAGTTTTTACATTACCGTTTATGTGAGAAGTTCACAATATGAATGCAATGGGAAAATAATAAAGTACTGTAGTGTTGTATTATAGTAACTACTGTTGTACTAACTACCTTAAACCGATTGTTAATTAAGGTATAATGTGATATGATTACACCATACTATCGACTAAAAACACGACGATGAAAGGCGTCGAAAGAAATGACATTTGGCACCCATATACTTGCAAGTCCCACTGTAGCAAGCAGCAAGGTGTAGGATAGTCAATCCAGTATAGATCTATACACAAATTCACGCTCTCCCTCCAGGAGACTCTGGATATGAAACGAGCCATGGCAGTGATGCCATGCCCCGAAACAATGGTTCACATTTATGTTATAGTAATTGTAACGCCCCGTTCTAAGAGTAATTATTCATGGATCCCCGGGATCAAGAGTAAGGGTGTTTCGGTCTTTTATGGGCAATGGATTTTATTCGAGAAGGTTTCGGACCAGTGTATGTTGATAGAAGCATAGGGCTTCTCGCCACCTTCGCGTGGAAATAAAGCTTGTCGGGAACGGGCTTAGAATAAAGGAGTTATGACATTTTGAAGATATTGACACTTATAGCTCTTAATGGGAAAAGTTGATGAGGAAGGCCATGTATGAGAATGGGACACACATGGGTACGCCCAACGTAGGCTGGGTTACCCCCAACGTAATCAGGTAAATGAACGCGGGTGTTGGGGGCGTACGCCCAGCATACGTCCAGAGTCTTTAAACCCTAATTTGAGGGTGAGCCACTATATATAAAACATTATGGCTTCAACACCTAGCCCCCATATCAGCCTCCCTAACCTCAAAAGAAACCCTAGAACATTCCAACCTCCATTTCTAGAGATCTTGGCCTTGGAAAGCTTATCTTGGTGGTTTAAGATTGGAAGAGGAAAAGAGGAATTTGTCAAGGAAGGAGTTGGGTGGCTAGAGCTCGTAGATCTGGGAAGGCATCATCTTCTGGAGCCCTTTTGAGGTATAAAGTCTCTTGTTTGACATTTATTTTGTGTGGATCTTGGTGTTATGAAGTTTTGACATCATTTCTTGTCCCACAAACCCCAAATTGATGCATGATGTGAGTTGGTCGAGATTAGCTGTCCTTTTAGACCTTAGGAGAGGTCTTGAGCATGAAAAATGAGGTCCCAATGGCTTTGGTTGTCTCATGTATGATGTAGGTGGGTCTTAATGGATTAAGACCTTGAGTTAAGAGCTTTGTGGACGTCCCAAGTGATAAAGTTTGAGACTTTATGGATCCTAGGCATGTTTGGTCGATGGATCTAAAGTTTGGGCTTAAGAGCTTAAGCCATTAAGGACTTATCAGGACTTTTAGTTCAGCGAGTTTACGCCCTACGTAAAGTGATGTAAGCCTAGCATACTCACCATTCTGCCTGTGTCACACCCCAAAACCGATAACGGCGGAATACGTTTCGGGGTGGAGGACGTCATGTACAGTATCATCACAATTGCATACTAGTAAAAACAAGAAACATACAACCATTGCATTTACATAGTGAGTTTAATTACAAGCATGTTTTGTAATGTTCCACAAACACCAAAAGTAATACAAAAATAAGAGATAGATCTTGTATGCTCCACCTTCTCCAAAATGCTTCACCTGTACCTGTCTATCTTTGATCCGAGGATACAAGTTATTTTGAAAACGAGTATCAGCATAAAGCTGGTGAGTTCATAAGAGTTTAGTGTGAGTTTTTGTATAAAAATGCTTTAGAACATATAGTGTGAAAAGCTGCAATTTACATTAATAGGTAGTAGAAAACCCTAGAAAATCCTATATTTCCATAAATTACTTCGTAAATGAAAACCTTTAAGTTGTATGGAATTTTCATCAGTGAAAACCGTTAGTTGTAAAAATATATTAGTGGATCTCCAACAGATAGTGAAATAGGAAAAGTTGTGCCTGTTACGATAATAGTGGTATAGGTTCCCATTAGTAATAGATACTTATTTACTTCGGGATATTAACTTATACTTTAGTTTTAGTATTTTAATGTGGAGTTAGTGTATTCCTTGTATGCGAATGATAGTGTGAGTAATAGAGAACCCCATGACCTTCCCGGTCATGCACAGTGTAGTGAAGTAGCGTCATCCCTGGGCTTGCACAGCTCGGACTGAAGTTAACAGTCGGGATATAATAGTGTCTGCCCCGAATAGATCTATACATGTAGCGTCGTCTTCCTGACGGAAAACTCTGGGCATAGTATGTAGTGAGTAGAGTATCTTGTAGTGAGTTAGTGTGTTATCTCCTGGTTAGTGCTCTCTCTTGTATTATAGTGTAGTAGTCTTTTGTATAACTCATAGTGTGTTCTCTTATTAGTGTATCGTCTCGTAATAGTGTGTATTATAGTGTGTAGAGTAGTAGCTATAGCGAGTAATAGTGGCCTTAATTATACCTATTATAGTTAACTTAGTGTGTATGGTTCTTGTCAATTTAGTGGTTTAAGCTTCGGATGAAATGAAAATACTCGTATCCGACACTAATATACATGATATATAACTAAGAAATCAACGACAGTCGGATGGATAACATCTACCTTAAGCCCACAATCAAACAAGAACAGGAAATAAGGCGAGCTATCGGTCCTAAGTCCTTCAAGTCTTACTTATATAAATATATTAGTGTGGTTACATTTGATAAGAACATTTATTTAATAAAAATCTTGTCCAAAGGGAACATTTAGAAAATTGTTTATTTATCCAAAATAGTTTTGAAAACGTAAAATCCTTTTACAAAGCATTGTGGTAAATCACATGTGATTTGAGCTATGGATAGTGAATCACATGTGATTAATTTCCATAAACATGTATATTTGACTTGTACCCCCCCCCTAAAACATATAAAAACATTTGAAAGGTTCATTAAAGGGGTATGAACTCACCTAAAACCGAGTAAATCGGGTAAATCGGGTGAAAGGACTTGTACACCTTTTAAGACCCTAATAACATATGAAATATATGTTTTACAAGAAATTAATCATTTTAAGCTTTTTATTAAAACATTTAGGTATTCTAGCATTGTTTCGGGGTCTTAGGGCTTAGATGTGGTTCTCGGGGATCATACAAGGCCAAATAGGGGTTACGGGAGAGTACAAGAGTTTACTCCCTTTGATTTTACGGCCCAAAGGCTACTCCTTGGGAGTTTACGGCCGTAAGCCCCTAGGCTTGGCCGTGAACTCTTGTTCTCCTCTCAAAAATGAATGTTAAGGCCCTAAATCAATCCCCTAAATTTCTAGTGAATGTCTAGGACCAATTTGGGGGCTTTAAACCTTCATTTGGTTGTGTTTGAGGGAGTTTACGGTCCTATCTTGTGCTTGGGCCATAAACTCCATTTTGTCCCTCAAAATGTGTTGTTTTATGGCCCTAAGCATTTCCTATGATCATAACTAAATTCTAGCATGCCTTAGATGAGTTTTTCGGGCATTTTAACATGGAAATTGGGTGTTTACGGCCTAAGCATGTGCTTGGTCCGTAAACTCTCTTTTAGGTCTTAAAAACTTGTGTTTTGGTGTCCAAACTCATCTAGGTATATCCCTTAATTAGTATACAAGCTTAAAGGAAGGAAAAATGGGACTTTGGCCATGATTTGGGGTGTTTACGGCCTAAGGAGCTTCTTAGGCCGTAAACTCCTTGTTTTCCACTAATTCATATGATTTTTGTGTTCTAAATACAATGGAGTACGTTTAGAACAAGCTAGGGAAGAAACTCTTACGTTTGGAAGCCGGAATTCGCGGTTTTGGAGTCGGAATCGGGTCTAGAGAGAGAAAGTAGTGAGAGAGTGTATGGATGGGGTGGTAAAAGGGTGTAAAGTGACATCCATTTTCCTTAAATATGCCTCGAGTATTGCACCCGGTACACGACTAACCGATGCTCAAGTTTAATGGGGTTTAAACTCTTTACCCGGGTGAAGTGGTTGAAAAGTAATATAACTTTATTTAGTTAAACGGGGTTAACACTTACAAGTTATATTTACTTATATTAAAATGATAATATCAAGAAATATAAATAAATAGATATTTATTTATTGACGACTCCAAATATTACGAAAATTCATATATATATCGACGAATTTCGTTAGTGAAAACGGGATTATGTAACGGAAATAAATTTGGGTTGTCACATCATCCCCCCGTTAGGGGAATTTCGTCCCCAAATTTAGAATTCATACAGATAAATATTACAACACTACTGAGCGAAGAGATGGGGATATTTGAGTTTTATTTGATCCTCGCGCTCCCAATTGAATTCCGGTCCCCGCTTGGCGTTCCACCGAACCTTCACAATTGGGATGCGGCTTTGCTTCGTTCGTTTTACTTCCCAATCCATAATCTCCGCAGGCTTTTCCATGAAGTTGAGGCTCTCGTCGACCTCGATCTCGTCAAGCGGAATGACTAGAGTCTCGTCGGACAGGCATTTCTTCAAGTTTGAGACGTGGAAGGTAGGATGTACGTTGCTTAGCTCGTGGGGTAAGTTAAGTTTGTAAGCTACATGGCCGATTCAAGCAAGAATCTCAAAAGGCCCTATGTACCTTGGGTTCAGCTTTCCACGCTTTCCGAAGCGTATCGTGCCCTTCCAGGGCGATACCTTCAACAGGACCCGGTCTCCCACCTGGAATTCCAAGGGTTTTCTTCGTTTGTCGGCGTAGCTTTTCTGTCGATCCCTAGTGGCTTTTAATCGTTCACGAATTTGTACAATCTTCTCGGTCGTTTCTCGAATGATCTCCGGTTGTTAGAGGAGACCTAATGGCTTCTGGTACTCGACCTTGACCTTCGCACAAGTAAGGCACTTACTCATGAAGGTAGCTATCTCAGCTTTCATGTTAGGCCACCAGTATAGCTTTTTGAGATCCAGATACATCTTATCCGAACCTGGGTGGACGGAGTATCGAGTGTTGTGCGCTTCCTTCATGACTAAATCTCTGAAACCTCCGTGGCGTGGAGTCCAGATTCGGTCCATGAGATATTAGGCTCCGTCACCCTTGACCTCCAAATTTGTATCCATTCCTCGTAGGGATTCTCCCGTCACATTCTCAGGCTTTAAGGCTTCCAGCTGAGCCTCCTTGATCTGCGTGGATAGATGTGAATGGATAGTTATTGTCAATGACTTGGTTCTCCGACCAGAATACTCCTTCCTACTCAGGGCGTCTGCTACCACGTTGGCTTTCCCCGGGTGATATCTAATTTCGCAGTCGTAATCATTAAGTAGTTCGACCCATCGGTGTTGTCTCATATTGAGCTCTTTCTGGTTTAGTATGTGTTGGAGGCTTTTGTGATCAGTGTATATCACGCTCTTCGTCCCATACAAGTAGTGTCTCCAGATTTTTAGTGCGAAGACGACCGCTCCTAACTCGAGGTCGTGAGTAGTGTAGTTCACCTCATGCGTCTTTAGCTGTCTTGAGGCATAGGCGATGACCTTTCCTCGTTGCATCAAGACACAACCGAGCCCCTGATTTGATGCATCGCAGTATACAACAAAATCTTTTGTCCCTTCGGGAAGAGATAATACCGGTGCGGTGCATAGGGATCGCTTCAGGGTCTGGAATGCCTTCTCCTGTTTCTCTTCCCAGTTGAATGATACACCGTTCTGTGTCAACATGGTGAGAGGCTTCGCAATCCGAGAGAAGTTTTGGATGAATCTGCGGTAGTAGCCATCGAGGCCTAGAAATTGACGAATCTCCGTAGGCGTCTTCGGTGCCGACCAGTTCTCAATAGCTTTATTTTGGAGAGATCCACGTGGATTCCTTCTTCACTAACCACGTGTCCTAAGAATTCAACTCTTCGGATCCAAAACTCGCACTTAGAGAACTTCGCATATAACTTCTCTAATCGCAGCGTTTCCAGGACTCGTCGCAGGTGATCCTTGTGTTCTTCCTCGCTTCGAGAGTAGACGAGTATATCGTCAATGAAGACGATGACGAACTAATCTAGATATGGACGACATACCCTATTCATCAAGTCCATGAATACTGCGGGGGCATTAGTCAGTACAAAGGGCATCACTACGAACTCGAAGTGCCCGTATCGGGTTCGGAAAGCTGTTTTCGGAACATCTTCCTCAAGTACCCGTAACTAGTGATACCCGGACCTAAGATCAATCTTGGAGAAATAACTTGCTCCTTGTAATTGGTCGAATAGGTAGTCGATACGAGGGAGAGGGTAGCGATTTTTGACCGTGAGTTTATTGAGTTCCCTATAATCGATGCACATACGGAACGATCCGTCTTTCTTCTTCACGGACAAGACCGGAGCTCCCCAAGGTGAGAATCTCGGTCTTATGAAGCCCTTGCTGAGCAGCTCGTTGAGTTGACTGGATAGTTCTTGCATCTCGGCAGGTGCTAGACGATAGGGAGACTTTGCTACGGGCGTAGCTCCTGGGACTAGGTCGATTCTGAACTCAACCTGATGTTTGGGAGGTAGACCCGGAAGGTCCTCCGGAAAGACATCGAGGAAATCGCATACAACAGGGATGTCCTTCGGATCCTTCGCTTTCTGGCTAGTGTCGACAACGTGAGCAAGAAAGGCGCGATATTCCTTGTGCAAGTATTTCTGAGCCTGGATACTAGAGATGATACGAAGGACCGTACAGGGTTTATCTCCATAGATCAACAGAGTTTCGTGGTTCGGAAGATTTAGGCGAATGGCTTTGTCGAAACATAGGATATCGGCGCGATGAAGACTCAACCAGTCCATACCAACAATAACATCGAAATTTTTTATTGAGACTGGTATAAGATCGATTGGAAATGAGTGATCGTCTAACGTGAGGGTACAACCTATGTAGATTTCGTTAGAGCTTTCTGTCTTCCCGTTGGCCATTTCTACGACGAATGTTTCTTTTAGTGGTTGAGGGGATTGTTTGAGTAAGTGTTTAAAGTTTTGATTTATGAAGCTTCTTTCTGCACCACTATCGAATAAGGCACAGGCATAAGAGTTGTTGAGAAGAAACGTACCCGTGACTACTGTGGGATCCGCTACCGCTTCATTGTGACCGATAGCGAGTAACCTTCCAGTTCCCCCAGCATTTGTAGCCTTCGGACAGTTCTTCTTGAAATGACCAGCTTCACCGCAGCCATAACAAGTCGGGGTCACTCCCGTACCGGGAACCTGTGTGATAGGTTTGGGAGGGGCCCTGCAAAATCGGACAGTATGGCCCTTTCGGCCGCACTTGGAACACTGCAATTCACGGCAGGGGTCGTGGTGGTGGAAAGGACATTTGGGACATTTGGGTAGATTCCCACTATAAGCTTTTGGCGGTACAGGTGCGGCTGGAGTGGTGGCAGCATGGACCGCCACAATTTGCTGGTCCTTGGAGGAGGTTTGAGTTTTCCTGCCTTTCTTCTTATCCATGCGCTTCCTCTTTCTGTCAGATGGATCGGGTGGTGCAGTGGTAGTAGGGGTTGCTGTTGTTGGAGTGGAAGAGACTTCATGGTTGATCAGACTCTGGGCCAATTCCTTGACGCTGTCGAAGGTGGTTGGGCGTGAGGCTAGAACATTTCCTCGATATGGAGGCACTAAACCCCAGATGTATCGTTCAATCTTCTTGCTTTCAGATGGGATCATGTTGGGACACATAGCCGCCAAATCGTAGAACCTGTCCGTGAAAGCTATTATGTCTGTCCCCACCATCTTGAGGTTCCATAGTTGCTCCTCAAGTTTCTGAACTTCGCCTCTAGGGCAGTATTCCCCTTTCATGAGGTCCTTTAGAGTGTCCCAGCCCATGGCATTGGCTGTTACCAAGGAGTGTGCACTGACATGGCCGTTCCACCATGTCAAAGCCCTGTTAGTGAGGGTAGCAGTTGCGAACTTGATTTTGCTCTCTTCGGGGCAAGAGCACATTTCAAATACAGCTTCGGTTCTTTCGAACCATTGGGATAGTGCCAGAATTCCTCCAGTACCGTCGAAGAAGGTAGGTTTACAGTTCATGAAATCCTTATAAGTGCATCCCTGCACTCTTTGATGGACTTCACCGAATCTAGAATTTCCACCGCTCGCGTCCCCAGAGTTCATTTGGGCCACGGCTGTTGTCACAACCGGGTCACCGCTGTTTGGAACAGCACTGGGTCGAACTGTGGAGGAGGAGGTGGTGGAGGAGGGGTTTGAGTTGCTGGTCTTCCTCGGCTTGGACGCTTTCGAGGAGGCATCTTTCACTGGAAAACCATAGAAATGATAGCAATAGTAAGAGTCTATTATGAATACGAATAGAGTGTTTCATGGATTAAATCAACATAATCCAAGATCAGAATGAGAGTCATAGCAATAGAGTAGTTAACTGCCAATATACTGGTATAAATGATGTAATACAAGTTCATGAAAATTGACCTAACAGTAGGTCTTACATCAACCATCAGGAAAATGTTGTCAGTTTAGAGGTCTAGTTAAGGTACTTTTAAGCTAGGAATGTTTACAGACAAGAGATCTACGAAACATAGAGAGGAAAGGCTAGTCCTTTAAACAAAAGAGTGAGGTACTAGACGTCTTCTACTGGCGACGGCTACTTGTTGGGCGAACCCTTAGATCCGCTATCTGACGCATAACTTCCTGAAGGTGTCGATCATGAGTCCCCTGACGTGCTCGGAGTTCCCTAACTTCGGCTCGGGATGCAGCTAGCTGATGCTGCAGAGCCTCATTGGTCCTCCTTGTCCTGTCCATGGCTTCTTCGAGTTGGCGGATGCGAACAGTGTTGAGATTCAAGTTGGCATCCACTTCTACAACTCAACCAATAGTTGCTTGACCATGCTCGACATTCTTGGCAATCCTTCGGATCATGATGGGCAGAACATGGTCTGCTGATCCCCCCTCGCTTATGTCGTAGAATCTTCGGTCTCCATTGTAAGGTAAGGGTTGGCCCTGCTCCTCGCTCCATCGGTCCAAGGATATGGCCCACGTAGGAGTGGGACCCTGAAATGTCGGACGGGGGTTGGGGTTCGGAGCTTCAGGAGGTTGGTTGTTAACTTCTGGTTTGGAGTTGGAGCTATCCGAGAAGCCTTCAGCATGATGATCATCCAAAGGGATCGGGTGCTCATCGTCTGACTCCTCATCGAGCCATCCTCCATTGCCCTGGTTTGGATAGTACGGATCCCCGGGATGGTGGAAGCCAGCCATGCTATCTATGCGAGAAAGGGGATAGAAAGGTTAATACACGTACTACTCTAGGATACCTTTAAGTTGAATCGTTACTAATCGACCCAATACTTGCATAATCCATACCAATTACATGCAACTGAAGCAAGATAGTCCTTCGAATAAGCAGCCCTAACTCCAGATCCCCAATCAAACAAGAACAGGAAATGAAGCAAAGGCTACAGATTATGAGTCTATAGCGCCCTAGTCACATGTAACCGTGGTGTATCCACTTAGCAACTATTGTCCTACCAGTAACGACCCTTTTAGTTATCACATATGTATGTTTTAGAGATACAGAATACTCCTATAGTATTCGTAGGGTAACGTTATTGTGGTAGCGTTGGTAAGTTTTAGACTTGTTGCAACACCACCACTAAGCTTAGGCACATGCTAGTCACTCTCAGGAAAACGTAGTTGATCAGGCTACATCCCCCCAAATGTGACTATATGTCTCTGTAACGACCAAAATTTCAAAACAATTAAAACTTTTCAAAAACCACTTATTTTAATAATGTTGTTACAAAAAGGTTTTCAATACATTATTTAACAGAGTATTTTTCCCAGGTTCAAATCATAAAACATCAATGCGGGGAACGGTACGATCACGCCTTTGCCTTGCCACAGACTCCTGAGAACCTGAAACATAAAACCACAACTGTAAGCCCGAAAGCTTAGTGAGATACCCCCAAAAATACCAACCACAAATACGCCCTTCCAGGCCACGACCTTCCGGTCCAAAACATATCGCCTTCCGGCCCATAACATATTGCCTTCCGGCCCATAACACATCGCCTTCCGGCCTATAACATAATAGCATACATAACATAAAAGAACATAGAACAGCCTTACATATCGGGTCAAACCTCAGACCAAGCAACCATACACATAACATATAACCATATAACAGTTTGCAGTTAACAATTGATCAGCAGATCACATAACATATCATTACCCTAACCAAGATACCGGCCTAACAGGTCACTAGCATAACATCACCCTAAGAATCAGTCAACATACTAATTACACACCTACGCCTTTCCAGGCCATGACCTTTCGGTCCACATCGCAATGCCTTCCGGCTCAGAACATATAATGCCTTCTGGCCCATATTCCACAATATCATAACAACAAACACTGCCCGGATTTCCATCCGACAAAGGGTCGGCTATCACACCCCCGAACCAGATGGCGGAAACGTCCGAGGGCTGTCGTGACTTAATTGAATACCATAACGTTGAATATATATGAAACGTAACAACATTCGTCACCATGCATTAATATAGTACAACCAATAAAGTTTACATGAAGTACATTGTTTAGACATTACATTCCCAAAAATAAATTGTTCGATTCGTTAATAAGTAAACTGCAAGCCATCACTGAGTACATTTTCCTTTGATTCACTGGTTCCCTGAGAATACAAGTATTTTGAAAAACGTCAACATGCGAAATGTTGGTGAGTTCATAAGCGGTATTTGAAAAGCAATGTTTTGTATCATTCTGAAAACTACCAGAAAATCCGATATTTTCTGAAAAGAGCTTTTGAAAACATTTGTGAAGATCCATAAGTATGCTTGTTTGTTTCTATAATTGTAAGGAAAATGTTCATCAAAATTGTGTACGTTTTGAAAACCGAATGTATTGAAAAACCCTAGGAAAACCCGATGTTTTCCTAATTCTTTGAATTCCATGAAGTTAAAATGAAACCATTGCAACGCGTGAAGTTATCAATTCCAGGAGACGTTGGATTATTTTTGAGCATGATTAATTGCTATAAACACGCGTTACACAAACGACCAGTTTATAACTATACTAACGATCCCGTAGGCGTCGTCCGTACTAATCACGTTATCCAACCGCCCTGACTTCCCCACATCCGAAGAGAAAGAGGACACGAAGACCCCGATGACTCCATTAACCGGTTGGGGATAAAAAAAAAAAAGGTACGAGGGGTCCCTGACCCGCCTCGCATGAAATACCGACTTTACTAGCAATACCAAAGGACCCTTGGGGACCGATAGTATACAAGCCATTGAAAGTCCTTTTACGCTGTGTTAGATCGTGTAAGACCCAACACCTCGTAAGGTAGAAGTCTTTGGGCCTTAAGATCAGGTCATTGGGCTAGCTAGGCCCAACAAACAAGATTTTACACTTTTGGGGCCCAAAGATGGTGCGTAGACGTCTGTGCACTCTCACGTGTGTATTGAATTACCAAATGTTACTTGTATGAATCGAGTTATCGTCGCGTTAGTAGTTTTGGATTTTTATTGGTTCGAGACCGAACCAATTCGTTTAACAACGATTTTTTTGGTATTGTCGTGTATTGTATTTCGTCGGTAGTCGCGGTGCCATTATTTGATCAAATTGCGTGTATTGAATTAGCCTTGAAAGTTTTCTGTTTTCAGCCCCTCATTGTTTGTAAAATTTACTTTTTCAACCCTCTAATTAAATAACTTTCCGGTTTGGTCCTTAAATCATTTTTCTTGACATTTTAACACCAAAAATTATTGAAGTTAATATTTTTCAGCATATTTTTCATTGAAAACAGTTTAAGTCCCTGAAAATGCAGTTTTCTCGGTTATAACCCCTCTTTTTCGCAGTTTTGACAATTTTGGCCCAAATTGGAAAATTTTTGCAACTTTGGTCCTTTTTAAATTCAAAAAGCATTTTAAACCTTTGAAAAGTACTTGGAACACTAGTAGTCCACTGTTTTACCGAAAAACACAGTTTTGGCCCTCCAAAACAGAAAATTTCGCATAATGGGCCTTATTGGGCCAAAATTTTCATTTTTAGCCCATTAAGCTTGAAATTTATATTTGTAATCCTCCAAAAGTTTATATTTCCAGAAAACACTATATTGAAACTGTTTTGACACTTCTCATCCATCAGAATTCACAATTTGTCAATTTGGGCCCTTTAACTTTATTTTTTTTTTAGCATTTTATGTCAAAAAAATGAGTTTTTAGCCAAAAGAAGATGTTATGGAGGTATTTAGCAATGTTTCTTAGGATACTTTGTATGTAATAATCTAGTATATGCTAGTATCATTTAACATACAATACATCTCGATTTTTAAGAGTTTATGACTAGATAAACATCATAAACACACAAAATCACACATATAAGCATAGAAATCATACAAAGCATACAAAATACATATAGATCTACACTTTCACTTGTATCCCCCCCCCATAAAACTTATAAAACAGAAAATTGGGAGTATGAAGCTCACCTTGTTTGAAGCTTTCGGTTTTTGATGGAGATGTGAAGAGGTTTTTGGCCCTAGCAAGTTTCTTGAGGAGCTTTACAACCTAGATGGCTCTAAGATGCATGATTCACAAAATGGAAAGGGTTAAGAGGAGATTTTGAAGAAACTAAGAAGCTAAACCATGGATATAAGTAAAAACTTACCTAAGATGATGATTAACTTGAAAGATCCTCTTGAAAGCTTCCTAAATTTCGAGATTTTTGAGTGGAGAGGGAGGATGTGTTCTTGAGTGTTCTTGAGAGAGTTTGAGAGATATTTGTGTATGTGTGTGTGTGTTTCGGCCGAAAGTGAGAGAGAGGAGAGAAGAGAAGTGATCCTTGATGAGATAGGTGCTTGGAAGTATGAGTTCCATGCATGGATATCCAATGAATAAAAATGAGGTGGCATCCAAAGTCAACACTTCTCCATCTCTTCTTGGATTTGGGCCTTGGGCCGAAAATTTTGAAGAAGAAAGGAAAAGAATTTGGCCTTTTTCCCTTAAGCCCAAAATTAGAGTTAGTTAGGGTGTTCATTGGCCTTATAAAATAAAATTGTGATTTTTATGCTTTATTAAGCTAGATTAGGTTAAATCATGGATCAAAGCTTGTAATTTATTTCATTCTAGGCCCAATATGGCCCAAAATTTTGAAATAAATAAATGTGGGTTCAATTAGAGCCCAATTAGGGTTCTAAGCCCATGATAGTCAAATTGGAAGCTTATTGGTCCATTTGGGTCCAATAAGGAAGTCCTAGTCCAAAATGGACCTAAACAAGAACTTCTAGGGTTTCCAATTGTTTGATGACTATTTGTAGTGCTTGTATAATGTATTTGATTGAAGTTTTTGATGTCATAATAATAGGTATCACACATGCTCTTCAAGTTTTTGATTCAACATTTCACTTAAATATAGTTATTACAAGACACAAAATTTCAGATTGCGACATCATCCCCCCGTTAGAGGGAATTTCGTCCCGAAATTCTGTTTGAAAGCTAGATTCGAGAATGCTAAAATAGGTGAGGGTACTTTTGCTTCATTTGGTCTTCACGTTCCCATGTGAATTCTGGTCCACGCTTTGCGTTCCACCGTACTTTCACGATCGAGATGCGACTTTGCTTAGTACGCTTCACCTCCCTGTCCATGATTTCGATTGGTTCTTCAATGAATAGGAGATTCTCGTTGATTTCGATCTCGTCAAGGGGAATGACAAGGGTTTCATCTGATAGGCACTTCTTCATATTAGAGACATGAAACACGGGGTGTACACCGTTTAGTTCTGCGGGCAATTGCAGTCTGTAGGCTACCGGACCTATTCGGGCGACGATTTCGAAAGGTCCAATGTATCGCGGGTTCAGCTTTCCCTGCTTTCCGAAACGTATAACCCCTTTCCAGGGTGAGACTTTCAACAGTACTCGATCGCCGACCTGAAACTCTAAGGGCTTTCGCCGTTTGTCGGCGTAGCTCTTTTGTCGGTCACGCGATGCTTGCAATCGAGCTCTGATTTGAATGATCTTTTCTGTGGTTTCGCGATTGATCTCCGGTCCCGTTAGTGCCTTGTCCGACATATGTGTTCTTGCTAGCTAGGTATCACCTATTTCAGCCCAACATAACGGTGATCTACATTTACGCCCGTACAGTGCTTCGAAAAGAGCCACCTTGATGCTCGAATGATAACTGTTGTTATATGAGAACTCGATCAAAGGTAGGTGGGTATCCCAAGACTTCCCAAAGTCTATCACACATGCACGAAGCATGTCTTCAAGCGTTTAAATGGTTCGCTCACTTTGGCCGTCCGTTTGTGGGTGATACGTGGTGCTCATGTCGAGATGAGTTCCCATTGCCTTGTGGAGTGATTGCCAAAAGCGCGATGTGAACCTACTGTCCCTATCCGAGATAATAGACTTTGGCACTCCATGGAGTCTCACAATTTCTCGTAGGTACAAACACGTCAATCTCTCCATCTTGTAGGATTCTTTGATTGGCAGGAAATGGGCAGATTTCGTCAGTCGGTCGATTATTACCCATATGGTGTCCAGTCCGTCCGACGTCTTGGGTAGCTTGGTCACGAAATCCATAGAAATCCCCTCCCATTTCCACTCAGGGATTGCCGGTTGCTGCAACAATCCTGAGGGCTTCTGGTATTCCACCTTTACTTTGGCGCACGTAAGGCACTTACTAACGTAGGTCGCGATTTCCGCCTTTATGTTAGGCCACCAATAGTGTTGTTTAATGTCCAAATACATCTTGTCTAAACCAGGATGAATGGAGTATCGCGTCTTGTGGGATTCCTTCATAACAACCTCCCTAAATCCTCTGATTTTTGGGACCCAAATACGGTTCATGAAGTAGTATACCCCATCCTCCTTTGCTTCTAGGTTCTTCTCCATCCTGCGCAATGCTTCGCTTGCCTTGTTTTCCGTCCTCATGGCCTCCGACTGGACTGATGCAATTTGAGTGGCCAGATGAGATTGAATGGTTATCGAGAGAGGTTTCGTACGGCGATTAGAGTACTCCTTCCGACTTAATGCATCAGCTACCACGTTGGCCTTGCCTGGGTGGTACTTGATTTCGCACTCGTAGTCGTTTAGCAATTCAACCCATCTTCGTTGTCTCATGTTCAGCTCCTTCTGGTTCAAGATGTGCTGGAGACTCTTATGGTCCGTGAAGATGGTGCACTTCGTACCGTACAGGTAGTGCCTCCAAATTTTCAAAGCGAAGACCACGGCTCCCAATTCTAGGTCATGGGTCGTATAATTTACTTCGTGCATCTTTAGTTGGCGGGACGCGTATGCTATCACTCTTCCACGTTGCATGAGAAAGCAACCTAAGCCCTGATTCGACGCGTCGCAGTAGACTACGAAATCTTCCATTCCTTCAGGTAGAGATAGTACGGGAGCGCTACAGAGAGCTTGCTTCAAGGTTCGAAACGCAATCTCTTGTTTGTCTGTCCATTTGAATGGTACGCCTTTTTGTGTAAGCGAGGTAAGTGGCTTGGCGATCTTAGAGAAGTTTTGAATGAATCTCCTATAGTAGCCCGCTAGGCCTAAGAATTGACAAATTTCAGTGGGCGTGGTCGGAGTTGCCCATCCTTCCACAGCTTTGACCTTAGAGGGATCCACATGAATTCCGTCTTGGCTAACTACGTGGCCTAGGAAATTCACACTCCGGAGCCAGAACTCACACTTGGAGAGTTTGGCGTAAAGCTTTTCCGATCGCAGAGTGTCTAGGACTTGTCGGAGATGTTGGCCATGCTCCTCTTTGCTTCGAGAATAGACGAGAATGTCATCGATAAACACAATGACGAAGTTGTCGAGGAACGGTCGGCAGATTCGATTCATTAGGTCCATAAATGCGGCAGGTGCATTTGTTAGACCGAAGGGCATTACGACGAATTCATAATGTCCGTAGCGGGTTCGGAAAGCGGTTTTAGGAATATCCTCTTCCCGGACTTTGAGTTGGTGGTATCCGGACCGTAGGTCTATTTTAGAAAAATAACTAGCTCCTTGGAGCTGGTCGAATAGATCATCGATTCGTGGGAGTGGGTAGCGGTTTTTAACAGTGAGTTTATTTAACTCTCTGTAATCGATGCACATTCTGAAAGATCCGTCCTTATTTTTGACAAAGAGCACCGGAGCTCCCCATGGCGAGTAGCTAGGTCGGATAAATCCCTTGTCCAGAAGCTCACTGAGTTGGCTGGACAATTCCTACATCGCAGCAGGAGCCAGCCGATAGGGTGATTTAGCGAGAGGAGTTGCTCCTGGAACTAGGTCGATTCTGAACTCAACCTGTCTCTCTGGGGGTACTCCTGGAAGATCTTCAGGAAATACGTCTGGAAATTCACACGCTACCGGAATATCTTGGATGTTAGTTTCTTCCTTGGTCTTATCCAATATGTGAGCCAAGAACGCCAAGTTGTTCTTTCGTAGATGTTTTTGTGCCTTGATGCACGAGATGAGACGAAGATTCGTGCTGGGTTTGTCTCCGTAAATTACTAGGGTCTCGTGATTTGGGAGACGAAGGCGAACGGCCTTCTCGTGGCACATAATCTCAGCATGGTGAGGGCTTAACCAATCCATGCCGATAATCACATCGAAACTTCTAATTGATACTGGCATTAGGTCTATTCGGAAGACGTGTTGGTTAAGGGTTAGGGTACATCCGATGTAGATTTCCCCAGTGGATTCGGTTTTCCCATTGGCCATTTCCACCGTATAGGTTTCATTTAGATTTTGGGGTTGTTGTTTTAATAAGTGTTTAAACTTCTCGCTTACGAAACTTCGCTCTGCCCCGGTGTCAAATAAGATGCTTGCATAAGTGTGGTTTAGGAGAAACGTACCGGTCACAACTGCGGGGTCCTGAACTGCATCACCCTGACCCATAGTCAGCATCCTTCCTGCTCCTCTGTTTCCTAAATTGTTGTTGTTAGGGCAATCTCGGCGGAAATGCCCCGTCTTTCCACACCCGAAGCAGGTGTGGCTAGGCCCTGCATTGTTGCCGCCGACATTGATGTTGTGGTTATTGCGGTGGTTGTTGTTATTGTTGTTGTTGTGGTTGTTTCCCTGACTTTGGTTCTGATAAGTCCTGCAGAACCTTGCAGTGTGTCCCCTTCGGTTGCAACTGGTGCAATGGAATTCCCTGCATTCGCCGTGATGATGGAGGTCGCACTTATTGCATTTGGGAAGATTACCGGAATAGGGTCTTGAAGCATTTGAACCAGCTGAGGCTGGAGCATGTGGTGTGGCTGGAATCGGTGCGGTGACAGCGTTAACTGCCACTGTCTGCTGCTTTCTAGAGGTCTCAGGGCCCTGACGTCCCTTCCTTTTGTTGTTCTTCCCTTTCCTGCCATCACCCTCCTTTTTCTTCTCAGTCTCCACTGACTTCTCGCCCTTCTTGTTGTTATGATCATACAACCTCTTCGCCAATCTTTTCGCACTGTCAAACATTTCAGGGTTCGCAGCTATCACATTCCCTTGAATGGGTGATGTTAGTCCCCAAATGAATCGTTCAATCTTCTTTCCTTCTGATGTGATCATACCCGGGCACAGCAGAGATAGTTTGCTAAATCTCGATATGTAGGCATCGATGTTCGCATTCTGCATAGTGAGGTTCCATAGCTCTTGCTCCATCTTCTGTATTTCGCCTCGGGGGCAGTACTCAGCCATTAACATTTCTTTCATTTCTGCCCATGGTATAGAGTTGGCTACAGGGAGCGTCATAGCTTCTACGTGTCCGTTCCACCAAGTAAGTGCTTGGTCCACAAAAGTGCAGGCCGCGAACTTCACCTTCATCTGCTCGGGGCAATCGCATATCTCGAACACCGACTCCACCTTTTCAATCCATCGCTTTAGAGTGATCACCCCTCCATTGCCGTTGAAAGTTCGTGGTTTAGCGTTTGTGAAGTCCTTGTAGGAACATGTTTTGGTAGATCCTTGGTTCATCCCGTTGTTCGAACTTCCTGCCCCTTGCCCGTTGCCTCCTCCATTATTCCCCTGTTGGAGTTGTGCCATAGCTGCGGTGACCGCAGCAGACACGGCTGCCTGGAACGCAGTGGAGTCAATCTCAGGTGGGGTTGGTCCTGGGTTTCCGCGAGTAGGTCGGAGAGGCATATTTCTGTCACGAAACGGAAAGATGTTGAGTGTATGTGGTTTCGGTGAGGTTGTGATCCTACTAACTAGGGGTATAGTACGGACTTAGACAATACTACCATCGGACATACAATCATAACTTCTCAACACATAGCAATTTGTAATATCTTAGTAAAGCACACAAAAGTTCATCAATATTATCCGCATTTAATACAAGAAAATTTTGCTCGTAAGAGCATACATAAGTGATGCTATTTCGACAGCATAACGGCTCTATGAGTAGTGTAGTCACTTAAACATAGAGTCGGAGTACATAGCATAGTTCCTAACAACCTACTAAGACAAGTCTATCCCTAACCGTGACGAGCTGCATCCGGAGGTGGTGCCGAGGTCATATGCCGAAATGTTGCGCCAGTAACTGCGCCATCTCTGCCATGTCACCAATAACCTCGTCCCTCTCATGCTCTGCTCGCACTGCCCGAGCTTCCATAGCATACAGCTGTTGTCGCAGTGCGGCGATCTCAGCTTCGGGGGAACGGTTCCCCCTTGGGGGGTTCGCTGGTGGAGTGGGGTGGTCTGGTTGTGCCTCGTTCTCATAGGGCGGGACGGGGTCCTGGTCCTCGACCTGGCCTTCCTCGTCGTCGTCGTCGATCTGCCCAAATTCGTAGTCGGTGTCTACGTATTCGTCGGGTCCGACGTCGTGTGCTTCCCCTGGATTCTCTCCCAGTTCATCCTCAAGCATCCCGTGAGCTACTAGGACCTGATGGAACTGGATACCCTGCTGCTCTTCCTCCATGACGACTGGGGAAAAGTACAGGCTATCGTCACTCTTCTGACTATGACTTATGCTAACTAGACGCTCTCTTTTTGGTGATAAAGGGTATAGTTTTAGGTTCCCTAGCTATCCCAATCTCATCAAGACGTGTGTTAGTTTTACTTTGGAGAGAATGTAGTTGATCAGGCTACATCCACTCCTTGGTATCACTAAGAACAGTCTCGAATTGACCGAGATACTAGCATTATTGTGTTTGGTTCGGCGTTATGTTCCTATTCCTAATGCAAACAAGAGTGTTTTATTTACATTGTTTTGTTCAGAGTTATGTTAGTCCCTCTTTTTGGTTTATAGTTGCATATCAATGTGTGGCTCGACATGCTAGTTCACTATAAACAAGGCTCTGATACCAACCGGTCACACCCCCGAACCAGACGGCGGAAACGTCCGAGGGCTGTCGTGACTTAATTGAATACCATAACGTTGAATATATATGAAACGTAACAACATTCGTCACCATGCATTAATATAGTACAACCAATAAAGTTTACATGAAGTACATTGTTTAGACATTACATTCCCAAAAATAAATTGTTCGATTCGTTAATAGGTAAACTGCAAGCCATCACTGAGTACATTTTCCTTTGATTCACTGGTTCCCTGAGAATACAAGTATTTTGAAAAACGTCAACATGCGAAATGTTGGTGAGTTCATAAGCGGTATTTGAAAAGCAATGTTTTGTATCATTCTGAAAACTACCAGAAAATCCGATATTTTCTGAAAAGAGCTTTTGAAAACATTTGTGAAGATCCATAAGTATGCTTGTTTGTTTCTATAATTGTAAGGAAAATGTTCATCAAAATTGTGTACGTTTTGAAAACCGAATGTATTGAAAAACCCTAGGAAAACCCGATGTTTTCCTAATTCTTTGAATTCCATGAAGTTAAAATGAAACCATTGCAACGCGTGAAGTTATCGATTCCAGGAGACGTTGGATTATTTTTGAGCATGATTAATTGCTATAAACACGCGTTACACAAACGACCCGTTTATAACTATACTAACGATCCCGTAGGCGTCGTCCGTACTAATCACGTTATCCAACCGCCCTGACTTCCCCACATCCGAAGAGAAAGAGGACACGAAGACCCCGATGACTCCATTAACCGGTTGGGGATAAAAAAAAAGGTACGAGGGGTCCCTGACCCGCCTCGCATGAAATACCGACTTTACTAGCCTTGAAAGTTTTCTTGGTTCGAGACCGAGAAAATAACTTTCGTCGGTAGTCGTTTTGGATTTTTATTGGTTCGAGACCGAACCAATTCGTTTAACAACGATTTTTTTGGTATTGTTGTGTATTGTATTTCGTCGGTAGTCGCGGTGCCATTATTTGATCAAATTGCGTGTATTGAATTAGCCTTGAAAGTTTTCTGTTTTCAGCCCCTCATTGTTTGTAAAATTTACTTTTTCAACCCTCTAGTTAAATAACTTTCCGGTTTGGTCCTTAAATCATTTTTCTTGACATTTTAACACCAAAAATTATTGAAATTAATATTTTTCAGCATATTTTTCATTGAAAACAGTTTAAGTCCATGAAAATGCAGTTTTCTCAGTTATAACCCCTCTTTTTCGCAGTTTTGACAATATTGGCCCAAATTGGAAAATTTTTGCAACTTTGGTCCTTTTTAAATTCAAAAAGCATTTTAAACCTTTGAAAAGTACTTGGAACACTAGTAGTCCACTGTTTTACCGAAAAACACAGTTTTGGCCCTCCAAAACAGAAAATTTCGCATAATGGGCCTTATTGGGCCAAAATTTTCATTTTTAGCCCATTAAGCTTGAAATTTATATTTGTAATCCTCCAAAAGTTTATATTTCCAGAAAACACTATATTGAAACTGTTTTGACACTTCTCATCCATCAGAATTCACAATTTGTCAATTTGGGCCCTTTAACTTTATTTTTTTTTTTAGCATTTTATGTCAAAAAATTGAGTTTTTAGCCAAAAGAAGATGTTATGGAGGTATTTAGCAATGTTTCTTAGGATACTTTGTATGTAATAATCTAGTATATGCTAGTATCATTTAACATACAATACATCTCGATTTTTAAGAGTTTATGACTAGATAAACATCATAAACACACAAAATCACACATATAAGCATAGAAATCATACAAAGCATACAAAATACATATAGATCTACACTTTCACTTGTATTCCCCCCCCCCCCCATAAAACTTATAAAACAGAAAATTGGGAGTATGAAGCTCACCTTGTTTGAAGCTTTCGGTTTTTGATGGAGATGTGAAGAGGTTTTTGGCCCTAGCAAGTTTCTTGAGGAGCTTTACAACCTAGATGGCTCTAAGATGCATGATTCACGAAATGGAAAGGGTTAAGAGGAGATTTTGAAGAAACTAAGAAGCTAAACCATGGATATAAGTAAAAACTTACCTAAGATGATGATTAACTTGAAAGATCCTCTTGAAAGCTTCCTAAATTTCGAGATTTTTGAGTGGAGAGGGAGGATGTGTTCTTGAGTGTTCTTGAGAGAGTTTGAGAGATATTTGTGTATGTGTGTGTGTGTTTCGGCCGAAAGTGAGAGAGAGGAGAGAAGAGAAGTGATCCTTGATGAGATAGGTGCTTGGAAGTATGAGTTCCATGCATGGATATCCAATGAATAAAAATGAGGTGGCATCCAAAGTCAAAACTTCTCCATCTCTTCTTGGATTTGGGCCTTGGGCCGAAAATTTTGAAGAAGAAAGGAAAAGAATTTGGCCTTTTTCCCTTAAGCCCAAAATTAGAGTTAGTTAGGGTGTTCATTGGCCTTATAAAATAAAATTGTGATTTTTATGCTTTATTAAGCTAGATTAGGTTAAATCATGGATCAAAGCTTGTAATCTATTTCATTCTAGGCCCAATATGGCCCAAAATTTTGAAATAAATAAATGTGGGTTCAATTAGAGCCCAATTAGGGTTCTAAGCCCATGATAGTCAAATTGGAAGCTTATTGGTCCATTTGGGTCCAATAAGGAAGTCCTAGTCCAAAATGGACCTAAACAAGAACTTCTAGGGTTTCCAATTGTTTGATGACTATTCGTAGTGCTTGTATAATGTATTTGATTGAAGTTTTTGATGTCATAATAATAGGTATCACACATGCTCTTCAAGTTTTTGATTCAACATTTCACTTAAATATAGTTATTACAAGGCACAAAATTTCAGATTGCGACATCGGCCTTGATGCCGTAGACCCTGTCGATATAGTGAGGATAACTCACCTTGAAACTGCCGACAGAACAGATAACCCGAGCTGCTCCGATCACTAATACTATCTCCACCTCTGGACAGCCACCAATGCACTGAACTCAAACAATAATCAACAATTACCAAAATACCCCTGGAAACCACTAGTCAACCCTTGGTCAAAGACAAGGTCAAAGTCAACCCCTGACTGACCCTACTCGCCGAGTCAACCCGATGACTCGCCGAGTTCCCATACTCAGAACTCCACTCAATCCACGACCTAACTCGCCGAGTCACCCCGAGACTCGCCGAGTCCCACAACTTTTGAGTCCTCTCGCACACAACTCACCGAGTCATCCCTTGACTCACCGATTCTCAACTCAACCAGAGAATATCGGAACTCTTCGACAAAACTCGCCGAGTCCAAGAACAGACTCGCCGAGTCTATGGCTATCTTCAACCTACTCGCCGAGTTGTTCATACAACTCGCCGAGTTCCATGCCATCTTCATCCAACTCGCCGAGTTGTTCTTCCAACTCGCCGAGTCCCAACTCGTCTTCAAGCAACTCGTCGAGTACACCCATGTGACTCGCCGAGTACCACCGGTCTGAATATATACAGAAGCACTCCAGGCCATGCAATTGCTCCAAAACATAGATCTAACCTCCTACAACTTATCCATCACGTAAAGTGGCAAACTTTACGTGAATCCATAGAGATCTAGGCCATTTGCACATTAGGCTAGGGTTTGGGACATGAAAGCTTCACTAAACACTCCAACACAGGGACTTTCATGCTCTCTGATTCTTCTCCATTCCAGATCTGAGGTAGCAACCTCAGATCTAACCTCTAGACTTCCAATTACATCCATAGGCAAGTTCCCACAAACCCCAAAATGAAGAAACAACATAACAATAGCCCAAGAACGAGATATTACCTCCAATGGACGCCCCAACTGCAATGTAACTCGAATCCAAGCAAAGCCCCTTGCTCCAAGCCTTCAATCTCTCAAAATTCCTTCAATAATCATCTCCTTCAAGCTCCCAATTACGATATGATCACTCACACACGAAGGCTAAGGGTTTTCTGGACTTGGAGATGAATGAGGAGGCTGAGAGTGGGCTGTTATGTTCTTTATATAGGGCTCAGCCCCGGGAATTAGGGTTTTCTCCACTCAGCGCCTACTCGCCGAGTCCTCCTTACCGACTCACCGAGTCGGCTACTTAACACGCGTCCCAGCCGCGACTCTACTCGCCGAGTCCATCCATGGACTCGCCGAGTCGCTCTTCCATAACCTACTCTTTTAGCCCTTCAACTCTACTCTTGATATTTCAGGATGTTACAGTTTTTAAACCCAATTGTGATGTCCAACAATCTTAATACTTTTGTTCTGTTCTAGCGTGATACTGACATCTGTGTTTTATAGAGATGTGTGTGTATATATACTTAGTTAAATCTTTTAAATACTTAACAGTATATATTCTTGGTCAGAGTGTTTTAGTCCCAAAGTGTTTATAGTTCGTATATCTTTTATAGGTTGATATACTTGATTCACTATAAACAATGCTCTGATACCAATCTATCACACCCCAAAACCGATAACGGCGGAATACATTTCGGGGTGGAGGACGTCATGTACAGTATCATCACAATTGCATAATAGTAAAAACAAGAAACATACAACCATTGCATTTACATAGTGAGTTTAATTACAAGCGTGTTTTGTAATGTTCCACAAACACCAAAAGTAATACAAAAATAAGAGATGGATCTTGTATGCTCCACCTTCTCCAAAATGCTGCACCTGTACCTATCTATCTTTGACCTGAGGATACAGGTTATTTTGAAAACGAGTATCAGCATAAAGTTGGTGAGTTCATAAGAGTTTAGTGTGAGTTTTTGTATAAAAATGTTTTAGAACATATAGTGTGAAAAGCTGCAATTTACATTAATAGGTAGTAGAAAACCCTATAAAATCCTATATTTTCCAGAAATTACTTCGTAAATGATAACCTTTAAGTTGTATGGAATTTTCATCAGTGAAAACCGTTTGTTGTAAAAGTATATTAGTGGATCTCCAACAGATAGTGAAATAGGAAAAGTTGTGCCTGTTACGGTAATAGTGGTGTAGGTTCCCATTAGTAATAGATACTTATTTACTTCAGGATATTAACTTATACTTTAGTTTTAGTATTTTAGTGTGGAGTTAGTGTATTCCTTATATGCGACTGATAGTGTGAGTAATAGAGAACCCCATGACCTTCCCAGTCATGCACAGTATAGTGAAGTAGCGTCATCCCTGGGCTTGCACAGCTCGGACTGAAGTTAACAGTCGGGATATAATAGTGTCTGCCCCGTATAGATCTATACATGTAGCGTCGTCTTCTTGACGGAAAACTCTGGGCATAGTATGTAGCGAGTAGAGTATCTTGTAGTGAGTTAGTGTGTTATCTCCTGGTTAGTGCTCTCTCTTGTATTATAGTGTAGTAGTCTTTTGTATAACTCGTAGTGTGTTCTCTTATTAGTGTATCGTCTCGTAATAGTGTGTATTATAGTGTGTAGAGTAGTAGCTATAGCGAGTAATAGTGGCCTTAATTATACCTATTATAGTTAACTTAGTGTGTATGGTTCTTGTCAATTTAGTGGTTTAAGCTTCGGATGAAATGAAAATACTCGTATCCGACACTAATATACATGATATATAACTAAGAAATCAACGACAGTCGGATGGATAACATCTACCTTAAGCCCACAATCAAACAAGAACAGGAAATAAGGCGAGCTATCGGTCCTAAGTCCTTCAAGTCTTACTTATATAAATATATTAGTGTGGTTACATTTGATAAGAACATTTATTTAATAAAAATCTTGTCCAAAGGGAACATTTAGAAAATTGTTTATTTATCCAAAATAGTTTTGAAAACGTAAAATCCTTTTACAAAGCATTGTGGTAAATCACATGTGATTTGAGCTATGGATAGTGAATCACATGTGATTAATTTCCATAAACATGTATATTTGACTTGTACCCCCCCCCCTAAAACATATAAAAACATTTGAAAGGTTCATTAAAGGGGTATGAACTCACCTAAAACCGAGTAAATCGGGTAAATCGGGTGAAAGTGTCGGTAGAGCGTTTGGTACCAAATAAGGACTTGTACACCTTTTAAGACCCTAATAACATATGAAATATATGTTCTACAAGAAATTAATCTTTTTATGCTTTTTATTAAAACATTTAGGTATTCTAGCATTGTTTCGGGGTCTTAGGGCTTACAAGTGGTTCTCGGGGATCGTACAAGGCCAAATAGGGGTTACGGGAGAGTACAAGAGTTTACTCCCTTGGAGTTTACGGCCCAAAGGCCACTCCTTGGGAGTTTACGACCGTAAGCCCCTAGGCTTGGCCATGAACTCTTGTTCTCCCATCAAAAATGAATGTTAAGGCCCTAAATCAATCCCCTAAATTTCTAGTGAATGTCTAGGACCAATTTGGGGGGTTTAAAACCTTCATTTGGTTGTGTTTGAGGGAGTTTACGGTCCTAGCTTGTGCTTGGGCTGTAAACTCCATTTTATCCCTCAAAATGTGTTGTTTTATGGCCCTAAGCATTTCCTATGATCATAACTAAATTCTAGCATGCCTTAGATGAGTTTTTGGGGCATTTTAACATGGAAATTGGGTGTTTACGTCCTAAGCATGTGCTTGGGCCGTAAACTCTCTTTTAGGTCTTAAACACTTGTGTTTTGGTGTCCAAACTCATCTAGGTATATCCCTTAATTAGTATACAAGCTTAAAGGAAGGAAAAATGGGACTTTGGCCATGATTTGGGGTGTTTACGGCCTAAGGAGCTTCTTAGGCCGTAAACTCCTTGTTTTCCACTAATTCATATGATTTTTGTGTTCTAAATACAATGGAGTACGTTTAGAACAAGCTAGGGAACAACCTCTTACGTTTGGAAGCCGGAATTCGCGGTTTTGGAGTCGGAATCGGGTCTAGAGAGAGAAAGTAGTGAGAGATAAAGTAGTGAGAGAGTGTATGGATGGGGTGGTAAAAGGGTGTAAAGTGACATCCATTTTCCTTAAATATGCCTCGGGTATTGCACCCGGTACACGACTACCCGATGCTCAAGTTTAACGGGGTTTAAACTCTTTACCCGGGTGAAGTGGTTGAAAAGTAATATAACTTTATTTAGTTAAACGGGGTTAACACTTACAAGTTATATTTACTTATATTAAAATGATAATATCAAGAAATATAAATAAATAGATATTTATTTATTGACGACTCCAAATATTATGAAAATTCATATATATATCGACGAATTTCGTTAGTGAAAACGGGATTATGTAACGGAAATAAATTTGGGTTGTCACAGCCTGTACGTTTAGCATACTGGGGGGTACGCCCCGTGTACTCTATCTGTATGGATCATGAGTTTTGGGCCGTGGTTTGGGGAATGTTTGGGTATTTGGGCCTTATTGGGCCATTAGAAATCATATTATATGGACCAAGGAATATATTGTCGGCTTAGGATGAGGCCCATTAAGGGATTGGGCCCAATGTAGCAAATTGGGCCGTTAGTAGGTCACTAGTGGGCTTGAGAAGCTAACCTAGTGTTGGGCCCTTCATATTCTGGTGTTGAGCCTTAGTCATGGACCAGTTTAGCTTAAGGGTAAAATGGTCAATTTACCCTTGGAAGGATATTGTGCTTGAGCTAATGGTTATTTTGCTACTTTAGATAGTTCGGGATTCTTGGTGAGATGGTGGTTCGGACATCTACTTCTTCAGTTCAGAGTTTCGGCAATTGCAAGGTGAGTTATCCTCACTATATCGACAGGGTCTACAGCACCAAGGCCGACCCTTTATCGGATGGAAATCCGGGTAGTTGTTTGTTATGTTATTGCTTTGTTATGTTTGCATCCTGGTAGTTAGGATGGTATATGTTAGAGACCTGGTTAGGGTCGGTATCCTGGTTTATAGGATGATGCTATGCTAGTGACCGGTTAGGTCGGAATCCTGGTAGGGATGTGCTATGTATGTGATCTGCTAGATTGGTTGATTTGTTGTGAATTGTTATATGATTATATATTTATGTGCACATGGTTGTTTGACTGGGGTTGGGTTGAGGCGGGCCCTGCTTTGTGTTGTAGGCCAACATACCCAGGGCGGACCGGTTATCCCGATGGCCCAACGAGCGGTCTGGATAGACTGTAGGCCCCAAGAGGGCAGACCAGACGTGCTGAGGCTCGGAGAGTGGACCAGGCCGACTGAAGACCCGGTGCGGGCAGACCAGTCATACTGTAGACTCAGAGAGTGGATCAGGTGGATTGAAGGCCCGGTGCGGGCAGACCGATCACACTGTAGACTCGAGGTATATGGTTAGACTCGGAGGGTGGACATGGTGGACTGTAGGCCCAGTGCGACGGACCAGTCACACAGTAGACCCGAAGTGCATGGTTGTTCTGCGTTCTGTTGCGATATGGCATGTTATGTGTATGGTATATGTGGTTGGTTTTTGGGGGTATCTCACTAAGTTTTCGGGCTTACAGTTGTGGTTTAAATGTTTCAGGTACTTCAGGAGACCGAGGCAAGGCAAAGGCATGATCGTACCACTCCTCATGTTTTATGTGTTTATGATGTGGTTCTGGGAAATACTCTGATAATAAACGTATTGAAAACCTTTTTGTAATAACTTTATGAAATTGGGTTGTTTTTGAAAAGTTTAAATTGATTGGAATTTTTAGAGCGTTACAAGTTGGTATCAGAGCCTTGGTTTGAGTGAATTGGAGGAACATTCGTGTGAATATAGTCTCAAATCAAGGAGAGTTTTCAAAAGAGAATTTAAAAAGGGTTTTCAAAAATGAGTAAAGGAGGACGCGGAGGTACAATCAGCCGGAGCAAGTAAGTAACCCCAAAATACCATACAAGTTATTTGTTTATGAGATATGATAGAACAACATGCTAGTACTAGGCTAGGGATCTTCAGGAATTGCATGATAGAGTTGCCTAATTTATGATGCCTGCTAGCCTAGGGTTTCTTTCTGTATGAGATTCCTAGTGTTCCTCTAGGAGTGAGGGTTGAGTGCTTGTTATACCTGTTCTTCACTAGGGTGTTGTGGTGATACTTGATATAAATATGGGTAGGTGTGGAAGGTAGTATGGGTACGTACTACTGAAAGCACAGGACCCATACGTGTACCAAGGAAGTCACAAACCCTAGGGCTGGGTTGAGAGTCGGTTCTCGGGCTAATGGGAAGCGTTTGATGTTTTGCGGTAATTTCAGTATGGTGGTTACGAGGCGTGCTGGGAGCGGATCCGGGTCAGGATCAGGAGCAGGAGGAGGCGGTTAGGGTGGGTCAGCACCACCCGAGGTTATCGGTCAGATGAGTACAGACGAGTTGGATGTTAGGATTTGTGAGATCATGCATGATCAGGTTGCTGCTATGTTCCGGGTCGAGTTGCCGGAACTGTTTGGGTCGATCAAGACCGCCATGGTCGAGTATTTTGATGAGCGTTATGCAGCTCTTACAGAGACGGCTGCTGCAGCGGCTGTAGTAGCGGCATGGGGAGGAGCCGGTAGAGGTTTTCAGTATCGGGACTTCGATAATACGAAGCCCCCTACCTTCGATGGGGTTCAGGATCTAATTGTTGCTATGCGATGGTTGTCAGATATGGAGGGATGTTTCTTCACATGTCCGTGCCCTGTTGATCAGAGGGTGAGGTGTTCTCTGAACCTGTTGAGGCTCGGGGCGAAGGATTGGTTGAGGTTGACTACAGGGTCATATTCGGATGCGCAGAGAGCTGCGATTTCGTGGGATCAGTTCCGGGAGATGTTCAGTACCCGTTATGTTCCACGGGTTGAGAGGGAGAGGTTGGCTCAGGAGTTCTTGGAACTGAAGCAGGATTCGGAGTCGGTGACGGAGATCACAAGGATGTTCACTGAGAGGGCGATGTTTTGCCTGGAGTTTGCTTCAGAGCAGGCTCAGATGTCCCGATATATGAGTATGCTCAAGAGGGATATCAGGCAGTTTGTGTCTACGCAGAGGTGCGAGACCTTGTTGAAGTTGTAGGAGGCCGCCAGGCGGCGTGAGTTGGAGATTGAGTTGCAGTTGATAGAGGAGAGACAGGCCCCGGCACAGTCGCAGCCGGCGCCGAAACGGTCCAAGACCGTTGATGCTAGGTTGGGAGATCAGAGCAGCCGCACTTGTGGAAAGTGCAAGAAGGCTCACACTGGAGTTTGTAGGTCTGGTGGTGCGTGCCGCAAGTGCGGGAGAGAGGGGCATTATGCGAGGGATTTTCGTCAGTCAGCCCCAGTTCAGGATATGAGGATTTTTTATCAGTGTCATCAGGTTGGTCACATGATGGCCAACTGTCCACAACTTACTGCAGGACCGGTGCAGGTTCCAGCACCGGCCACTTTGAGGATTACAGGTGGAGGTCAGGGAGGAGCAGATCCCCCAAGGGCTCAGGGACGTGCTTTTCAGCTTACAACAGAGGAGGTCAGGACAGAGCCGGATTCAGCTGCGGGTATGTTTCCTTCTTGATATCTTGTTATCTTATGGTTGTTATGGAGTATTATATCTGCTATTCGTATTTGCATAATTCATGGTATTGCATTCGTTCGATCTTTTGGGTTTATTGTATATTTGAGGGATCGGTAGTTAGGGGTTGAAATCGGTTAGTATCCAAGGGATTGATGGTCAGATTTTGGTTGTTTGATCTTGTTGCCGGGTATAGCAATTGCAATTTGATAAGTGTTCAGCGAAGAGTTGAACTCCCTTAGAGTTCGAGATGTGTGATGTCGGAAAAGAGATTTTGTAGAGGTTGCTCGTTTTGATCCAGTTCAAGTAAAAGAGAATTTGTTGAGTAAGAATGTTTAAGTGATGTCGGTTGGGTCACCAGTGGTTGGTAGTCAGTGCTCTAAGTGGGGAGAATTGGAAAATTCTCAGGAGGATCGGCAAGTATTAAGGTTAATTAGCCGTTGAGATTCGACAGTGTTTCAGTCAGCCAAGAGTGTGGGCTGGTGTGAGTAAGTGACAGATTAATGGGGGCAGGGAGCAGACCATGGGTTCAGGAAAGATAGTGGTTGATGTGAGGCCTGGGTTTAGGCCAAGGAAAGGATTCCGGGATCGGAACGAGAGTTCGGAACCCCTAGGGGGCTAGAACAATATGTACGGGAAACATTCCCTGGAAGGGTAGTTGGAATGATGTATGATAGTTTGAGTGGTCCGGGAAGACTGAAGGCCGGAAGGCGTACCAGTCAGGTCGAAGGCTCGGGGAACGGTCCAGACAAGTTGAAGGCCCGGAGGGCGGTCCATACATGCTGAAGGTTCTAAGAGTGGTCCAGATAGGCTGAAGGCCTGGTAAGGTGGTCCAGTCATGCTGAAGACTTTGTATGTGTTAGTGGATCAGTATGAGGAGAATGAGAGAATATGTCGCCAGGATATGGTAATTGATATGGTCTGGCCCCATGTATTGATCATGTTAGTGGAAGGCAGTGCATGGACCCGAGAGTCCTTGCGAGCAGAATCAAAGTAGGCAAAGTTCAAAAATAGCAGTTGCTCTACATGGATAGTGTAGAATGGAGTTTAGCTCAATGGCACGCACAGGCGCGTAAGAGTTGTTAAGTGGATTTCCTGGAAAGGAAAAGGTATGTAGCTCCGGAAAGAGCGTGGATCCTTCGTTAGGGGAGGAAGTGGAGTAAACGGATGACCGTCATGCCTCAGTTATTAGTAGGAGGTACTGGATTGTACCAGATATACGGAAGCACCTGCGCGTTGGCTGCTCATTGAGGTAGTGGAAATTTTGAGTGATGCACAGACATATTTTCAGTCTCCTTGGAAAAGGAGGAGGTTAGTGGCTCCAGATTGCAGATTTGGGACAGAGGAAGGTGAGACAACAGGTTAACAAACTCGGGTATAGTTTGGACCAATGCTGAGGACGGTATAAAAGATTTTGGTCGGAGGCCAAGGACCTAGAGACCATGATAGAGAAGACGCAGTAGTAAGGTTGCAAGAACCTGAGTTGATGGGTAATCGGAATCGGCAGTGCAGGGGTTGTTCGGAAGTTGTGTTGCCGCTGGCTTCGAGGACGAAGCCTAATTTAAATGGGAGAGAATTGTAACGCCCCGTTCTAAGAGTAATTATTCATGGATCCACGGGATCAAGAGTAAGGGCGTTTTGGCCTTTTATGGACATTGGGTTTTATTCGAGAAGGTTTCGGACCAGTGTATGTTGATAGAAGCATAGGGCTTCTCGCCACCTTCGCGTGGATATAAAGTTCTTCAGGAACGGGCTTAGAATAAAGGAGTTATGACATTTTGAAGATATTGACATTTATAGCCCTTAATGGGAAAAGTTGATGAGGAAGGCCATGTATGAGAATGGGACATGCATGGGTACGCCCAGCGTAGGCTGGGTTACGCCCAACGAAATCAGGTAAATGAACGCGGGTGTTGGGGGCGTACACCCAGCGTACGTCCAGAGTCTTTAAACCCTAATTTGAGGGTGAGCCACTATATATAGAACATTATGGCTTCAACCTTAGCCCCCATATCAGCCTCCCTAACCTCAGAAGAAACCCTAGAACGTTCCAACCTCCATTTCTAGAGATCTTGGCCTTGGAAAGCTTATCTTGGTGGTTTAATCTTGGAAGAGGAAAAGAGGAAGTTGTCAAGGAAGGAGTTGGGTGGCTGGAGCTCGTAGATCTGGGAAGGCATCATCTTGGAGCCCTTTTGAGGTATAAAGTCTCTTGCTAGACATTTATTTTGTGTGGATCTTGGTGTTATGAAGTTTTGACATCATTTCTTGTCCCACAAACCCCAAAATGATGCATGATGTGAGTTGGTCGAGATTATCTGTCCTTTCAGACCTTAGGAGAGGTCTTGAGCATGAAAAATGAGGTCCCGATGGCTTTGGTTGTCTCATGTATGATGTAGGTGGGTCTTAATGGATTAAGACCTTGAGTTAAGAGCTTTGTGGACGTCCCAAGTGATAAAGTTTGAGACTTTATGGATCCTAGGCATGTTTGGTCGATGGATCTGAAGTTTGGGCTTAAGAGCTTAATCCATTAAGGACTTATGAGGACTTTTAGTTCAGCGAGTTTACGCCCCGCTTAAAGTGATGTACGCCTAGCATACTCACCATTCTGCCTGTACGTTTAGCGTACATGGGGGGGGGGGTACGCCCCGCGTACTCTATCTGTATGGATCATGAGTTTTGGGTCGTGGTTTGGGGCATGTTTGGGTATTTGGGCCTTAGTGGGCCATCAGAAATCATATTATATGGACCAAGGAATATATTGTGGGCTTAGGATGAGGCCCATTAAGGGATTGGGCCCAATGTAGCAAATTGGGCCATTAGTGGGTCACTAGTGGGCTTGAGAAGCTAACCTAGTGTTGGGCCCTTCATATTCTGGTGTTGAGCCTTAGTCATGGACCAGTTTGGGTTAAGGGTAAAATGGTCAATTTACCCTTGGAAGGATTTGTGCTTGAGCTAATGGTTATTTTGCTACTTTAGATAGTTCGGGATCCTTGGTGAGATGGTGGTTCGGGCATCTGCTTCTTCAGTTCAGAGTTTCGGCAGTTGCAAGGTGAGTTATCCTCACTATATCTACAGGGTCTATGGCACCAAGGCCGGCTCTTTATCGGATGGAAATCCGGGTAGTTGTTTGTTATGTTATTGCTTTGTTATGTTGCATCCTGGTAGTTAGGATGGTATATGTTAGAGACCTGGTTAGGGTCGGTATCCTGGTTTATAGGATGATGCTATGCTAGTGACCGGTTAGGTCGGAATCTTGGTAGGGATCTGCTATGTATGTGATCTGCTAGATTGGTTGATTTGTTGTGAATTGTTATATGATTATATATTTATGTGCACATGGTTGTTTGACTGGGGTGGGTTGAGGCGGGTCCTACTTTGTGTTGTAGGCCAATATACCCAGGGCGGACCGGTTATCCCGAAGGCCCAACGAGCGGTCCGAATAGACTGTAGGCCCAATAGGGCGGACCAGACGTGTCGAGGCTTGGAGAGTGGACCAAGCCGACTGAAGGCCCAGTGCAAGCGGACCAGTCATACTGTAGAGTCAGAGAGTGGACCAGGTGGATTGAAGGCCCGGTGCGGGCGGACCGATCACACTGTAGACTCGAGGTATATATTTAGACTCGGAGGGTGGACCTGGTGGACTGTAGGCCCAGTGCGGCGGACCAGTCACACAGTAGACCCGAAGTGCATGGCTGTTCTGCGTGCTGTTGCGATATGGCATGTTATATGTATGGTATATGTGGTTGGTATTTTGGGGTATCACACTAAGCTTTCGGGCTTACAGTTGTGGTTTAAATGTTTCAGGTACTTCAGGAGACCGTGGCAAGGCAAAGGCATGATCGTACCGCTCCTCATGTTTTATGTGTTTATGATGTGGTTCTGGGAAATACTCTGATAATAAATGTATTGAAAACCTTTTTGTAATAACTTTATGAAATTGGGTTGATTTTGAAAAGTTTAATTTGATTGGAATTTTTAGAGCATTACAGTAATCTTGTATATGTATTGTATGTACTAGTGTAATGTATGTTTTCTTTGTCTAGTATGTAGTATGTTCTCTTTGTTTCTCATCATAGTATGCTCTTGTATATTGTATAGTATGTATTGTTTCTCGTTATAGTATTCTCTATCTGTTTCTCGTTATAGTATGTATTGACTCATGTATGAACTGACTCTTTGAATGTTTCATTATACTAGAAATAGTGAATAGTGACTTCCTAAATTATACCTATTATAGTTTACTAGTAAAGTTGTTTGTATAACTGAGTGTGTTGAACTGAGATAAAAGCCTTTATATCTATACATATATACATAATATATAACTAAGGATCAAACGACACTCGGACAAACAACAGGATACTCTAAGTCCACAACCAAACAAGGAACATGAAATAAAGTGTGTTATCAGTCCTAAGTCCTTCCAACCTTACTTATATAACTATACATGCATTAGACATGGTTTTGACAATATATAAGTTTAAAAGAGTTAAAGGAAAAGGTTTTTCATGTAAGAAAAAGTTTGATAAAGAGTTTAGCATGTACAAGCGTTTGATAAACATTTTGAAGTAGTTTGATTGATAAAACAGCTAAAAGTATAGAAAATCCATTGTTTGATAGTTATTAATCACATGTGATTGATATAATAACTATAATGTTTCAACTTCTACCCCCCCCCCATAAAAGCATTTAAAATCATTTAAAAGGTAGATTAAGGGGTATGAACTCACCTGTAGTGAGTGGTTTGGATGAACGAGTGGTATAGGATGCTAAGTGCCAAGTGAAGACTTTAGCACACACACGGATCCTATTTAACATATAATGATACACATATGCATCTAATTAGTGTTTGAAACAACTAATTATGCAAGTAAAGACACCCTAGGACATGGAAAACACTTTGATTCAAGTGCTAGAAGTACAAAGGGTTGCATTTAAGGGTTGTAGGGCCTCACATAGGAGTTTACGGCCCAATGGCAAGACCACCATGAGTTTACGGCCCATAGGTTTATGGCCCAATGAGTTTACGGCCATAAAATCATGGTAACTTGTACCATTTTGTGTGTTAAGGTCCTATGGTCTTCTTTGAAGTGTTCTAGACTCAGTTCCAAGGCTTAGGAAGGAGTTGTGGTAACATTGCACCACTAAATATGGCTTATGGCCCAAGGAGATTGCCTTGGCCGTAAAAACCTATTGTTCTTGAGTTTCTTGATGTTTTCTAGGTGTTTAACAAGTGATTCAAGTATATAACAAGCTAAGGGTATTGTACTTACTTATTAGAAGCTTGTAAGGGTGATTAGGATCCAAGAACACTAGTGTGTGTTCTTGGTGTTCTTGGTGAAATGAAGAACACTTGAAGATCTATCAAAATGAAGAGATTTCATGGATGAAATCATGTATAATCACTAGATATAGAAGGATTTCAACAAATCAAGGGAAAAAATACTTACAATCTTGAAGATCTAAGTGAAAAATTGGATGACGCTTAAGAGAGAATGAGTTCTTTGGCTTGAAATGGTAAAAGTGACTAAAAATGACTAAGTGTCATATATATAGCATAGATTTTACGACCGTAAACTCCATGTTATGGCCGTAAACTCCAATTCTTGGAGTTTTGAGGCTTGAATGTTGCACATTGAACTCTAAAGTATACTTCCTATAATTACCTCTTGAAGGTACTAGGCTTTAGAACACTCAAACAGACTTTAAATAGTGCTAAAAGTTAGCAGAAACAAGTCTGAATTTGATTAAAGTGAATGGTTGTACAAGATAGAAATTTCGGGTTGTCACAAAGCTTCAGATAAAAATGACCGAAAAGAAGAACTTTCGGGCAAAACGTTAGTGTTCGGTACAAACAACCAAGGGTTGAAGGTATTCCAAGATAGGATTTGGGTACCTAAGACGAGAGGAATGAGAAATCTTTTGATGGAGGAAGCTCACAAGACCATGTATTCGATTCATCCTGGCAGCACAAAAATGTATAGGGATCTAAAACCCTACTACTGGTGGCCGACAATGAAGCTTGATGTTGCAAAGTATGTGGCCGAGTGTATGACATGTGCGAGGGTTAAGGCACAACATCAGAAATTGTATGGGAGTTTAGAACCTTTACCTGTACCCATGGGTAAATGAGAAGACATCACTATGGATTTTGTAACTAAACTGCCCACAACAAAGAACGGTCACGACATGATTTGGGTGGTCGTTGATCGATTCACAAAAAGTGCACTATTCATAGCCACCAATGAGAAGTGGTCTATGTAAAAGCTTGCAAATATTTATGTGAAAGAGATCGTGAAAGCTCATGGTGTTCCCCTGACAATTGTGTCAAACCGTGATAGTCGTTTCACGTCATGGTTTTGGAGAAGTCTACAAAAGGAATTGGGTATGGAATTATGTTTAAGTACAACTTACCATCCACAAACCGATGGTTAGAGTAAACGAACAATTCAAACATTGGAGGATATGCTACGAGCATGTACCCTGGAATTCCAAGGTAATTGGGATGAACATTTACCTTTGGTAGAATTTTCCTATAATAATAGTTTCCACTCAAGCATCAGGATGGCACCTTATCAAGCCTTGTATGGAGAAAAGTGTCGAACGTCGTCGTGTTGGCTGGAAGCTGGGGAAAAGCAGTTTATGGGACCTGAAATAGTCCATCAGACTGCTGAAAAGTTGATAGTGATTAGGGAAAGGATGTTAGCAGCTCAAGATCTTCAAAAGAGTTATGTTGACAAGAAAAGACAGCCGATATCATTCGAAGTTGGTGACTCCGTTTTACTTAAAGTCTCGCCGTGGAAGAGACTTATAAGGTTTGGTAAAAGGGGAAAGTTGAGTCCAAGGTTTATTGGATCGTTTAAAGTTCTTCAGAAGATTGGGAATCAAGCTTACAAGCTAGATCTACCAAAAGAACTAGAAGGTATTCATAACACCTTCCACGTGTGTTATTTGAGAAAGTTCATAGGAGAAGTTCTCAACATCATTCCAATTTCTGAATTAAGTTTTGATGAAAACAAGAGGTTAATTGAAGAACCAGACGCAATCGTTGAACGTAAGACTAAGAAGTTACGACGCAAGATGGTCGATTTAGTGCTTGTGCGATGGAAACATACGAATGGGCCTAATCTCATATGGGAAATAGAGAGTGACATGATGAGTCGCTACCCACATTTGTTTGCTGATGTGTGATTCCGGGGACGGAATCATCCTACTGGTGAGAGAATTGTTACGCCCGTGTTTCTAGGCTAAGCATGAATGATGATGTAATAGTCTAGGTCAACCTTTGTAAATTGTTTTGAAATAATAAAGATGTATTATTTGATTATTTTGTGTATAATGCTTAATTATTATGATTTCATAAGTTAAGAATAAAAATAAGCGTAAAAAATAAATGTTAAATAAACCCGATATTTAAGAATGAAGTTGTAGTGGTTGGTACAAGGATTCCGGAGATATAAAGAATGTCGAAATCCGAGTTATGACGAAGAAGTTATGACCTGTCGAAGTTTCGCGATAGAACCGGCACGACGCCGAATGACGTAAAAAGTGAGTTTTTGATAAACTACTTTTTAGCCTTGGTGATCTAAACGAAAGTCGTAGAGTTTGTTAAACCGAGAATTTTCATCAAAAGAACGCCAAAATCTGACTTCGTATGAGGAAGTTATGATTTTTCTAAGTTTCAGCTTAGTAGTAGACAACTAAAAACTCGAATTTTAGATGGAGTGATTTTTAGCCGAAACAATCTAAACGAGAATCGAAGATCTTGTTGATATTAGTTCAACGGTAAAAAGACAGACGTCGGATGAAGAAGTTATGAATTTTTAACGGACTTTTCCTGTCCCCGCCCGTTAAAAATATAATCTTAAAAATTAATCAAAATTAGCCGTTGGAGTCTAAATGAAAGTTGTAGAGCATAATTTCACCTACGCGTGGATATAAAGAACGTCAAAAACGGAGTTCGTATGCGAAAGATATGAATTTTGAAGTTCGAAGCACAAACTTCGAGATCTGACTGAACTCACGACGTGAACTCAGTGAACGACATCTTTCGAGCCTAGAAGACACACGGCAAGCCTAGGGGATGACTAGGATCAAAAGTACGTGAATGTCGAATTTTCACCCTATAAATAGAAACCGAAGGCTGTCGTATCTTGTTTACAATCTCAGCTTCCTTTCACTTTCTACTCTCCTTTTAGCCTACTTTTAACCCCCGAAGGCTAGGTATCATCCCTAACACCCGAAGCAAGTCCCGACGCCCCGAAGATCCCGAGAAAAAGAGTTTTCGAGTTGAAACTCTGCCCGCGTGAAGCGCGGTTTTTTAGAAAACATCCCGGTTTCATCGAAGAATATTATTTTTAGAGCCGAAGTACTGTCCAATCTGTCAGCCAACAGCCATCATCCAGGGATCATCTACAGTATGAGGTGAGTTTCCTCCTCGTTTAAACGGGTCAAAGTCACCAATGTGGGCCAGTGTAGTTTGTATGTTCTTGATAGGAACACGGAGTGTGGGCAGGGCTAGTATCACATTATTACCTAAGTATAGATATCAGTCAGATTGTTGGATTGCTATACTTGTTGTTTGTGTGATACATGTATGTGTTTTTAGGAATGTGAGTGTGGGCGAGGCCCATATCTCATCATTAGCTGAGTGTGGGCGGGGCCCGTATCTCATAGAGTGTGGGTGGGGCCAATATCTCATAGAGTGTGGGCGAGGCGCGTATCTCATCATTAGCTGAGTGTGGGCGGGGCCCGTATCTCATAGAATTATTTGAGTATGTAGGATTGATTGATATATTTAGCTATACTTTTTGTCTATGTGATACTTGTATGTATGTTTAGTAGTTGAGGATGGGCAGGGCCCATATCCAATAGTTAGCCGAGTGTGGGCGGGGCCCGTATCTCGTAGTTTGTAACGCCCGTAGATCAAGGCTAGTCAATTTAGAGACAATAAGCGTCAAAAATGACTTTTTGATAGAAGATTATTTAGGATGAATAATCCTAACTAAGTTGTAGTATATGTTACAAGGTTTTCGTGCATATAAAGAACGCCAAAATCCGAGTTATAACAAAGAAGTTATGACCTGTCGAAGTTTCGCGACAGAACCGGCACGACACAGCGCGACGTAAAAAGTGAATTTACGTTAGAGCGATATTTAGCCTTAGCAATCTAAACGAGAATCGAAAATCTCGTTGTTGGTTTCGAAGCAATAAAAAGTTAGGCGAAAACGGACGTCAGACGAAGAAGTTATAAATTTATAACGAAATTTTCTGTCCCGACCTATTAAAAATAAATAATAAAAATAAAAGTCAAAATTAGCCGACGGAGTCTAAACGAAAGTCGTAGAGCGTAGTCTCACTTACGCGTGGATATAAAGAACGTCGAAAACGGAGTTCGTATGAAGAAGATATGAATTTTCGAAGTTTATTAATGAATTAATAATTAAATTTAATTATTAAATCTCGGTATTATCCGAAGGCGAGTCATCGGACTCATCCGAAGTACGCCCCGCGTACGACGAAGCATGACGACCTTCGCACTCGAGTTCTTCGGATGACGCAAGCAGTGACGAATTCGGACGTGTACGCCCCACGTACGCCTGTACGCCCCGCGTACTCCGAGGCTCCAGCCTCCTATAAATAGGATGCGAGGGCAGCCGGTTCTTTTGTTCATTTTCCCTCTTCTCTCTCCCGTTTTGAATCGATTTGCGTGCCAGAAATACCCCGAAGCCCCGGTATTATTCTCGAGCCCCGAAGCAAGTCTCGAGATCCCAAAGATCCCGAGAAGTGCGGTTCCCGAGCCGAAGCTCTGCCCGCGAGAAGTTCGATTTTTGTGGAGATCTTCCAGATCTACTGAAGAATACTACTTCTGCAAGTCGTAGTGCTGTCCGATCATCTTCTAATCAAGTGAGTGTATACTACCTTTCATAAACACGATAATAATACAAGTATGGTTTGAGTGTATTAAGTATATTGTTGTTTATATGTGTGGGTGTGTAGTTACTTTCGTCTAACACATAAATATGAAGTATTTGCTATGAAATACGTGCTATGTGTTTATATGTTATTTGTCTATTTGAGATGGGAATGGAAATTGGAGTTTTATACAGGTGTTAAATGATTTAAACTGTGTAAGCATTTATATCTACAAAATTGTTGGGTAGAACATAGGTAGATGGAATACTTGGTGACTATGGAGTTAGCACCCATTGTATAAACCTTGGCGACGATGTGACTTCATGCCTATTTGATGAACCTTGGCGACTATGGAGTTAGTGCTTGTTGAGTAAACCTTGGTGACTATGGAGTTAGGGCTTGTTGAGTAAATCTTGGTGACTATGGAGTTAGCGCCTATTGTTGAGTAAACCTTGGGGACTATGGAGTTAGCGCCTATTGTTAAGTGAACCTTGGTGACAATGGAGTTAGCGCCTATTGTTGAGTAAACCTTGGCGACTATGGAGTTAGCGCTTGTTGAGTAAATCTTGGTGACTATGGAGTTAGCGCCTATTGTTAAGTGAACCTTCGTGACTATGGAGTTAGCACCTGATAACTATGGATTTAGTACTTGATAAATAAACTTTGGCAGCAATGGAATTCGTGCCAATTCCTTACGAATAAATGAATGAAGGATAGTTGGTTCTTAGGGTAAAACCTTAAGAAGATAATGGGGATGGGTAATTGGGTTGATTGTTTGCTGATTAAATATAATAATTATATTATTGTGGGTTGAAAACCCTATATGCTCACCAGGCTCCCAAGCCTGACCCACTCAGTTTTCTTTTCATTACAGGTAATGGCACGAGGGTATAAGTTGGTGGACTTGACGAGAGGTTTTGGATTATAGATCAGTAGTTAAGATCTATTTTATATTGTTTATGCTTTTGGTCTGTAACGAACATGACATCCCGAGGTCTTATTATTTAATGAAAATACATTCTTTTCGAGAAATGTTTTGATAAATGGTTATCATATTTTATTTTGGGAACAAATTCTGCAACCGTTTTCTTTAAACGATTACTCTGATTTAAAAAAAACAAAGCATAAACAAATCGGTCATTTCTGGCCATGAAATTTGGGGATGTCACAGTTGGTATCAGAGCATTAGTTTAAGCGAACTAGGCATATGGATTTATTTCTAGACTTAAACTTAGAATGCAAAGCAAGGATTGTGAGTTGAGTGTGTCCATTATATTTTAGGTAGTACACCTAAATTGACATAGGCACTATTTTATTTTAGGAAAATTGCCTAAAATGCTATTATGTGCTAATTGTTATATGTTTGCCATATATGATGTTAATTGTTCGGATCTATGGTCTGTTGCCGACCGGATCTGGAAACCTTATGTGTTTAGGATTCTAAGCGTGCGTCTACGATATTAGAACTAACATGTAAACGTTTCGGAGTGATAAGGATGATTTGAATATCTATCGTGACTAAGGATCTAATTTCGCCTGATTCGGTGTATAGATCAAAAATGGTGAGAACGAGGAGTGGAGTTGGAAATGCTGATGAAAACAGGAATCAAATACCAGTAATTGAACAAATACCTGTTGTAGCAGCAGCGCCTGAACCAATGACAATGGCCGGAGTTCAAGTAATGATCCAGGCAATGTTGAATAATCAGATGGAAGAAACCAGACGTCTGATCAGGCAGAATCGCGAGGAATTGTCAATTCAAGTTGAAGAGCCCGAAGTAAATGGAGGTCAGTCTGAAGGAGGAAACTATAGTGGGGCCGTTGGTCAAGCCAACCCACCAATAGTTCGCCAAAACAACCAGGATGGAGGAAATGATGGACGTGGATGCAAGTACAAGGATTTCATGGCATCCAAACCACCATGTCTTTCTGGGAGCCCGACACCGGTGCAAGTCATGGACTGGATCTCCGAAATGGAGACGATGTTTGAAAGTTGCGAGTGTAGCAACAGACAGAAGACCGCTCTTGCAATCCCTCTGTTAAAATCTGGAGTATTGAGCTGGTGGAAGTTACTGGCTGGTTCGATGCCTAAGGGGGAAGCTAGCAAGATGTCTTGGGAAGAATTCGTGGTGCAACTGAAATTGCAATACTGCTCTGAGCAAGATCTTCTGGAAATCAACAATGAGTTCCAGAATCTGAAGAAAAGAAAATTGAGCGTTACTGAATACGCTACGAGCTTTACGGAGAAGATGAAGCTTATTCCATACCTAATTCCAACTGAACTTTCCAAGGTCAACAAGTTTGCCAATGGATTACCAGCGGACTTTGGTCCGATAGTCAAGCAAGCAACCACTCTGAAAGCCACCATCTAGGCAGCCAAGAATGTTGAGACCCAAATAAAAGAAAAGGGTCTGGAAAGAGCTGAAGTTGGAGAGAAAAGGAAGCGTGAAGGATCTTCAATAATCGACAAAGAAAGCAAATTCTCGAAATCTAGGGGAAGAGATGAAGCTAAGTGGTGTGAGAAGTGTAAGAAGAAACACTTCGGGAAATGTACAAGGAGATGACTTGCTACAAATGTGGGAAGACAGGGCACTACGCCAACAAGTGCGCACCCCTCAAGAAGGTGTGCTATAGGTGTAACGAAGAAGGGCATATTTCTAAAGACTGCCCAAAGAAAGACACACCTCCACAGCCAAGGGCATTCAACATGTTCCTCAACGAAGCAGAAAAGGATGGGAGGATTAAAAGATGAAAGCTTCATATTAATATATAAAGTCTGTATCAGGAAGCATAGCCTGTTAGAGGCATAGTATAGGGTGAACTTGAACTTTTGTGTAATAGTTTCAAAAATTAATATAAATCCTGGTTTTGTTATCTGATGTGTTGAATGATTATATGATTTATGTATGGTGACTTGGTTAACTGCGAAAAAATACTTGGGACGAGTATGAGTAGGTGTGAATGGTAGTACAGATCTATACTACCGGAAGCACAGGACTCACGCTTGGATCAGGGAAGTCACAAGGTTATCAAGAAGCTAGTAATTGATTCCGTTTTATTCAAGTATGTCATTACCATTGTTTCGGTAATGTCTAGTAAGATAGTTGTTATTCCGACCCTAGGGGTCATATCAATTGAGTCCGACTACGATGAGAGGTCATCGGGAAACGACCCATCAAGGTTATTACTTAGAATGGAGAGATAACTTATGGAGTCAGTATACGAATCCTATTTCGTTGATGATTCCGGGACGTAATCATCCTAAGGGGGAGATAATTGTAACGCCCGTAGATCAGAGCTAGTCAATTTAGAGACAATAAGCGTCAAAAATGACTTTTTGATAGAATATTATTTAGGATGAATAGTCCTAACTAAGTTGTAGTATATGTTACAAGGTTTCCATGCATATAAAGAACGCCAAAATCCGAATTATAACAAAGAAGTTATGACCTGTCGAAGTTTCGCGACAGAACCGGCACGACACAGCGCGACGTAAAAAGTGAATTTACGTTAGATCGATATTTAGCCTTAGCAATCTAAACGAGAATCGAAAATCTCGTTGTTGGTTTCGAAGCAATAAAAAGTTAGGCGAAAACGGACGTCAGACGAAGAAGTTATAAATTTATAACGAAATTTTCTGTCCCGACCTATTAAAAATAAATAATAAAAATAAAAGTCAAAATTAGCCGACGAAGTCTAAACGAAAGTCGTAGAGCGTAGTCTCACTTACGCGTGGATATAAAGAACGTCGAAAACGGAGTTCGTATGAAGAAGATATGAATTTTCGAAGTTTATTAATGAATTAATAATTAAATTTAATTATTAAATCTCGGTATTATCCGAAGGCGAGTCATCGGACTCATCCGAAGTACGCCCCGCGTACAACGAAGCATGACGACCTTCGCACTCGAGTTCTTCGGATGACGCATGCAATGACGAATTCGGATGCGTACGCCCTGCGTACGCCTGTACGCCCCACGTACTCCGAGGCTCCAGCCTCCTATAAATAGGATGCGAGGGCAGCCGGTTCTTTTGTTCATTTTCCCTCTTCTCTCTCCCGTTTTGCATCGATTTGCGTGCCAGAAATACCCCGAAGCCTCGGTATTATTCTCGAGCCCCGAAGCAAGTCCCGAGATCCCGAAGATCCCGAGAAGTGCGGTTCCCGAGCCGAAGCTCTGCCCGCGAGAAGTTCGATTTTTGTGGAGATCTTCTAGATCTACCGAAGAATACTACTTCTGCAAGTCGTAGTGCTGTCCGATCATCTTCTGATCAAGTGAGTGTATACTACCTTTCATAAACACGATAATAATACAAGTATGGTTTGAGTGTATTAAGTATATTGTGGTTTATATGTGTGGGTGTGTAGTTACTTTCGTCTAACACATAAATATGAAGTATTTGCTATTAAATACGTGCTATGTGTTTATATGTTATTTGTCTATTTGAGATGGGCATGGAAATTGGAGTTTTATACAGGTGTTAAATGATTTAAACTGTGTAAGCATTTATATCTACAAAATTGTTGGGTAGAACATAGGTAGATGGAATAGTTGGTGACTACGGAGTTAGCGCCCATTGTATAAACCTTGGCAACGATGTGACTTCATGCCTATTTGATGAACCTTGGCAACTATGGAGTTAGCGCTTGTTGAGTAAACCTTGGCGACTATGGAGTTAGCGCTTGTTGAGTAAATCTTGGTGACTATGGAGTTAGCGCCTATTGTTGAGTAAACCTTGGTGACTATGGAGTTAGCGCCTATTGTTAAGTGAACCTTGGTGACTATGGAGTTAGCGTCTATTGTTGAGTAAACCTTGGCGACTATGGAGTTGGCGCTTGTTGAGTAAACCTTGGTGACTATGGAGTTAGCGCCTATTGTTAAGTGAACCTTGGTGACTATGGAGTTAGCGCATGATAACTATGGATTTAGTACTTGATAAATAAACTTTGGCAGCAATGGAATTCGTGCCAATTCCTGACGAATAAATGAATGAAGGATAGTTGGTTCTTAGGGTAAAACCTTAAGAAGATAATGGGGATGGGTAATTGGGTTGATTGTTTGCTGATTAAATATAATAATTATATTATTGTGGGTTGAAAACCCTATATGCTCACCTGGCTCCCAAGCCTGACCCACTCAGTTTTCTTTTCATTACAGGTAATGGCATGAGGGTATAAGTTGGTGGACTTGACGAGAGGTTTTGGATTATAGATCAGTAGTTAAATAACTATTGTAAGATCTATTTTATATTGTTTATGCTTTTGGTCTGTAACGAACATGACATCCCGAGGTCTTATTATTTAATGAAAATACATTCTTTTCGAGAAATGTTTTGATAAATGGTTATCATATTTTATTTTGGGAACAAATTCTGCAACCGTTTTCTTTAAACGATTACTCTGATTTTAAAAAAACAAAGCATATACAAATCGGTCATTTCTGGCCGTGAAATTTGGGGATGTCACATAGTTAGCCGAGTGTGGACGAGGCCTGTATCTCGTAGTTAACCGAGTGTGGACGGGGGCCGTATCTCCTAGTTACCCGAGTGTGGGCGGGCCCGTATCTCCTCGAGTGTGGGCGGGGCCCGTATCTCCTTGAGTGTAGGCGGGGCCTCTATCTCCTTGAGTGTGGGTGGGGCCCGTATCTCTTAGTAGCATGATTATGTATATGGTATGTGGTAGTTTGGGGAGACTCACTAAGTTTTATGCTTACAGTTTTCAGTTTTGGTTTCAGGTACATCTGGTAGCAAGGGGAAGAGCTAGGGATGAATGCAGTGCACACACCATTTGTTTAGCATGGGATGTTTTTTTACTCTGATATATTTTATATGAGTTTTGATGAGAAACTCTGATTTGAGTAACAATAAATTCTGATATTTATGTGATGTTTTGATAACTATGATTTTATTAATAATTAAAACGAAAATTTTGGACTGTATTTTTGGGATGTTTCAAGTTGGTATCAGAGTCTTGGTTTCAGGGATTTGGGCGTACTCTCGGGTATGTCTGGACTCAAACTGAGGACTTGGTATAAAATTTTCAAAAGAAAACCATTTTTATAAAAGGATTTTGAAAAGAGAAGAAGGGTGCGGTGCATGCAATCAACCGTGCTCAAGTAACTACTCCCAAATTACCCATACAAGTTTGTTATGTTATGATTATGAGAACTGCATGCTAGATTAGGCTAAGGATCTAGGAATGATGCCTTGTATGCCTGCTATATGTGTATGAGAATTGCATGTTAGTTTAGGGCTAAGGATCTAGGAAGGATGCATTATATGCCTATTGTATGAGCTTGTTGAACTGTATGCTAGTACTAATTAGTCAGTAATATGATGGCCTGAGTAGGATATGCTTGATTATGATTACTCAATGCATTAATGATGCTTGCTTTGTGCTTTTAGGAGTCCTAGTTATCTTTAGTTAACTAGTAAATAAATACGTTAAGTTACATATTACAAGGACTAAATAATTTCAGAAGGTTGGGTCTAGCCCTATTTCGCAGCTCTTTGTCTGAGTCCAACCGTTGTAGGGTAGGGCCTCTCATTCAAAGAATTATCTGGTCTTACTAATATGTAATGGCATTTGCGAGCTAGTTAGGGATAGATAGCAAGGACTTCTTATGCAGCTGATGGTGGAGAGTGGGTTGGAGGTTACCCTATGGCAAGCCTAGGACGAGGTTAGCAGAAAGAAGTAGTAACAGAAGGGACTTGGTGGAGTCGAGGTAGTTCTTGAGGAAAGTATGGATAGATGTGGAAGGTAGTATGGGCCGGTACTACTAAAAGCATAGGATCCGTACTCGAATCAAGGAAGGCTGAGATGAACCCAAGGAACTTGTAGTGTGTGAGATCCCTCGAGTTATGATGAGTATTCTAATGATTGTTATGGTATATTTCTGAGTATGGTGACGCTACGTGGTAGACTAAATTGTAGTTCTGGTGTCGACGAGGGATCAGGCCCGGACTCTGGAGCCGGGTAGCTCGACGATTAGATGATGGAGTTCCTTCGATATGATATTACGCTTAGTATCATTGACTAGACTCCTGTGATCTTCAAGTTGGGCCTCACTTTTGGGATTTGGTGTTTGGATTCTTGTTGGGCCATCCGAGGACAAGTGTATGGACCAAACTATTTGGATGGGCTTTAGGGTAAGGCCCATGTAAGGGGTTTGGGCCCAATTTGGAAAATTGGGCCATAATTGGACCTTGGTTGATTATTTGACTTTTGGGACTTCAGAGTATGAGTTTGGGCCTTGGTCTTGGACCAAGCTAGGTTAGGGGTAAAATGGTCTTTTTACCCCAGGTATGGACTTATGGTTATGCATCGAAACCGGATTGTTAATCGGGTTTATTTTGATGTTGACAGTTCAGGAATCTGTCAGCCAGCAGCCAACAGCCAATAGCCAGGGATCGTTTGCAGTACGAGGTAAGTTTCCTCTTGTTTTGAACGGTTTGAAGGCACCAATGCCGGCCCGTGTAGTTTTCTTGATAGGAACACGGAGTGTGGGCGGGGCCAACATCTCATTATTACCTAAGTATAGATATCATTTAGATTGTTGGATTGATATACTTGTTGTCTGTGTGATACATGTATGTGTTGTTAGGAATGTGAGTGTGGGCGAGGCCCATATCTCATCATTAGCTGAGTGTAGGCGGGGCTCGTGTCTCATAGAGTGTGGGCGAAGCGTGTATCTCATCATTAGCAGAGTGTGGGCGGGGCACATATCTCATAACATTATTTGAGTATGTAGGATTGATTGATAGATTTGGCTATACTTGTTGTTTGTGTGATACTTGTAGGTATGTTTAGTAGCTGGTGTGGGCGGGGAGCGTATCTCATAGTTAACTGAGTATGAGCGAGGCCCGTATCTCGTAGTTAGCCGAGTATGGGCGGGGCCCGTATCTCCTAGTTAGTCGAGTGTAGGCGGGGCCCGTATCTCCTAGTTAGTCGAGTGTGCGCGGGACCCATATCTCCTCGAGTGTGGACGGGACCCGTATCTCCTTATGTGTGGGCGGCGCCTGTATCTCTTAGTAGCATGATTATGTGTATGGTATGTGGTAGTTTGGGGAGACTCACTAAGCTTTGTGCTTATAGTTTTTAGTTTTGGTTTCAGGTACTTTTGGTAGCAAGGGGAAGAGCTCGGGATGAATGCAGTGCACACACCATTTGTTTTGGCTAGGATGTTTTTTTTACTCTGATATATTTGATATGAGTTTTGATAAGATACTTTGATTTGAGAAACAATAACTTATGATATTTATGTGATGTTTTAATAACTGTGTTGGTGTTTGTTGGATAGAGATTTTGAATTTTGAAGTAAGGGTATATTGGTGGATCTAAGTTTTATTAGTAATAAAAATGATTTTAAATAATAAAAATGTATTTAAAAATCTTTTAAAAATAATTTGGGAAAATTTGTTATTTTGAGAGTTTATTTATGGTATATATAATATTTTAATATTAGGTAGGGTAAATATGATATTTTAGGTGGTTATTTACGATATATATTAAATTTTCCTTTTGATTTTTTGTGTTATTTTTAATGTTTTTAATGTAATTAAGTATTGACACAAAAGGAAATATATACGAAATGGATGTTCGAAAATAGAAAGGAGATGAAGAGATATTGTGTTGATGAGCACCTGTGTACATATGGAAATATCCTAAAATGAAGTCGGTTTTAATGATTTGGTAATGTATTTGCCAATGTAGTTTTTGCACTTCAAATGATTGTCTATAATTTGATATTCACTAATTCATTATATGTCCAAATATTAGGTAACTAGGTCTAAAACTCGTAAATTACACGTGTTTGATTAAACAAAAGATTAAACATTAAAATGTAAACATTAAGTATTTTTTTTAAATAAAATTTTGAAATAAGGAATGAAGAAACATATTAATTACAAATACTATCACATTTATTACTTTCGTACTTCATCAACTATAATAAATGAAAATCCATTTTGTCAATTGTCAATCTCTCATGAGTTTTTACACTTGTCATTTTATGATATTTTTTAAATAAATAATATCACATGTTAATTTCTAAGTTTTTATAATTTTTAAAATTAAAAAGTCATATAATACTTATATATTTATATATGCAAAGTATTATATGTAATAAATATGATAGTAATTATAATTAATATGTTTTTGCTTTTCTTATTTCAAAATTTTATTATGTTTTAATATTTAATTTTTTTAATTAACATTATACGGGTTTACACATAGTTACATATATAAATATATAAGTATTATATGGCTTTGCAATTTAAAATTTAAAAAAAAAAATCTAAAAAATAACATGTAAATATTATTTATTTAAAAAAATATAATTAGATAACAAATTTACACTGTCAAAATAAATCTTCATTATTATATTATTATAATTGAAGTTGATATGGTCATATGGGAGTTGGAAAATTGGGAATGCGCTTTAGTCAGGTATACTTTCTATCTTTCATGGCCCAAATATCAATACGCTTTAGGCCTTGGGGCTTAGAAACCAACACAACACAAGTACGTTTGGAAATTATAGATTAGGTCCATTTAGAGGTGCATAACTTCGTATGGGTCGGATTATACCGAATCGGTTTTCTTTTTATATCCGATTTTGATTTAATTTAAAATGGGCAAAACCTTATAGGGGTGGCAACGGGTTGTCTTGGGTCATTAACGCATTGACATGTTTAATTAAACGGTTTTAAAATCTCTATTCAACCCAACATTTCTAAGTAAACAAGTTTTCAAATCAAATCCGATTTTTTTAGTAAATGGATTAAAATCGGGTTGACATGTTTATTGTTTTTTCAACCCAACTTATTTATTAAATAAGTTAAACCTAGGTTGATCCTTTTAAATTTTCATAAAAAAAACCCTTTAAAAATCAAATAATACATCAAATAAAAATACATACAATTTAAAAGCTATAATAGTTATTTAAGTTTGGGAATTATACAACAATAACTCTATAGGACCATAACACATACACAAATAAATATCTACAACCTTGGCCGGTGATAAAAGCTATAATAGTCATTTAAGTTTGAGAATTATACAACAATAACTTTATGGGACCATAACACAAACACATTTCATATTTCCATTTTTATTTACTATGTGATTTTTTTACTATGTGAAAGTTCTTGGGTTTTTTACTAGAATTGTTGATCAATTTACATTTAATATTTCCAGTTTTTTTTACTATATGAAAGTTTCTAGCAATGCTTTTTCAAATCAATTTTTTTACAATGTGAAAGTTCCTTGCAATTCTAAGGGTTTTTTTTTTCGTTCGTTTTGGACATTTAAATCCTTAGGGCCGATCCTATTTACAACAATAAGACATTATAAATGTTTCATTTTTTAAATTATACGCAACTCGATTATCACTTTTACGAACTCGATTTTCAGTAACAGTTACTGACCCATAATTTTTTATAAATAAAAAATAATCAAAATATAATGTTCAACTAAATAAAAATACTAAAAAAATACAAATTAAAAAATATTTAAAAATATTAAACGGGTTAGGAATTTCAATCCTAACCCAACTCATTTATTTAAACGGATTAGACATTTGGCCTTTAATTAAAAGGGCTCAAAATCTCAACTCAGTTTGCTATTTATTTATTTATTGGCGTGGGTTGGGATTGCCACCCCTAGTTTTTTCTAGTCCGAACAAACATTTCTTGACTTTGATATTTTCTTCTCGTTAAGAGAAAAAAAAAAAAGCAAATGATGAAATCATCATAGAAATTTGTACGGTTAGTAAATCACAAATTATAACCGTCAAAATTAAAATTTACAATTCATTTTATTTCAAACAAACTAAAATATTTAGGTTTTCAAATTCTTCAATTCTCATATAGCCTAAAAAGCTAAAAAGTTCGATATCATACTATTGTCCATATCGCTTATTTGGGTGGAAGTTTGATTTTGTTTGTTAGAATCAACTGCTAAGTATTATAAAGTTGGATATTCACATCATGGTCATGTGTACCGCTATATGATTCCCTCCTTACTCCCTCTTAAAAAAATATTTATTTGATTACTTTGTTGACCGTATTTGATTAAATACACGTGACAACTTTTGAAAAATATTGTTACGACTAGTGATGAAAATATTGTTAAGCTTAGGGTTATGCTATAAAATAATAATCTTTAATATATATGATATTGCAATTGATGAGCATTCAGTGCAACAAGTTGACTCTCATGACCATGAAGACCAATAGATTAAATCTTACATGACACGAACTAAAAGAATGATAATATGGATAGTTAATCTACATGACCCTTGTGATTAAATTACTTGGAGTCATAAGATTACTAATCGGACCATAAAAACTAATCAATCTAGGAATTAGTAAACGACAATGTATGTTTCTATCTACTATCTTGTTGATTATGTTTGTATTATGCTTATATATATTTTGTACCTTTGGTAGGTACGTTCCTAGTGAACTTGCCTGCTTTAGTGTTGTTTGACTCGGGTGCGAGTCGGTCCTCTGTTTCTCGGTCATTTAGTAGGGAGTTTGTTATGCCCTTAGGGGAGTTGGTGTCCGTTGTGAGTTTCTAACGCCAACGAACATGGGGTTTCTACATCTTCAGTGTATCAAGGTTGTGTTTTGGAGATCTTCGGGTTATCCTTTCCGATTGATTTGATCCTTATTCCCATGGGGGACGTCTGCGTGATTGTGGGTATGGATTGGCTGATCCGTTTCGGTGCTATGATCGATTGCGAGGGCTAGCACGTGGTAGTTCGAACCTCAAGTGGGAGCGAACTGATTATCTATGGAAAAGGTACCAGGTTGGGTTCGGGGTTTTGTTCTGCAGCCAGAGCTCGACAATATATTCAGCATGTGTGTGTAGGTTATTTGGCTTATGTAGTGGATACTCGTGTTCGGGATCATGTTTCAGTGTCAGAGGTTCCAGTATTCAGGGAGTTTGTCGATATATTTCCAGAGGAGTTACCCGGTGTGCCTCCTAAGAGGCTGGTCGAATTTAGGATCTACCTCATGCCACGTAGGGTCCCGATTACCGAGGCGTCGTATCGTTTGGCACCACCTGAGATGAGGTAGTTGTCATTTCAGTTGCAGGAGCTGCTAGGCAAGCAGTTCATCGGACTGATTAGTTCTCTGTAGGGAGTGCCGATATCTTTGCTTGAAGATGTAGAGGTTGAAACAAGGATTCCGAAGATATAAAGAATGCGGAAATCCGAGTTATAATGAAGAATTTATGACCTGTTAAAGTTTCGCGACAGAACCGACGCGACACTGCATGACGTAAATAGTGAATTTACGTTAGAGCGATATTTAGCCTTAGTGATCTATATGAAAGTCGTAGAATACGTTAAACCGAGAGCGTGCATAAAAAGAACGCCTAAATCTGACTTTGTAAGAGGAAGTTATGATTTTTCGAAGTTTCGACTTAGCAGTAGACAGCCCGAATACTCGATTTGAGATCGAGCAGTTTTTAGCCGAAGCAATCTAAATGACAATCGAAGATTTGTTGATAGTAGTTCAACGGTAAAAAGACAGACACTGTCGCACCCCAAAACCAAGAACGGCGGAAACGTTCTGGGGCGGAGGACGTCATGTATAATATCACAACAATGTAAAGTAGTAAACAAGCAACAACATCATCCATTGCATTAATAATATAATTATTATACAAATGTGTTCTGTCAAATTTTGATAAACACTAAAGCATAAATCAAAATGAAAGATAAGTCTTGAACAAGCTCCATCTTCCTTTCTCCTTGCATCTGTACCTGTCTATGATGACTTGAGGATACAAGTAATTTTGAAAGCGAGTATCAGCTTTGAAGCTGGTGAGATCATAAGTATTTAGTGTCTTAATTTGTATGTAAGTATTTGTATGTAAGAATTTGTAAGTCTATGTATTGTAAGTATTTAAAGTGTATATGAACTGTAAGTGTTTGAAAAACCCTAGAATCCCTATGATTCCTACTAGTATATGAAGGTGTCTTCTACCAACACCTAACTGTTCTGAATATAGTCTTCTACCAAGACCTAACTGCTATGTATGTGTGTCTCTTGTAAGCGTATGTATTTTCCAAAGTATAACTATCATTATCCAAAAATATAGTTTCTACATTTCCGTGCGTCGTGTGAATGTTCACGAGGTGAACGTAATGGGAAAAAGAAATAGTACTATGGTGTAGTGCTATAAGAACTACTGCCGTACTAACTACCTTAAACCGGATTTATATTAAGGCATTATGTGATAAATTGCACCATACTATCGACTAGTAACAACGACATAATGAATGGTCGTAATAACGGAATGACGTTTGGCACCCGCAGACCTGCAGGTCCGGCTGTAGCTAGCAGCAAGGTGTAGGATTGTCAATCCAGTATAGATCTATACGCAAACTCACGCTCTCCCTCCAAGAGACTCTGGCTACAACTCGAGTCATGACATTTAAGTCATGCTCCGATTTAAATCACAATAATTAACGTATTCTTGTATATGTAATGTAATGAACTGTTCTAGCTGTAATGTACGTGCTCTTTACCTAGCAAGTATAGTAATGTAATCATTCTAGTATAGTTGTATATGTAATGTAATGAACTGTTCTAGCTGTAATGTACGTGCTCTCTACCTAGCAAGTATAGTGATGTAATCCTTCTAGTATAGTTGTATATGTTCTCTTCCTAGTATAGTTGTATATGTAATGTACTGTAATGTTCTAGAAAGTATTGACTCATGAATGAACTGACTCATTGTATGATATCGTGTTCTTGTAATTGTTCTAGTATCTTCCTGAACTACCCATATGGTAGTTTACTAGTAATGTATCTAGTACGTATGGTCATGGATGTATACCCTTGCTACCCAAGGGCATGGGATGAACTGGAAGGACCTTTTATGACTATATATGTACACATGATATATAACTAATATTTAAACGACCTTCGGACGAGTACCCGATATCCCACCAGACCACATCTCAAGCGCGAAAAGGAAATAGGGTGGATAGCCTTCCTAAGTCTTTTAAATATTTCTTATATAACTATACATATAGAGGCACACAATTTATAATATAAAAGCATAAATAAGTTTTGTAAAAACATTTGAAACATAAATATTATTTTAAGAAAAGATCGACTTGATGTCAATCTATAAAACAATTTGAAGGCATAAGTTTGATAAAACAGTTTAAGTATAAGGAAACATTTGTTTGAAACACAGTTGTAAATAAGTTTGAAAGGTAATGTACAGAGTAAGATGTATAGTGTAATAAGTAGTTTAAAACATATAAAATGTTTATAAAAATCATTTGAAGGAAACCGTTTGGTAAAATGGCTAATGAGTAGCCAAATCTTTTGAATGTTGTATATTAATCACATGTGATTGATATAATAACTAGCGTAATTCTACTTATTAATCGCATGTGATTGATATATTAACTAGCATAATTCTACTTGTATCCCCCCATAAAACATTTAAAAATAGTTTAAAGCATTATTTAAGGGGTATGAACTCACCTGCAGTAAGTGACTGGAATTGAACGGACTGTTATCGTAAGGAAGGATCGGGCAAGTGCTTGGTGTCAAGTGAAGACTTAGACACACACAATGATCCTAATTACATATGAAAACATATGTATATAAATAATTAGTGATTAAAACACCAATTATACAAGTATAACATTTAAGCGCGATGAAAACACTTTTGGTCAAGTGCTAGGAGGCTAATGGGTTGCAACAAAAGAGTGCAAAGCCCCTAATGGGAGTTTAAGGTCTAATGACCATATTTATTGGAGTTTACGGCCCATGGGAGTAAACTCCTGGCCGTAAACTCTCAACCAAGGCTCTAAATGATGCTTAGAATTATTACAACTCTAGTGGTGAATTGTTTCAAAGCTATAACAAGTGTTTGGGTACCATTTTAACTCCTTTGGGGAGTTTACGGCCCAGAGACCATATTCCCTTGGTGTTTACGGCCGTAAACTCCCTTGGGAGGGTTTTTATGGTGTTTTCAAGTCTCTAAATTAACTAGGAACTAAACTAGGCTTTTGTACTTGGCTTTAGAAGAGTTTATGGCACCATTTGGCAGCATTTTATGGAGTTTACGGCCCTAGAACCTTTTGGGTCGTAAACTCCCTCACTCTTGGTGTTCTAAGTGTTTTAACTAGTCCAAAACTCATTTAGGTACATGCCCAAATTGGTCTCTTGGCTTAAGGAAGGAGTTAGGGTGCCATTTGACCCCTTTATAGGTGTTTACGGCCCAAGAACTACTCTTGGCCGTAAACTCCTCAACACTTGAGCTTCCTTATGTTTTCTAGGTTCTAAACACTTTAGGGTACATGTCTATAATAAAGTCTAAGCCTTAGGTGCCTTAAAAGCACCATTTGAGCAAGTTACAAGGGAGTTTACGGCCTAAGCTATTCTTGGGCCGTGAACTCCTAACTTGGGTGGTTCTTGGTTGATTTCTTGTCCCTAACACACTCCTATACAAGTCCAAGGTAGTTACTAATCACGGGGGACAATCTAGGCTTGGTTTCGGGAGTTTACCACCCAAGAACACCTTGGGGAGTAAACTCCTAAATCGGATGATTTAGCTATGTAATCTATGTTATGAACACATTTAAAGCTTTCTAACACTACTAGAAAGAGTTACTCACAATTTGGGATAAAAACCTGAAGATCCGTGAGAGAGAATTTGGCTTTTCTCTAATTGGAATTCAACTAATGAACCAATTTGGTTCAGAATTCTATTTATAGTCCTAAGATTTTTGGCAGAAAATATTTCTATTTTCGGAATGAACTCTAATGTCCTAGAGTATTGGAATTACAGTGTTGCACAAAACCCTAGTGCACCCACTCTCCTAATATTTCCTTAGGTGTAAAATCCTGAAAACTGCCAAACTTATACTCGAAATCTGAGTTTTCACTGTAACTGCTTTACTTCTATTGGCTTGGAATGGTTTGTTCAGAATCAAAATTTCGGGTTGTCACACACACAAAGTGGATTGGGAGACGACAACCTGCAGTCTGAGCCACAAATGATTTGGAGTGCACTAGAACTAACAGTTGCACTTGAGCCAATCATGATGGCGGGAGTATACGCAATGGTGCGAATGATGTTGGATCATCAGATGGAAGAAACAAGGCATTTACTTCAAAAAAGTAAGAACGAACTTACTGTGCCAGTACGCCAGACACCTACTCTTGAGATAACTATCGGGGTTGCAAAGTCATTCGAAGAAGTGATCAACAGTAGTATCTCCAACAAGGTTGAAGTTGGAAAGAAGAGGAAATTTGAGGGGTCTTCAAGGTCTGACAATAACAACATGTTCTCAAGGTATGGAGGAGTAGGTGAAGCAACATGGTGTGACAAGTATGAAAGAAAACACAACGGGAGATGCCCTAAGGAAGTGACATGCTTCAAATGTGGGAAGACGGGTCACTATGCCCACGAATGCCCAACCGAGGAAGAAGTTTGCTTTAAGTGTGGTAAAGAGGGACACTTCATGCAAGAATGGCCTATGATAGTTACAAAGCCAAGTGTACCGCTAAAGAACTATGAGAAATGCAACGAAGATGTGACTTGTTATAAATGTGGAAAGATAGGGCATTACGCCAACAAGTGTGCATTCAAAAAGAGGGTGTGCTATGAATGCCGAGGAGAAGGGCATTTATCTAGGGACTGCCTGAAAAAGAATGAGGGAGCAAAACCAAATGCACTGCCACAGCCAAAGGCAGAAGCATTTTAAATGATCATTGACGAAGCAAATGACAAAGAGAGGAATCAAGGATGAAGACTTCGTATCAAGGTATAGCTAGTATCAGGAAGTGTAGCCTATTAGAGGCATAGTATAGGGTGAACTTGAACTTTTTTGTAATAGTTTCAAGAATTAATATAAACCCTGGTTTTGTTATCTGATGTGTTGAATGACACCTATCAAAGGATATCGTAAGAGTGGTATCTTGCCTTTAGAATATGTCTGATAAAATAACGGAACGTTTAGAGGACTACGATACCTCTGAAGTACACCTGCGATTGGCGGGATGATGGAACGATTGGTGTAATTCTTGAAGTTGTCCCATCGTCTGGAATTTCCATCACCAACCGAGTTGAAGTAGAATTGATGATTGAAGATACGCATGGAAGAAGTCCTAGTAGAGTCAAGGAGAATTTTTATGATTAATTGGACACATTTGTATGTGCTAAATTGATTGGTGATTTTAGGACTTGGGGACTGCGAGACAATACTTGGGACGAGTATGAGTAGGTGTGAATAGTAGTAGAGATCTATACTACTGGAAGCACAGGACTCACGCTTGGATCAGGGAAAGTCACAAGGTTACCAAGAAGCTTGTAATTGACTTCGTTTTTATTCAAGTATGTCGTTACCATTGTTTCGGTAATGACTAAAAAGATGAATGATATTCTGACCCTAGTGGTCATATCAAATTGAGTCCGACTACGATGAGTTTGTTACGTGGTTCATAGAACCGAGTTCGATGTAGCATTTGACTTAAGTCAGAAGATTGAAATCAATGCGATCGATGGCATCGCGTTCGTTGTTAAGGAATCTTGTAGCTAGAAATGCTACATGCAAAAATGTGATTATATCACATTAGAATATGAAGGAAGGTATATTCCATTATGGAATTTGACTCTAAGAGACTTGAGTCTAAGCCTTGCATCATACGATGAGAGGTCATTAGAGCACGACCCATCGGTCTGTTACAATAGATAAAGGAAAGTACTTATCCTAAGAAGAATAAGGAGTCCTCAATAAGGATTTATTTCGTAACTTGTAGGTTACGGTTGAGAGTCCAACATAATACGAAGAGCAGATGCAAGATTGAGCATTACCTACTATCGAGAAGTCCGGGAGTTAGATACTCTTTCGAGGAAATATAGCAGTTACGGTTATTACCTAATATGAAGAGATTATGTATGGAATCATTGTTCAAGCCCTTTTTCGTTGATGATTCCGGGACGTAATCATCCTAAGGGGGAGATAATTGTAACGCCCGTAGATTACGGCTAGTCAATTTAGAGATGATAAACGTCAAAAGTAAAGTGTGAGATAATCCCAATATCTTTGCTTGAAGAAGTAGTGGTTAAAACAAGGATTCTGGAGATATAAAGAATGGCGAAATCCGAGTTATAACGAAGATGTTATGACATGTCGAAGTTTCGCGACAGAACCGATGCGACAGTGCGTGACGTAAATAGTGAATTTACGTTAGAGCGATATTTAACCTTAGTGATCTAAATGAAAGTTGTAGAATACGTTAAACCGAGAGTGTGCATAAAAAGAATGCCTAAATGTGACTTCGTATGAGGAAGTTATGATTTTCCGAAGTTTCAACTTAGCAGTAGACAGCCCGAATACTCGATTTGAGATCGAGCGGTTTTTAGTCGAAGCAATCTAAACTAGAATCGAAGATCTCGTCGATAGTAGTCCAACGGTAAAAAGACAGACAAAAACGGACGTCGGATGAAGAAGTTATAAATTTATAACGAAGTTTTCCTGTCCCGGCCTACTAAAAATAATATAATAAAAATAAATTCGAAATCAGCCGACGGAGTCTAAACGAAGGTTATAGAACATAGTCTCACCTACGCGTGGATATAAAGAACGTCGAAAACAGAATTCGTATGAGGAAGATATGAATTTCTGAAATTTTTAAATAATTAAAATATATTTATTTAATTATAAAATCGGATAATACCAAACCCGTGACTCTTCCGGCCCTATCCACCCAGTACGCCCAACATACATGTCGACGGAGGATTACGCCCAGCGTAACTCGGGGTTTCAGCCCCTATAAATAGAAGTCGTGGGCAGCCGGGTTCTTTGCTCATTTTATTTCTTTCTCTCTCGTTTTTGCATCGTTTTCCGTATAAGAAATATCCCGAAGCCCCGAAGCAAGTTCCGAACCCCTGAAGATCCTGAGAAGTGCAATTCCCGAGTCGAAGCTCTGTCTGCGAGAAGCCAATTTTTGTGAAGATCTTCCAGATCTACCGAAGAATACTACTTCTATAAGCCGTAGTGGTGTCCGATCATCTTCTGATCAAATGAGTGTGTAGTTACTTTCTTCTAACGCATAATTATGAAGTATTTATATGAAATACATGTTATGTGTATATTTTGTTGTTATATGTGTGAATGTATATTCACTTTCTTCTATCTCATAGATATGATTTATTCTTTATGAAATACATGTTATGTGTATGTGTCTCATCTGTTGTTTGGAATATGTATTGAATGAGAATGCTATACATGTTTTAAACTGTGTATAAAACATATATTTTTAGCTACTAATATGTTGGGTAGAACATGGGTAGATAGTTAATGTGTGATAAACAGATGAGAGGCCTCGATGTGATTGTGATCTAGTCATTCAGCAGAATATGGATGACGACCACAGACTCTTTCTAGACTGTCCTGTGGAATGTTAGCAGGCTCATAACGTATAGGTGTTGGTGAAATTGGGTGCTCATTTGTTGTATTCTATCCCCCTCATGGTTGCCTTTAGGATATCTATTGTTGAGGAAACCCCTCTGCAGTAATGTCCGTCCCGATGAAATCCTATATTAGGTCCCTGGTAATAGTGGTTGTCATAGGGACGTAAAGTGAGGATAACGGGAATGTGTAATCGGGTTATTGTTGATTGGTGAATTAAATATAATTGTTTATTGTGGGTTGAAAACCCTATATTCTCACCAGGCTCCCAAGCCTGACCCACTCAATTTCTTTGTATTATAGGTAGTGGCGCAAGAGCATAAGTTGGTGAACTTGCGAAGATATTTTGTTTATAGACCAATAGTTATATGTAACTGTGTAATGTCTATGTTTTGTTGTTTATGCTTTTGTGTCTGTATCGGAACATGACATCTCGAGTTTTGATATATAATGAACTTACATTTCTTTAAGAAATGCTTTGATAAACTTTATTTTGTCATGTATTGTTTAGGGGACAAATTCCGCAACTCTTTTAAATCAAAGGATTAGTCTGAAATTATTTTAAAAGCATAAATTAAACCGGTATTTTCTGGCCGTGAAATTGGGGATGTCACAGAGGAGGCTCATAAGTCACGTTTTTCTATCCATCTTGGGGCCACCAATATGTATCGGGATCTGCGATTGAGTTATTGGTAGCCGTGTATGAAGAAGGAGATCGTCTGGTACGTCGCGAGGTGCTTAACCTGCAGGATGGTCAAGGCCGAGCATCATAGGTCGCATGGAAAGTTGCAACCTCTGGAGGTTCCAATATGGAAGTGGGAGCAAATTTCGATGGAATTCATCACCAAGTTGCCGAAGACGGCAACGGGTTTTGATGTTATTTGGGTCATTGTGGATCGATTGACCAAGAGTTCCCATTTCTTGGCGATCCGGGAGAGTTCATCGGCCAAGAATTTGGCCGATGTATATATTTGTGAGATCGTTGCTCGCCATGGGGTTCTGATCTCCATTGCTTTAGACCGTGATGTTGGATTCACCTCTCGTTTTTAGCAGAAGTTCGATGAGGAACTGGGTACGAGGCTACACTTCAGCACGACTTATCATCCATGGACCGACGGCCAGAGTGAGAGGACGATACAGACTCTTGAGTACATGTTGTGAGCCTGTGTCATTGATTTTGGTAGGAGATGGGACTCTTACCTGAATCTTGTGGACTTCTCCTACAACAACAGTTTTCAATCTAGCATTGGTGCTCCGCCTTTTGAGCTCTTGTATAGGCGGAGATGTCATACTCCAATTTGTTGGAGCGAGGTTGGTCATAGGGTTATGGGGTGGAGCAAAGTGGTCCTTCAGACTACAATGATAATTCAGCAGATTAGGCAGAGAGTGCAGACTGCTCAGAGTCGGCAGAAGAGCTACGTCGACCGATGTCGATCCGAGTTGGAGTTTTAGGTCGGTGATATGGTGTTACTGAAGGTATAAACTTTGAAATGTGTGATTTACTTTAGGAAGAGGGGGAAGTTGGTTCCCCGATATATTGTACCATTCCAGGTTATTTCCAGGGTTAGCAAGGTCGCTTACAGATTAGATCTACCTGAGGATCTTAGTCAAATTCACAACACTTTCCATGTTTCGCAGCTGCGAAAGTGCATATTGGATGAGGACGCGGTAGTTTCATTGGATGATATACAGGTTGATGAGTATCTGGATTATGTTGAGAGGCCGGTAGCTATCTTGGAAAGGAAGGTAAAGGTTTTGCATAGCAAGGAAGTACCTTTGGTAAAGGTACGATGGCGACATCGGAAGGGCTCCGAATGGATCTGGGAGCTAGAGGCTAAGATACGGGAGCATTACCCGAATTTGCTCACTACAGCAGACTTCGAGGATGAAGTCTAGTTCAAGTGGGGGAGAGTTGTAACACCTCGATTTCCAGGTATGAGGTTTATTCCGTTTGGCATGTTTTCCTTTGAAACACAACATGTTGATGAACTTTTGGGAAGCATGTTTTTATAGACCAACACGGCGTGTTAGTGGGAAAAAAGGCGTGTTGGAGGCTGGTTAAGAAACCCCTAATTTTCATGGTTTTACACCATATACAATCTCCTTAAGTCCCAAGGGATGGTCCTTTATCAGCCTCCAACCCCCTTCATCGACCCTTGAGAACCCTAATCATCCTTCCCTCTCTTTTGTGAGCTATTGTGGTGTCTTAGAGCCAAGAAGGAAGAAGTTGGAAGAAGGAAGTAAGGAGCCAGCAAGCAATCCATCATCTTTCAGTTTGGCACTCTTCTGGACCTTTGTAAGTGTCCAAGATCCGATTTTTATTCCTCTATGTTGCTAGATCTTGAGTTTTGTCCCTTTTTCTTGTTGTTATTGAGTGAGGGAATGGTTGGATTTCTTAAATTTAGAAACTTTATGAATCTCTAGGTCTAAGTGATCTTGTAGACTCTTGGATCTGGCCTATAGTTGAGTTTTGATGCCATGCATGGAGAGTAGGTCATAAACCCCCATTTTTGACCTATTTTGGGTTTAAGACATGCATTAGACATGCATTTCTATAAATCATTGACTTTTGGGATGGCTTTGGTGCTAGAATCTCTTCTGGAAAGGATGGGTTTCAGACTACAAGGATTTTGTGCTTATTAGTTAAGCCTTTGAATCTTCAAGCCTTGTCATTGGGTTTTTGGACCCTTGGAGTTGTTCCAAAGGATAAAGTTGGAAACTTTATCCTTCTTGGTAGCATTTGGGTCTGGATCTGAGCCTTGGAGTCCCTGAAATCAAAGAAAACAGCCGAATGTATTAAGCTGCTGGAACTCGAGAAAACACGTCGTGTTGGCTGGAGTTTTCTCGATCGTCTGGATGCTATCGAAACACTGCATGTTTGCTACTAAACACAACGTGTTGAGTCAACATGGACTGTCGACCTTGACCTTTGACTTTGACCAAGTTTGACCTTGAGGGTATTTTGGAATCCTTATGGAAATTTGGCCATTTATTGGAATTAGGTATCGTGTAGAGAGATGAGATCCGGAGTCAGGCCTTATCATTTCTACTCAGTTTGCGAGGTAAGTTGTCCTCATTGTACTTGCAGGTGGAAGGCACCAATGTCAGCCTATTGGATTGATATCCTGTTATGCATGCTATTGTATTGTTATGATCTGTTAGATCGGTATCCTAGTAGATAGGATGTTGCTATGCTTAGTGATCAGTAGATATGTGTGACTGGCTGTAGACTGTTATATTATTATCTGTTATATGTGTAAATTTTTGGTCGGTGTTTAGGGCTTTACTGCTTTGTATGTAAGCCAACAGGCCGGGGCATTCCATCCTGATAGTTGAGGGCCTAGGGTATTCCATCCCGAGGATGATTTGACCCATAGTATATTGGCATTCCAACCCGATGGCTGAGGGATCTGGGGTATTCCAACTCAATGTTGATTGGACCTATAGTATCTTAGCATTACAGCCCGATGGTTGATGGGCCAGGGGTATTCCAACCTGATGGTTGATTGGACCCATAATATGTTGTTATTATATTTGTGTTATTGTTTATGTATTGGTATTTTGGGGGAAACTCATTAAGCTTTGGGCTTACAGTTTTGGATTATGTTTCAGGTACCTTAGGGGACCGCGGGAAGGCGAAGACATGATCGTGCACATCCTCATGATTTACTTTATGATTTTGGAATTTTTCTGATAATGAACTTGTTTTCAAAACAATATGTAAACAATGATGGTTTTTGGGTTGTTTAAAAAGCTTAAATTTTTCATGAACTTTGCGTATGTTACAATTTGAATCTAGCTGATGATTCTATCATAAATAGATCAAAGAACACTCGATTTGTCAGACAAAACGTAGAATCGAATCAAATCAATTGATTAGATCAGGGTTTCTAGATCAAAAGTGCGGAAAATTTCTGAATAGACTTCAGCAGGACCAATAACATCTTAGGCTGTCCGGAGTGGAAGGGTGAAGATGTTGGAAAATTTAGTATAAATATTTATATGTTTACGAACTTTCGTCATATATAAATATATACATATACTGTATATATATAAGTAACTCTAAGTGGGTTTGTGTTCTCCTCCACGAGGACTTCGAAACGATATATTATATGTCCAAAATGGAGTATATGTGAATGAGATATCGATACTCAAAAAAGGGTATTTTATAATAAATTTAGCAAAAATAGATGAATGTAGGAATGAGTCCCACATTGGTAAAAAGATCAAACTCAACAAGGTTTATAAGATTGAATGTATGAAAGGCATACAAGCTTGTGTCTATGGTTTTACTACAATTCTTACCCGCGTGCAGGGGGTGCAAATCTTGGATTTCGTAGACCAAAAACACCGAACTTGTGCATGGGCGCGACCTACGGACACGAATGCAGCTCCGAAAACTCAGGCTCGTGCTACCCTCGTTTTTGCTAAACTCGACAGTTTTGGTCCCTATTTATTAAACACTCAATCAATTATTGATTTGTTTCCGTTACCCGATTCAACTATAAAAAGAGACCTTTGCTGTCTCATTCAACATACGAATGAAAACTCTTTTCTTCTTCCTCCTTCTTTGTACACCTGCTTCCGGCGAATCTTTCAGGCAAGTGAAATATCCGGCAGTACACACACTGTTAAGGTTGTTGTACCCTGGGAACAAATGGCGAATCTATTTAAGGGAATCAAGTCCAACTCGAGCCTCAGCCTCAGCCACCGCGTTCTGCTACTAATCTTTACTTTATAGGAAAATTTCAAGAGGAAAACGAAGTCCTTATACTAATAGTCTTAAAAAGATTTATTCTTTGTTCTAAAACTTTCTTTTATTCTAAATCAATTTTGTATCGACTTTTTCCTGTAAGCTATTTAACTATGGTTACGAATCTTTCAGAATGACTGGAACTCCTGCTGCTGGTGCTACCCCTGCTGTGAACCCATATACATCGGTTCCAAACATCATCGCTAATCATGTTAAGAGACCTAAAAAAATTTTGGTCTGAACTTAAAGAGGTGGCAGCAGAAGATGCTATTCTACTTGACTACTTTGAACCTAGCTCAGTTCCTAACAGAAATTGCTCCTATAATTTTTGAGGGGCAGGCTGATGCTCAATCTATGAATGCAGTGGATGCATGGAAGCATTCAGAATTTCTGTGCCGCAACTATGTGTTGAATAGCCTAACTGATGCACTTTACAATGTCTATTGTAAAGTTTCAACTTCTAAGGAACTATGGGAGTCTTTACAAAGGAAGTATAAGACAGAAGATGCTAGAACCAAGAAGCATGTTGTTGTTAAGTTCTTGGAATACAAAATGGTTGACTCAAAATCTGTTATGAGTCATGTCCAAGATCTTCACGTCATCATACAAGATAATAATGCATAAGGGATGGATCTTAATGAGTCATTCCAAGTTACATTAATGGTTGAAAAGCTTCCCCCCGGTTGGATAGACTTCAAAAACTACCTTAAGCATAAGCGAAAGGAGATGTCTGTGGAGGAACTGGTGGTGTGTCTTCACATTGAAGAAGACAATCGAATGGCCTTGAAGAAAGGCAGTGAATTTGAATCTTCTAAGGTTCATATGGTGGATGTTGGTCAAACTTCCAAGAGAAAAAGCAAGGAACCTCACAAAGGGAAAGCAAAGGGGAAAAACCTAGGCCCCAAGGAAGGAACTTTCAAGAAGAAGTTCAAGTGGTACAACTATGGCCAACCGGGTCTCAAGGCTTCGGAGTGCCCGCAACCTAAGTGGGAAAACCCCTAAGAAAACATGGTGAATGATAAGATGGAGATGGTGGCCATGATAACTGATCTCACGGCTATGGTTTCTGAAGTGAATCTCATGAATACAAATTCAAAGGAGTGGTGGATTGACACGAGTGCTACTCATCATGTGTGTCATGATAAGAGTGTTTTCAATACTTACAAGGAACTTGAAGATGGTGAAAAGCTCTACATAGGAAATGAAGCTACCACGAATATCAAAGATGTTGGTGATGTCATTCTAAAATGACTTCGGGGAAAGAAGTGAAGCTTAGGGATGTTTTGTATGTTCCTGAACTTCGTAAGAATCTAGTGTTGGGTGGTTTGTTGAACCAATATGGTTTTAAGCTAGTGTTTGAGTCAGAAAATTTTGTTTTGTCCAAAAATGGTATGTTTGTGGGAAAAGGATATGCATTGAATGGCATGTTCAAATTGAATGTAATGGTGACAAACAAAATGAATAATGAAAGTTCTAGTTCTGCTTATCTGCTTGAGTGTTCAAATGTTTGGCATGGTCGCTTAGGACATGTAAATTACAACTCTATTAAGCAATTAATTAAACTAGACTACATACCAAAACTTAATATTGACTCAAATCATAAATGCCCCACATGTGTTGAAGACAAACAAACTAGATTATCTTTCCAAACAATCAAAAGAAACACCAAACCTCTTGATTTAATTCACACTGATGTGTGTGATTTAAAGTCAAGTCCTACTCAAGGTGGGAACAAATACTTCATTACATTCATCGATGATAGCACGAAATATTGTTACATATATTTACTTAAGAGTAAAGATGAAGCAATAAACAAGTTTGCCTTGTACAAAAATGAAGTTGAGAATCAACTCAACAAGAGAATTAAAGTGGTTAGAAGTGATAGGGGTGGAGAATATGTTTCTCCCTATGCTGAATTTTATGTGAAAAATGGAATTCGTCATGAATTCACATCACCCTATTCACCTCAATCTAATGGAAATGCTGAAAGAAAGAACCGTACCTTGAAAGAAATCATTAACGCCATGATAAGTAGTTATGGTGTAAACCAGTCAATGTGAGGGGAAACTATTTTGTCGGCTAACTATCTTCTAAATAAGATACCTCACAAAGAAAAGAATAAAACACCGTATGAACTTTAGATTGGAAGAAAGACATCATACAAGTACTTACGAGTGTCGGGGTGCCTAGCTAAAGTTGTTGTACCACTGCCTAAGGTACAAACGTTAGGTCCTAAAACAATGGATTGTGTATTCATTGGGTATGCACAAAGTAGTAGTGCGTATTGTTTCCTTGTGCATGATTCTAAGTATCCTGAAATACACAAGAATACCATAACGGAATCAAGGAATGCTTCATTATTTGAAGATGTATTTCCTTGTTTGAAAAAGGAGGTTGAAATCCCATCTTTACCAAACAACGAAGTTGTTTGAGAGGAAGAACAAGCTCAATCCGAGGAAGAAGAGACAAAACTCAGAAGAAGTAAGAGGGTTAGAGTTGAAAGTTCATTTGGTGATGACTTTTACACTTATGTGGTGGAAAGTGAACCTAAAACCTACCAAGAGGCGGTTACTTCTTCTGAGGGACCTCAATGGAAAGAAGCCATCAAAAATGAGGTAGAATCTATCTTACAAAATCATACATGGGAACTAGTGGATCTACCTCCAGGTAGCAAGCCACTGGGTTACTGTTGGAGTTTTAAGAGAAAGATGAAACCTGATGGCAGTATTGATAAATATAAGGCAAGACTAGTAATCAAAGGTTATAGACAAAAGGAAGGTCTAGATTACTTTGATACGTATTCGCCGGTAACGCGGATAACATCCATTAGATTAGTTCTTGCCATTGCAGCTATTAGAAACCTACAAGTTCATCAAATGTATGTGAAAACTGCTTTCCTAAATGGGGAGTTAGAAGAAGAAATTTTGTAGCACCCGGTTCCTGGTACGTAAATGATATTTGAGTATTTCCTTTCTTTTAGCCTTGGACTCGGCGAGTCATAGGTCCGACTCGCCGAGTGGATACGGGACCCGGGACACGTTTAAGTTGGCGACTTGGCGAGTCCATATCCTGGACTCGGCGAGTCACAGCTGTTGGATGAAACCCTAAGTTTCAGGGGTTTGCACCCTATTTAAAGGACTTATCTGCCCCAGGCCAGCCCCCATTCTCTCCCCAGAGCTCCCCAACCCTCGTTTGTGATTTTTCTTTGAAGATTGAAGTTTTGTTGTGTGATTTTGAAGGCTTTGAAAGAGGAAGTAGATCCAGAAGAAAGGAAGCCATGCAGGCCATTATTGTGTTCTTCCAGCAGTTCCTTTGAGGTATAACCCGTTTTCCCCATGATTCTATGCTTAGTACTTCATTTGGGCCTTTCTTGGTCAAATCCCCAAGTTTGTATGTGCATTATATGTCGTTATAAGGCGTTTGGCCTTTGGATCTAGGCAAGATTGAGCTCTAGGGACTCAGATCTGTTAGCTTTTTGGCCCCATGTTGCTTGTTAGCCCTAGATCTACCCCTTTTGATACATTTTGTGCCCTAAAATCCATATTGGTGAATATCCACACGTAAAGTTGGAAACTTTACGTGTGATTCGTGTCCTAGAAGTCCAGATCTATGAATGGCTTGGAATGGAATCGAGCAAATCGGTATATTTAAGAGTGCATGGCAACGACTCGGCGAGTCGTTCATGTGACTCGGCGAGTCTGTTCACGAGTCTCCGAGTTTGTCCCCTTTTCGTAGTGTCGAGTGAGCAGTGAGTCACGGGGTGTGGCTCAGTGAGTCGGAAGCTTAACTCATCTATGGAGATACTCGATGAGTCAATGCCCTGACTCGGCGAGTTCAAGGCAATCTCCTTAGATCAAGAAAATACTCGACGAGTTGTTCATACAACTCGGCGAGTCTTAGCATGTGTGTTCATCGGATGAAGATGAACTCGACGAGTTGTTCATACAACTCGGTGAGTAGGACGAAGGACTTGAATATTGGTTAAAAAGGTGAACCCGTCGAGTCGTTGTCTAACTCGACGGGTAGGATCGGGATTCAGGGCAGTCGTTAGGATAAGGACTCGGCGAGTCGGGTCAACTGAAAGTTGACTCTGACTTTGACTTAGGGCATGGTCAGGGGTAAGATGGTCATTTTACCCAAAGGTCAGTGAGTAGTGTTTGATTGGGTATATTGTGGGAATTGCAGCCGGAGGATTTCCGGAGCAGCAGCAGCAGCAGTAGGCAGTCAGTTCCCGATCAGATCAGCAGCTACTTCGAAGTGAGTTACCTTCCAGTAACGGTGGGTCTAAGGCCACAACGCCGACCCACCAGTAGGAGACGTATGGTAGATGATTGTCTTTGTGATATCATCTAGGTTTACTACTACCTGATATGTTACGTGCTAGCATGATACGTTGTATGTGATAGTAGTCGAGTTCGGTTGTTAGGACCGACGGGTAGTCAGACACCCCAGATACGTCTGACAGTATATGATGATATGTTTGCATGCTGGCTTGTTATGTTATATGCGATAGAGGTAGTATGAGTGGACCAGTCCCTGTGGTCGGTTGTTAGGACCGACGAGTAGTCAGCACCCCAGAATGGCTTGACATGGGTAGTCAGCGCCCCAGGATGGCTTGACATGGGTAGTCAGCGCCCCAGAATGGCTTGACATGGGTAGTCAGCACCCCAGAATGGCTTGACACGGGTAGGACGGCACCCCAGAACGGCCGTACCGGGTAGTCAGGCACCCCAGAATAGCCTGGCAGTATGTATGTTACGTGTTTGTATGGTATATAGTACAATGGGGGAACTCACTAAGCTTTGTGCTTACAGTTTTCAGTTTTGGTTTCAGGTACCTCCTCAGCTAGGGGAAAGGAGCCGACGCGGTAGCAGCATGTCACACACACACTCTCCGATTTCCGCATTTACGAGCTTCACTGGGATTTGTACTCTGATATTTTGATTGAATGTATGAATTGGCTTTTAGACATGGTTCACTTGTGTTATAATTTGATCAGACAATGTTTTTAGCTTTTAATATTTTCTAAAGTAATGTTTTTAAAACGAAATTTTTGGTCATGAAAATTGGGTCGTTACAAATTTATATGGAGCAACCTGAAGGCTTCATTACCTCAGGACAAGAGAACAAGGTTTGTAAACTTGTCAAGTCTCTATATGGATTAAAACAAGCTCAAAAACAATGGCATCAAAAGTTTGATCAAGTCATGATGGAAAGTGGCTTTAGAATCAATGAGTATGATAAGTGTATCTAAGTGAAAAACACTACTCATGGTTATGTCATCTTGTGTTTATATGTTGATGATATGCTCATCATTGGTGGTGATGACAAGATAATAAGATCCATGACGTATATGTTGAAATCCAGGTTTGACATGAAAGATATGGGTTTAGCGGATGTGATTCTTGGAGTCAAGATCACCAGAACCCAAAGTGGTTTGATTTTAAGTCAAACACACTATGTGGATAAGATTCTTGAAAAATTTACTAATGGAGATACTAGGATAGCTAGAACTCCAATTGACACTAGTCAACATCTACGTAAAAATAGAGATGATAATGTTAATCAAGTGGAATATTCAAGAATTATTGGCAGTCTGATGTATCTAATGAGTTGTACCAAACCTGACTTAGCATATGTTGTGAGCAGACTAACTAGATACACTAGTAAACCCAGTTTTGAACACTGGAAGAGTATTACTAGGTTACTAAGGTATGTGAGATACTGTCACACCCCCAAACCTGAACGGCGGAAACGTTCGGGGGCGGATGACTTCATGTGGTAGCGTAACAATAGAATACATAGTAAAGAAAGCAATACAACCATCATATATATAATTAAAAGTTTACATTTGTCAAAAAGTTACATGTTCAAAACCAATTACAATATGATGTCAAAATACGAGATTCAACTGGCGCCGCAACATCCCTTCATCAAAAGCATAATGATACCTGAAATTACTGATTTCCTGGGACATACAAGTAATTTTGAAAGAGTAGATCAACATTTAAGCTGGTGAGTTTCATAAGTATTTAAATGACAATGTTTGTATGAAATTAAATGTTTTGTCCTTGTTTGTTTGTGTTTAGAAAATCCTATATTTTCTACTAGTATAAAAGTAGCCTTCTCTCAAGACAAACGTTTGTTTCTAAAATGTATGTAAGTGTGAAATAATCAATGTGTTTGAAAACCTTGTAAATCAACGCATTTTTAATACCCCATGTGAGTTTTATAACCATACTATTGACTCGGAATGCCTATACACAACGTTCTTCAGGCGTTGGAATGTTATGACGTTTGTCACCCCAAACAGTGGACTGTAGCTAACAATCAGGGCACGGCTTGTCAAGCCCGTATAGATCTATACACAAACATCATGCTCCCCCTCCAAGGGATTCTGGTATATAATACAGGACTTGAAATGTGTACTCGAACGTACGTGAAGTTTATGTCTCACAAAACCGTGGTATAAAAAGCAGATTTACGTGTTAAAATGTTCGTTTGTTCTTGTATATGAAAGTGACTTCTTGAAAATCAAGTTTCTAGTATGTAAAAGTTAGCAATATCCTTGTAAAACTATACATATTATAGTTTTCTAAAAGTGTGTCTCGTTTGTTTAGAAATACCTAGAAAAGGAATCACTTGTTATGAAAGTATAGATTTTTGTAGAGCCTAAGATAGACAAGTATACATAAAATCTAAGAAAATGTTTAGTTTATACATGCATTACAACAATTTATATTTCAAAAGATAGAGTTCTATTGTAACATATTTTATATACGAAAGTTTCCTATAAAGTTTATAAATCACGTGTGATTTGGATATATAAAAGCATATAAAATAATTCTTTATGTAACACACGATAATACTCGTGTGTTTTACTTGTATTCCCCCCCCCCCCTTGAAAGCATATAAAAGCATTTAGAATATCTTAAAAAGGTTAATTAAGGGGTATGAACTCACTTGAAAGTTTGAAGATAGCAAGATGGAAAACCGGGCAGAGTTTCGTCTTGAGAAACGGATTTTTCTCGGGATTCTCGGGAATCTCGGGAGTAAAATCGACCCTCGGGACTTGAGCAAAAAGACCAGAGCTTCGGGTTTGAACGGGCACGGAAATCGAGGCAAGATCGTGAGAGAAAGGAGAGAAATGGGGTGAATTTCCGGGAACCCTCGCATTTCTATTTATAGGGGGTCTGAGAAGCCTCGGTACGCGGGGCGTACGCTCGTACGCAGCGCGTACGCGTACGTCATGCATGAGCGAGTCCTCGACTGCCTCGGCTTCGGATGGGACGGATCGGATGGGGCGGGTCGGTAGGTTCGCATAGGGGCGACGTGGACGGACCGAGACCAAGGCCCTCGGGTACACCAGGGCCGGTCCAAATATATATCGGGCCCGGGGCAAAAGGAAAAAAAGGGCCCCTTAAAGACAAATATAATAAAGATTCAAAAAAAATATCATTTATTCTTCACTATAAATATGTTCAATTAGCAAAAGCAAGCAAGCCAAATTATTTATCTTTTAAGCTAGTTTGAGTTTGAACCAACTTTAGGCCCTAAAAATCATTTTGGTAATAATTGGTTTATATATGTACACTACATAGCCCATAAATTTTGGGCCCCCTAGAGTCGTGGGCCCTGGGCGGTCGCCCGGGTTGCCCACCGTCTGGACCGGCCCTGGGGTACACGGGGCGGACGGGGTTACGCAGCGCGTAACTCGGATGAGGATGCTGACTCCTTCTTCGGATATTACTGGATTTTTGATATAAATTTATATATAATTTATTTAATAAACTTCAAAAAATCATATCTTCTTCATACGAACTCCGTTTTCGATGGTCTTTATATCCACGCATAAGTGAGACTACGCTCTACAACTTTCGTTTAGATTCCGTTGGCAAATTCCGAAATAATTTTTATTATTTATTTACAAAATGACATGATTAAGGAATTTCTTTAAAAATTCATAACTTCTTTATCTGACGTCGTTTTTTGCCAGACTTTTCACCGCTGAAATACCATTGTCGAGACCTTCGATTCTCGTTTAGGTCATTCCGGCCAAAAGTCGCTCGATCTCTGATTCGAGTTTTTAGTTGTCTGCTGCTAAGCCGAACTTGGAAAAATCTTAACTTCAATATACGAAGTCGGATTTGGGCGTTCTTTTTACGTACGATCATGGTTTAATGACATTTAAACATAGAAGGAATTTAAACAGAACGTTTTGGACATTTTATTATCAAAGTTAATTTTATTAACTCAAAAGTGGTTACAATACTTGACTTTTTAGGTCATTACAAAGATTTGAAATATCGGGTTGTCACATCATCCCCCCGTTAGAGGGAATTTCGTCCTGAAATTTAAAGTAGTAAAGATACTAGTGAATATGAAAAAGATGAGGGTACTTTTGTTTCATCTGATCTTCGCGTTCCCATGTGAATTCAGGTCCCCGCTTGGCGTTCCAGCGAACCTTCACGATGGGTATGCGACTTTGTTTTGTTTGCTTGACCTCTCGGTCCATGATTTCTACCGGTTCTTCCACAAAGTTGAGGCTCTCGTTGATCTTGATCTCGTCGAGTGGAATAACAAGAGTCTCATTGGACAGACACTTTTTCAAGTTCGAGACGTGGAAGGTTGGATGTATGTTACTAAGTTCACGCGGTAGGTTAAGCTTGTAAGCCACAGGGCCGATTCTGGCAAGAATCTCGAAAGGCCCTATGTATCTTGGATTTAGTTTCCCACGCTTTCCAAAGCGTATTAAACCCTTCCACGGTGAGACCTTTAATAAAACGTGGTCTCCTACCTGGCATTCCAAAGGTTTCCTCCTTTGGTCAGCGTAGCTTTTCTGTCGGTCTCTAGAGGCTTTCAATCGCTCACGAATCTGAACGATCTTCTCTGTCGTTTCTCGTATGATTTCCGGACCGGTGAGAGTGCTTTCAGGAACTCTTCCTTTAGCTAACTGGGTATCGCCAACTTCAGTCCAGCACAGAGGGGATCTGCACTTTCGACCATAGAGGGCTTCGAACGGAGCAGCCTTTATGCTTGTATGATAACTATTGTTGTATGAAAATTCGACAAGGGGTAAATGGATATCCCATGCCTTTCCAAAGTCAATCACACAGGCTCTTAGCATATCTTCTAAAGTTTGTATCGTTCTCTCACTTTGCTCGTCTATTTGTGGGTGGTAGGCTGTACTCATGTCTAGCCTAGTCCCCAGGGAACTTTGTAGTGACTGCCAAAATCTTGAAGTGAATCTACTATCTCTATCAGAGATAATGGATATCGGAACACCATGCAGTCGCACTACTTCCCTTAAGTAAGTTCTTGTAAGCTTTTCCATTTTGTCAGTCTCCTTGATGGGTAGGAAATGTGCGGATTTGGTTAATCTGTCGACGATGACCCATATGGTATCGAGTCCACTCGTCGTCTTGGGTAACTTGGTTATGAAGTCCATAGTAATCCGCTCCCATTTTCATTCTGGTATCTCCGGTTGTTGTAGTAATCCTGACGGTTTCTGATACTCGACCTTAACCTTAGCGCAAGTAAGGCATTTACTTACGAAGGTAGCAATTTCTGCTTTCATGTTAGGCCACCAGTACAGTTTCTTAAGATCCAGATACATTTTATCCGAACCTGGGTGAACGGAATATCTTGAGTTGTGTGCTTCGGTCATGACTACGTTTCTGAAACCACCATGTTTCGGGGTCCATATTCGGTCCATGAGATAGTAGGCTCCGCCACCCTTGACTTCTAGATTCTTTTCCATTCCTCGCAGGGATTCACCCGCCACATTTTCAGGTTGCAAAGCTTCCATTTGTGTCGCCTTAATTTGTGTGGATAAGTGGGAATGGATAGTCATAGTCAGAGATTTGACCCTCCGACCAGTGTATTCCTTTCAACTGAGGGCGTCAGCTACCACGTTGGCCTTGCCAGGATGATAACGAATTTCGCATTCGTAGTCATTTAGTAACTCAACCCATCGTCGTTGTCGCATGTTGAGTTCCTTCTGATTGAAAATGTGTTGAAGGCTCTTGTGATCGGTGAAAATAGTACTCTCTGTTCCGTATAAGTAGTGTCTCCAGATCTTCAGAGAAAATACCACTACTCCTAACTCAAGATCGTGTGTCGTATAGTTCACTTCGTATGTCTTAAGCTGCCGGGAGGCATAAGCAATAACCTTCCCTCTTTGCATAAGAACACAACCTAGTCCTTGATTTGACGCATTGCAATACACTACGAAGTCTTCTATCCCCTCGGGGAGGGATAGTATCGGTGCGGTGCACAAGGCCTGTTTTAGCGTCTGGAATGCCTTCTCTTGTTTCGCTTCCCAGCCAAAGGCCACGCCTTTCTGGGTTAATGTAGTAAGAGGTTTCGCAATGCTAGAGAAGTTCTTTATGAATCTGCGATGGTAGCCAGTGAGACCTAGAAATTGACGAATTCCTGTAGGTGTCTTTGGTGCCGACCAGTTCTGAATGGCCTTAATTTTGGAGGGCTCCACGTGTATACCTTTCTCGCTAACAACATGGCCTAAAAATTCGACTCTTCGAATCCAAAATTCGCATTTATAGAACTTCGCATAGAGTTTCTCCGTTCGTAGTGTTTCTAGGACTTTTCGTAGGTGCTGACTATGCTCTTCCTCACTTCGGGAGTAGACAAGTATATCATCGATAAAGACGATGACGAACTGATCCAAGTAAGGATGGCATACCCTATTCATTAGGTCCATAAATACTGTTGGTGCATTGGTTAATCCGAACGGCATCACTACAAATTCGTAGTGTCCATAACGAGTTCGGAAAGTTGTCTTTGGAATATCCCCCTCTAGAACTCGTAATTGGTGATATCCGGATCATAGATCTATCTTTGAGAAGTAGTTTGCTCCTTGAAGTTGATCGAATAGGTCGTCAATACGGGGTAGAGGATAGCGGTTCTTGACAGTAAGTTTGTTCAGCTCTCTGTAGTCGATGCACATACGGAACGATCCATCCTTCTTCTTTACAAACAGGACCGGTGCTCCCCAAGGTGAGAAACTTGGTCTTATGAATCCTTTTTGAAGGAGTTCATTAAGTTGACTGGAAAGTTCCTGCATCTCTGCTGGTGTGAGACGATAAGGTGACTTCGCTACTGGGGTAGCCTCTGGAACTAAGTCGATTCTGAATTCGACTTGGCGTTGTGGTGGTAATCCTGGTAGTTCTTCTGGAAAGATATCGGGAAAGTCGCGTACTACCGAAATGTTCTTGATGTCCTTCAGTTCTTGACTTGTATCAACGATGTGCGCTAGGAATGCTCGAAAATCCTTCCGCAAGCACTTTCGAGCTTGGATGCACGAAATGATGCGAAGGTTTGTACTTGATTTGTCGCCGTAGATAACTAATGTTTCATTGTTAGGGAGATTAAGACGGACTGCTTTCTCAAAGAACATGATGTCGGCGCGAAGAAGACTCAACCAATCCATGCCGACTATGACGTCGAAACTTTTAATTTGGACCGGCATGAGATTGATTGGAAAAGAATGGCCGTCTAAAGTTAACGTACAGCCCATGTATATGCAGTTAGTGTTTTCGGTTTTTCCATTGGCCATCTCTACAGTGAATGATTTTTCTAACTTGCTAGGTTTAGGTTTAAGTAAATGAATAAAGTTTTGACTCACGAAGCTTCTCTCCGCTCCACTATCGAATAATATGCATGCATATGAATTATCTAGAAGGAACGTACCAGCAACTACAGTTGGGTCAGCTACAACTTCGTTGTGGCCTATCGCCAAAACTCGTCCCACACCGCCGGTGCCTGCTGCCATAGGGTAGTTCCTCTTGTAGTGGCCCACCTCGCCACAACCGTAGCAAGTCTGGCCTACACCCGCACTAGGAACTTGAGTGATCGGCTTTGCGGGGTCCTTGCAGAAACGGGCTGTGTGTCCCTTCCGGTTGCAGTTGGCGCACTGCATTTCCCAACAAGGTCCATGGTGGTGGTAAGTGCATTTGGTGCACTTTGGAAGGTTACCCACATAAGGCTTTGTGGGGTAGGGATTTGTAGGGACTGTAGTAGGTACAGTGGCAGCATTCACTGAAACCAGTTGTTTATTTGCGGATTCTTGGGAAGACCCACCCTTCCCTTTATTCCATACTCTCTTCCTGTTGTTGTTGTTGTTGTTGTTGTTGTTTCCTTTCTGTGGTTCTGGTGCAGAAACGGTTGAGTTCTGATGACCTCCGTAGTCAATCAGAGATTGTGCCAGTTCCTTGGCACTTTCAAAGGTGTCAGGTTTGGAAGCTAACACGCTTGATCGTATTTGGGGCGTCAGTCCCCAGATGTACCTTTCTATTTTCTTGCTCTCGGGAGCAATCATATCGGGGCAAAGGATTGCTAGATCGCAGAATCTATTAGTATAAGTTGCGATGTCGGTACCAACCATTCCGAGAGTCCATAGTTCGTGTTCGAGCTTTTGAATCTCTCCCCGTGGGCTGTATTCTCTCATCATCATGGCTTTTAGGCTCTCCCAGCTTATGGAGTTTGCCACTATCAGGGTAAGTACTTTAACGTGGCCATTCCACCAAGTTAAAGCTCTATCAATAAGGGTGAAAGTTGCAAATTTGACTTTGCTGTGCTCGGGACAGGAGCAGATTTCAAAGACTGACTCTGTCCTTTCAATCCATTGTCTCAGGGCTAACACACCACTAGATCCATAAAACATCCAGGGCTTGGCGTTAGTAAAGTCCTTATAGGTGCATTCTCGGGGTGGTCCATGACTCTCGCCATGGTTGGATGGGTGTGTGCCAGATCTCGAGCCATTAGTACTCGAGTTATTGATCTGTGACATGGCAGCTGCTACTGCTGCGGTGACTGCTGCTTGGAACATAACAACATCAAATTGAGGTGGTGGAGGTGGTGGTGGTACAGGTGCTTCCCCACCGTTGTTTCACCTTGGATTCCTACGCGGAGGCATCCTTCAACTATAGGTTGAAAATGTAAAGATAAGAATTCCATAGAATAGAGAATTAATGTGTCTCATGAACTAAACTGCTATAGTTCAACAACAGATGCTAGTATGAGTCTTAAAATAGAAGGATGAAAGTTATTTGTAAGACTGAAAGTATGAAACAAGTATTTGGTTTCTCAAAGACTTTTCAAGGTTTGAACGAAATACTCAACGTAGTAATAATAGTGTCACTTATATTAATATAAAAGTTGATACAACGATCATGAAAATTTGACCCCTCTAAGGGTCTCCGATTACAAAGTTCGAGAAATTTAAAGACTTTTAGCCGAGGTCCTAAGCTATAACAAAATTTGAGTCTTTGACAAGCACTACTTGCGACGTAGGTTGCGCTTGGAGCTTGACTCTGCATCTGATTGCTTCGACTCCATTAGACGCCTATCAAAAGCGGCTTGTTGTTCCCTTAGTTCAGCGAGGGCTGCAATCATTTGCGCTTGGAATGCCTCGGTTTGGAGTTGAGCATTGTCTTGTATCTTGTCCAGCCTACGGATGTCAGAAGTGTGAACCTGCACTTCCACGTTGACATCCCAGAGTCAGCTAGCTTGAACTCCGGACTGATAGGACTGATTGGCTAGCTTACCCACCATTACCGGAAGTGCCCGATCAGCCGAACCTCCACCGCGGGCATCATATAAGTCCCGGCACATGCCGTAGGGAGGACGTAAGTTCTGTTGTTGGCTCCAATGATGGAGGTGACTTCCCCAGACGGGAGTCGGTCCTTGAAAGTTCCTTACGAAGACAGGAGGTTGAACTGGTGGTGGATCGATCACTTCCGGTTCTGAGTCGGTACCGGAGTCATCATCCACTTCTATGGGTTCCTCGTTCTCTTTGGGATCATCTTCGACCCATCCTCCGTTGCCTTGGTTGGGAAAGTAGGGGTCGCCGGGGTGGTGAAATCCAGCCATTTGACTGTACGAGAAATAGGGTTATAGGAGTTGAATAAAGTTGAAACTTGCAAAACATGTAAGTTAAACTAGTTTAGGTAGCAAATACTCCTATAGTATTTAAATTCTTGTGTTTGATTCTAGTAACGGTTTGGTAAGTTTTGACTTGTTGCTTACTACGATCATTCCTCGATATACGTTGGTCCAATCTCGGGCAAATATAGTTGATCACGCTATATTTGTCCAAAATCTGATTACATATATCGAGGCTTAATCGTAGTGTCAACTTGTCTAAATACTTGTTGTATAGTTAGATATCATGAAAATAATTTGTTGTATGCATGTAATTGTACTTAAATGAACTATCAATTTAAGTTAAACATAACGCTGCTTAAGTGAAAAAAAATGTTTTGTCAGAGAGTGTTAGTCGCTTAAGCATTTATAGTTTGTATATCTTATGTGGTTCGATATACTTAGTTCACTATAAACATTGCTCTGATACCAATCTGTCACACCCCCAAACCTGAACGGCGGCAGGGCCGGTCCAGACGGTGGGCAACCCGGGCGACCGCCCAGGGCCCACGACTCTAGGGGGCCCAAAATTTATGGGCTATGTAGTGTACATATATAAACCAATTATTACCAAAATGATTTTTAGGGCCTAAAGTTGGTTCAAACTCAAACTAGCTTAAAAGATAAATAATTTGGCTTGCTTGCTTTTGCTAATTGAACATATTTATAGTGAAGAATAAATGATATTTTTTTTGAATCTTTATTATATTTGTCTTTAAGGGGCCCTTTTTTTCCTTTTGCCCCGGGCCCGATATATATTTGGACCGGCCCTGAACGGCGGAAACGTTCGGGGGCGGATGACTTCATGTGGTAGCGTAACAATAGAATACATAGTAAAGAAAGCAATACAACCATCACATATATAATTGAAAGTTTACATTTTTCAAAAAGTTACATGGTCAAAACCAATTACAATATGATGTCAAAATACAAGATTAAACTGGCGCCACAACATCCCTTCATCAAAAGCATAATGATACCTGAAATTACTGATTTCCTGGGACATACAAGTAATTTTGAAAGAGTAGATCAGCATTTAAGCTGGTGAGTTTCATAAGTATTTAAATGACAATGTTTGTATGAAATGAAATGTTTTGTCCTTGTTTGTTTGTGTTTAGAAAATCCTATATTTTCTACTAGTATAAAAGTAGCCTTCTCTTAAGACAAATGTTTGTTTCTAAAATGTATGTAAGTGTGAAATAAACAATGTGTTTGAAAACCTTGTAAATCAATGCATTTTTAATACCCCATGTGAGTTTTATAACCATACTATTGACTCGGAATGCCTATACACAACGTTCTTCAGGCGTTGGAATGTTATGACATTTGTCACCCCAAACGGTGGACTGTAGCTAACAATCAGGGCGTGGGTTGTCAAGCCCGTATACATCTATACACAAACACCATGCTCCCCCTCCAAGGGATTCTGGTATATAATACAGGACTTGAAATGTGTACTCGAACGTACGTGAAGTTTATGTCTTACAAAACCGTGGTATAAAAACATATTTACATGTTAAAATGTTCGTTTGTTCTTGTATATGAAAGTGACTTCTTGAAAATCAAGTTTCTAGTATGTAAAAGTTAGCAATATCCTTGTAAAACTATACCTATTATAGTTTTCTAAAAGTGTGTCTCGTTTGTTTAGAAATACCTAGAAAAGGAATCACTTGTTATGAAAGTATAGATTTTTGTAGAGCCTAAGATAGACAAGTATACATAAAATCTAAGAAAATGTTTAGTTTATACATGCATTACAACAATTTATATTTCAAAAGATAGAGTTCTATTGTAACATATTTTATATACGAAAGTTTCCTATAAAGTTTATAAATCACATGTGATTTGGATATATAAAAGCATATAAAATAATTCTTTATGTAACACACGATAATACTCGTGTGTTTTACTTGTATTCCCCCCCCCCCCCCCCCTTGAAAGCATATAAAAGCATTTAGAATATCTTAAAAAGGTTAATTAAGGGGTATGAACTCACTTGAAAGTTTGAAGATAGCGAGATGGAAAATCGGGCAGAGTTTCGTCTTGAGAAACGGATTTTTCTCGGGATTCTCGAGAATCTCGGGAGTAAAATCGACCCTCGGGACTTGAGCAAAAAGACCAGAGCTTCGGGTTTGAACGGGCACGGAAATCGAGCCAAGATCGTGAGAGAAAGGAGAGAAATGGGGTGAATTTCCGGGAACCCTCGCATTTCTATTTATAGGGGGTCTGAGAAGCCTCGGTACGCGGGGCGTACGCTCATACGCAGCGCGTACGCGTACGTCATGCATGAGCGAGTCCTCGACTGCCTCGGCTTCGGATGGGACGGATCGGATGGGGTGGGTCGGATGGGGCGGGTCGGTAGCTTCGCATAGGGGCAACGTGGACGGACCGAGACCAAGGCCCTCGGGTACGCGGGGCGTACGGGGTTACGCAGCGCGTAACTCGGATGAGGATGCTGACTCCTTCTTCGGATATTACCGGATTTTTGATATAAATTTATATATAATTTATTTAATAAACTTCAAAAATTCATATCTTCTTCATAGGAACTCTGTTTCGATGGTCTTTATATCCACGCGTAGGTGAGACTACGCTCTACAACTTTCGTTTAGATTCCGTTGGCAAATTCCGAAATTATTTTTATTATTTATTTATAAAATGACGTGATTAAGGAATTTCTTTAAAAATTCATAACTTCTTTATCTGACGCCGGTTTTTGCCAGACTTTTCACCGCTGAAATACCATTGTCGAGACCTTCGATTCTCGTTTAGGTCATTCCGGCCAAAAGTCACTCGATCTCCGATTCGAGTTTTTAGTTGTCTGCTGCTAAGCCGAACTTGGAAAAATCTTAACTTCAATATACGAAGTCGAATTTGGGCGTTCTTTTTACGTACGATCATGGTTTAATGACATTTAAACATAGAAGGAATTTAAACAGAACTTTTTGGGCATTTTATTATCAAAGTTAATTTTATTAACTCAAAAGTGGTTACAATACTTGACTTTTTAGGTCATTACAAAGATTTGAAATATCGGGTTGTCACGGATACACGCGAGAATAGGGACTGCATTATGGCAAATATCCAACTGATATCGAAGGATACACAGATGCAAATTGGATATCTGACATAAAAGATTCCAGATCTACAAGTCGATATGTGATTACACTTGGAGGTGCTACTGTAGCATGGAAATCATCCAAGCAAATAGTTATATCTAGATCCACGATGGAATCTGAATTTATCGCCTTAGATATTTGTTTTAAAGAGGCGGAGTGACTACGTCAATTTGTAGAGGACATTCTTGAATGGCCTAAGTCGGTAACGATTATATGTATACATTGTGATAACCAATCGGCAATTGGTAGAGCTCAAAGTACAATGTATAATGGTCAATCAAGGCACATTAGACGTAGACATAAAACGATACGACAACTAAACTCTACGAGGGTTATCACGGTTGACTGGGTAAAGTCAAAGGATAACATTGCGGACCCACTTACAAAAGGTTTGAGTAGAGATGTAGTTTATAAGTCGTCAAGAGGAATGAGACTAAATCCCATGAATGAATAAATTCATACAAAGGAAACCTTACCCAGAAGACTGGAGATCCCAATATCTGGGTTCATAAGGATAACCTAATTTTATGAGTGAGGTAGGTCACTGTGGGGGGAGTTAACACTACTTCCTAGTCCATTCCTATACGTAGTGACAAAATTAGGCTAAACATATGGTTTTTAATGATTCTTGGAATCACCTATGTGAGAGAGAAGTGGGGTCGCTTCAAAGGGAATTATAGGGGAACAATTCCTAAAGCTCTTGCAAAACCAGGTTAGTGTTCATGACCAAAACGAACACGTCTATGAGGATATGGCCTTGTCAGGGAGAGTCCTGTGAGATTTACATTGTCGTCTACATAAATGGCAGCTTAGTTCAAACACATCGAGATCTACTAACTGCTAGGAGATTAAGTGTAACATCTTAAGGAGGGTTCAAAGGGTAACACCTACCTATCCTATGCAGGATTCAACTGTTGAAAATTTTGTTTGGAAATTGGATGTGCATAGATCGATCTCCATTCAAGTGGGGGATTGTTGGAAAATTTATTATAAATAATTATATTTTTACTAACTTTGAACATATATAAATATATACATATGTTGTATATATAACTAACTATAAGTGGGTTTGTGTTCTCCTCCACGAGAACTTCGAAACGATATATTATATGTCAAAAATGGAGTATATGTGAATGAGATATGGATACTCAAAGAAGGGTATTTGAGAATAAATTTAGCAAAAAAGGGATGAATGTGGGAATGAGTCCCACGTTGGTAGAAAGACCAAACTCAACAAGGTTTATAAGCTTTAATGCGTGAAAGGCTTACAAGCTTGTGTCTATGGTTTTACTACGATTCCTACCCGTGTGCAGGGGGGTGCAAATATTAGATTTCGTCGACCAAAAACACCGAACTTGTGCATGGGCGGGACCTGCGGACATGAATGCAGCTCTGAAAACTCAGGCTTGCGCTACCCTCGTTTTTGCTAAACTTGACAGTTTTGGTCCCTATTTTTGAATTTTGTAACAGATCCATTAATTACATTTATTAGCATTATTCTGTAATTGATGCATTAATTATGTAATTAATGACATTTATTGGCATTCAACGCTCAAGCAATTATTGATTTGTTTCCATTACACGATTCAACTATAAGAAGAGACATATACTGTCTCATTCAACATACGAATGAAAACTCTTTTCTTCTTCCTCCTTCTATGTACACCTGCTTCCGGCGACTCTTTCATGCAAGTGAAATCTCTGGCAGTACACACACTGTTAAGGTTGTTATACCCTGGGAACAGACGGCAAATCTGCTTAAGGGAATCGCGGTGAATTTTTTGTAAAGGAATCGAGTCCAACTCGAGCCTCAATCACCACGTTTTGCTACTAATCTTTTCTTTACCGGAAACTTTCAAGAGGAAAACAAAGTCCTTATACTAACAGAAGAAGTGTGGGAGGGGATGACGCCCCCAAGACGTGTGAACACCGCCCCCACCTCCGGTAGGTTGAGGGTGACATCTCACGGAGACCGAATAAGACACATGATCTGATTGGTTATTCTTTTTTTACCGTTGCATGTGACCGTTTGACACATTAAAAAAAATTATTTAATTACTACAACTTTCTCTATATATAACACTCTTGTTTCATTTCAAGCACACACACTTTTTCAACACAAACACACATATTCACCAAAAAATATTCCTTCCTCACATATTGTTATGCATCCAAACCAAAATACCCCACTCATCCCGAACACCCCAAACACTCCAAATGATCTGTTAATGAATCTTAGCTACATGCAATTGATATCATCTCCAATTCAACAACTTCTATTCACCAATCTTTCATACCACCCACACCACTACCAACAACAACAACCACCACAATTCATTCAACCCCATTTTCAAGTCTTTCAACAACAACCTTCTCCGCAATTTCAACCCCAAACTTCCCAACATCAACAAACTTCACAACCATCTCAAGTTCCATTATCTCAATCTCAACCTATAAACCTCGACAACAACGACGACGACGAACGGGATGAAGAAACACAACCAAGTCGTAGAAAGCAAAAAAAAATCAAAAGATCCAAGGAAAAAGAAAAGTACGCAATGGACCGAGGAGGAGGAGGAGGAAACTTTAGCTAAAGCTTGGATTTTCATATCACAAGACGCGGATGTCGACAATGCACAAACATGTCAAAACTTTTGGAATTGTGTTTTAGACCGCTTCACGTGTTATTAGGAAGAAAAACGAGTCGGACATACGACCCGGTCAATGCAAAATGGCGTGACCTTCGAGCGGCTTGCACCAAATTTAACGGCGTATTTGACAATTTTAAAAAGATGCATAGAAGTGGTAGCAACAATTTCAACATTTTATCAATCGCGTTGTATCAATACAAAATTATCAACAATGGTAAACCATTTGTCAACCAAAAAGTGTGGAAAGTTTGTCGCAATGGTCCAAAATGGGTCCATTATCCGGATACAGCGCATTCGGGATCTATCACCGGCTCCAACAAAAGGTCGAGAACGTCCGAGTCGGACATTGGTGTTAACCTCAACCTCAATGATGAGTTCCATGCCACCGAGAGGAAGGGTCCACCGAACGTCCAACTTCATCGACCACCGGGAAGTGACAAAACAAGAAAGGGGGTGTCTTCTAGCGGAAAATCAACCAACGAGGACGTACTAGCAGAGAAAATTTGACAAAACTCTAAATTTTTTAGAAAAAAATTGAATCAACGGAGAAAGCTCGTCGGCGACAATTGACACTTACCGATCTTCAAATTATAAACATGGTGCCGCAACCGAATCTCGACTCGGAAAATTTAAGGGTGTTTTTAAAAATTCAAAAAGAAGTTCTCGATAAATACCGCAACTAGATTCTATCTTTTTTATATATTTTAGTAATTTAAGTTTAATTTTCTATGTTATTTTTATGTTTTTTAGTATTTTAGTTTTCATTTTCTATGTGTTTTTATGTTTTTTTTAGTAATTTAGGTTTAATTTTATATTTTTTTAGGTTTAATTTTCTATATTTTTTTAATTAATGTAATGTGGTGTCAGATAATGTAAAATATTTTATTATGTTTTAAATTATGTTTTTATTTAATTTAATCATAAAAAAATAAAATAAAAAATAAAAAATTATAAAGTGGTAACCATTTCTTATGTTTAGGTTGTGAAGAGTAGTCACCACCAATCCACCGAAAAAATGGTGTCAACTTTGTATCATGTCAGCTTTATCATCAACCCACTAGATATTGGAAATGGTTACCACTTTACAATATTTATTTTCTTATTTTTTTTAAGGGTATAATGAGATACAAAAAAATATTTTCAGGGACCATATGTGTAACATCAATTAAAGAGAAAATTGGTGAAAGTAAGGTTTGTGCTCCTCCTTATTTCTTATTGGTTGTCATGATGCGTCTTTGCATTCACGCCACACCCAAGGCATCAGCCCTTGGGGTGGTGTTCACGAGTCTTTTGCATGCCACATAAGCCTTCCACGCGTGGTTTTCTATCCCACTCTGGATAGCCACATGTGGTTACAACATTTTTAGATGTGTTGGTGGTGATCACTCCCATAGCTCCATAAAGACACATTTTACCATCAATCAGAATCCACCCACTTATCTCCTTAACTCCGTAAAAGCACATTTTACCATCAATGACAAATTTCACAATTCCATAATAAGATTTTTAACCAACGTAAGACATACGTTATAAAGATTACAACATTTTTAGATGTGTTGGTGGTGATCACTCCCATAGCTCCATAAAAACACATTTTACCATCAATCGGAATCCACCCACTTATCTCCTTAACTCCGTAAAAGCACATTTTACCATCAATCACAAATTTCACAATTCCATAATAAGATTTTTAACCAACGTAAGACATACGTTATAAAGATTAGCTCCTTTGGAATCATCCGTATTAATGAGCTCTCCCACTTCGATGCAATTTTTTAAATGTTGTTTTTGTCCAAGATTTAATTTTAAGGATAGACCCTCTACATAAATCCAAACGATTCTATCTTACACTTTATGTTTTTTTTCTTAAATCATTCGCTTAGAATTTCATAATGGGTTTAATCTACACTAACGATTGGGTGACCAGATATCTAAGTGTTCGGATCATTATATACTTATAAAGCTTGCATTTTTTCTTGAACCACATTCATTTGAAACTCTCATGCATTTTTTCCTTTCACCACATTCATTTGAAACTCCCATGACTTTTCAATTTCTTTCTAATAATTATTATAAGTTGGTTAATAAGGTTAAATAAATATCAAAGCTAAAGTGTATTCATATATAAACTAAATTTCAATACTAAAAAAAATATATTTTCTTCTACTTATAAAGTTTTTTTTTAACTTTTAACATATTATACTTAATTTATTAGGTCTAATATGTTGGATGTAACCATTATCATTTTAAAGATACAATTTTGGTACAATTTATATAAAATACTTAAATTATTAATTTGAATATAACATTACTGGGTCAACTAAAATATAAATTTTAGTTTAACTTAAACAACTCAAAGAATATTTTGTAAATAGTTAAAAGTGATTGATTGTAGTGTTTTTCTAATAATGATTACAAATTGGTTAATAAGATTAAATAAATATCAAACCTAAAGTGAAATCATAAATATATACTAAATTTCGATTTTAAAATAATATTTTTACTTCTACTTATAAAGTTATGTCTTTAACTTTTAACATATTATACTTAATTTATTAGATTTAATATGTTGTGGTATGTAAGCCATTATCAGTTTAAAGCTACAACTTTTATACAATATGGACAAAATACTTAAATTGTTATTTTAAATATAACATTACAATGTCAACTTAAATATAAATTTCAGTTCAAATTTAAAAACCAAAGAATATTTTGTTAATAGTTAAAAGTGATAAATTATAGCGATAAATGTAAAAATTAAATTGTAATCTCAATTTAACTAAAATATTTCCTAAAGATATTTTTATAATCGTTAAAAGTTTGCAAATAAGTAACTTAAAATAACTTACAATAACAAGAGTTAAAAATAACTATATAAAAGATTATATTGTTACCTTTAAAATCAAAAAACAATGTTTGATGTTTTAAATAATTATAATGATAAAAATTAAAATATTAAGCAAATAAATTTTAAAAAATTAATTAACAATAACAACTAAACATTAAACCATATATTATATTTAATTTTATTTATGTGTAACTCGCGGGTAGAAGTTATTCAAACGATTGAGATGATGCAGTTATAATAGATGTATATATTATCATATAATTGAAAATAATCAATACATTATATCAATTTAGTATACGAATTATTATATCAAATTTAACAACAATGTTATTGTTATATTAAATAAACATATATTTGTAAATACTTCAACTATACAGGTGTTTCTGCGCAACGCACGGGCATTCGCCTAGTTGTTTAATAAATCTAATGTGTTTATTAGACAAACATTAAGAACGAGTATAATATATATATATATATATATATATATATATATATATATATATATATATATATATATATATATAGGGTTAGGTTATTTTATTTTCACTATCTATTGTGTGTATGTATGATTGATTCTGGACCACTAATTTTAGTTATTTTAAGAAAGTAATTAATGCATATTACTTGTTGAAGATATAATGGATATTAATTACATCTTCAGCATTTAATATGTATTAATTACTTTCTTAAAATAACTAAAATGATTGGTCCAGAATCAATCATACATGCACACAATAGATTGTGAAAACATTTGAATATATATATATATATATATATATATATATATATATATATATATATATATATATATATATATATCTAGAGAGAGAGAGAGAGAGAGAGAGAACCCAACTGATCAGCCTAGGATCGAGCATTCTAAGATTGGTCTAGACCACCAGTCTGTGCTTTTGACTTCAAACAGTGGTGGGCCTCTTAAGACTTGTTTGGGAGTGTATTTTAAACTTTAAATGGACTTTACTTTTTTTAGTAAAAAGGACGTGTTTGACTTATGGTTTTTTCAAAATGAGTTTGTAAAAAAAATGTATGGAGTTATTTTTTGTAATAGGAAAAGTGTTAAAAAGTGTTTTGTTGGTTTATATATATATATATATATATATATATATATATATATATATATATATATATATATATATATATATATATATATATAGATTAAAAACCTGTGGAACCTACGGATGATAAAATTAAAAGAATTAAAAAATTTATTATATATATATATATATATATATATATATATATATAAAACATAATTATAAATAAATTAATTAATATGATAAATGAAATGTTATTTACTAAAAATAAGTAAAGGATGCTACAAAAAAGTTGGTTAGAAATTACAAAAAAACTCTTTGGCCACGATTGTATTTCAACTATTAAATTACATATCAAAATCTTCATTCTTGGCCACCATGTTTCTTCCTCCATTCGATCTGTCTCACCTTCCCCCTTTTAGCTCGCTTTCCTGAAACAAAAAATATATATTTACAACAAAAAAAAATGCTTAAAACAAATTTGAAACTTTTATATAAAAAGTTGTTTTTCGGTTACCTTTATTATTTTGACATCTCCTTCCTTTCAGTCTTCAAAGATAAACCTAACCATGCTTTGATTTTAGGGTTATCAACCGTTTTAGTTGATTGCACCTCTTAAAAGTGTATGAGTGGTTATTCGATCGGGTCCATTTGGCATCAAAACAACCATTAATTTTATATGCATTGCAAAATCATTGCACCATGGATAAAACTTGAGCTTTTGTCCCACCAAAAAAGTAAAAAAAAGACATAAATGCCGTTATAATTGGGTTAATTATAGGATAAAGTTTGATGAATTATTTTACTAGGATTTTATGAAGAATTGATGTAAAATCTCATGACAATTAGCAACCAAAGATGTCATGGAATGGAATATTGAATTCCAATTCCTTCGGAAGAAAAAAATTGTCATCTACTGTGCATGTGACTATATCAATTGCATAAGCTTCATTCTTCTTGATTTCCGCATCACCCACTCTTATTTCGGGATTCGAAACACTTACTACGACTATTTCCCCATCTATCCAAGTCATTATCTATGTCCCTTCCAATCCATAACCAGAAACTTTTATTTGTCAATGTAAACATACTTTTACAAAGAAACAAACAAATAGTACTTAAGTATTAGAATTGTATAAAAGCAACGTATTCATTAACAGAAAAGAAAACTAAATTGAAGAACGAACGTCGTCTTTCAACAATTTAGAATAGGCTTCAACTTTCATTTATATGAAAGAAAGCAATGCTAATAATTTTCATAAAGCAGATATTTGGAAGTACAAATTTAAACCTATGGAAACCAAGTAAAATAACATATACTTTAAAAATACAAAAATAATTTCGTTTGTCCATTAGTTGTCATTTTTAAGTAATAAGTATTAAAAAACAACTTATACTTCACTACAAAAGTCCACTAAAAAAACATGTAATTATTTTTCATTTTAGATATATATAGAAACCTTTGTTGATAACACAATATGGTTGTTAGATTAAAATAATTTCGATAATAAAAAATATAGCCTTTAATAATAATTTTGCAAACATTTCTTTGTATCTCATAATAGATTTATGTTGGTAAATTGATGATCATAAATTGGTGATGCATATATACATCAACTTTCAATCCTATAAATTGGTAGATTATTCAAAGTACATTATCTTAATAAGAAAAATACTTAAAATGCAATGCTATAATTAGGGTGATTTTTCAAGTACAACGTTTTAATAAGAAAAAGTTCAATGAAAAACATCATAAATGCATAAAATTTTCAAATTACAACGTTATAATAGAATCTTGTTTAACAATGGCACAATTCAAATGAAAAATCCATTTAGTGTAGGGTTTAATATCCAAATTTGCAAACTGATTGAATTTGTTCCAACATTGTCCTGACTTCATCAAGTTCTTTCTTTAATTTTGCAATTACCCGGCAACAACAAATTGAACCATGCTACCAATGCACAATACAAAATTATGAACAATTTAAACACTAGGACACAAAATATGATTAAAAATTGTAAACAACTATCGGCGACACCTATTATAAAAATAACTATGATATTGTCTTGTTGTATATAGTTGTTGCTCTAATGCTAAAGTAGATAACACGAAGGCATCGTATTCCTGAATATGAGTACAATTGAGGTTTAAAAAGAAGATTGAAATTATTTTTGTGAAATACATTTGATGGAGGTTTATTTATATAATACTTTTAAAAGTAGGATAGAGGTTTAAAAATTATCATAATTTTGTATATCATCTCCATTAAATAAGGGGATTTGATTGCAAATATATCGGAATTTGATTTTCAAAATCAAATTCGACTTATAGCTCTTAATTTATAAAAGGAATATAGAAGAGGAAACCGCAATCAATAGGATAAAATCAGAACAGAAATAAATAAAACTTATACGATGATGATTTGTTATCTTTCTTGACAATATTATCTCTCCTCTTTATACACCTTCAAAAATTTCCACCAATACAATCAGAGATGTATTCAGTCTCCTATAAATCTAATCAAAATAATCATTAATAAACCTTATAAACCCTAATCCCCAAATCAAGGATCGAATGAAATGACATAAATTTGATTGTATATTAATACCTCGTCAATAGAAAAATCCAATGTGATGATCTCATATGTTTTTCAACATCTTTCATAACAGTTTTTTCACATTCTTCAACTTCTTTGAAGCATATGGACTATTCTTACATATTCTCTTTACCTAGGTTTAATATATAGGTATACACCAAAAACAATGTGTGTTAGTGCTCAATTAAAAACCGTTTCAACACAAATTAGTTTGTATCAAGATACATGAATAATTTTGTACAAAAAAACATAAATGGAAACACTTTTTCTGTTAAGAGAAGAAATCATTGCTGAAAATCTTAGACCACCACACCTTTGTGGCCTGCCAACCACCTTGAAAAGTAAATATGTAGCAGGGAAAAGTCCTTAAAACATAAAAGCTCAACTTCTAATGATGTATTTTAAAGGGTCGAGTGTTGAATCATGCCAACATCTTCCTAGAGGGTGTGCTTCTTCCAACCATTTATGCTCGTGTGTACACAAACCCATCAATTATTAAACCTAAAATAATTTTTTTTAATATACAAAAATGAAATACCAGTTGTTACATGATTTTGAAAACTCGAAGGGAAAAATCATGCCTATTTATATGCTCACATTCAAGGGACAAAATACAAACTGTTACATGTATGATTTTCCACCGTAGGGTAAGCCAGAAAGTTAAACTTTCTTCTCATACCTAAAGAATACATAGACTGTTTTTTTTTTTGGAACAGCAATTAGAAATATATATTTAAACTACTCCAAAATTATTCCTCCTATGTCTACAGTGGGACTTGAACCTTCGACCTCAAGGAAGGAGGGCAACACCAGATACCGCTGGGTTACCCTTGATTATTCTAAATTTGCAATAATCCATTGATAGTTCCCTTTATATGCTACATCACCGACATCCATACAACGACTCACATTAACTTTCATCACCACCAGTAACATAATCACCTAAAACCAAAATCATGTTAGAACTTAATTAAATCTGGATTAAACATCATCCTGATTTCATTGATCTCATATGGACCTTCTCAAGCTGGTCCTTATTCTCATCCCAGTGTCAGTGTCAGGTTAACATATTTTATCTACTATTAAGTATATCAATTCTCATAAACATTTTATCAAGCACCTAGGGTGCAGTATCAAAACCTCATAAACAACTTAATTCAAAGCTTATCAATTCTTAAAACAAAACGAACAAAAATAAAATAAAATGAAACAACATACTCACCACTTGTATACATCTCGGTTTAACAACTTCCATATGTACCAGAAAAACCTCAAAGTCGATTCACAGTGAAAACGGTATGGATGATCTGAATTTTCTTCTCATACCAACACTCCAAAATTGAATAATATAAACAGAGAGATTAACAATCTCGATGATTTTGGAATTAATTTAGTGAGATTACCTTCATAATTTATGTCGATCCAATGCTAATCAACCAACAAATCTCGAAAATTAAGGAGAATATTTCTCGCATATTAAGTTTACTAAAATCATGGAATATCCTTCAAAATGATATCTCGGTTGATTCTGATAATCAATATTCAAATTTGAAAGTGAGAAACTAGCGTAGATTTCCTAATCATAGAAGGGTATAATGGGAAAATCACTTACCGAAAGTGAACAACTTACATAATGCAAGGGCAAATCCGGTAATTCACTTTCATAAAATGAGCGGAAAAAATCGATTTAGAGGGGCTAGTAAATTGCCACGTGACAAAAATCTACTTATTTATTAGGATAGGAGATGACCCATCCAAAACGACTTACTTTTCCAAAAACATATATTTGTAACTTCTTGAAACTTGTATTTTTAACCTTAAAGAAGCCAAATTGAAAGGTCACTATCTCATATCAGATATTTTATTTAACTTATTGGTTTTTTGAAAACAACAATAAATTAATAAGTTGTTTCAGAAAGCAATCTCAAACACCCCATTTATCGTTCTAGGATTAGTCTTGGTTAATTTGGTCTTTGAAAATTTGGTCTTAAGTCGACTCGGTTCATTCTAGGATTAGTCTTAGTCCAACATCTAAATTTTTTTTTGCAATTGCTACTCCACTATAAAGGGAACCTTTTCGATATAAAAACCTATGTTGAAGAAACATGTGAAGACTTCATTGCTGAAGGCTGACGGAAGTTTAAAGTACCCAATTACATCATCCAATAAATGACTATTTACAACTTCAATTATTGGAATTTCCCCACCTATATTGTTTCAGTTATATGTATATGTCTCACCACTTATTTAATTTATGAGACAATTTGTAATTTTTTTTATATTAATGGAGTAGTTTATGATTTTAAAGTTTAATCTTCTTGGATGAAATACGGGAAACTAATGTGGAAGTACGGATATGGACTATGGAAGTTTGCATTTCCTGTTTGGGCCTATATTATGTGTTCCAGGACCCAAATATAAAATTGTGTTATGCGTTTGGTAGTTTCTTTAAATAACATCGTTTTGATTATAAACTGTTTTTAAAAAAAAATCGGATTATAAAAAATGCAAGTTTGTTCAAAACTCCCTTTAAACTCAAATTTAAGTACTAAAAATTCGACTGGTCTACATACATACAAAAGGTTTTCCAAGAAAACCAAATGACTAATTTATCCTTTATGGTTTCACCCATGATGACATCCAACTTATAAGTGAAAAAATGATATGACACTCTAACTCGGCACGAACACGAAATAAATGAATTTGGATCAGATATTTTAACCCGTTTATTTAAATAAGTTGACATGACAGAGCGTGAAAATTAAACGGGTAAAATTATGATTCAGAATTTCAACTCGTATTTGATTCGAAAATGACCCTTTCATTTATATGTAAAAAAATTTAAATTATTTAGATAAACTAGAAATACTTAGAACCAAAACCATGTGTAATAGAAAAACTTTGAGTTAAGTCGTTTTGTAATGTAAATTTAGCTGTTTAGGTCAAGACTTCATTTTCAATTACTCTTTCCTCACAATCTCGACCCTCCGCCTCTGCAATAAATACTTTTTCAGTTTCTTTTTTCTTTTTCTTTTTTCATTTGTGCCTATAGAACTCCTACTCTTTCAACATGTATAGTGTTTCAACCTCATATGACAAGCTACATTTTTAGATCTAACCGTAACCTACAACACAAAAATAAACGGGTTGATATGACACGATAATTAAATAGGTCGGATAAGAGTTAAACTCTCTCAATCTATGTACTATTTCGACAAAACACGTTTGCCAAGTCTAATAACTCTCTAACAATTAGATTTAAGTATGGGCATTATTGTTGGTGATTTTATATCACTAATATAATTTAAATGTAATGGGGTTAATTTGTTGATCAATGTCACTTTGACAATTATCGAACAAATTAGTATGGTGCGGAGTGTGGATTTGTTTGATTTTATCATTGTTGAAAGTATACTGCTATTTAGAGACGAAGCCCTTAAACTAACGGGGGTCCGTGGGTAGCGCCCCTGGGAGCGGGATCTAAGGGGTAGAGCCCCTAGCTGGGGTCTATATGAGTTATATTGCTATATAAAAAATGTCTCAGAAATTCATACTTTTTGTAAAAATACCCGGTTTTGAGATCCATTTATAGACCTGGTTTTATGTTAGTTTGTGACATGTAATATGACCATTTTTGGACAGAAAGTTATTTTCCTGTAACTACCATATGACAGTTTTAAAGCAGGAAGTTAGTTTTTGTTATATGATTAATTTCGGATTCATTTTGGGTACATATTTCATAAACTTTTTTCATTTTAATTCTAGAAAAACAGTGAGTTTCATCCGTTTAGAGATTTTGAGTGTACCCTCGAAATGCTTTAACCTTAAAGTGTTTTACAACTCTCACTAATTCAAGTTTATTTATATTCCGTTTTTTCTAACAGTTATTTTACTTTAATTTTGATGCTTTACAAGAAAGAATAATTCATTTTTTAAGGAATAATAATACTTTCTTAAAACGGGTTGGATCGAGTTTGAACCAATAACACTTTGTATCTAAACTTTTAACTTTTTTTACAAATAATTAGTTTGTTGAAATCCTTACCGTCAGTTAAGTTCCATTTTTATGATTAAAGCTATATAGTTATTTAAGACATAGGTATGTAATAATTGCAATAATAATTCTAATATGATTAAAATTATATGACTATTTTATTTTATAGGTAATAATGGCACTAGAAAAAGACAATATACTCGCATCATATATTTTTATTTCTTAAAGTTAATAAGAGAAATGATGAGACCCTTATGCTAAGATTAAAGACAAAATATAATATGAAGTGGTCCAAACAAAAGTTACTGGTTACAGATCCGTATAGCGACTGATCCACTGAGCAAAAAGCCCAAACTCTATAGTGTGCTTGTGCTTCTAAACACTTGGACGGTTGGACCATCGTCCTATTTTATTTTATTTATTTGTTAATTTTAATAAATAAAATACCAAAAAAGTGAGTTTTGATAGAATTTAATAATAATAATAAAAGCTGAAACACACAGGGCTATTAGAAATAGCTTAGTGAAACTTTTATATATGAAATGTATATACTTTTTAACATGCGAAAGCCCTAAAAAAGTTAAACATGTTAAAAATATGTACCAAGGTTACATCTCAAATGATAATAGAGATATCAATGGCAATAAAGTCTAACTAGTACATGCCCATCTTCTAAAACTTCTAGTGTTCGTTTTCTAAGTTCTTAATCCTCTTCACTCTTTATGTTATTTATATGAAATAAATTGCACATATAAGAGGAATATATAAATGAACACGTTATATATTAGGTAACGAACCCTACACCTTTACATCTTTAAACGAAATACTTTAAAACATTGTTTTTGATAATTTAGGAATCTAAATTGCAAATGTAATGCGGAATAAAATATTTGAATAATGATCTAAATATAACATTCAACTTTTTGATTGATCAGAATTGAGTACAAGGAAAAATAGGCTCGAATAATCCAAATGATTATGAGCACAAAATATGTAGTGTCACAACCCCGAACCGGAGAAAACGGTGGAAACGACCGGGGGTGTTGGGTGACTTCATCTTGTAATATGATCAGAGTGAATATAATTGAAACAAGACAAGCATCATCATCAAACGTACAATAATACAACAATACTTGGTTTACATCATTGTAATTGTTTACAAAAGTTACATTCTCAAAATATAAGTGTACGATGATAGCAAAAATACATCAAAGTCCATGAGTTCTTGAAGGCCAACCTACTTAACGATTACATGAGAATACAAGTTATTTTGAAAATGGTCAATATATATAATGTTGGTAAGTTCATAAGTATATTTATATGAAAGGTTTGTACCACTTTGTAAACACCAGAAAATCCGATATTTTTTGTTAAAGACATGAATGATTTGAACGCTTTGTATCAAATCTTGTATTAAAGCATGTATGTTTTCTGTTTTGAAAATGTATCAAGAGAGTATTCCAGAAAAATCCTATGTTTTCTGTTGTAAATAGAAGGTGATGTATAGTGTAAGTTTTCCCAAAAAAATCCGATATTTTCTGCTTGTAAAAGTGTTGTAGTATTAAACCCAAAGACCGTAAATTGATGTTTGTATAGAATTGCAATTGTAGAATCGTTTATGTATTCTGTAAATTTTACAGTAGAGTTAATTTCTTTGTGAGTCGTTATAACCATACTTGATATTACTGATCTGCCTGTCATGATGTTTTTCAGGCATCGACTTATTTAAGGTAAGATATTTGTCACCCTAGACTAGCCTAGTCTAGCTGTAGAGAACAGCTCAGGTAAGGGGTTGTCAAGCCTGTATAGATTTATACACAAACTCTCCTCTCCCTCCAGGAGACTCTGGTTATAACTACAGGACTAAAGGTTGTACACTAGGTAGGTACGAATGAAAGAACGCGTCTCACAAGAACCTTAATTATATTTACGCGAATATTGTAACACACTATTTAATGTTTTTAAATAATGATTTCGTGTATGTAATTTAGTTACAAAGCCTAATGTATTTGTTCATGAATGAATGAGACCCAATATGATAAAAGGAAATGGGGTTTTCGGCCCATTGAGGTTCAAGGAAGTTGTTTAGACCCAATAAGGCCCATGAAGCAAAGTGAGACATTTAAGGTCCAATAAGGCCCACAAAAAGTCTTATGACCCAAAATGTTATAATTTAATGAATGTGGGTCCATTTAGGCCCTAAGTGAGGATTCTTAGCCCAAAATAATTCAATTTAGAGTTTATTGGCCCATTAGGCCCAATATATGATTCATGGCCCAATGATAGGTTTGAACCGGGAAGTTAGGGTTGCAACTCAAAGTCGAGTGAATGTAGTATATTGAATTAGGTTTAGGGCTTCATGAGTGAGTTTTGATTTGAATAGTTGTTTTTGAAATGAATAACATGTATATCCTTAAACTTGAAGTTACAAGATACATCGAGAATTGATTACATATATACAGAATTTCCTAGCCAAAATTATAGTTGTGACATGTAGAAAAAGCATACCCAAATCTAAGACTGATGTGAATATTTATACGTATGAAAGACGATGTAGTTAAGAACAATGATATGTTAACACATGGACATCCACACGTGAAGAGTACTAACTAATTGTTCTTACTAATCAACACATTTTCTTAGGAGCATAATATTCCACGTATGTGATAAACATATACCGAAGGAGCATAATATGTTCTACAAACTACTTCGATACTATATACAAACCCATTTTCTAGATGTTTTCAGGGAAGTAATATTTAGAAGCTTTCTTTTGAGAATCAGAATATTCACAACAAATGTCAACTATATACTTTTGAGAAAACTTTATATATGAACTTAAACACTAGATTAAACAAAGAACATAAAAAAAATGTTAATGAATGACGATGAAACTTATGCCCAACCAAAGTCCTTTAGTGTCATGGTACTTTTCACCATCTCTTAAGGATTTCCCTTGATCTCTTCGGTGAAAGATGATTCGTCATCTTTGATCCCCAAGGGATGTGAGTTACCACTTAATCTGTAGTGAAACTTAAATTTGGATAGACCAATGATGATCCATCATTATTTGAGCTCATCAACTTCATCAAAGTTTCATAACATCAAGTCTGACAAAATATGAGATGATAACATACGATTTGAACTTGGAATAACTGGAATTATATTTAAAAACAATTATAAACCTACTCCATCCTTAGAAATCATATTCTAATGAATCCATGGATGAATTCATGAAGCTAGGGTTTTAAATCCACCATTAAAGCTTCATAACTCCATTTTTAGCCAATAAGACGAATTTACATCATTTGAAGATTAATGTTATGACCTTAGAATTCAACATACAACTTAACTTAACTATGAATTTCATCATAAAATTCAAACCATGAGTTTTCAAGTTCTTTCTAATAATTATTGTAAATTTGTTAATAATGTTAAATTAATGCAAAAACAAAAATTCAATTATAAATTAACTAAACTACAATATTAAAATATCATATTTTACTAATATTTATAAAATTATGACTTTAACTTTTTAACATATTATAGTTAACGTATTAGTTTAGATATGTTGTCGTATTTGTTCAATTGTTATTTAAAGTCACAACTTTTGTATAATTTATAATTTTATACAAAATAGTTAAATTATTAATTTCAATATAATGCTAAACAATTAACTTAAATCAAAATTTCAGTTAAACTTGAAAAAAAAATTGAGAGACTATTTTATATATAGTTAAAAGTTACAAATTATAGCGTTAAACCTAAATTGTAATCCTAAATTAACAAAAAAAAAATATATGATACTATTTTTTATAATCATTAAGAATTTTCAAATAAATAGCTTAAAAATAACTTACAATAAGAATAGTTAAAAGTAACATTATATAAAAAAATTATAATTTCATATTTAAAAACAAAATTAATATTTGTTGTTTTAAATAATTACAATAAAAGAAACTAACAATATTCATCAAATAAAGTTTAAAAAGGCTAAATTTCTGAAACCACATGAAAATAATTAAGAGGTTTCAAATACATTATTTTAAATAACTTACAACAACATTAGTTAAAAGTAATATTATATACTAAAATTATATTGTTACCTTTAAAAACAAAAACAATGTTTGATGCTTTAAATAATTACAATGATAGAAATTAAAATCTTAAGCAAATAAACTTTTTAAAATTAGTTAATCATAACAAAAACTATAAATATCATTAAACCATATATTATATTTAATTTTATTCATGAGTAACCTACGGGTAGAAGTCATTGAGACAATTGAGGTTATAGAATTTTAAAATATGTTTACAGTATCATATAATTTAAAACAAACAATATTTATACCAAGTTATTATAAAATTTATAATATAAAGCAAACAACAACGTCATTGATATATTTAAAAAACATATATTTGCAAATATTTCAAATATAATATTGTATTCTGCGCAACACATGGTTATTCACCTAGTTTTAACATAATGACAACATTGATAGGCTTTTAACTTTTTTCATTTGTTCCCTAACTAACTTCTATTTAACCAACAAGTCTTAATACTTGAACATCAAATTTGTTCCATAACTAACTTCCATTTAAGCAACAATTCTTAATACTTGAACTTCAATTATTGATAAGTTTATTTTTTAATAGTTTATTGTAACATCCCGATGTTAAGGTACTTCTAATTTTGACCCTATAGTTATAAGAATGAGTGCAATGAAGGCCCTAGTGACATTTTCATAATTTGGGAGTTTGGGGGAGTATGTCATGTGTATGTATGTACGCTGAGCGTACTAGGGTGCGCCGTAGTACGCACGGAGTACGTGTTGGGCATGAAAACCCTAATATTTAGGGTTTGGCTCATACGCGGAATAGTTATTAGACTTATCCAAGTGGGAGACTGTTGGATTAGTGTCTAAGTCCATAACTATTTTGGTATGTACTAGACCCGATGGTGCATGGTCCTTTTGGGTTGCCTTCACCAAAGCAACTTGATAGGATGAATTATGGAGAGAAAGGATTAAATTTGATTTATTAATATATTATGAGAATAATATATTAAAAAATAAATCATATTGTTTAATTAATATTAGTCAAGAATTAATAAGAATTAAGTTTGTGGCTAAAAGAGATTAATTAAACTTAAGGGACTTGAATTGTTAATTGTATAATAGTTGAATATTGAGGTAATGGACTCCATATTAAAGGGGTGGACGAATTCTATGGGGAAACCCATTAGAAATCGTCCTAGGGCCCTTAAGGAAGGAGTCCATGGGCTGCTTAGGGCCTAAGCATCCAAATTAGGGTTTCCTTGTTAGATAACCCTAATAGCCTCACCATTTAAGGAACCCTTAAGCCCCAAAAACGGGGTGAACTTATTCTCTAGGGTTTCCACACGTTTTGGGCAGCCTCCTTCTCTTCTCTTCTTCATCATCTTGCTCTTGGTGTTTGTGAGCCATTAGAGGAGTGACATTTGTGACTCTAAGCTTTCTAAAGTCATCACAAGAAGGATTTGAGATTGTTATTGCTACATAACAATCTAGGTATGATCTAAACCCTAATTCATATGTTATATTGATTATCATATCCTAGATCTAGGGTTTATAGTCTTGGATGAATTGCATGTATAATAGAGAAACTTAGATCCAAGCATTAAGGTTTGCATGAGCACATAGGATGTTATTATGGCTAAAACTCATCAAAAATACCTCACGAGATGTGGACAGGGAAAGCTCCCTCATTGGCACATATCAAGGTTTGGGGTTGCGAGGCTTTCGTAAGACGAGAGACTCACGAAAAGCTCGAACCTCGAAGTGAGTGGTGTATTTTCATCGGCTATCCACATAAGTCCTTTGGATATCTCTTCTATAGACCGAGTGACAATTTTATCTTCATTGTGCAGAGAGGGGTTTTCCGAGAGCGATAACTCATATGCCAAGAGGACAGTGGGAGGAAATTGATCTTGAAGAGCTTCAAGAATCAAGCGATGAAGGAACCTCTAACACTGGCGCTCAACCTGAGGAGGAAACTCCTATTGAACCGATTGACGAGTCCTTACCTCTTAGACGTTCCAATAGAGTTAGTGTTCCACCCGTATTATATGGTTTCCATATAACTGTTGAGGGTGATACGTTTATTAGTGATAGTACACTGATAAATTTGGATGAACCTAACAACTACAAGGAAGCCATGGCAGGCTCGAAGTGTGTGAAGTGGAAAGAGGCTATAGACAGCGAGATCCAGTCCATGTATGACAATCAACTTTGGAACTTGGTTGACAATGTACCAGGTCGTAAGACGGTCGGGTGCAAGTGGATCTTCAAGAAGAAGACCAACGTGGATAGGAAAGTACACACGTATATGGCGCGATTGATTGCGAAGGGGTTTACTCAAACTCCAGAAGTTGACTATCATGAGACCTTCTCGCTAGTAGCGAAGATTAAATCTATAAGGTTTATGCTAGCCATAGTTGCGTTTCATAATTATGAAATATGGCAGATGGATGTCAAAACCGCTTTCCTTAATGGGAAGTTGGTTGAAGATGTTTATATGGGTCAGCCAGAGGGTTTTGTCAATGCAAAGTACCCGAATAAAGTGTGTAAGCTTGAGAAATTCATCTATGGATTGAAACAAGCATCTCGCAGATGGAATCTTTGTTTTAATGGGAAAGTCAAAGAGTTTAGTTTTTCAAGAAGCGAGGATGAGTCCTGTGTATATGTCAAAGCCAGTGGGAGTATAGTCAGTTTTCTCGTTTTTTATGTGGATGACATATTGCTAATAGGAAACGACGTCCCAACCCTGCAGGAGGTTAAGTCCTTGCTTGGGAAGTGCTTCGTTATGAAGGACCTCGGAGAAGCTGCTTATATTCTTAGGATAGGGATATTGAGAAATATGAGTAAAAGACTAATAGGACTTAGTCAAAGTACTTACTTGGACAAAGTGTTAAAACGTTTTAGCATGGAAAATTCCATGAAAGGGAAGTTACCAATCCAAAGCAATACCAAGTTGAGTAAGACTCAAATCTTGAGTACCGATGTCGAGATAGCAGAGATGAACAAAGTATCTTATGCTTCCACAGTTGGCTCAATCATGTATGGTGTGACATGTACTCGCCATGATGTGGCCTTTTCTTTAAGCATGGTCAACAGATATCAAAGGAACCCTGATAGAGCACATTGGAACGCAGTAAAGAATTTTCTTAAGTACCTTTGGAGGACTAAGGAATGCTTTCTTATTATCGATGGGAGTGATGACTTGAGAGTGCGAGTGTATAGTGACGCTAGTTTTCAGACCGACCGGGATAATTTCTGCTCGTAGTCGGGCTACGTCTTTACCTTGAACGGAGGAGTAGTGACTTGGAAAAGTTCCAAGCAGGAGACCATAGTTGATTCAATGTGCGAATCAGAATACATAACAGCGAGCGAAGCGTCAAAAGAGGTAATATGGATAAAGAACTTCATTTGAGACCTTGGAGTTGTACCGGCCATAAAGGAGCCTATGGAGATTTTCTGCAAAAACGAAGGTGCGGTTTCCTTAACCAAGGAACCAAGGGATCATGGCAGATCTAGACATATCAACATGAAATATCATTTCATTAGAAATTGGGTAGAAGAGGGACTCCTCGTGGTAAATAGGGTATCTTAAGAAGAGAACCATACAGATCCCTGACAAAGGGACTGAGTAGGGTTAACCACTTGCAGCAACCTAGGAGTATTGGTTGAAGGACGATATTAGTTTTAGTGATTAGGTAGCTTTAGAAACTTGTAATAGATAAATTGTAATTGACATTTTGATGATTAAATATAGGTGTTTTATTTATAACTAATGTTACTATCTTATGTCAATTATTTACTATTGTTTCACTTTGCATGCTTTGACTTCCTAAATAATAAGATTATTTAAACCATCCACAGTCGATCATACATTGGAATTAGGTATGAAAGAAGATTATTATGAATTGGCTTGTAGATTGTCTAAGCATTTAGACATAGCAAAAGTTTGTTGCAACGTTCATAAGTGCTCTTGAAATAAGATTTAATTACTGGATTAAACCTGCACTCACATGAATCACTTCATGTAATTTAATCATGAGTGATTGTGAGATGATAATATCATATAGTCTTTAAAACTAGATATATGAGTTGTTGTTTATGAGTTGGTTGTGCATTGATAACGCGTAAACGCATCAGTAACTTGATGTTATAAAACGCATGTTGTGTACGATTTGATGAGTAAATAGTACATGCATATAATTTGAAGTTTATCTGTTCTTTTTATCCTATGAGGTTAAAAGCAATATCTTGGGCCCCTCGATGATTTTGTTTTGACTTATGTGTCGGGCCCGGTCAAGACTAAATTGATGTGTTCAATTAAGTTCTATATCAAAAAAATCAGAGATCAAGAAACAAACTATTGGACAATAATTATGACTATGTTCCATGTAATTATCCACACGTTATCTTGAGAATGGAGGACTATACGATCCCTTATCTAAAGGACGTGTCAGAGTTTGACAGTGGCTTTTGAGAGCTACGATTGCTAATCGGGTTTTGAGGTCGTACTTTAATTTATAGTTATTAGACTTATCCAAGTGGGAGACTGTTGGATTATATTTCTAAGCCCATAACTAACTATATTTGGTATGTATTTGACCCGGTTATAGCATGATCCTTTTGGGTTGCCTTCACCAGAGCAACTTGACTGGATGAATAATAGAGAAAGAGGTTATTATGGTTTATTAAAATATTATATAAATAATATATTAAAGGAGATTTCATATTTGTTTAATTAATATTGGTCAAGAATTAATTTAGAATTAATTTTGTGGTCAAAAGATATTAATTAAACTTGGGGGACAGATATTGTAATTATAAGATAGTTGCAATAGGGGTTGTGGATCCGTGAAGAAAGGGATGAATGATTTTATATAGGAGCCCATATAGAAATCGTCCAAGCTAGGGATTCTAGAAGGATCTTGTGGGATGCTTAGAGCCTAAGAAACGTAATTAGGTTGTAACATCCATAAATTTTACACCAAATTTAAACTTTTTCGATCATAATAAAAATCAAATAGTATTGTTTACAAAATGTTGTCAAATCAGTATCCATCGGAGTGTCCCAAAATCATAACGTAAGGATGAGGAGCGGTACGGTCACGCCTTCGCCTTGCCATGATCTCCTGAAGTACTTGAAACAATAAACTGAAACTGTAAGCCCGATTGCTTAGTGAGCTACCTCCAAAATACACATACCACATTGACAATGCCATATCAGTAACAACCTATCAATCAATCAACATGCATACTGGCCATCGGCCTGACTGGACCGCCTAAGTGGGCCTACAGTCTATCTAAATCTATCCTGAGCCTTCGGCATGACTAGTCCGCCTCGTGGGCCTGCAGTCTCCCCGGACCACTCATAGGGTATGTTGGCCTTCAGCACAAAGCAGGACCGCCTCAACCCAACCACAAGCAAATAACCCTGTGCGCATAACTATCATACACTGGCATATACAAACATCAAACATATCTATCATACTGATGATCAATCATAGAATTCTCTCGTAACTAGAGTACCGACCTAGCAGGTCACTAACATACTAATCCTTACGGATCATAAGAGCATAACATACTGTCTACCCTGATTCCGATCTAACATAGCATAATCACATGTAGCATACCATAACATCAACAACTAAAGGGTCGGCCTTGGTGTTGTAGACCCTATCGATATAGTGAGGATAACTCACCTTGCAAATGTCGACTCGGAAGATACACTCCAACTCTCGGATTACCCGACACAGGCTCCACCACCTATGATCATCGTACAATATACACATAAGTCCTTAGCCTTATAAGGTACTCCATAACCCACCAGTCAACCCCTGGTCAAAGTCAAAATCCTCAGTCAAAGTCAACAATCCATGTTGACCCCAACTCGCTGAGTACCCTCGGCTACTCGTCGAGTTCCTTGAAGTACAATCCAACTCTTCGAGCATCGGGGTGACTCGTCGAGTTCCTTTGATTCTCGTTCAAACTTTAAGGCCTCCCTTCGAGTTCCTTCCTTGCAACTTGACGGATACACAGGCATACATATTGTAGAGAAAACTCATCCGACTCGTTGAGTTGTTCTTCAACTCGTCAAGTCTTATGGTAATCTTCATCGGACTCGCCGAGTTGTTCATCCAAATCGTCGAGTTCACGGTCATCTTCATGTGACTCGCCGAGTCAACCTTGCGACTCTTCGAGTCCATTCATTCCTCTTTCCATACAGACTTGCTTTGAGCCATGCAACAGCTCCAAATCACATATCCAAGCTTCTAGGGCATGCTTATCACGTAAAGTTGCAAACTTTACGTGTATGCATGGATTTAAAGGCTCTAAATGCCTATTTTAAATCCTTAATGGAACTTCATGCTCAAGAGGGACCTTAATCATGACCAAAACTAAAACTTTATGCTTCTAGAATCCAAGGAGGGTCCAGATCTGAAGTTACAACCTCAGATCTAGCCCATAGCTCATCTTTCCAACTTGATATCTCACCAAAACCCTAGAACTCAACCAATAGAAGAGATTCACAAGAAAAAGGCGATGTGGTTACCTCCAGAAGATTATAACTAAGATAGGAGTTGATTCCCACACTCTACTTGCTCCAAACTCCTTCTCCTCCAAGCCTTCTCCCTCCAAAGATCCTCTATTCAAGCTTCAAACACACAATGGGCACACACACACACACGTATTAGGGTTTTAAGGGGCTCTCAAAGACTGCAAAGAGGCAAAAGGAGGCCGAGGCTCCTTTAAATAGAGGTGAAAACCCTGGGATTTAGGGTTTCATCTGCCAACTCCTACTCACCGAGTCCCAATACGGACTCGTCGAGTAGGTGACTTAACATGCGATCCCACCCCGCTGCTACTCGACGAGTAGGTCAACCAACTTATCGAGTAGAGCTTAACCCAATAAATCGTATTTAAACAATACCTGAGAATCGGGGCGTTACATAGGTCTTTGACTGAAACCCTAACTCCGCAGCTATATAAAGGACCATTCGGCACTAGAATTTGGCTACCACCAGGAACTCTAGAAGGATTCCAAAAGCCAATTTTGATCCTTCCCCCTCTCTCTCCAAGATCATCCAATTTCTTTAGTGTTTGTGATTCATTAGAGGCATCGCATTTGAGGTGCTAATTCCTCAAAAGCTCAAGATCTTCAAGCTACAATCAAAGGTAACATTCTTACTAGTTTATTTATGTTGATTTCGATTTTCATATGCTAGATCTAGGGTTTATGAGCTTTGGATGATTATTGCATGTACAAATAGAAAAACCTAGATCCAAAGCTTTAGGGTTTGCATGTGCACAATAAGATTGATGTTTTGCTCATAACGCAACAGTATCGAGTTCTGAACTTGGTAAAGTTTCATTTAGATCTTGTGTTGGAATGGTTTTTGGTTCTTTTTTTCCGAATGTGGAGATTCATGAACATAACATGTTCTTGACCCATTAAGTTGTCCTTTCAGACCCTTGGAAGGGTCTTGAGTTATAAAATAAGCTCCAAATGGTTGGTTTTGCTCCATGTGTCATTTAGAAGGTCTTAATGGATTAAGAAGTTGAGTTAAGCACTTAATGGGCATGCAAAGTCATAAAGTTGGAAAATTTATGACTCTTGAAGGTATTTTAGGCATGGATCAGAAAAATGGACGTAAGTGCTTAAGCCATTAAGCACTTATTGAGTTTTGGGGATTTTGGGAGTACGCCCTGTGTACGAGCTCAACCACCCCGATGGTGGTGAACATGCGAGTACGTCTATCATACAATTAGAGTACGCCCCGCATACTTACTCTTTGGTGACTCGGTTGGGTTGACTCAGTTGATTTGACTAGTTTGACTTTGACTTTGACCACGTTTGATCAAAGGGTATTTTGGGATTTTGATGGTGATTGGTCATTTGGTTGGATAGGTGGCGGTTAGATCTTAGATTCGAAGTCGATACCTCATCATCTTTTGTCCAGTTTGTAAGGTGAGTTTTCATCACTGTACTTGTGGGTCGAAGGCACTAAGGCTAGACCATTGGATTACATTCATGTTATGTGATAGTATGTTATCATGTTATAGTGATCTGTTAGATCGATATCCTGATATATAGGATGATGTTATGCTTAGTGATTTGTAAGATCTCCCTGATTGTCTGTTGACTGGTTATATGTATGTTTATCTGTTATGTATATGTCAACATGGTATGTGTGGTTGGGTTGAGGCAGACTAGTGTAGACTGAAGGCTAAGATACCTAGGGATCCCAAATAGACTGAAGGCATGAGAGGCATACCAGTCAGGCGGAAGTCCCAGAAAATGGTCCAAATAGACTGAAGGCCCGGTGAGGCGTTCCAGTTATATTGAATGTTTTGTGAGCGTTCCAGATAGTTTGTAGGCCGGTGCGGCGTTCCCGTCTGGCTGAAGGTTTTGTGTGCATGTTGTTTTTTACTATGTTTATGTTTATGTGGTGGTACTTTGGGGGAACTCACTAAGATATGGCTTACAGTTTTTGTTTATGGTTTGAAGTACTTATGATGATCGTAGGAAGGCGAAGGCATGACCGTACACATCCTCTATTTTATGTACTTTTGATCTATGGGAGACTCTGATATGGAATAATACTTTGAAAATAATGATTTTGTATTCATTCTAAAATTTCGGGTTGTTTTATAAAGTTTAAAATTATTGTGATTTTTTGGATGTTACATGTTGGTATTAGAGCCTTGGTTTGAGCGAATTGGAGGAACATCCTTGTGAATCTAGTCTCAAACTAAGGAATTGCAAAGGCTTTAATAATGATTTTCAAATTGTTTTATAAAATAATCAAGAACGGATGGGATGTGTACGCTTTGTCGGAGCCAGTAAGTAGACCCCATGTTACCATATTGTTATTTGATGTTATGTATGATTAGAACAACATGCTAGTTGTAGGATAAGGATCTTCAGGAACATGATAGAATTGCTTGACATATGATGCCTTATTTCCTATAGAGTTTTCTTGTTGATTGTTGTATGACTCTTTTGATGGGTTTTAGCCATAAGAACATCCTATGTGCTCATGCAACCCTAATGCTTGAATCTAGGTTTCTCTATTGTACATGTTATTCATCCAAGACTTTAAACCCTATATCTAGCATATGATAATCAATATAACATATAAAATAGGGTTTAGATCATACCTTGATTGTTATGTAGTAATAACAGTCTCAAATCCTCCTTGTATTGACTTTAGAAAGCTTAGAGTCACAAATGTCACTCCTCTAATGGTTCACAAACACCAAGAGCAAGAGGATGAAGAAGAGAAGAGAAGGAGGCTGCCCAAAACGTGTAGAAACCCTAACCAATTAGTTCACCACGTTTTTGGGGCTTAAGGGTTCCTTAAATAGTGAGGCTATTAGGGTTATCTAACAAGGAAACCCTAATTTTGATGCTTAGGCCCTAAGCAACCCATGGACTCCTTCCTTAAGGGCCCTAGGACGATTTCTAATGGGTTTCCCCATAGAATTCATCCACCCCTTTAATATGGAGTCCATTACCTCAATATTCAACTATTATACAATTAACAGTTCAAGTCCCTTAAGTTTAATTAATCTCTTTTAGCCACAAACTTAATTCTTATTAATTCTTGACTAATATTAATTAAACAATATGATTTCTCCTTTAATATATTATTCTCATAATATATTAATAAGTTATATTTAATCCTTTCTCTCCATAATTCATCCTATCAAGTTGCTTTGGTGAAGGCAACCCAAAAGGACCATGCACCATCGGGTCAAGTACATACCAAAATAGTTATGGACTTAGACACTAATCCAACATCTTTCGGGTTTGAACTAACTACTAATTGAATACGTTAAGTAACATGCTGCATGGGTTAAATAATTTAAGGGTAAAGGATTTGGTGCTATTGTGTAGCTCTTGTCTGAGTCCAACTGTGGTAGGGTTGAATCTTTTACTCTAAGGTTATTTAAGGTGTTGTTTGTTTTTTCTGAGGCAAAATGTATGCATTCTGCGGACCACATCTGTAGACCTCTGTAGTAGAAGAGCTGGACCAAACGTCTGCAGTCTGAAAAAAGAAGACTATTTGTTTTTTTAACATCTGTGTGCTACTAAAATAAATTGAAATCTAAATAAACTAATTTTTTTTTAATTTAAAAATGATTTTTTAATATTTTTATGACTTTGTTATAAATAGTTAACGAATCTAGATCAACTTTTATGTATTATCTATAAAAAAATAAAAATAAAAATGATGTGAATTAACATATATATTTGATAAAAACCGACAACTTTGGTTGCAAGGTTATAACTAAACATTATAATTAGTGATCAAAGAATTCGATACATAAACAGATGAAAATAAACTTTGATTTTTTTAATTAAATCCATTAAAAACGTACCATAAATATTTTCTCAAGAAATTGACGATACTATATTAAATAATGTTTTACAAAATTTGGCAAAAAAAATATAAGAATATATTATGATTTTTTTTTCATATTTATACAAACAACTTTAACGACTATTATTGTAATAAATTTTTATTTATAAATTTGTCAAAAATATCATGTTTATATCGTCGAACGTTTTTTTTTTAAGTTTTGTAATTTTTTTCACATTGTTTATCATTAATAAAGTTGGAAAAAATATAAATTAAAAAAAAAACTTAAAAAAATAAAGATATATATGTTTTTTTAGGCTAGAAGATGTCTGAAGAGGTTAGAAGACTTTGGTCCACATCTGCGCCAAGAAGAGGGTGCGCAGACATTTTTAGGTCTGCAGTCTTCAAAAAAATAAACAGTCTGCGAAGGCTAATGTCTGTAGGTGGTCTGTGCGGCGCAGACAGAAGAGGCCATTCTGATCTGCAGACAAAAAATAAACACAACCTAAGTCATGCTTCATGTGATTGTATTCATGTAGTAGTTAACTGATACCGATGGGGGTCGTTTGGAAATTGATGGCAGGGTGAGGTATTGAACCTAGGATAGCCTACGAAGGTGTGTAGTACTCATGATGTGCTTTTAGCAAGTGTTGGGAGTGTCATAGTGGATGAGTATGTGTATGAGAGGTTGGCCTCAGAAGGAATGTTTTAGCCACGAGAGAGAGAGAGAGAGAGAGAGAGAGTAAGGATATGGCATATGCAGAATTTTGTTGTTGTATTAGTATTGGCTGGTTGTAAAGATCCTTAAAACAAATACGAGTATGTGTGGAAGGTAGTATGAGCCTGTACTACTGAAAGCACAAGACCCGTATGCATAGCAAGGAAGTTACAACCCCAAGGGATAATCTCGTCATTTGGATGTAGCAATGTGCATTGTGGCATTTCTGATGCTTTTGGTTCATGTTCAGTATGGATTTCACCAGGAGATCTAGTTCGGATCCGAAGCTGATGGCCAGGTCAGGCAGGGGTGGATTGTCGATCAGATACGGAAGATGATTTCCGTTGAGAATTCACAGTCATTACAGGAAGCGTTGTCGGGTAATGTGGATCGGATCACTAGAAGGCTGATTTCCAAGCTCGAGGAGTGAACTACAACCTTGCAGCTTGAAGTAGGGACTGCTATGATGACTGGGGGAAATGTTGATGTGAGGACACGACTTGGAAAGAGAAAGAGGGCTCTTTCAGTGATGGATTTAGAATTTAAGGTTGGTAACTTGAGTAATGAAAGTCAAGGGGGCTATGGTATCTACAAGAATTGTAGGGGATCCCATGGGTTTGCTTGTCACAAGTTCAAGTGCTATAAGTGTGGAGAGAAAGGGCATGTATTTCGCGACTGCAAGAAGGATCATGCATGTTTCCACTGTCACTAGTCGGGTCATCTCAGACCTGACTGTCCCTCGTGAGTAGCAGAAAGAGTGCAAACCTAGATGTCCATGGTCCGGAAGGAGGTCAAGGTCAAAACGCAAGAAGTCGCAGGTATGACATTTCGATCCTCGGTTTAATTTTGGTTAGACAGTCCTTCGTGTAGTAGCTTGTTAGATCTATTATGCTAGTATCTTTAGGCCGTAATGGGTTTGGGTTTCATCGCGATTTCTAATTATTCAGGAATTGTCATATTCCATTAGGTATTCCGAGATTTGGAATGCCTGTAGCGGGTGTTTATCGCCAACGATCATGGGATTTCTGCATCCAGAGTGTTCCAATGTTGTGTATTGGAGATCCTCGGGATGCTTTATCCGACTGATTTGATTCCCATCCCCATGGGGATGTGTACATAGTAGTAAGTATGGATTGGCTGAGCAGGTTGGTGCTATGATAGACTGTGAGGGTCAGCGCATGATAGTTTGAATCCTAAGTGGGGGAGAACTAGGTATTCTGTTAGGGGATCTTTGGCTTGTTCGAGTTTGTGGTATGAAAGATGGTTCATAGGGAACTACGGTGCGGGTATACGGAATTTCGGCTTAATACTTGGTTAGTTCATGGGTGTTGAGTAATTGGCTATCAGATGCATGTGTTATGGAATTCCATGAGATATCTTGTGTCACGAAGCAGTTGGTCAACGGATGTGTTAACCTATCATCAAGATTTAGTATGTTCATGTTCCCTTAGTCTCCGGTATGTTTACCCTCAATGGTCCTGTGGAATTTTGGTTCATGGTAGGCTCTGGTTTTGGTAGCATACAGAATCACATTGGAAGTCTTCTCGAGCTAGTTGCGTATTGGTGGAATATGTTCAGTTTCAATCAAGTATGGGATTTTCATTCGACCGATCATGCGAATGTCATTTGTTAATGGTTGAGGGTTTTCATTTCGTTTGAACTCTGGTATTTCTTCCCTTTTTGAATGAGGTTATGGGCTCCCTAAGGGTATGTATTGTGGCAAAATCATTATATATTTGAGAGGGGTATATTTGGGTTGGTCAAGATAGCATTGGAGCGCGTGGTTTGGGTTAAATGCATGATTTCGTAGGGTTTTGCATTGGTAGCAGTTTGTTCTATAAAGGAATTATGCGTGGTAAGAGTATGGTATTATTGTGCTCGGTTAGCGTTGAGAGGGACGTTGATTAGGTCCCTACAGGGCAATGGAATGAGGTGAATATATTTAGGCCCGAGGTGTTGGGTGAATGATGTTATGTCGAAAAGATCGATGTGATATCGGGAGCATTCCAGGCATGGCCTGTGGGCCTAGTGATCATGATTGTTCATTTCTTCTACTTGTGGTACATTAGGTGTTGGTGCATCGATGGAAGTCGGGAGACTCACGAATCAGCCGGTTCAGATGAAGTAAGAAGTTAAGGGTTATTGGGAGTATCAATTGTGCATCAGCAGGTCTCTATGGAGTTTTTCATGGTAAATCTCATTTATTCGCAAGTTGTTATTAGAGGTTTGGTTATCAAGGTTGGGTGTCGGATATGAAGTTTCAAATCATGAAGTTATGTATGATTGTCTCAAGTGTTTTTCCAAGTGGGGGTACACCTGAGTTGATAAGGGTTAGAGGCAAATGTGCAAATTCTTGGATTTCTCATCTTTGCTCGTTGTAACATAGTTTGAATATGGCATGTCAGAGAGTCAAGGGTTTTAGTGAAGGCTTCTGGATCATCTTATGGATTTGGAATTGGTGGAAATTCGAGATTGATGTGTTTGAGTTCTTTTCCGTGTTTGTGGTGGTGATCATACTCAAAGGCAAGGGGTGGATTCAATGAATGGATGAATGTCAGTACAGGATTGCGTATTGATAGAATTGGCTTGGTGTTTGTAGCCTCGGGAGTCCCCAACTTTGTGGATCTCTCTTTGGACTTTCGGTCTTAGCCAGGAAATTATGGAATATGTTCGAATTGTTTGTGCCTCTCTGTGGTGGTTATCTAGTTGAGGCATGTGTTTGGAGCCGCCTCGCTTGCGGAGGAAGGGTTCAACAGCAGAGAATGGTTAGGAGCCCTGATTCCCTAGTGGAATCAGCAAGGTAAATAAAGGTTGGAAGGGTTCATGTAACACCCTGATTCCCAGGTATACATTTTACAGCATTATATTCATATTTACAGGCCTACTCGACGCTTTGTACGTCCCAACTCATCGTGTAGAAATGGATATGGCCGCATAACTTAAGGGACCTACACGACGAGTTGGACCCAATAGGACGAGTTGGAGCTGGAATACGAAACCCTAATTTCTAGGGTTTTGCACCCTATTTAAAGTCTCATTAGCCACCCTCTGCCTCTCTTATCGCCCCCTTTGACCTCTGAAAACCCTAATCGTGTATTATTCCCCATTTTGTATGTGTAAAAGCTTAGAAGATGGTTTTAGTGCAAGGAACTTGAAGACTCAAGAGCTTGGATCAAGGAGAAGCTTGTAGATCCAGTACCTACTCCATTTTGTTTCCTTTTGAAGATAAAAAGTTGTTACCTAGATCATTCTAGTTTCATATCTACCCATTCAAGGGCTTAAGGCCATTTCTAGCATGTTTGTGGGTCATTTCTAGTATTGGGCATGATCTGAAGTTGTATCTGTAACAACGTGAATTTTCAAAACAAATTTTTTTATTTTTAAAACCATCATTTTTCACAAATAACATTAACATATTGTTTCAAATGTATTTATCACAAAGACATTTCCCCAGAATCCAAAAACATAAACTCCTCAAGTGTGTACGAATCATGTCGGCGCCTTCCCGCGCTTATCACTAGCACCTGAAACACATCACACAATAACTGTAAGCATAAATGCTTAGTGAGTTCCCCAAAATACCACATACAACACATACGCCACTCAAGGCTATAATACGACCCTCCGGTCGATGTGTCTCAGCGGGACCCTCCAGTCCCGTAGCTCGTTGGACCATCTGTCCGATCATAGCTCGTTGGGCCCTCTGGCCCAGTCTGTATCGTTGGACCCTTAGGTCCGGTCTATAACAACATACACCATACACATAACACATAGCACATAATCTCATACATAACACATAAGACCCTCTGGTCTACACGATATACCACTCTAGGTAATGTATAGTGAGAAGACTCACCTCGATGTCTCGGTAAATATCTAACTCGGAATAAATGCGATCTAGCCTCCACCTAATCACACAAAGTAATACACTCATAAATACAACTGTACTCAACCCTAAAGGTCAACGGTCAAATTGACCGAACTCGGCGAGTGCACTAGGGCGACTCGGCGAGTCTATACGCGTCCACTAACTCCCTTGGATCCTCTCTTGACATGCCGAGTACTTCTCTGACTCGACGAGTTTCACCTGGCATGTATCGCGGGGCCACCACGACTCAACTCGCCGAGTCTCAAGAACAACTCGACGAGTTCCGGCTTGACTCAGTCCCCCCCCCCCCCCGACTCTCCCTGACTCACTGAGTCGGCCCCTCAACTCGACAAGACCACTCGCTGAGTGGTTACGGGCAAACTTCATGCTACTCGTCGAGTCTGTTCTTCAGACTCGGCGAGTTCATGCCATGCATAAACTCAAACTCACTTCTGAGGTCAGATCTGTTCCATACAATCATAGATCTGGCCTCCCCAAGCATGATAATCACGTAAAGTCCAAACCTTGGTGCTCAAACAACAACTATTTGCTCCTATATGATGTTTTAGCCCCATATCTCATAACCCTTGGTCAAAACTCCCATGAATCCTCATAAAGCTTAAGGAATAAAGCTTCTCTGGACCTCTATGGATCCCATTTCAAGCCTCATCACAAATAGGGACAAAATGGACATCAAATCTAACCAAAAAAGGGGTCAAGAAACCCTAAACCCCCATGTTCATCATAACAACAGAAAGGGGAGCCAAAATATACCTCCAAAGTGATGCTCTGAGCTCCAAAATCGAAGGATGTCCACCTACCTTGCCTCCTCTTAGCTAGAATCTCCTTTGCCATGCCAAACAAAGCTTCAAAGGTCAACGATGGCCTCTTCTCTCTCCCAAAACGCTCAAAATCTCTTTAGGGTTTCTCTCTGGGGTTGGTGGCCGCAAATGACGACAATAAGCCCCTTTAAATAGGTCTCAAACCCTGGAAATTAGGGTTTCATTAAACAGTGTGGACTCTCCGAGTCCACTTTTGGACTCGCCGAGTCCAGACGCGAACCCGCGTGCAAAAACCGCGATCCTACTCGGCGAGTTTAGACTCCAACTCGCCGATTCTCCTCACATCACCCAAAAAATAAAAGAATAAAATAATACCTGGGAATCCGGGGTGTTACAGTATCTTCATATCTAGACTCCTCTAAGCCCTCATAGTCATAAAGTTATCGAATTTATCATGCTTTGGCCCGTCTCTTTGGCTTAAACCGCTTCATTAGCTTCGTTTTGGCATTTAAGGGCTTGCATGCACATAAATTTTTAAACTTTACGTGGTAACTATGATCAAGGAGGCTAGATCTACAATTTGGAGCCTTGGTTTTGCTTAAAAGTGACTGAATAAGAAAAAGACTGAAGGGACTCGACGATATGCATGGGTAACTCGACGAGTCGGAAGAAGATTGCCTGTTTCTAGTGTCTGCATGGACTCAGCGAGTCAGTGAGATGACTCGACGATTTGTGTCACACCCCCAAACCGGAACGGAGGAAACATTCGGGGGTGGCTGACGTCATGCGTAGTATCACAATAATTGTATCATAGCAAGCATAGTAAACACAACCAGACATTGAATACATATATGAAAAAGGTTTACATTGTTTAATACATAGTTTTGTTCATATCAAAAGTAAAATAGTAAAGACGCGACTCTAATGCTCCGACTTCTCCGAACTCCTGGAAGTACCTGTCTACTAATTCCCTGAGAATACAAACAGTTTTGAAGAATATCAGCATAAAGCTGGTGAGTTCATAAGCATTTAGTTTTGGTGGAAAAGTGTTATTTGAATCCTTTTGAAAAGTGTTCCTCAAGAAAATCCTATATTTTATTATGAAAAGTGTGTTTGAAAACCCTTTCATTCCATGACTTCCAGGTTTGTACAGAACATGTAATATCCAATGTGTCATGGAATGAATATGAATATCCGTTGGTTGTAAAACAATCCGCTTTGAATAGCCGGTTTATCCCAGGAAAATCCTATATTTTCCCTGAAGGTTGAAGGTTGATTATCCATTTTAAACTCAGGTTTGCAAGTATCTACCATACTCGTGTATATAAAAGCAGTTTTCTTTTAAAAACCCTGGTTACATCCAGAGAGGTATATTGGCCTTATTACATATATAAAACTAAACAAAAGAAAACCGTGATGAACTAAGTCCTGAAGGTATTATTTGTAATACGCTCTAGTAATCTATCGGTTATTACTTTGAGGTTAGTTCGTTTGATTCGTTATTACAAAAGTAAATCTCTACTACCTAAGTTTTGAGTTTCATGATCATAACAGACTGGATATAGCCCAAAACGGTCTGTATCCTTAATGACTTTGTCACCCGCAGACCTGCGGGTCCGACTGTTGCTAGCAGTGAGGTGCGGGATTGTCAGTTCCGTATAGATCTATACACAACAGTCACGCTCTCCCTACAAGAGATTCTGGTCACGAGTGCTAGTCCTCCACTCTGTTTCTTGTGGTGAGTGTTACCAAGGACATGTCTCAAACATAGCCTAACAAATTTACAAGTAATAATACCCAAAATCCTGTTTATGATTTGCATGAATCCTTTATAAAATAATACATTTTACTATATGATTCACAAGTTCATTGTTGTAGTTTTGAAAACTGTTTCTACGTGTTGATTTCTTAATCGGTTGGTAAAACTGTTTTCCGTGTTAAAAGCATACCGAAAATATAATTATCTTAAACAAAATAATATATTTTGAGCACAAGTTTCCTTGTACATTTGCTTATATTCCCCCTCCCCTCCCCTCTTAAAACATGAAAAACTCGGAAAAAGCGTAGGGGTAAGAACTCACCTTGGGTGAATCGAATGAAGGATCGACACGAAAAGTTGGGTGTTCAAGTGAAGCCTTGAACGTGATTTGATCCTAATTAACATGCAGTGATACATAAAGGAGTCAAATGAAGGTATTTCACCACTAAATGTGATGGAGAACCACTGTAGGAACTTGGGACTACTTGGACTAAGTGTTAGGACCTTAAAGGATTGCGTTAGGTGAGTGTATGGCCACCTTTAAGGTGTGTGCGGCCATGGTGTGTGGCCAGGTTGTGTGTGCGGTTGCACATAGGAGTGTGCGGCCAGAGTGTGCGGCCATGGTGTGTGTGCGGTTGCACACAGGAGTGTGCGGCCAGGGTGTGTGTGCGGCTGCACACGGGAGTGTGCGGCCGTACATTCTTCGCTTATGCTTCAAACATTGATTTTCAAGTGTTTCAAGGCTCAAACCAAGTCCAACTAAGAGATAGAGGGCCAAAACTCTCACTTTGGAGGGTTTCTGAGGTGTGTACGGCCACCTTATGAAGGTGTGCCGTCGTACACCTTCAAGTGATGAAGAACACGAAGAACATGAAGAGTTTTGGGCTTAGATTGAGGTGGTTTACCTGTATAACAAGCTAAATGATGGAATTCTTCACGTTTTTGAGGCTCTTAGAGTGTTCTTGGATGAAGTTTTTAGAGAGAGAAAGTAGAGTGCAGCCAAATGAAAGGAATGAGTGAAGGGGTCACCTTATATAAATATAGATGAGTGTGCGGCAGGAGGATGGGTGTGCGGCCACACACTCGTGTGTGCAGCCATACACTCGGGTGTGCGGCCACACACTCATGTGTGCAGCCATACACTCGGGTGTGCGGCCACACACTCATGTGTGCAGCCATACACTCAGGTGTGCAGCCACACACTCATGTGTTCAGCCATACACTCGGGTGTGCGACCACACACTCATGTATGCAGCCATACACTCGGGTGTGCGGCCACACACTCATGTGTGCGGCCACACACTCATGTGTGCAGCCATACACTCGGGTGTGCGGCCACACTCATGTGTGTAGGAGGTAACATAAATGAGTTTAACTTAGATTAACTGACTAGATGTACCGGGTAGAAGTTTTCGGGTTGTCACATCATCCCCCTGTTAGAGGGAATTTCGTCCCGAAAGTCAAGAATAAGAATATAACTCATGGCCTTGGAAAAGATGGAGGTACTTAAGGTTCATGGGAATTGCAAATGTCTCATCGGACCAACACTTCTTTAGATTCGATATGTGGTAGGCGGAATGGAACTTGCTAAGTTCTCGAGGTAACTGGAGTTCGTACGTTTACTGGACCGACCCTAGCAAGGATCTCGGATGGTCCAACGTATCTTGGATTTAGCTTTCTATGCTTTTCACAGCGTATCTGGCCTTTCCAGGGTGAGATCTTCAAGGGATGCGTCCACCAATTTCAGGGCTCGTGAGGGTGCTGTTCGGGACTTAACTCTTGATTAGATACGTGTCCCCCACCTCAGCCCAGCACAGAGGGGAGCTGTACTTACGACCATAGATGGCTTCGAACAATGCAACCTCGATACTGGAAAGGTCGTCGTTGCTGCAAGAAAGTTCGATTAAGGGTAGATGTGTGTCCCATGACACATCTTCAATTATCCGGATGGTTCTTTTGATTTCTCCTTCTCTTTGTGGATGATACTCTTCGTATGAATACTTTCGGATTTTGAAGAGAGATGAATTCTTCGAAGTTCGCATCTGGGTGTCATCACAAGCGATGGGAGTTTCGCGATTGAACGATTTAAGAAAAAATGGTTTAGTATAACATAGACTCAGTCGAACTAAACAAGATGACGTCGTAGAATCGTGAGCTAAGTTTGTCTAGGAAGTTCGTTTTCGTTAGCACATTGGTGCCTCTGGGTGAATAGCTCTAGTGTTTGTTGTGTTTGATTTGAAGTTAATAGGTACTACTAACACGAGGGTTCTGATGTCTTGAAACTGTGACTTTCATGAATTGGTTCTTACTAGATCTCTCCATGATCGTTTGGTGTATACAAGTCGTGCATAATTACAATTGAACTTAACGTATTCACTAAATTGTCATAACTTACTCATTGGGGGCTTTAAATCTTATAAGAAGGTCGTGATTTAATTTGGATGAGGAAATAATCACGATTATGAGCAATTATAGGGGTTTTCGAAAACGTACCAAAACATAGCAGGGTTCTTTGATGCTTCCTCATTCTCTGAGGTCAGACTCCTCCTGTTTCCCCATTGTTCTTCTCTGTTGGGAAGTCTCTTTTGAAATGTCCTAAACTTCCATAGAGGTAACAGGTTGGACTTGTCCCAACATTTGTAGTCAGAGTGATGAACTTGACTAGGGTTTTACAACTGAAAGAGGTGTTTCCCTTCCTGTTGCATCTGGTGCAATACAGCACTCGGCAGACTCCATGATGATGGTAGTTGCATTTGCTGCAGTGCGGAAGATTTCCACAGTAGGGTATGGTTGGTGTGGGAACAGCAGGGATGACTGGGGTACTGACTGTCCCAAATCGTTGCCTCTCAGTAGGTCTTTGGGTTGATCAACTTCCTTTGAACTTTTTAGAAGGTTAGATGTGTCCTTTCTAGTAGGCACTTGTTGTTGAGATTGGTTAACACCAAGATTTGGATTACCGTTAACACTTCCACCCACATTTTTGTTGTTAGCGTTAAGAACAGTTAGGGTGGCTGTCACCGTTGTCGTGACAGTAGCTTGGAATGTATTTGAATCCATCTGACGGATTGGCATCTTACCTGTGGGTTGGTACGTTTCTTCGGAGGCATGATTCTACTATACGTCAAGAAAAGAAGTTTGTAAACAACAATGGTTGCCCCTGGATGTATCCTAAATGTTTATCTATGCTTGAGATTTTCCGTTTTGCTTATCTGAATCTCACTGATTCGACCCACATCCCCATGATATGGTCTTAGCAAGGATAGAAAAGATTTGAGCACACAAAGTTCACATACAATAAGTTTACGAACTCATGGTTGCTCAGCTCATCGGTCTGGCTGAGTAATTCTCATATTTTCGTCGGCTCTTGACGATATGGAGATTTGGCTATAAGGGTAGTTTCGAGGATCAAGTCGATATGGGATTCAACTTGGCACTCGGAAGAAATCCCTGGAATGTCTTTGGGGAAGACATCGAGAAAGTTGCAGACTTTGAAGATGCTCTCAAGGTCCTTAACTTCTTGAGCCAGGAATGCATATCATTCCTTCCGCAGATGCCCCTAGGCTTGACGCAGGAAATGATACGAAGGTTAAAAAAATCTTATCACTAAGACCACTGAGGATTTCATTGAAGGAAAGATTGAGACAAATCTCTTTCTCGAAGCAAAGGATATCAGCACGATTTGGGCTCAACCATCTCATTCTGATTATGACGTCGTAGCTTGTTATGGAGACTGATATAAAATCGATGGGGAAAAGGAATGATCGTCAGACACATGCTTCTAAGACGAAACGGTAGCGTGACTTTGATAAAGTTGCTTAATTTGCATGCTATCGATCTAAGGTATACTTTTGACAAAGATCATCTTTAACTGAAATATGGTTGTTGCCATCATAACTGAAATGAAGATTACCCATATTTTGGAACCCTTGACCTAAAAATAGGTCTAAGTTATTCTAACAGGGAAAGAATCTTGACAACATTAATGACAGGGATGTTTACAGAAAATAGCTACTTAGAACATAGATATGAAGGTTATTCCACGATGTCCAACATCCAAATACTTTTGTTTTGTTCTACTTATGACACTGGTTCGGGTACTTAGGTATACTTGTATACTTTTTATAAAAATACTTATATTTTTGAAAGTATACTTTTAGTTTAGAGCAATTAGGACCCTTAATGTTTATAGTTGTATACCATGTATGGTTCGGTATACTTAGTTCACTATAAACAGGAGCTCTGATACCAATATGTCACACCCCCAAACCGGAACGGCGGAAACGTTCGGGGGTGGCTGACGTCATGCGTAGTATCACAATAATTGTATCATAGCAAGCATAGTAAACACAACCAGACATTGAATACATATATGAAAAATTACATTGTTTAATACATAGTTTTGTTCATATCAAAAGTAAAATAGTAAAGACGCGACTCTAATGCTCCGACTTCTCTGAACTCCTGGAAGTACCTGTCTACTAATTCCCTGAGAATACAAGTAGTTTTGAAGAATATCAGCATAAAGCTGGTGAGTTCATAAGCATTTAGTTTTGGTGGAAAAGTGTTCTTTGAATCCTTTTGAAAAGTGTTCCTCAAGAAAATCCTATATTTTCTTATGAAAAGCGTGTTTGAAAACCCGTTCATTCCATGACTTCCAGGTTTGTACAGAACATGTAATATCCAATGTGTCGTGGAATGAATATGAATATCCGTTGGTTGTAAAACAATCCCTTTTGTATAGTCGGTTTATCCTGGGAAAATCCTATATTTTCCCTGAAGGTTGAAGGTTGATTATCCATTTTAAACTCAGGTTTGCAAGTATCTACCATACTCGTGTATATAAAAGCAGTTTTCTTTTAAAAACCTTGGTTACACCCAAATAGGTATATTAGCCTTATTACATATATAAAACTAAACAAAAGAAAACTGTGATGAACTAAGTCCTGAAGGTATTATTAGTAATATACTCCAGTAATCTATCGGTTATTACTTTGAGGTTAGTTCGTTTGATTCATTATTACAAAAGTAAATCTCTGCTACCTAAGTTTTGAGTTTCATGACCATAAAAGACTGGATATAGCCCGAAACGGTCTGTATCCTTAATGACTTTGTCACCCGCAGACCTGCTGGTCCAACTGTAGCTAGCAGTGAGGTGCGGGATTGTCAGTCCCGTATAGATCTATACACAACAGTCATGCTCTCCCTACAAGAGATTCTGGTCACGAGTGCTAGTCCTCCACTCTGTTTCTTGTGGTGAGTGTTACCAAGGACATGTCTCAAACATAGCCTAACAAATTTACAAGTAATAATACCAAAAATCCTGTTTATGATTTGCATGAATCCTTTATAAAATAATACATTTTACTATATGATTCACAAGTTCATTGTTGTAGTTTTGAAAACTGTTTCTACGTGTTGATTTCTTAATCGGTTGGTAAAACTGTTTTCCGTGTTAAAAGCATATTGAAAATATAATTATCTTAACCAAAATAATATATTTTGAGCACAAGTTTCCTTGTACTTTTGCTTATATTCCCCCCTGAAAACATGAAAAACTCAGAAAAAGCATAGGCGTATGAACTCACCTTGGGTGCTTCGAATGAAGGATCGTCAAGAAAAGTTAGGTGTTCAAGTGAAGCCTTGAACGCGATTCAATTAACATGAAGTGATACAAAAAGGAGTCAAATGAAGGTATTTCACCACTAAATGTGATGGAGAACCACTCTAGGAACTTGGGACTACTTGCACTAAGTGTTAGGACCTTAAAGGATTGTGTTAGGTGAGTGTATGGCCACCTTTAAGGTGTGTGCGGCCATGGTGTGCGTCCAAGCTGTGTGTGCGGTTGCACACACGAGTGTGCGGCCAGGGTGTGTGTGCGGCCACACACGGGAGTGTGTGGCCGCACACTCTTTGTTTATGCTTCAAACGTCAATTTTCAAGTGTTTCAAGGCTCAAACCAAGTCCAACTAAGAGATAGAGGGCCAAAACTCTCACTTTGGAGGGTTTTTGAGGTGTGTACAGCCACCTTATGAAGGTGTGCGGTCGTACACCTTCAAGTGATGAAGAACACAAAGAACATGAAGAGTTTCGGGCTTAGATTTAGGTTTTTTACCTGTATAACAAGCTAAATGATGGAATTATTCATGATTTTGAGGCTCTTAGAGTGTTGTTGGATGAAGTTTTTAGAGAGAGAAAGTAGAGTGTAGCCAAATGAAAGGAATGAGTGAAGGGGTCACCTTATATAAATAGGGATGAGTGTGCGGCAGGAGGATGGGTGTGCGGCCACAAGTGTGTAGCTATACACTCCGGTGTGCGGCCACACAATCATGTGTGCAACCATACACTCGGGTGTGCGGCCACACACTCATGTGTGCAGCCATACACTCAGGTGTGCAGCCACACACTCATGTGTGCAGCCATACACTCGGGTGTGCGACCACACACTCATGTGTGCAGCCATACACTCGGGTGTGCGGCCACACACACATGTGTGCAGCCATACACTCGGGTGTGCAGCCACACACTCATGTGTGCATCCATACACTCGGGTGTGCGGCCACACACTCATGTGTGTGGCCACACACTCCTTTTAGTGGAGTGTTTGGCCTATTTGCAACCCTAAATCTTAAACCAATCCATCCCTAATTCAAATTTTGGTTGTACTCAAGGCTTTAAATGCTTAAATGAGCCCTTAATCAGTGCCAGGAGTTAACATAAATGAGTTTAACTAAGATTAACTGACTAGATGTACCGGGTAGAAGTTTTCGGGTTGACACAATTTGGTCAGGGTTTTTCCGATATTCTGGTTACTCTATGGACTCAACGAGTTGACTGGGGGATTCGCGAATTTCTGAGTTCTGAAGGAACTTAGCGAGTCTGTAGACTACACTCGACGAGTTGGGTCAACATGGATTGCTGACTTTGACCATTGACTTTGACTTTGACCAAGGGTTGACCGGTTTGACTTCGGAGGGTACTTTGGTAATTTAGGTATTTATGGAAGTGGATCATTGGTGGTTGTAGGTGTTGGTGTTTGGAGCCACATCTCGGGAGTTTGATATTTCAGTTATGATCGACATTGTGAGGTGAGTTCTTCTCACTATATCAACAGGGTCTAAGGCACCAATGTCGGCCCTTTTCAGATTTGTATCCGGGTTTATTGAAAAATGATATGCTTAGTGACCTGTTAGGTCGGTATCCTAGTATGTAGGGTGATACTATATTTAGTGACCTGTTAGGTTGGTATCCTGTTTTATAGGATGATGATATGATTAATGATCTGTTAGATCGGTTTGATTGTTTGTATATGCTAGCATTGTTATCTATGTGTTAATTGTTTTTGGGGTGGGTTGAGGCGGACATGCTTTGTGTTGTAGGCCAACATACCCTGGGCATCCTGGATAGACTGCATACCCGGTAGGGCATATCAGTTAGGCCGAAGGCCCAGAGAATGGTCCAGACAGGCTGAAGGCCCGGGTGGGCAGACCAAACATGTCGAAGGTTCTGAGAGTGGGCCAGTTAGACTGCAGACCCGGTGAGGGCAATCCAGTCATTACGTAGAATGTAGATGCATGTTGTTTATTTGCTATGATATGTTTATGATTGTATGGCGTTGGTATTTTGGGGGAACTCACTAAGCTTCAGGCTTATAGTTTTGGATTTTCTTTCAAGGTATTTCGGATGATCGCGGGAAGGCAAAGGCATGATCATGCACCTCCTTATATTTTTATGATTTGATTTATGGGTTACTCTCATATGAAACTATTTGAAAATGTTTTGTAATAAATAATGCTTTTGAATGTTTGAAAAAGATTTAAATTGGCTTGAGTTTTTATGGATGTTACAAGTTGGTATCAGAGCCTTAGTTTGAGTGAATTGGAGGAACACTCATGTGAATCCAGTCTCAAAATAAGGAAAAGGTTTTCAAAATGATTTTCAAATGGTTTTCAGAATACTAAAGGAGGATGCAGAGTATACGATCAGCCGGAGCCAGTAAGTAGACCCCAAAATACCATACGGTTATTTGATATTACGATATGTTAAAACAACATGCTAGTTCTAGGCTAGGGATCTTCAGGAATTGCATTATACAATTGCCTGATTATATAATGTCTGAAAGCCTAGGGTTTTCCTTATATGAAATTGACATCACTATTGTAGTTGCTTAGTGTATGCATCATAGTCGTACATAATTAGGATCTTATAGCCTAAGAATGTTTGATTTGGCCTTATTTCATGTTCTTGTTTGATGAAGGGCTTAGGGTAGGATCAGATATTCGAATGTATATAGGGTCCAGCGTTATGTATGACTAGCATACACGCGTGTTGCAGGGCTGGTGGAAGTTTCATAGGTGAGTTGTGCGGGGGTTATTCAGTCGGTTATGAGATATTTAGCCTTTCTCTAGGAGTGAGGATTGAGCGCACGCCATGCTTATGTATATTGCCAGGGCATTGTGATGATACTTGAGACAAATATGGGTAGGTGTGGAAGGTAGTATGGGCCCGTACTACTGAAAGCACATGACCCATACGCATAACAAGGAAGTCACAACCCCTAGGGCTTTGTTGGGAGTTGGTTCCTGGATTATTATATGGAATGTCTGATATCTTCCTGGTATATTTTCAGCATGGTAGTTACTAGACGATTTGTGACTGGATCCGGGTCAGGATCAGGAGATGTTGGTCAGGAAGGACCAGTAGTGCCTGAGGTCATTGGTCAGATGAGGTCGGATGAGATGGACACTAGGATTCGAGAGATCCTACATGATGAGGTTGCTACTATGTTCATAGCACATTTGTCGGAGATGTTTGGGTCTATCAAGACCGCGATGGTGGAGTACTTTGATGAGCGTTATGCAGCTCTTACTGAGACGACTGCCACTGCAGCCTCCGCAGCTATAGCAGCCACTGGTGGTGGGACCAATCGGACTTTCCCGTATCGGGACTTCGATAACACAAAGCCCCCAACTTTTGATGGGGTTCTGGACGTGAGTATTGCCATGAGGTGGCTATCTGACATGGAGGGGTGTTTCTTCACATGCTCATGTCCTACTGACCAGAAGGTCAGGTGTGCTATGAACCTGCTGAGGTCCAGAGCCATGGACTGGTGGAGGTTGATGATAGGGTCGTATATTGATCATCAGAGAGCTACAGTTACGTGGGAACAGTTCAGGGATATGTTCCACACTCGCTACATTCCACGGGTTGAGTGCGAGCAGCTGGCACAGGAGTTTCTGGATTTGAGGCAGGGTGTGGGGACGGTGACGGAGATCACCCGTATGTTCACTGAGAGCACGATGTTTTGCCTGAAGTTTGCTTCTAATCAGACTCAGATGACACGTTATATGAGCATGTTCAAAACTGACATTCGCTAGTTTGTTGCTACCCAGAGTTGTGATACACTATTGGAGTTACAGGAGGCCACTAGGCAGCATGAGCTGGAGATTGAGTTATAATTACATGAGAAGAGGCAGGCCTCGACGCAGTCACAGCCTGCGCCGAAGCAGCCCAAGACTGTTGATTCTAGTTTTAGGGGCCAGTGTGGCTGCACTTTTGGGAAGTGCGGGAAGGGCCATTCGGGAGTTGGTAGATTGAGTAGTACGTGCCGCAAATGTGGCAAGGAGGGGCACTTCGCGAGGGATTGTCGCCAGCTAGCCATGGTTTAGGATATGAGAATCTGTTATCAGTGTAATCAAGTTGGTCACGTGAAGACCAACTGTCCACAACTCGCTTCCAGGCTAGCGCAGGCTCCAGCACTGGGTACACCGAGGATTACTGAAGGGATTCGGGGTAGGCCAGAGCCACCAAAGGCTCGGGGACGCGCCTTCCAGCTTATAGCCGAAGAGGCCAGGACAGCACCAGATTTGGTTTTTTGTATGCTTCAATCCCTTATCTTGTTGATTATATTTGTTTTATGCTTATATGGGTGTTGTACCAAGGACTAGGTATGTTTTTAGTGAACTCCTTACCTGCTTTGGTATTAGTCGACTCAGGGGCGAGTCGGTCGTTTGTCTCTCAATCGTTCAGTAGGGAGTTCAGTTTTCCAGTAGGAGAGCTAGAGTGTCCATTACGAGTCTCTATCGCCGACGAACACGGAATTTCTGCTTCTTTAGTCTATCGGGGCTGCGTGTTGGAGATCTTTGGGGTATCTTTTCCAATAGACTAGATTCTGATTCCGATGGGTGATCTATGTGTGATTGTGGGTATGGATTGGCTTAATCGCTTCGGTGCCATGATCGACTGCGAGGGTCAGCGGGTGGTAGTTCGAACCCCAAGTGGGGGAGAAAAAATTATCTATGGTGAGGGCACCAGATTGGGATCAGGGTTTTGTTCAGCTGCCAGGGCCCGGCAGTACATTCAGCACGGGTGTGCGGGTTATTTAATGTATGTGGTGGATACGCGGGTTAGGGATCAGGTTTCAATTTCAGAATTACCGGTTGTCAAAAGAATTCGCAGATGTGTTTCCGGAGGAGTTACCCAGAGTGCCTTCGGAGAGGCATGTCGAGTTCAGGATCGACCTGGTGCCAGGTGCGGTCCCTATCACTAAGGCGACGTACCGGTTGGCACTACCAGAGATGTAGGAGCTGTCATCATAGCTGCAGGAACTGCTGAGCAAGTAGTTTATCCGTATGAGAAGTTCTTCATGGGGAGTGTCGATACTCTTCATCAGGAAGAAGGATGGTTCACACTGGATGTGCATTGACTACCGAGATTTAAACAAGTTGACAGTGAAAAACTGTTATCCACTCCCGAGGATTGATGATCTTTTCGATCAGTTGCAGGGAGCATCTTGGTTCTCCAAGATAGACCTGAGGTTCGGATACCATCAGGTCAGGGTTAGAGAAGAGGACTTGGAGAAGACTCGTTATGTACATTACGAGTTCGTGGTGATGCCGTTTGGACTCACCAACGTGCCAACTATATTTACGGACCGGATGAATCGGGTCTGCAGACCGATGCTCAATCGCCCGTTCATTGTGTTCATAGATGATATCTTGGTGTTTTCCAAGACCAGAGAGCAGCCCGAGGAGCATCTTCGTGAGTTATTGGGAGTTCGAAGAAGAGAGCGATTGTATGCCAAGTTCTCGAAGTGCGAGTTCTGGTTACGAGAGGTTCAGTTCCTTGGACATTTCGTTAACCAGGAAGGGATTTTGTCCGATCCGACCAAGATCGAGGTGGTTATGCAGTGGAAGGTTCCAAAATCTCCCTTAGATGCCAGGAGCTTCTTTGGATTGGCAGGGTACTACTAGAGATTCATACACGATTTCTCAAAGATTACAGTACCTCTCACTCGTCTGACAAGGAAGGGGGTGGACTTCCGGTGGGGCCCTAAGCAGCAGACTGCATTCGGGACATTATGACAATGACTTTGCGAGGCTCCAATGTTGACACTTCGTAAGGGAGTTGAGGATTTTGTAGTATTTTGTGATGCATCGATCACCGGGTTGGGAGCAATCGTTATGCAGAGAGGACGTGTGATTGATGGATTATGTGCATAATATCAATCCTATGGTGGTCATGAAACCCTAATTGCTTGGATCTAGTTTTTATACTTTGAAAATGCAATAAACTTCCAAGACTTACAAACCCTAGATCTAGCATACTAGTAATCAAATTAACATATGGATTAGGGTTTAGATCTTACCTTGATTGTTATGTAGCAATAACAATCAATTCCTTGGCTTCAGAAAGCTTAGAGCCTCAAGTGTTGCACCTCTAATGGAGTCACAAACACCACTAAGCAACTTGGATGAAGAGAGAAGAGATAGGAGGCACCAAAAACGACTGGAAACCCTAAAGGAACACATAGCCACGTTTTTGGGTCTCAAGGGTTCTTTAAATAGGTAGGCAATTAGGGTTATCTAACAAGGAAACCCTAATTTGACTGCTTAACCCTAAGCAGCCCATGGACCCTTTCTGGAACATGCCTTGGACGATTTCTAATGGGCTTCCCCATAGAATTCATCCAACCTATTATTCCAAGGTGATCCATAGCCCAATTGCAATTATCTTATAATTACAATTCCAGTCCCCCTATGTTTAATTAATCTCTTTTAGCCACAAAATTAATTCTTTATTAATTCTTGACTAATATTAATTAAACAATATGATTTCTTCTTTAATATATTATTATCATAATATATTAATAAATCATAATTAAACCTTTCTCTCCTTAATTCATCCTACAAGTTGCTATGGTGAAGGCAACCCAAAAGGACCATGCTCATAATCGTGTCAAGTACATACCAAAATAGTTATGGACTTCGACACTAATCCAACAGTCTCCCACTTGGATAAGTCTAATAACTATTTTGTATAACTTCAGAACCTGATCAATAATCGTAGCTTTCAAAATCCGTTGTCAACTCTGATCTTATCAGATACGCGTGTCCTTTAGATAAGGGATTATATATTCTTCCAATCTCAAGATATCGTATAGACACGAGACATGGATTTAAATCATTCTCTCTGTCTATGTATTGTTTCCCGACATCTGATTTATGACGACTGGCAACAAACTACAATTGAACACATCAACTTAGTCCCGGCTTGGCCAAGCGCTTAGGGTGTCATCACTAAATCATCGAGGGGCCCACATATATCGCTTTTATCACACTTTGGGTAAAAGGAATGGATAACATTTGACTCAAATGCTCGCTTGCACATACTGATTGAATCACACACAACAATAAGTTTCATAACACCAAGTTTGGTGCGTTTACTTATCATCAATGTGCAACCGACTAGAAAATAACAACTCACACATTTCGGTTTCAAGAATATACAATGTTATCAACTCACTAATCACCCGTGATAAATCCATGAAGTGATTCAAGTGAGCGTGGGTTTAATCCAATACTTTAATCTTATCAAAGCACTCATGAAATCTGCAACAAACTTGTGCTATGTCTAAACACTTTAGACAATTTATAGACAAATTCATGACAGTCTTCCTTCATACCTACTTCCAACGTATGATCGACTGTGGAGGTTCGAATAACCCAGTTATTTTGGAAGTCAAAACATTCAAAATGAAACACAACGATAATACTTAATCCTATATGGCCCCAAAACTTTTGAGCGTAAATAAAACACCTTTTATTTAAACACCATATTGACTACTCATTATTCATTGTTTAATGTTTCGGATAATCAACTTATTACTTGAATTACAACAATAGCTATCCCATGCTCTGAGCATGCACACTATGTTACCTATGATCCTTACTTTGTGAAATAGATCAATTTAAAACATTTCCAATGAAACTCATTTCACAATTCCCAATCCTTATCGTTAGTGGAAGAATACCAGGTTATTGCCACTACTAGAATATGTTAGATTCTAACATTTTATGAAAAGATCCTTTCGTAAAGTCATAGCACAAAAGTCACCAAGACTTGGCCAATGAAAATACAAGGTTCTCTATCAGAAATTGTTACAAAAAAATTCTATATATGTGATGTCTCTCACTCAAAGTACATTCCTTTTGTAACATCCCAAAAATACAGGCCAAAAATTTCATTTTTAAATACGTCATTATGAAACCAACACTGTAATAAAACATATGTAATATCATGTCATGTCAAAACCAAAGTAGAAATAATCAAACGTGTTATCATAAAACAATATCAAAGTGTAATCCCAAACATCTCATGTGCGGAAAACCATAGTGTGATGCACTGCGATCAAGCCGACTCCTTTCCTTTAAACACGAAGTACCTGAAACCAAAACTGAAAACCGTAAGCACGAAGCTTAGTGAGTTCCCCCATCATACCACATACCATACAAGCACATAACATATATACTGTCGGGCAATTCTGGGGTACCCGACCTACCTGGTACGGCCGTTATGGGGTGCCCGCCTACCCATACGGCCATTCTAGGGTGCCAACATACCCGTACGACCATTCTTGGGTGCCGACCTACCCATGTCAAGCCATTCTGGGGCGCTGACCTACCCATGTCAAGCCATTCTGGGGTGCTGACCTACCCGTCGGTCCTAACAACCGACCCTCGGGGACTATTCCTCCCCTATTGCTACTATCACATATATCATAACATAAACATACTATCAGACATATCTGGGGTGTCCGAACTACCCTTCGGTCCTAACAACTGAACTTGGGGACAATTCCCCTCCTACTACCACTATCACATATAACATATCATGCCAGCATATAAACATATCATCACATACTGTCAGACATATCCGGGGTGTCTGGCCTACCCTTCGGTCCTAACAACCGAACTCTACTACTATCACATATAACATATCATGCCAACATATAACATATCAGGTAGTAGCAAACCTAGATGATATCACAAAGACAATCATCTAACATACAACTCCTACTGGTGGGCCGGTATTGTGGCCATAGACCCACCGCTACTGGAAGGTAACTCACCTCACACTGTTGAAGTCCCGAAGACACAATCCCACACTTGCTGAAGTCCCACAGACTCAACCCCAGCTGCTGGCTGACAGATTCCCGAACTGTCAACACCAAAATAACACCCAATTAATAATTAGGTCCCAATACATAACTATAAGTACATTCTTTGGGTAATTACCATATTACCCCTAGCTTGGCTTATTCAAGCCCAAGGCCCCATCCATAGGCCCAAATTCAATTAGGAATCTAAGCCCAACACATGGCCCAATTTTCCAAATTGGGCCTAGGCCTATACATGGTCTCATTCTAAGGCCCATCATCATATAATCATTAAGGCACAAACTATGGCCCATCTATGGCCCAATTTTCCAAATTGGGCCCAAACCCCTTACATGGGCCTTACCCTAGGCCCATTAAATTACTCTAGACCATTTGCTTGATCTTGGATAACCCATTTAATAACCCAATCATCAAGGCCCAATAGAAAGGCCCAACAATAAACCCAAGTGAAATTAGGGTTTCACATAAAATGATGATTAGGGTTAAGTTTCCTACTTAACCCATTAAGGACTTAATCCATTAAGTCCAACATTGCTTAGATTAATTTTCGTCAATGATTATTATTTAATATTCCAAGTTATTAATAAGTCTAGTGTGTCTCGATTAATTCCCCAAAATTAGGGTTTTGATGGCATTAGGGTTTTCCAAACCCTAATTAGGGTTTCCAACCCAAATACTAGCCCATTTATTAATTTGTTGGGCTTTTAGATCAATTAGGGCTTTATTGATCCTATTAAGCCCACTAAAATATTATTAAGCCCATTAGGGTTTTATTAGGTCCATTAGAGTCCATTAAGCTTCATTGGGCCCATCAGGGTTTCAATCACCCCAAACGAATCACCATGAGGCAAAGCACACCGCCACCCGACACGGCGGCCGGTGGCGGCAGCCACCACCCTAGGGTGGTGGTTTCCAATTTCTTTCCATTATTTCTCTTTTGAGTTACAATTACAACATAAATACCAAAGCAACACACACACACACACACTAACTAGGCTAAACATTCACACACAAAACCACCTTGGTTGTCGGCGGTGGTGAGTGGCGGCAACCACCATCCTATGGTGGCGGTGATGCCATTTCTGAGAGCTTCAGCCATACACACACACCAACTAAAACACACACATATTCACTTCTTTGCTCGGGAAAGGAAGCCAACGACCCAATGACGGCGGCTGTGGCGATTTTATAATCGCAGCCACCACCTCACTGTCACAACTGGAAATTTTGTGTCATGTAATCTATATACTCAAGTTAATGTGAATCAAAAACTTAAGAGCATGTGTGATACCTACTATTATGACATCAAAACTTCAATAAAATACATCATACAAGTGCTACAAATAGTCATCAAACAATTGGAAACCCTAGAAGTTCTTGTTTAGGTCGGCTTTGGACTAGGACTTCCTTATTGGGCCCAAATGGACCAATAAGCTTCCAATTTGACTATCATGGGCTTAGAACCCTAATTGGGCTCTAATTGGACCCACAATCATTTATTTTAACATTTTGGGCCATTATGGGCCTAGAATGAAATGAATTAAAAGCCTTGATCCATAATTAACCTAATCTAGCTTAATGAAGAATAAAAGTCACAATTTTATTTTAAAGGGGCCAATGATCACCCAGAGTAACTTTAATATTGGGCCTAGAGGCAAAAAGCCCAAAAATCTTTCCTTCCCTCTCTATTTTCGGCCCAAGCCCAAGGATAAAGGAGGAGTTGACTTTGGATTGCCACCTCATTTTTATTCATTGGATATCCATGCATGGAACTCATACTTCCAAGCACCTATCTCATCAAGGATCACTTCTCTTCTTTTCCCTCCTTCACTCTCGGCCGAAACACACACACACATACAAAAATATCTCTCAAACTCTCTCAAGAACACTCAAGAACACTTCCTCCCTCTCCACTCAAAGATCTCGAAATTTAGGAAGCTTTCAAGAGGATATTTCCACAAATTCTTCATCTAAGGTAAGATTATGCTTGGATCTATGATTTAGATTCTTTTTGTCATCAAAATCTTTTCCTAATCCATGCCAAAATCGTGATCTTACATCCTAGAAGCACATCAAACTTGAGATCTTCAAGAAAAGGGTGCTAAGGCCAAAAATCACCAAGTTTTCTTCCATCTTTTCTTCAAAAACCGAAATCACACCCTAAGGTGAGCTTCATACCCCCTATTTTCTGTTTTTTATGAGTTTGGGGGGGGGGGGGATACAAGTGAAAGTGTAGATCTATATGTGTTTTTGTATGCCTTGTATGATTCTATGCTTATGTGGGCGTTTTTGTGTGTTTATAATGTTGGATCTAGCCATTAACCCCTAAAAATCGAGATATACTTTATGTTAAACGATACTAGCATCAAATATATTTCTACATACAAAGTGTTCCAAGAAAAATAGCTAAATGGCTTAATAACATTTTATTTGGGCTAAAAACTCAATTTTTGGACATAAAATGTTAAAAATATAAAGTTAAAGGGCCCAAATTGAAATATTTCGATATCTGATGGGTGAGATGGGTCAAAACAGTTTCCATAATGTATTTTCTGAAAATATACTTGTTGGAGGATTAAAAACATAAATTTCAAGCTTAATGGGCTAAAAATGACATTTTCGGCCCAATAGGGCCCAATATGCGAAATTTTCTGTTTTGGAGGGCCAAAACTGTGTTTTTCTGTAAAACAGTGGGTTACTAGTGTTCCAAGTACTTTTTAAACGTTTAAAATGCTTTTCAAATTTAAAAAGGACCAAAGTTGCAAGAATTTTCCAATTTGGGCCAAAATTGTAAAAAAAAACTACGAAAAAGAGGGGTTATAACCGAGAAAACTGCATTTTCAGGGACTTAAACTGTTTTCAATGAAAAATATGCTGAAAAATATTAATTTCAATAATTTTTGGTGTTAAAATGTCAAGAAAAATGCTTTAAGGACCAAACCGGAAAATTATTTAATTAGAGGGTTGAAAAGTAAATTTACAAACAATGAGGGGCTGAAAACAGAAAACTTTCAAGGCTAATTCAATAGATGCAACTTGATCAAATATTGGCACCGCGACTACCGACGAAATACAATACACAACAATACCAAAAATCGTTGTTAAACGAATTGGTTCGGTCTCAAACCAATAAAAACCCGAAACTACTAACGCGACGATACCTCGATTCACACAAGTAACATTTGGGAATTTAATACACACGTGAGAGTGCACAGACGTCGACACACCATCTTTGGGCCCCAAAGTGTAAAATCTTGTTTGTTGGGCCTAGCTAGCCCAATGACCTGATCTTAAGGCCCGAAGACTTCTACCTTACGAGTTGTTGGGTCTTACATGATCTAACACAGCGTAAAAGGACTTTTAATGGCTTTTATACTATTGGTCCCCAAGGGTCCTATGGTATTGCTAGTAAAGTCGGTATTTTATGCGAGGCGGGTCAAGGGCCCCTCGTACCTTTTTTTTATCCCCAACCGGTTAATGGAGTCATCGGGGTCTTCGTGTCCTCTTTCTCTTCGGATGTGGGATTACTCGAAGTCAGGGCAGTTGGATAACGTGATTAGTACGGACGACGCCTACGGGATCGTTAGTAAAGTTATAAACAGGTCGTTTGTGTAACGTGTGTTTATAGCAATTAATCATGCGCAAAAATAATCCGACGTCGCCTGGAATTAATGACTTCACGCGCTGCAATGGTTTTATTTTTAACTTCATGGAATTCAAAGAATTAGGAAAACATCGGGTTTTCCTAGGGTTTTTCAATACACACGATTTCAAGATGTACACAATTTTAATGAACATTTTTTTACAACTATAGAAACAAACAAGCATACTTATGGATCTTCACAAATGTTTTCAAGAACTCTTTTTAGAAAATATCGGATTTTTTGGTGGCTTTCAAAATGATACAAAACGTTGCCTTTCAAAAACTGCTTATGAACTCACCAACATTTCACATGTTGACATTTTTCAAAATACTTGTATTCTCAGGTAACCAGTGAATCAAAGGAAAATGTACTCAGTGATGGCTTGCAGTTTACTTATTAATGAATCGAACAATTTATTTTTGGGAATGTAATGTTTAAACAATGTACTTCATATAAACTTTACCGGTTGTACTATATTAATGCATGGTGACGAATGTTGTTACGTTTCATATATATTCAATGTTATGGTATTCAATTAAGTCACGACAGCCCTCGGACGTTTCCGACGTCTGGTTCGGGGGTGTGACAGGTTGGTGGCGGTGGTTTTTGATAGACTTAGATTTTAAAGTGTATGTGTTCCTATCCATGTGAATTTTCCGAAACCAAAGTTTGCGACAAATCCAAACTCATATGGACCGAACTTGTTCAATCTCGATTCCTTGCCTTATAGTAGCATGAATGCCTACCATGTCTTCCAGGTTGTTAAGCAGCTCACCCTTACCTTATCAATGTACTTTCCATTGATCAGGGTGCCTTGCCTTTATGCAATCCAATTGAGAACTCATAGAACTCATATTGCATAGTTGACTAAATCTGGAATGGCACATAAACAAAATTATGTCAACACGATAGGTTGCCAACCTCAAGTCGTGTGCTAGTGATTAACTATTGGTTTATTCTTGATTAGCTCTTGAACTTTTCAAGACAATTGAGACTCCCACTGACCTCTTGACATATATGATTCTCTTATCAAGGAACTTTCTTTGACAAAACAAATATTCAAGAGTTGGTGCGAAATCTTATCAAGACTAACACTTCACATAACTGGTCCTCGTTGGTCTTTGTCTTATCCAAGACATCACAACTTACCAATTTCAAATGTACAAGAATAAGAAAAACTTTTCCAATTCCATAATTGTTGAGTGTTATAAACCTACTAAAGACGTGTCACTCAATTCGCAATCTTGGAGTATGACTCTAAGACTCGATATTGGAATGAAGTATGATTGACTTCTTAATTTAACCATTTCCACAATTCTCGATTCCTCTTCTTAGACATACAAATGTACTAAGACTCACTTAGAGGATCAATTGATATATGGTTCTTAATCATTAAGACTTATCATAAAACACAATACAAGGTACTCTCCCTTCTTCTTAGAATAGAGAAACTTTTATCTTTCTGCCTACTTGATTCTTCTTTATTCATTCTGCTATTCATTGAAACTCTTTCAACCAACTCAGAATTACACTTAATCTTATAAGTATAATCAGATTTACTAAACTTTAGTAAATCATGACGAATATCTTTATCACTCTTGTGGTGGACTTGATCAACGTACAACCTAGTGTACTCGATATCCTAGTCCTTCACTTGACACTTTGTCAAAGAATTAGTCTAATTTCCAAATATGAAGTATCTCATTCATCATACAATTCTAGTCCTTCACTTGAAACTTTGTCAAAGAATTAGTCTAATTTCCAAATATGAAGTTTCTCATTCATCACACAACCAAGTTGTATGATTCCAAGTTTCTGTCCAATTGAGACTTGGGCGATGAGAAACTCTCCTTATTTGATAAATTCTCGACATTTCACAAATAACAAAATCAAGAATCACATCCAATTCAACATTGCTAAAATTAGAAATACATAAACATCCATTTTCACATATGCCATTGCAAGGATAAATAAATAAGACGAAATCAAAATTCATTTTATTGTGGAAAAACTTGTCCTTACAATGCAATTCAAATGAAAACTATGCTATTTCAATTTCTAAGCAATCTATTCTAACTCTAAAGTAGTAGCTCAGAAATCCGATCTTCAAGCAATGCGATCGAAATCCATTTCTTCACGATCAGATTCAACTTACTTCTTCCCTTAACCTTCCTCTCTTTTCTTCGATCCTACAAAACATCAAAATGTACTCTTATCACATCATGTATTGATAATCAAAGAATAGGAACTTATAGAGTTAGTTATTGGATTTTACCTGAAGTAAAGCCATACGTCTTGACTCTCCCATCTCTTAGATCTCTCAGGTAGTTTGGGCAGCTTCGTCTCCAATGCCCTTTCTCTTGGCAATAAAAGCAAATGGAATCCTTTGGCACAACACATGGGACAATCTCATACTTAGTCCTTTATGTACTTCCAATGTTGTCAGTGTCCATTGAAGTTTGGAAGTTTGATTCACCAGACAAAGTTGCTTGACCAGCACGCCAAATCATTGCTGATTCGACAGCTATAATTAAACAAGTGAGATCAATGAGGGTCACCTATCAATGTGTGACTTGATCTCTAAGATGTGTGCACACACAAGTTTCTCATCTTCGTGTTTACTTGCCAAAAGGGCTTGACTGAGCTTGAACTTTTCAAGCCTTCGAACTTGTGGGTCAGGGAGAATCATTGGAGGAGGTGGAGGAAGTGAAGCATGATCTCTAGTTCCTCGATCATATCGTGGAATATCATCTTCATTTGGAAGACTTGTTCCATGGGATTTGGGAAGACCATTTTTAGATTCAGACATCTACAAAATGGGAGAACTTCAAGTTAGTTGATAAGAATCCTTGATGTAACACCCAAATGAAACATCAAGGCTAGGATCCAACACAATACTCTACAACCTAGAAGAGGGATGTCGTAATCTAGTTGCAAAATATTTGAAGGTAGGTAAATGACGATTTACCAATTTCCACCATGAAAAACGAAAAAGAAATTTAAGTTTTAAATGAATTGAAACTCCTAGATCTTTTGCGGTTCATTGAACTTTTCAATGGCATGTTTAATCTCGATTATGCCCTACTATTTGCGACTGGGATGCCGAGGATCACAAACAAGGTATGAATAACCATTCAAATCACGTGGTGCACTCAATACTACTATCACCTAATCAATGTGTCGGTTAGCCACACACACTCCATTGATCTATGATAAACATCGAGCCACCCTTCGCCACCAATGTCAATCCCAAATTAGTGTGTCGGTTAACCACACATGCTCCACTAACGTCTCGACAAGGGTACAAAGTGTTATTCCATGGATTAGCATAAAATTTCACATTTTGCCTAAAGTAACTATGATTTGGGAATTTTGAAAAACATTTAGTTAATTTGTACTTCATTATACTTATAATGGAAGGTTTCTGTCCTATCTTACCTGTTCGGCTAACGACCCTCCATTAGTCAAGAGTGCAGTGGGTAAGAGTGGATACCCATTCAATCGCCATTTTATAGGCAATTTCCTTAAACACCCCTTATACACCAGCTCCGTGAATGAGGCCTACTAACGGTAAGACTGACTCTTTACTCATATATATAATATTAGACTTTTAATGTTACATATACATATAGTATAGGGTGTATTTTACACTTTTAAAATACTAGGTGGTTTTATTAACTTTCTCTTTAAATTAAACTTTTAATTAACTTAACAAAACCATGAGGGTGTAATTTTAACTTTTCAAAATACTAGGGTTTTAGAATTTAAATATTACATAATTAAAGTATTAATCAAAATTTTAAATTCCAAAACTTGAGGGCAAGTTTCGAAACATTTCAAAACATTAGGGTTTAGAATTTAAATATTTCAAAATCAAACTTTTAATCAAGAATTTAAATTCCAAAACTTGAGGGCAAGTTCTGAAACTTTTCAACACATTAGGGTTTAACTATTTAAATTTCAAAACCAAAGCTTTTAAGTTCAAATTTAAACTATAAAACCTAAAGGGGAAATTTGAAACTTTTCAAATAAGGCAATTATCTAATTTTGACCTAGTCAAATATCTTGCAGGATAATTCATCAAATAACTCAAATAATTAAACATTATCTTATAAGGTAACAAATATTTGATTAAATGGTAATTATCTACTATTTTGGTAAGGATATTCACCCAAAATCAATAAAAATCGGATTTTATTAATTAAAAACGTTTATGGTAAGTATCCTAAGCCAAAACAGTAAGAAAATCGCCAAAAAAAACGTTGCCAGACCCTCGAACTCGTCGAGTCAGAGACAGGACTCATCGAGTCAGCCATTCAACTATCAAATAAGCATCAATTCACTAACAAACAACCCTAGGCCCTGATACCACTGATGGGTTTTGTGCATAACATCAATCCTATGGTGTTCATGCAACCCTAATTGCTTGGATCTAGTTTTTCTACTTTGAACATGCAATAAACTTCCAAGACTTACAAACCCTAGATCTAGCATACTAGTAATCAAATTAACATATAGATTAGGGTTTAGATCTTACCTTGATTGTTATGTAGCAATAACAATCAATTCCTTGGCTTCAGAAAGCTTAGTGCCTCAAGTTTTGCCCCTCTAATGGAGTCACAAACACCACTAAGCAACTTGGATGAAGAGAGAAGAGATAGGAGGCACAAAAAACGGCTAGAAACCCTAAATGAACACTTAGCCACGTTTTTGGGTCTCAAGGGTATAGGTAGGCAGTTAGGGTTATCTAACAAGGAAACCCTAATTTGACTGCTTAAGACCTAAGCAGCCCATGGACCCCTTCTGGAACATGCCTTGGACTATTTCTAATGGGCTTCCCCATAGAATTCGTCCAACCTATTATTCCAAGGTGATCCATAGCCCAATTGCAATTATCTTATAATTACAATTCTAGTCCCCTAAGTTTGATTAATCTCTTTTAGCCACAAAATTAATTCTTTATTAATTCTTGACTAATATTAATTAAAAAATATGATTTCTCCTTTAATATATTATTCTCATAATATATTAATAAATCATAATTAAACCTTTCTCTCCTTAATTCATCATACAAGTTGCTATGGTGAAGGCAACCCAAAAGGACCATGCTCATAATCGGGTCAAGTACATACCAAAATAGTTATGGACTTAGACATTAATCCAACAGTGATAGCATATGCATCGCGGCAGCTGAAGCCGCAAGAGACGAGACACCCTGTCACAACTGGAAATTTTGTGTCCTGTAATCTATACACTCAAGTTAATGTGAATCAAAAACTTAAGAACATGGTTGACACCTACTATTATGACATCAAAAACTTCAATCAAATACATCATACAAGTACTACTAATAGTCATCAAACAATTGGAGACCCTAGAAGTCCTTGTTTAAGTCCATTTTGGACTAGGACTTCCTTATTGGATCCAAATGGACCAATAAGCTTTCAATTTGACTATCATGGGCTTAGGACCCTAATTGGGCTCTAATTGGACCCACACTAATTTATTTCAACATTTTGGGCCATGTTGGGCCTAGAATAAAATAAATTAAAATCTTTGATCCATGAATAACCTAAACTAGTCCAACAAAAATGTAAAAATCCTACCACAATCTTTTAGGCTTAAAACATACCCAAACAAACTCTAATAATGGGCTTAGGGCAAAAAGCCCAAATTTTTCCTTTTTCCTTCCATGTTTTCGGCCCAAACCAAGCCCAAGAGGAAGGGTTGACTTTCAAGTGACACCTCACTATTACCTCATGGTTATCCATGCAACATATCACATATACCCATGCATACATCATCTCAAAGATCACTTCTTCCTTCCTCTCTCTCACTCTCGGCCATATGCAAACACACACACACCACAAAAATCTCTTCCAAACTCTCTAAGTCTTGAAGAACAATCCTCCCTCCTTCCTCAAAATTTTCGTGAATCAAGAAGCTTCACAAGGAGAATCCATCACCAAAAATCATCATCTAAGGTAAGTTAATGACTAATCCATGATCTAGCTAATTCATTCCATCAAAAACCTCTTCTAAATCTATTCCAACTTGTGATCATGCACCTTAGAAGCCACCAAACCCGAGATCTACCAAGGAAAGGTGCTAGAGCCGAAAATCACTTCATTTTTCTTCCATCTTCTCTTCAAAACCGAAAGCTTCAAACAAGGTGAGCTTCATACCCCCCTATTTTCTGTTTTTATGAGTTTTATTGGGGGGGGGGGGGGGGGGGAATACAAGTGAAAGTGTAGATCTATATGGGTTTTGTATGCTTTGTATGATTTCCATGCTTATATGTGTGTTTTTGTGTGTTATAATGTTGGATCTAGCCATAAAACCCCTCAAAACCGAGATATACTTTATGTTAAATGATTCTAGCATCAAATATATTTCTACATACAAAGTGTTCCAAGAAAAATAGCTAAATGGCTTAGTAACATTTTCTTTGGGCTAAAAACACAATTTTTGGACCTAAAATGTGAAAAATACAAAGTTAAAGGGGCCAAATTGACATATCACGAATTCTGATGGATGAGGTGTGTCAAAACAGTTTCAATAAAACAATTTCTGGAAATATACTCATTTGGAAGATTAAAAAACATAAATTTCAAGCTTAATGGGCTAAAAATGACATTTTCGGCCCAATGAGGCCCATTATGAGAGATTTTCTGTTTTGGAGGGCCAAAACTGTGTTTTTCTGTAAAACAGTGGACTATTGGTGTTCCAAGTCCTTTTCAAAGGTTTAAAATGCTTTTTAAATTTAAAAAGGACCAAAGTTGCAAAAATTTTACCATTTGGGCCAAAATTGTCAAAATTGCGAAAAAGAGGGGTTATAACCGAGAAAACTGCATTTTCAGGGACTTAAACTGTTTTCTATGAAAAATATGCTGAAAAATATTAATTTCAATAATTTTTGGTGTTAAAATGTCAAGAAAATTGATTTAAGGACCAAACCGGAAAGTATTTAATAAAAGGGTTGAAAAGGTGAATTTTACAAACAATGAGGGGTTGAAAACAGAAATCTCTCAAGGCTAATTCAATACACGCAAATTGAGCAAATAATGGCACCGCGACTATCGATGAAATACAATACACAACAATACCAAAAGTCATTGTTAAACGAATTGGTTCGGTCTCGAACCAATAAAAATCCGAAACTACTAACACGACGATACTACGATTCATACAAGTAACGTTTGGGAATTCAATATACATGCGAGTGTGCACAGACGTCTACGCACCATCTTTGGGCCCCAAAAGTGTAAAATCTTGTTTGTTGGGCCTAGCTAGCCCAATGACCTGATCTTAAGGCCCGAAGACCTCTACCTTACGAAGTGTTGGGTTTTACCGATCTAACACAACGTAAAAGGACTTTCAATGGTTTGTATACTACTGGTCCCCAAGGGTCCCTTGGTATTGCTAGTAAAGTCGACATTTCATGCGAGTTGAGTCAGGGACCCCTCGTACATTTTTTATCCCCAACCGGTTAATGGAGTCACCGGGGTCTTCGTGTCCTCTTTCTCCTCGGATGTGGGACTACACGTAGTCAGGGCGGTTGGATAACGTGATTAGTACGGACGACGCCTACGGGATCGTTAGTATAACTATAAACTAGTCGTTTGTGTAACGCGTGTTTGTAGTAATTAATCATGCTAAAAAATAATCCAACGTCACCTGGGATTGATACTACGCGCGTTGCAATGGTTTCAATGTAAATTCATGGAATTCAAGGAATTAGGAAAACATCGGGTTTTCCTAGGGTTTTCAATACATACGGATTCGATACGCATACAATTTTAAATGAACAATTTTTACAAGTATAGAAACAAACAAGCATACCTATGGATCTTCACAAACGTTTTCAAAAGCATTTCTTTTTAGAAAATATCGGATTTTCTGGTGGTTTTCAAAATGATACAAAACATTGCTTTTCAAATACCGCTTATGAACTCACCAACATTTCACATGTTGACGTTTTTCAAAATACTTGTATTCTCAGGGAACCAGTGAATTCAAGGAAAGTGTACTCAGTGATGGCTTGCAGTTTACTTATTAACGAATCGAACAATTTATTTTGGGAATGTAATGTTTAAACAATGTACTTCATGTAAACTTTATTGGTTGTATTATATTAATGCATGGTGACGTATGTTGTTACGTTTCATATATATTCAATGTTATGGTATTCAATTGAGTCACGACAGCTCCCGAACGTTTCCGCCGCCTGGTTCGGGGGTGTGACAGGTTGGTATCAGAGCTTTGTTTATAGTGAACTAGCATGTCGAGCCACACATTGATATGCAACTATAAACCAAAAAGAGGGACTAACATAACTCTGAACAAAACAAGTAAATAAAACACGCTTGCTTGCATTACGAATAAGAACCTAACGCCGAATCAAACACAATAATGCTGGTATCTCGGTTAATTTGGGACTGTTCTTAGTAGTACCAAGGAGTGAATGTAGCCTGATCAACTACATTCCCTCCAAAGTAAAACTAATGCACGTCTTGATGAGATCAGGATAGCTAGAGAATCTAAAACTATACCCTTTATCACTAAAAAGAGAACGCTTGCTTAGTCCGTACAATAGTCATAGCATCCTAGGAATAATGTTAGCATATTTACCTACCCGCACAGACAGCATGGCTGGTTTTCATCACCCTGGAGACCCCTATTTCCCTAATCAGGGAAACAATGGGTGGCTAGAGGAGGAGGAGCCTGAGGAAGAGCAGCAGGGTATCCAGTTTCATCAGGTCCCAGTAGCTCACGGGATGCTTGAGGATGAACCGGGAGAGAATCCAGGGGAAGCACACCATGTCGGACCCGACGAATACGTAGACACTGACTACGAATTTGGAGAGATCGACGACGACGAGGAAGGTCAAATCGGGGACCAGGACCCCGTCCCGCCATGCGAGAACGAGGCACAACCAGACCACCCCGCTCCACCAGTGAAACCCCCACTAGAGAACCGTTCCCTCGAAGCTGAGGTCGCCGCACTGCGACAACAGATGTATGCTATGGAAGCTCGAGCAGTGCGGGCAGAGCATGAGAGGGATGAGGTTATTGGAGACATGGCAGAGATGGCGCAGTTACTGGCGCAACATTTCGGCATATGACTTCGGCACCACCTCCAGACGCAGTTCATCACGGTTAGGGATAGACTTATCATAATAGATCATTAGGAACTATGCTATGTACTCCGGCTCTATGTTTAAGTGACTACACTACTCATGGATCCGTTATGCTGTCGGATTAGTGTCACTTATGTATGCTCTTACGAGCAAATTTTCTTGTATTAAATGCGGATAATATTAATGAACTTTTGTGTGTTTTGCTATGATATTACAAGTTGTTATGTGTTGAGACGCTATGGTTGTATGTCCGATGGTAGTAATGTCTAAGTTCTTACCATACACCTAGTTAGTAGGATCACAACCACACAGAAACCACATACACTCAACATCTTTCCGTTTCATGATAGAAAGATGCCTTGCCGAGCTACTCGCAGAAATCCCGAACCAACCCCGCCTGAAGTTGACACCACCGCTTTCCAGGCAGCCGTGTCTGTTGCGGTCACAGCAGCTATGGCACAACTTCATCGAGGGAACAACGGAGGAGGCAACGGGCAAGGATCCGGAAGTTCGAACAACGGGACAAATCAAGGACCCACTAAAACGTGCACCTACAAGGACTTCACAAACGCTAAACCACGAACTTTCAACGGCACTGGAGGGGTGATCACTCTGAAGCGATGGATCGAGAAAGTGGAGTCGGTATTCGAGATATGCGATTGCCCCGAGCAGATGAAGGTGAGGTTCGCGGCCTGCACTCTTGTTGACCAAGCACTCACTTGGTGGAACGGACATGTAGAAGCTATGACGCTCCCTGTAGCCAACTCTATGCCATGGACTGAAATGAAAGAAATGTTGATGGCTGAGTACTGCCCACAAGGCGAAATACAGAAGATGGAGCAAGAGCTATGGAACCTCACTGTGCAGAATGCGAACATCGATGCCTACATATCGAGATTTAGCGAACTATCTCTGCTGTGCCCGGGTATGATCACATCAGAAGGAAAGAAGATTGAACGATTCATCTGGGACTGACATCCCCCATTCAAGGGAATGTGATAGCTGCGAACCCTGAAACGTTTGATAGTGCGAAGAGATTGGCAAAGAGATTGTACGATCATAACAACAAAAAGGGCGAGAAGCCAGTGGAGGCTGAGAAGAAAAAGGAGGGTGATGGCAAGAAGGAGAGGAACAACAAGAGAAAGGGGCGTCAGGGCCCCGAGGCCTCTAAAAAGCAGCAGACAGTGGCAGTTAACGCTGTCACCGCACCGGTTCCAGCCACACCACATGCTCCAGCCTCAGCTGCTCCAAATGCTTCGAGATCCTATTCTGGTAATCTTCCCAAATGCAATAAGTGCGGTTTCCACCATCACGGCGAATGCAGGGAATTCCATTGCACCAGTTGCAACCGAAGGGGACACACTGCAAGGTTCTGCAGGGCTTACCCTCCCCAGAATCAAAATTAGGGGAACAACAACAACAACAACAACAACAACCACCGCAATAACAATAACACCAATGCCGGCGGCAACAATGCAGGGCCTAGCCACACCTGCTTCGGGTGTGAAAGGACGGGGCATTTCCGCCGAGATTGCCCTAACAACAACTCAGGAAACAAAGGAGCAGGAAGGATGCTGACTATGGGTCAGGGTGAGGCAGTTCAGGACCCCGCAGTCGTGACCGGTACGTTTCTCCTAAACCACACTTATGCATGCATCTTATTTGACATCGGAGCGGAACGAAGTTTCGTAAGCAAGAAGTTTAAACATTTATTAAAACAACAACCCCAGAAGCTAAATGAAACCTATACGGTGGAAATGGCCAATGGGAAAACCGAATCCACTGGGGAGATCTACATCGGATGTACCCTAACCCTCAACCAACACGTCTTTCGAATAGACCTAATGCCAGTGTCAATTAGGAGTTTCGATGTGATAATCGGCATGGATTGGTTAAGCCCCCACCATGCTGAGATTATGTGCCATGAGAAGGCCGTCCACCTTTGTCTCCCAAATCGCGAAGCCCTAGTAATTTACGGAGACAAACCCAGCACGAATCTTCGTCTCATCTCGTGCATCAAGGCACAAAAACATCTGCGAAAGCACAACTTGGCGTTCTTGGCTCACATAGTGGACAAGACCAAAGAAGAAACTAACATCCAAGATATTCCGGTAGCGAGAGAATTTCCAGACGTGTTCCCTGAAGATCTTCTAGGAGTACCCCCAGAGAGACAGGTTGAGTTCTGAATCGACCTCGTTCCAGGAGCAACTCCTCTCGCTAAATCACCCTATCGGTTGGCTCCTGCTGAAATGCAGGAATTGTCCAGCCAACTCAGTGAGCTTCTGGACAAGGGATTTATCCGACCTAGCTACTCGCCATGGGGAGCTCCAGTGCTCTTTGTCAAAAAGAAGGACGGATCTTTCAGAATGTGCATCGATTACAAAGAGTTAAATAAACTCACTGTTAAAAACCGCTACCCACTCCCACGAATCGATGATCTATTCGACCAGCTCCAAGGAGCTAGTTATTTTTCTAAAATAGATCTACGGTTCGGATACCACCAACTCAAAGTCCGAGAAGAGGATATTCCTAAAACCGCTTTCCGAACCCGCTAGGGACATTATGAATTCGTCCTAATGCCCTTCGGTCTAACAAATGCACCTGCCGCATTTATGGACCTAATGAATCGAATCTGTCGACCGTTCCTTGACAACTTCTTCATTGTGTTTATCGATGACATATTCTCGAAGCAAAGAGGAGCATGGCCAACATCTCCGACAAGTCTTAGACACTCTACGATCGGAAAAACTGTACGCCAAACTCTCCAAGTGTGAGTTCTGGCTCCGGAGTCTGAATTTCCTAGGCCATGTAGTTAGCCAAGACGGAATTCATGTGGATCCCTCTAAGGTCAAAGCTGTGGAAGGATGGGCAACTCCGACCACGCCCACGGAAATTTGACAGTTCTTAGGCCTAGCAGGCTACTATAGGATATTCATCCAAAACTTCTCTAAGATTGCCAAGCCGCTTACCTCGCTTACGCAAAAGGGGTACCATTCAAATGGACGGACCGACAAGAGATTGCGTTTCGAACTTTGAAGCAAGCTCTCTGTAGCGCTCCTGTACTATCTCTACCTGAAGGAACGGAAGATTTTGTGGTCTACTGTGACGCGTCGAATCAGGGCTTAGGTCTCGTTCTCATGCAACATGGAAGAGTGATAGCATATGCGTCCCGCCAACTAAAGACGCACGAAGTAAATTACACGACCCATGACCTAGAACTGGGAGTCGTGGTCTTCGCTCTGAAAATTTGGAGGCACTACCTGTACGGTACAAAGTGCACCATCTTCACGGACCACAAGAGTCTCCAGCACATCTTGAATCAGAAGGAGTTGAACATGAGACAACGAAGATGGGTGGAATTACTAAACGACTACGAATGTGAGATCAAGTACCACCCAGGCAAGGCCAACGTGGTAGCTGATGCATTAAGTCGGAGGGAGTACTCTAATCGCCGTACGAAAACTCTTTCGATAACCATTAAATCTCACCTGGCCACCCAAATTGCATCAGTCCAGTCGGAGGCTATGAAAACGGAAAATAGAGCTAGTGAGGCATTGCGCGGTATGGAAAAGAACCTAGAAGCAAGGGAGAATGGGGTATACTACTTCATGAACCGTATCTGGGTCCCAAAAATCGGAGGATTTAGGGAGGCCATTATGAAGGAAGCCTACAAGACACGATACTCCATTCATCCCGGTTCGGACAAGATGTATTTGGACGTTAAACAACACTACTGGTGGCCTAACATGAAGGCGAAAATCGCGACCTATGTTAGTAAGTGCCTTACGTGCGCCAAAGTAAAGGTGGAATACCAGAAACCTTCAGGATTGTTACAGCAACCGGCAATCCCTGAGTGGAAATGGGAGGGGATTTCTATGGATTTCGTGACCAAGTTACCCAAGACGTCGGACGGTCTGGACACCATATGGGTAATAATCGACCGACTGACGAAATCTGCCCATTTCCTGCCAATCAAAGAATCCTACAAGATGGAGAGACTGACGCGGTTGTACATACGAGAAATCGTAAGACTCCATGGAGTGCCAAAATCTATTATCTCGGATAGGGACAGTAGGTTCACATCGCGCTTTTGGCAATCACTCCAAAAGGTAATGGGAACTCATCTCGACATGAGCACCGTGTATCACCCACAAACGGACGGCCAAAGTGAGCGAACCATTCAAACGCTTGAAGACATGCTTCGTGCATGTGTGATAGACTTTGGGAAGTCTTGGGATACCCACCTACCTTTGATCGAGTTCTCATATAACAACAGTTATCATTCGAGCATCAAGGTGGCTCCTTTCGAAGCACTGTACGGGCGCAAATGTAGATCACCGCTATGTTGGGCTGAAGTAGGTGATACCCAGCTAGCAAGAACACATACGTTGGACAGGACACTAACGGGACCGGAGATCATTCGCGAAACCACAGAAAAGATCGTCCAGATCAGAGCTCGATTACAAGCAACGCGTGACCGACAAAAGAGCTACGCCGACAAACGACGAAAGCCCTTAGAATTCCAGGTCGGTGATCGAGTAATTCCAGGTCGGTGATCGAGTACTGTTGAAAGTCTCACCCTGGAAAGGGGTTATACGTTTCGAAAAACGGGGAAAGCTGAACCCGCGATACATTGGACCTTTCGAAATCGTCGCCCGAATAGGTCCGGTAGCCTACAGACTACAACTACCCGCGGAGCTAAACGGTGTACACCCCGTGTTTCATGTCTCTAACCTGAAGAAGTGCCTATCAGATGAAACCCTTGTCATTCCTCTTGACGAAATCGAAATCAATGAGAATCTCCTGTTCGCTGAAGAACCAATCGAAATCATGGACAGGGAGGTGAAGCGTACTAAGCAAAGTCGCATCCCGATCGTGAAGGTACGGTGGAACGCAAAGCGTGGGCCAGAATTCACGTGGGAACGCGAAGATCAAATGAAGCAAAAGTACCCTCACCTATTCTAGCATTCTCAAATCTAGCTTTCAAAGAGAATTTCGGGACGAAATTCCCTCTAACGGGGGGATGATGTCACAATTGGAAATTTTGTGTCCTGTAATCTATACACTCAAGTTAATGTGAATCAAAAACTTAAGAACATGGTTGACACCTACTATTATGACATCAAAAACTTCAATCAAATACATCATACAAGTACTACTAATAGTCATCAAACAATTGGAGACCCTAGAAGTCCTTGTTTAAGTCCATTTTGGACTAGGACTTCCTTATTGGATCCAAATGGACCAATAAGCTTTCAATTTGACTATCATGGGCTTAGGACCCTAATTGGGCTCTAATTGGACCCACGCTAATTTATTTCAACATTTTGGGCCATGTTGGGCCTAGAATGAAATAAATTAAAAGCTTTGATCCATGAATAACCTAAACTAGTCCAACAAAAATGTAAAAATCCTACCACATTCTTTTAGGCTTAAAACATACCCAAACAAACTCTAATAATGGGCTTAGGGCAAAAAGCCCAAATTTTTCCTTTTTCCTTCCATGTTTTCGGCCCAAACCAAGCCCAAGAGGAAGGGTTGACTTTCAAGTGACACCTCACTATTACCTCATGGTTATCCATGCAACATATCACATATACCCATGCATACATCATCTCAAAGGTCACTTCTTCCTTCCTCTCTCTCACTCTCGGCCATATGCAAACACACACACACACCACAAAAATCTCTTCCAAACTCTCTAAGTCTTGAAGAACAATCCTCCCTCCTTCCTCAAAATTTTCGTGAATCAAGAAGCTTCACAAGGAGAATCCATCACCAAAAATCATCATCTAAGGTAAGTTGATGACTAATCCATGATCTAGCTACTTCATTCCATCAAAAACCTCTTCTAAATCTATTCCAACTTGTGATCATGCACCTTAGAAGCCACCAAACCCGAGATCTACCAAGGAAAGGTGCTAGAGCCGAAAATCACTTCATTTTTCTTCCATCTTCTCTTCAAAACCGAAAGCTTCAAACAAGGTGAACTTCATACCCCCTATTTTCTGTTTTTATAAGTTTTATAGGGGGGGGGGAATACAAGTGAAAGTGTAGATCTATATGGGTTTTGTATGATTTCCGGGTTTTGTATGATTTCCATGCTTATATGTGTGTTTTTGTGTGTTATAATGTTGGATCTAGCCATAAAACCCCTCAAAACCGAGATATACTTTATGTTAAATGATTCTAGCATCAAATATATTTCTACATACAAAGTGTTCCAAGAAAAATAGCTAAATGGCTTAGTAACATTTTCTTTGGGCTAAAAACAGAATTTTTGGACCTAAAATGTGAAAAATACAAAGTTAAAGGGGCCAAATTGACATATCACGAATTCTGATGGATGAGGTGTGTCAAAACAGTTTCAATAAAACAATTTCTGGAAATATACTCATTTGGAAGATTAAAAAACATAAATTTCAAGCTTAATGGGCTAAAAATGACATTTTCGGCCCAATGAGGCCCATTATGCGAGATTTTCTGTTTTGGAGGGCCAAAACTATGTTTTTCTGTAAAACAGTGGACTATTGGTGTTCCAAGTCCTTTTCAAAGGTTTAAAATGCTTTTTAAATTTAAAAAGGACCAAAGTTGCAAAAATTTTACCATTTGGGCCAAAATTGTCAAAATTGCGAAAAAGAGGGGTTATAACCGAGAAAACTGCATTTTCAGGGACTTAAACTGTTTTCTATGAAAAATATGCTGAAAAATATTAATTTCAATAACTTTTGGTGTTAAAATGTCAAGAAAATTGATTTAAGGACCAAACCGGAAAGTATTTAATAAAAGGGTTGAAAAGGTGAATTTTACAAACAATGAGGGGTTGAAAACAGAAATCTCTCAAGGCTAATTCAATACACGCAAATTGAGCAAATAATGGCACCGCGACTATCGATGAAATACAATACACAACAATACCAAAAGTCGTTGTTAAACGAATTAGTTCGGTCTCGAACCAATAAAAATCCGAAACTACTAACACGACGATACTACGATTCATACAAGTAACGTTTGGGAATTCAATATACATGCGAGTGTGCACAGACGTCTACGCACCATCTTTGGGCCCCAAAAGTGTAAAATCTTGTTTGTTGGGCCTAGCTAGCCCAATGACCTGATCTTAAGGCCCGAAGACCTCTACCTTACGAAGTGTTGGGTTTTACCGATCTAACACAACGTAAAAGGACTTTCAATGGCTTGTATACTACTGGTCCCTAAGGGTCCTTTGGTATTGCTAGTAAAGTCGACATTTCATGCGAGTTGAGTCAGGGACCCCTCGTACATTTTTTATCCCCAACCGGTTAATGGAGTCACCGGGGTCTTCGTGTCCTCTTTCTCCTCGGATGTGGGACTACACGTAGTCAGGGCGGTTGGATAACGTGATTAGTACGGACGACGCCTACGGGATCGTTAGTATAACTATAAACTAGTCGTTTGTGTAACGCGTGTTTGTAGTAATTAATCATGCTAAAAAATAATCCAACGTCGCCTGGGATTGATACTACGCGCGTTGCAATGGTTTCAATGTAAATTCATGGAATTCAAGGAATTAGGAAAACATCGGGTTTTCCTAGGGTTTTCAATACATACGGATTCGATACGCATACAATTTTAAATGAACAATTTTTACAAGTATAGAAACAAACAAGCATACCTATGGATCTTCACAAACGTTTTCAAAAGCATTTCTTTTTAGAAAATATCGGATTTTCTGGTGGTTTTCAAAATGATACAAAACATTGCTTTTCAAATACCGCTTATGAACTCGCCAACATTTCACATGTTGACGTTTTTCAAAATACTTGTATTCTCAGGGAACCAGTGAATTCAAGGAAAGTGTACTCAGTGATGGCTTGCAGTTTACTTATTAACGAATCGAACAATTTATTTTGGGAATGTAATGTTTAAACAATGTACTTCATGTAAACTTTATTGGTTGTATTATATTAATGCATGGTGACGGATGTTGTTACGTTTCATATATATTCAATGTTATGGTATTCAATTGAGTCACGACAGCTCCCGAACGTTTCCGCCGCCTGGTTCGGGGGTGTGACACACCCTACTCATGTTCTGGAGTTAGGAGCGGTGGTATTCACTCTCAGATTTGGAGGCATTACTTCTATGGGGTTTGTTGTACCATATACACGGACCTCTAGAGTCTGAGACACATCATGGATCAGCCGAACCTGAACATGAGATAACATAAGTGGCTTGACATCGTCAAGGATTGTGACTGCAAGATCCTTTACCATCTTGGTAAAGAGAATGTGGTTGCGGACGCCCTGAGCCGCAACTCAGTTGGATCTTCTGTTCCAGCTGCATGTATGAGGATATATATGGATTCTCCACTCATGAGCTTGATCAGGGAAGCTCAGGTTGTGGGTATGCGATGGGAGAACTGGAAGCTTAAGAGGATTAGGGGCGAGAACACCCGGTTTGTGCAGGATAGTCGTGGGTTGTTGACCCATTGTAGTCAGGTCTGGTTTCCGATGTCTGTTGGGGTTAGACAGATTGTTCTGGATGAGGCTCATAAGTCTTGTTTCTCTATTCACCCGAGGGCCACCAAGATGTACTGGGATTTACGATTGAGTTATTGGTGGCCATGCATGAAAAGGGATATCGTATGGTACGTTGAGAGGTGTTTGACCTGCCGAATGGTCAAGGCCGAGCATTAGAGTCCGCATGGCCAGCTACATCCTCTAGAGATCCCCATGTGGAAATGGGAGCATATCATGATGGATTTCATCACCAAGCTACAGAGGATGGCCAAGGGCTTCGACGCTATTTGGTTCATCGTGGATCGGTTGAACAAGAGTGCCAACCTTATAGCGATACGGGAGAGTTCGTCGGCCAAGAAGTTGGCCGACATATATATCTACAACTCGTTGCTCGCCATGGGGTACCAGACTTTATTGTCTCAGACCGTGATGTTCAGTTCACCTCCCGTTTCTGGCAGAAGTTCCACGAGGAATTGGGCACGCAACTGCACTTCAGTACAACATATCATCCGCAGACAGATGGCCAGAGTGAGCGGACCATACAAACCCTCAAGAATATGCTAAGAGCCTACATTATTGACTTCGGTGGGAGTTGGGACTCCTACGTACCCATTGCAGATTTCTCCTACAACAACAACTTTCACTCCAGTATTGGTGCTCCATCATATGAGCTATTGTATGGACTGAGATGTCGTACCCCATTCTGTTGGGGTGAGATTGGTCACATGGTGATGGGAAGGACAAAGGTAGTTTTGTAGACTACCGAGAGGATTCCGCAGATCAGACAACATCTGCAGACCACTCAGAGTCGGCAAAAGAGGTAAACGCTGACAGATGCCGATCTGAGTTGGAGTTCTAGGTGGGTGATATGGTACTACTGAAGGTCTCACCCTGGAAGGGTTTGATTCGCTTAAGAAAGAGTGGAAAGTTGGGTCCCCGATACATTGGCCCATTCAGGATTATTGCCAGGGTTGGCAAGGTGGCATACAGACTGGACCTCCCAGAGGAGCTTATTCAGATCCACAGCACTTTTCACTTCTCGTAATTATAGAAGTGCATAGTAGATTAGGAGGCAGTAGTGTCATTAAATGATATTCAGGTCGATGAGCGCCTGAATTACGTGGAGAGGCCAGTGACCTTTCTGGAGAGGAAAGCGAAGGTTCTACGGAACAAGGAGGTTCCTTTGGTAAAGGTACAATGGAAGCATCGGAGGGGATCCGAGTAGACTTGGGAGCCAGAGGCTAAGATGTGGGAGAATTACCCAGATTTGTTTGCTACAGCAAACTTTGAGGAAGAAGTCTAGTCCAAGTGGGGCATAATTATAACACCCCGACTCCCAAGTATACATTTTTAAGCTTTATATTCATATTTAAAGGCCTACTCGACGAGTTGGATGCCCCAACTCGTTTTGTAGAAACGGATATGACCGCGTGACTTAAGGGACCTACTCAACGAGTTGGAGCTAGAATATGAAACCCTAATTTACAGGGTTTTGCACCCTATTTAAAAGCTCATTAGCCACCCTCTGCCTCTCTTATCGCCCCCTTGACCTCAGAAAACCCTAATCATGCATTACTCCCCATTTTATGTGTGTAAAAGCTTAGAAGGTGGTTTTAGTGCAAGGAACTTGAAGACTCAAGAGCTTGGATTAAGGAGAAGCTTGTAGATCCAGTACCTACTCCATTTTGGCTTCCATTTGAAGGTAACAAGTTGTTACCTTGATCATTCTATTGTTAGATCTCCTCATTCAAGGGCTTAAGGCCATTTTTAGCATGTTTGTGGTTCATTTCTAGTATTGAGCATGATCTGAAGTTGTAACTTCAGATCTAGACTCCTCTAAGCCCTCATAGTCATAAATTTATTGAATTTATCATGCTTTGGACCTTCTCTTTGGCTTAAACCTCTTCCTTAGCTTGGTTTTGGCATTTAAGGCCTTGCATGCACGTAAAGTTTGCAACGTTACGTGCTAATTATGCCCAAGGAGGTTAGATCTACAATTTGGAGCCTTGGTTTTGCCTAAGAGTGCCTGAATAAGAAAAAGACTGAAGGGACTTGACGAGTTGCATGAGCAACTCGACGAGTCGGAGGAAGATTGCATGTTTCTGATTTCTGCATGGACTCGGCGAGTCAGTGAGATGACTCGATGAGTTGGTCAAGGTTTTTCCGATATTCTGGATGTTGCATGGACTCGACGAGTTACTCGGTAACTCGACGAGTTGACTGGGGGATTCATGAATTTCTGAGTTCTGAAGGAACTCGGCGAGTCTGTAGACTGCACTCGACGAGTTAGGTCAACATGGACTGCCGACCTTGACTGTTGACTTTGACTTTGACCAAGGGTTGACCAGTTTGACTTCTGAGGGTACTTTGGTAATTTAGGTATTTATGGAAGTGGGTCATTGGTGGTTGTAGGTGTTGGTGTTTGGAGCCACGTCTCGGGAGTTTGATATTTCAGTTCCGATCGACATTGTGAGGTGAGTTCTTCTCACTATATCAACAGGGTCTAAGGCACCAATGCCGACCCTTTTCGGATTTGTATTCAGGTTTATTGCATGATGATATGCTTAGTAACATGTTAGGTCGGTATCCTGGTATATAGGATGATGCTATATTTAGTGACCTGTTAGGTCGGTATCCTGGTTTATAGGATGATGATATGATTAGTGATCTGTTAGATCGGTTAGACTGTTTGTATATGTTAGCATTGTTATCGATGTATTGATTGTGTTTGGGGGTGGGTTGAGGCGGACCTGCTTTGTGTTGTAGGCCAACATACCCACGGCGTCTTGGATAGACTATAGGCCCGGTAAGGCATATCATTCAGGCTGAAGACTCGGAGAACGGTCTAGACAGGCTGAAGGCCTGGGTGGGTGGACCAGACATGCTGAAGGTTCTTAGAGTGGGCCAAATAGACTGTAGATCCTATGAGGGCAATCTAGTCATTCTGTAGACTCCATATGCATGCTATTTATTTGTTATGATATGTTTATGATTGTATGGCGTTGGTATTTTGGGGGAACTCACTAAACTTTAGGATTATAGTTTTGGATTTTGTTTCAGGTACTTCGGATGATCGCAGGAAGGTTAAGGCATGATCGTGCACCTCCTCATATTTTTATGATTTGATTTCCGGGATACTCTGATATGAAACTATTTGAAAACGTTTTGTAATAAATAATGGTTTTGAATGTTTGAAAAAGTTTTAAATTGGCTTGAATTTTTATGGATGTTATAGTTCCGTTTGGTTCGGATAGTGAGACATATAGTATTATTTGTGTTCTGAGATGGTTTTGCTTGCTTAAGAGTCACTTGAGGTATTGGATGTCCGAATTTTGAGAAAGTGGTGTTGGTTTCTCCAATGATGTAAGTTAGTAAGTCAAGGATGGTGTGGTAGGCAGCCACCTAAATGAGTCAACTTTTAGTTTGGATCGGGTTCTGGGGAGGACCACAACACTTTCCATGTCTCTCAGTTGTGGAAGTGGGTGTTGGACAACGAGGTAGCGGTTCCGTTGGATGATATTCAGGTCGATGAGCCTGAACTATGTTAAGAGACCGGTGGCTATTCTGGAAAGAAAAATGAAGGGCATGCACATAAAGGATATACCTTTGGTAAAGGTATTGTAGCAGCATCAAAGAGGCTTCGAGAGGACCTGGGAGCCAGAGGCTGAGATGTGGGAGCATTACCCCGAGTTATTTGTTGAAGAAGACTTTGAGGATGAAGTCTAAGTCAAGTAGGGGAGAATTGTAACATCCCGATGTTAAGGTACTTCTAAATTTGACCATATAGTTGAATTATATTTCATTTTGGTCCCTAAGTATAAGAATGAGTGCAATGAAGGCCCTAGTGGCATTTTCGTAATTTAGGAGTTTGGGGAGTACGCTGAGCGTACTAGGGTGCACCTTAGTACGTAGGGCATACATATGTACGCAGGACGTACGTGCCAGGCATGAAAACCCTAATTTCTAGGGTTTAGCTCATATTTAAACCCCATTATAGCCTCATTTCCCCTCACCTCATCAGCCTTCATCCCCTTGATATGTTTTTGCAACCCAAATCCTCTTGTGAGGCATTCTAACCTTGGGAGTGTGTATCGTGTGCTCTTGAAGAAGAAGGAAGGAAGAATAGACCACCTTGGAGGAGTAAAGCTCTTTGGATCCAGGATTTCACCACCTTTTTGGCAACATTTTAAGGTATCAAGTTCTGAACTTAGTGAAGTTTCATTTAGATCTTGTGTTGGAATGGTTTTTGGTCCTTTTTGTCCTAAATGCGAAGATTCATGAACATAGCATGTTCTTGACCCATTAACTTGTCCTTTCAGATCCTTGGAAGGATCTTGAGTCATAAAATGGGTTCTAAATGGTTGGTTTTGCTCCATGTGTCAGTTAGAAGATCTTAATGGATTAAGAAGTTGAGTTAAGCACTTAATAGGCATGCAAAGTGATAAAGTTGGAAACTTTATAACTCTTAAAGGTATTTTAGGCATTGATTTGAAAAATGGACGTAAGTGCTTAAGACATTAAGCACTTATTGAGTTTTGGGGCTTCTGGGAGTACACCCAGTGTATGTGGTCAACAACCCCGATGGTGGTCAACATGCGAGTACACCTAACGTACAATTAGGGTACGCCCCATGTACTCACTCTGTGGTGGCTCGGCTGGGTTGACCCACTTGACTCAGTTGATTTGACTAGTTTGAATTTAACTTTGACCAAGTTTGACCTAAAGGTATTTTAGGTATTTTGGGATTTGATGGTGATTGGTCATTTGGTTGGATAGGTGGCGGTTAGAGCTGAGATTCGGAGTCGAGACCTCATTAGCTTTTTCCCAATTTGTGAGGTGAGGTTTCCTCACTGTACTTGCAGGTCAAAGGCACCAAGGCCGACCCATTGGACTAGATATCCTGTTATGTGATAGTATGTTATCGTGTTGTAGTGATCTGTTTGATCGGTATCTTAGTATATAGGATGATGCTATGCTTAGTGGTCGGTAAGATCTGCATGATTGTCTGTTGACTGGTATATGTATGTTTATATGTTATGTATATGTTGACATGGTATGTGTGGTTGGGTTGAGGTGGACTAGTATAAATTGAATGCCAAGAGACCCAGGGCATCCTAGATAGACTGAAGGCCTGAGAAGCGTACCAGTCAGACCGAAGGTCCAAAGAACAATCTGTTGGATAAGGTGTCTAAGTCCATAACTATTTCTGGTCAGTACTTGACCCGACCCGGCATGGTCCATTTGGGTTGCATGGCATCATGCAATTGGATAGACTAAATGAGAGAAATAACACTTGGAGATTATTAATATATTATAAGTTCTAATATATTAATAATATTATTTAATTAGTTTGATCAAGAATTAATTTAGAATTAATTAAGTGATCAAAAGATAACTAATTAAATATATGGGTTGATTATGTAAATCATTCATATCTTGTATAGTGGGCTAAGAGGCTCCATGGATTATCAAGTTGGGTTCCACCCATAGGATGCTCCATGGATGCTCCATGGGAGTTACAAACCCATGGGTCATGGAAATGAAGAGTCATGACACATTAGGGTTTACATGGTGTAACCCTAGATGTGTCAACACTATATAAGAATCCCATTCTCCACCAAAATCGGCTACACATATATGAAACAAGAGTGCTAGGCCGATTTCAAGAAGTGTGTGGTCTCTCAAAAGTCTTTCCAAGAGCATTTGGTGTTGTGTGAAGCATTTGAGGCATCACACTTGGGGTGCTAGGCTCACAAGGTTTCAAGGAACATAAGCAACAACAAGGTAAGTTATTCTATCTTTCATTCAAGTTAAAAATTGTTCCCCATGTATGCTAGATAGGAATATAACCTTGGAATTCAACTTTGCATGATAATTAGACAAACATAGATCCAAGGTTATTAGGGTTGCATGTACACTTAGGAAGTGTTAGAATGCTCAAAACCCATCAGTGGTATCAGAGCCTAGGCTTGTTTGTTTGTTATTTGTGCTTAAAAGTTGAAAAAAGTCGAAAAACTTGTTGTCTGCCTGATGAAATCGCCGAGTCCATGGGGAGACTCGCCGAGTTCACCTGTATCTTCAACCTACTCACCGAGTAGGTTCATGTACTCGGCGAGTAGGAGCCACAGAGTGCAGATTTTCGACTTTAGTTGCTGGAAATGGACTAGAAACATTACCCTATACTGTTTTGGTACTTGAAAACTTGTTTTAGATGGTGTAATGTCTTTGCTAATCCATTTACAACAACTAGTTATCAAAATTACAAAGTTTAAGTGTAGTTTTGATTCATGAAAGTGTTCATGTTCATGTTCATGTTCTTGATTTTATGATGTTTAAATGATCATAGGAATTATTTGTAACCTATGTGGTAGTTTAATTCTTGATCATAATGTGTTTTAATGGAGTCCATAACTTGTCCTCAAGTTATGGAAAACCAAAAGTCACTTGAGTTAAAACCATTAAAAGAACACAAGAGTTAGAAAAATGAAGAGTCTTCATTTTTATTACTCTAATAAACTCATAAGTTATAAGAAATGAAAAGTTTTGAAAGTTTACAAAACTTGCCCTCAAGTTTTGGAACAAGTAAAGTCATGCTAAAACTTTAGTTCCAACCCTTAGAATTTTGAAAGTTAAAATTCTACCCTTATACTTATAATATTATAAGTTAATAATATATATATATATATATATATATATATATATATATATATATATATATAAGATTAAAGTCGTCTTACCGCTAGTACGCCTCCTTCACGAAGCCGGTCTATAAGGTGGGTGTAAGGTTGTTACCTATAAAATGGCAACTTAATGGGTGTCCACTCTCACCCACCGCTTGCTTGACTGGTGGAAGGTCGTTAGCCGAACGGGTAGGACAAGGACTTATAAATTCTCATTAAAAGTATGATGAATATTATAAAGTAACTAAATGTTTTATTAAATTCCCAATCTTAGTTACTTTAGGAAAAATGTGAATAAGGTGTTAATCCATGAAATTACACTTTACACTTTGTTTAAGTCGTTGGTGGAGCGTGTGTGGTTAACCGGCACACTAACTTGGACTTAACAAGGTATGTAAAGGGTGACTTAAGGTTTATTATAGTATCGGTGGAGAGTGTGTGGTTTACCGGCACATCGATTGAGTGATAAACTTTAAGGGTACCAAGTGATTTGCATGGTTACTTCACACCTCGTTTTGTGATCCTCGGTATCCCAGTCACAAAACTTGGAGGGCACACTCGAGATTAAAACATGCCTTTGAAAAGTTCATTGAATCTCAAAGGATCTAGGAATTTCTAAGAACCAATCAAAAACCTAATATTTAATATTTCGGTTTTCGTGGTGGAAATTGGTGAATCGTCATTCACCTACCTTTCAAATATGTTATAGCTTGGATTACGGCATACCTCTTCTAAGTTATAATATATTGTGATTGGATCCTAGCCTTAATATTACATTAGGGTGTTTTATTAAGGACTCTCTTAATATCTAAACTAATCTTGTCCTCTTCCTTCAGATGTCTTCAAACAATGTTGCTTCTAGCTCTAATCCTAATGGCTCCTTTACCCTTATGAACTTGTGTGGGAAAGTCACTTTTGATGGATCCAACTTCAATGAATGGATCAGAAACATCAGGATGATTACCCGCTACGAGGACAAAGAATATGTCCTTGACAAGGAGCTTAAGGAGATTGATGAGACCACTACAACTCCCCAGGAGATCGCTGACTTTCAGGCACATGAAAGGGATGCTACCAAGGTGGCATGCATCATGATGGCCACGATGCCAGCAGAACTCCAAAAGTCCTATGAGGATTTCTACCCTTATGAAATGCACCAAGATCTGATGGAAAGATACCAACAAAGTCCACGACAAGAAAGGTATGAAATCATCTGCTCCATGATAACAACCATGATGAAGGACGGGGAATCCGTCACGAGCCACATGCAGAAAATGCAAAGGTATGTGGATCGATTGCTGAAGCTTAATGTGAACTTCCCTGAGGAGCTTGCAATAGATATCATTTTGCACTCATTACCATCGTGCTATAATCAATTCCGCATGACATATCACATGAATAAAGAAGAGGTCACACTCAGCAAACTTCAGGGACTTCTCAAGACCGCAGAAACAGGTCTTAAGGGGAAGTCGGTTGTTAACACTCCTACTCCAAACTCTACTCCGGTTTTGGCAATCGGGAAAAGTCGAGGGAAGAAGAGAAAGAGCTCTTCAAAGGGTACCAAGGCTCGGACCCTTGATGGCTCTTCTTCAAGTGGAACCAAGAAAGGTTTCGTTACGCCTTCTTCTGACCCAAAAGAAGCTGAATGCTTCTATTGCCATGAAAAATCACATTGGAAGCGGAACTGCCCAAAATACCAGCAAGATGTGAAGGATGGGAAAGTTAAACCCAACCATGCAGGTATTTACACTATCATTTCTAATAACTCACCCCATTCTAAATCTTGGGTCCTAGATACCGGTTGTGGTATTCACATTTGTTGTGACTTGCAGGGACTAAGAAGAAGTGAGAATGTGGAGCAAGGAAGAATAAACCTAATCATGGGGAATAGGAAAGCTTTACCTGTCACCAAGATTGGAGTTTATACTTTATCGCTAAGTAGTGGGTTTAGTTTAGATTTGAATAAGTGTTGTTATTCGCCAGAAATGGCAAGAAATATTATTTCTTTTCATGCATTGTATAAACAAGGTTTCACCTTTTCATTTGATAATGAAGTTGGTTCGATTAATGCTTTCTTAAATAATGTTCTTTATTTTAAAGCATTACCTTGTGATGGCGTGTATGAAACAGTATATGTGGTTGATAACTTAGGAAATAATGTATTGTGTATTGATTCTATTAATAATAACTTGGATAAAGCATCATTATGGCATTGTCGTCTTGGACATATAAGCAAGAAACGCATAGGCCAACTCCAAAAGGATGGAGTCTTGGAGTCATTTGACCTAAAGTCAGATGATAGTTGCGAATCATGCTTACTTGGAAAAATGACAAAGTCACCCTTCACAGGCTTGTGTGAGAGGGGTGAAGGTTTGTTGGACCTTGTACACACGGATGTGTGTGGACCATTCAAACATTCCACAAGGGATGCTAATCGTTATTATTTGACTTTTACTGATGATTACAGTAGATATGGATATGTCTACTTGATCAAGCATAAGTCAGAGACTTTCGAAAGGTTTAAGGAATTTAAACAGGAAGTCGAGAATCAATTGGGCAGGAACATTAAGATGCTTCGATCCGATCGTGGTGGTGAGTATCTTAGTTCAGAGTTACTTGACTATCTAAGAGAATGTGGGATAGTCTCACAATTGACACAGGACACCGCAGTTGAATGGTGTGGCTGAGAGGCGTAATCGAACCTTGTTGGATATGGTTCGTTCCATGATGAGTCGAACTTCGCTACCAATCTCGTTTTGGGGGTATGCCTTAGAGACTGTCGCCCATATCCTTAATCTAGTCCCTACAGAGAAAGTTGCCAAAACTCCTCACGAGATGTGGACTGGTAAAGTACCTAAACTAGACCACATCAAGATTTGGGGTTGCGAGGCTTTCGTGAGACGCGAGAGTCATGATAAGCTCGAACCTCGAAGCGAGAGGTGTATTTTCATCGGCTACCCACAGCAATCCTTTGGTTACCTCTTCTACAGACCTAGTGAAAATGTGGTCTTTGTAGCTAGGAGGGCTTTCTTTAGAGAGAGAGAGAGAGAGAGAGAGAGAGAGAGAGTTTATAAGCCAAGGAAACAGTGGGAGGCAAGTTGATCTTGAAGAAATTCAAGAGTCAAGCGATGAAGGAACTTCAAACACTAGCACTCAACTTGAGGAGGAAACTCATATGAGCCAATTGACAAGTCTGTACCTCTGAGGTGGTCCACAAGGGTTAGGAATGCTCTTGAGCATTACTATGGATTCCACATTACTGCAGAAGGTGATACACTTATCAGTGATGAGACACTGATAGGTCTGGATGAACCTAACAGTTACGCGGAAGCCATGGCAGGCCCTGAGTCAGTCAAGTGGAAAGAGGCAATGGACAGCGAAATACAGTCCATGTATGAAAATCAAGTTTGGAACTTGATTGAGAATGTACCAGGTCGTAAGACAGTAGGGTGAAAATGGGTCTTCAAGAAGAAGACCGACATGGATGGTAAAGTACACACTTATAAGGCTCGACTGGTTGCAAAGGGCTTCTCTCAAATTCCTAGAGTGGACTATGATGAGACATTTTCTCCAGTAGCCAAGATTAAGTCTATTAGGGTTCTGTTAGCCATAACTGCATTTCATGACTATGAAATATGGCAAATGGATGTCAAAACCGCTTTCCTTAATGGAAAGTTGGCTGAAGATGTTTACATGATTCAGCCAGAGGGTTTTGTTAGCAACGAGTACCCTAATAAAGTGTGTAAGCTTGAGAAATCCATTTATGGATTGAAGCAAGCACCTCGCAGATGGAATCTTTGCTTTGATGAAAAGGTCAAGGAATTTGGCTTTTCTAGAAGTGAAGATGAGTCTTGCGTGTATGTCAAGGCTAGTGGGAGTATAGTTAGCTTTTTGGTATTGTATGTGGATGACATACTACTCATAGGAAATGACATCCCAACTCTGCAGGAAGTTAAGTCCTGGCTTGGGAAGTGTTTCTCTATGAAGGACCTAGGAGAAGCTGCCTATATTCTAGGGATAAGGATCTTGAGAGATCGGAATAAAAGACTAATTGGACTTAGTCAGAATACCTACTTGGATAAGGTGCTGAAGAGATTCAGCATGCAGGACTCCAAGAAAGGAGAGTTACCTATCAAGAGTAACGCCAGATTGAGTAAGACACAAAGCCCTAGCACTGAGGCTGAGATTGCAGAAATGAGTCGAATACCTTATGCTTCGGCTGTAGGATCAATCATGTATGCAATGACGTGTACTCGACCTGATGTAGCCTTTGCACTGAGCATGGTTAGCAGGTATCAGGGGAACCCTGGCAAGGCACACTGGATTGCGGTAAAGAATATCCTCAAATACCTACGGAGGACTAAGGACTGGGTCCTTACCCTCGGTGGGAGTGATGACTTGAGAGTTGTAGGGTATAGTGATGCTAGCTTCCAGACTGATAGGGATAATTTCCGCTCTCAGTCGGGCTGGGTCTTTACCCTAAACAGAGGACCAATTTCTTGGAAGAGTTCCAAGCAAGAGACAGTGGCTGATTCAACTTGTGAATCAGAGTATATTGCAGCTAACGAGGCGGCAAAAGAGGCGATATGGGTGAAGAACTTCATTGGAGACCTTGGAGTTGTACCAGCTATTAAAGAGCCAATGGAAATTTTCTGTGATAGTGAAAGCGTTGTTGCCTTAGCCAAGGAACCAAGGGATCACGGGAGATCCAGACACATCGACAGAAAATACCATTTTATCAGACATCGGATAGAAGAAGGACTCCTCGTGGCAAAGAGGGTATCATCGGATGAGAACCCAGCAGATCCCCTCACGAAGGGACTGACTCGGGTTAAGCCTCTCCAGCATGCTCGGAGCATAGGGCTGAAGGATGATATTAGATTTAGTAGTTAGATAACCTAGAAATTTGTAAAGTGTAATTGACATTAGATGATGAATAAAAGGTGTTTTATTTAAGAGTAAAGTGTTGCTATCTCTTGTCGATCATTTACTATATTTCTTTTGCATGTTTTGACTTCCAGAATAATTTTGTTTGGTATAACATATTATTCAAACCTCCACAGTCGGTCATATGTCGGAAGTAGGTATGAATCAAGACTGTCATGATTGGTTGCAGAGGTCTAAGGTGTTGGACAAGGCTACAACAATCATGAGTGCTCATAAGTTCTGAGCATTGGACTCAACCCACGCTCACTGGAATCACTTCATGGAATTTATCTCGAGTGATCGTGAGACGGTAATATCATATAAGTCTTCAAACCTAGAGATATGATTTGTTACTTACAAGTTGGTTATGCATTGATTGTACGAAAACGCATTGGTAACTCGATGTTATAAAACGTGCTTTTGTGTATAATTCAACGAGTGGTAGAACAAACATATGAGTCGAAGTTTATTTGTTCCTTCTTGGATTAGAAGTTGATATATGGGCCCCTCGATGATTTTGTTTTGACCTATGTACCGGGCCCGGTCAGAACTAAGTTGATGTGTTCAATTAAGTTCTTTGTCAAACAAATCGGAAATCGAGAAACAAACTGTTGGACAATAAGTAAGACATTGTTCCATGTATTTGTCCGGCTGATATCTAGAACAGAGGATTATATGATCACTTATCTTAAATGGCGTATCAACATCTTCTCAGTTTCGAGAGACCTTGAAAGAGCTACGATTGCCGGTTGGTTCCTGAAGTACTGGAGTTATAGTTATTAGACTTATCCAAGTGGGAGACTGTTGGATAAGGTGTCTAAGTCCATAACTATTTCTGGTCAGTGCTTGACCCGACCCGACATGGTCCATTTGGGTTGCATGGCACCATGCAATTGGATAGACTAAATGAGAGAAATAACACTTGGAGATTATTAATATATTATAAGTTCTAATATATTAATAATATTATTTAATTAGTTTGATCAAGAATTAATTTAGAATTAATTAAGTGATCAAAAGATAACTAATTAAATATATGGGTTGATTATGTAAATCATTCATATCTTGTATAGTGGGCTAAGAGGCTCCATGGATTATCAAGTTGGGTTCCACCCATAGGATGCTCCATGGATGCTCCATGGGAGTTACAAACCCATGGGTCATGGAAATGAAGAGTCATGACACATTAGGGTTTACCTGGTGTAACCCTAGATGTGTCAACACTATATAAGAATCCCATTCTCCACCAAAATCGGCTACACATATATGAAACAAGAGGGCTAGGCCGATTTCAAGAAGTGTGTGGTCTTTCAAAAGTCTTTCCAAGAGCATTTGGTGTTGTGTGAAGCATTTGAGGCATCACACTTGGGGTGCTAGGCTCACAAGGTTTCAAGGAACATAAGCAACAACAAGGTAAGTTATTCTATCTTTCATTCAAGTTAAAAATTGTTCCCCATGTATGCTAGATAGGAATATAACCTTGGAATTCAACTTTGCATGATAATTAGACAAACATAGATCCAAGGTTATTAGGGTTGCATGTACACTTAGGAAGTGTTAGAATGCTCAAAACCCATCACAATCTAGATAGGTTGAAGGCCCAGTGAGGCGTTCCAGTCATGTTGAAGGTTCTGTGAGCGTTCCAAATAGTTTGTAGGCCGGTGTGGCGTTCTAGTCAGGTTGAAGGCTCTGTGTACATGTTGTTTGTTATTATGTTTATGTTTATGTGGTGGTACTTTGAGGGAACTCACTAAGCGATGACTTATAGTTTTGGTGTATGGTTTCAGATACTTCTGATGATCGCGGGAAGACGCAGACATGGCCATACACATCCTCTATTTTATGTACTTTTGATCTATGGGAGCCTATGATATGGAACAATACTTTGAAAGCAATGATTTTGTAAACATTCAAAAATTAGAGTTGTTTTAAAAAGTTTAAATTTATTATGATTTTATGGATGTTACATTTATATCCAAAAATGTAGTTAAATTAATACTTAAGTTTTCATATTTGACAAGTTTGGTCTCTTAATATTCAAAAAATTTATTTAACTCATTTTACCATTTTAATTAACATTTTTAGTTTCATAACTTCTAATCTAAATAATGATATTACATACAAATAACTCCATATCCTAATTAAAATAAATTTATCTCAAACTATTCCTTAATTCTTGATCTTGAAGATATTTAACTTCAACTTTCATCTAAATCATTTTAACTAAATTTTATATTTTTTAACATTGAAATTTTATATCCAGTATTTTTTTTAAAACTTTTATATTTTTTCTATGGAAATTTACTTAAGAATTAAAGCTTCTAACCCCAAATTTAGGAAACAAAAAGGGTCTAATGGAGAGATGGAAAGGATACATTTAGATATAGGGACGATCATTTGGAAACGTCAAAACTCTTCATTTTCATAATCTTCCTAAATGTGAAACAAAAATTAGCTCCAAATGTTTCGTCTTAAGAGTCGGAGATGGACAAAAATGCACATGTAGAGATGGAAAATTTTATGTATGGCTTTCAAAATTATGAAAAAATATAAGCAAAGAAAATCAATACCTACACTTTGATCGAATGGAAGATAGGGAAAACATATTAGATTGTTTATATTTATTCGTTCATTTATGATGAGTAACTTGATAAAAAAAATATGTATTATCCCAACACGATAAAAGGCCAAAAGCCTTAAAAGCTAAAACATTCACTAGCCTTGTAAGTTGGAATGACTTAAAGACTTAAAGGCTCAAACAAACGACCATTATTATCATCTTCATTTATGTTTGTGTATGCTACTTTAATATCTTAATAAACTAAGATAAATAAAATAAAATTTCAAATGAAAAAAAAGTGCATAAATAATTGTTCGTATATGTGTTCGTTCGTTTATTTACGTAAGTTGAACGAATATGAATAAGTAACCGTTTGTGTTCATTCGATTCATTTAAAACCTTGATTTTATCAAAGATTTAAAGTAAATAATAGTCATTTGTAATATGAAATTTGGGATGAAAATGATGTAGGGTAGTAGGAAACACAATCCCCATCTCCATATTTGAATCCCAGCTTATATTCACATCGCCGCCCTCATCATCATTTGGCATAAATATGTGTTCTCATCCCCATCCTTATCCGGTAATGGGGTTCTCCGCCGGGGTAATAAAGATTTTTCCCATTACAATTTGTTGATGGAAACTCAAAATTTTGTAACATAAGTTTATTAATTTTATAACCATCATTTAAAATAAAGTAGATATTCTTTTACGAGTGTTTCAACTCAAGAATCTATTTTTAGATCAACTTCAATGAGAAATATGGAACATCCAGAAGGCAAAAAAGAATCAGGTGTATTTGTTTGGATGAATCGGTTTAATCTGATCAGATCAAGTGAATCCAAATTAATTTCGGTTTTCAAAACGTAGATACAAATAGTCCAAACTAAATTCAAATCCGATCCGATCCAACCAAATTATAATTCGGTTGGATTGGTTTAATACAATTCGGTTTTCAAAAATCAAAACATTTCAACAAATATAAAATTTTAGTATTAACTTACTCTATGATATAAACTAAAATATATTGTTTAATTAGTTGTGAATTAAAATTATAAATAACTATCAAGAAAAATATATTATGGTTTACTACTTTATAGACAATTTTTTTTATAAGAAGTACATATTAAAGTATTATAATAGATGAAAATTTTTAATATACTAAAAAAATAATTTAGTAAATTTATAAATTATTAAAGATATATATTAAAAAGAACAAAATAATAAATTGCAATTCGGTTTTTGGACTATTCGGTTTTTATTTTATAAACCAAAACCAATCCGAAATTCAAAATAATAATTTGGTTTTGCTAAAACCAATCCAAAAATCCGAACATCCGAACCAAATAGTCCGATCCAAATTGTCCAATTGGACAATTCGGTTTTATCCAAATAATGAAGAGTCCTAAAAAAAACTATGTTACATATGGTTAAAAAGGTACGAATGTCTAATTTTTAATGCAAAAAATAATGAGTTATTTGGAGATTTCTAAAAGACATTATGCTTGTTTTTCTATAGGTTGTCGAGTGGAGAGATACCTCCGAATTTTAAGATCAACTTTTGTGAGAAATATGAAACGATCCAGGAAACCAAAAATTATGTATATTGTATGGTTTGGAAGATCTTCTTGAAGTCTAATTTCCATCGTAAGAAATGGTGAGTCGTTTGGAGATATAGAAGACATTACATTCGTTTTTTCTACAGGTTATCAAGTGGGCAAATTCCTCCGCATTTGAGGCCAACTGCAATGAATAATATGGAACAATCCAAAAGGATAAAACTCGTGTATAATATATGGTTGACAAGATGTGGAGTCTATTTTCCAACACACAAAAAAGTGTCATTTGAAGATTTGTGGAAGATGTTATGTTTAGTTTTCTACATGATGTTTGGGCGGTAAGTTCATTCGAATTTGTCCATTTTTTTGGGTTGCACTATTTTTTAAGATATCTATATATTTCTATTGAAGTTTTTAAGGTTTCTAAGTAAGTTATAAAATATTTTATTTCTAAGACATTATATAACTAACGGGGTCGGGGTCCGAGATGAAGGGTATTTGTATGTTATATGCAGAACTCACGGTTGCTTTATGAAAGATCCCTTGTGGAAGGAGATGAGACTCCAACATATATAGACACTTGTTGCATTGTGTCGCACTCATGTAAGATACAGTAACACTTTCTCTTACGCTTTGTTCCCGAGTTTTTATGTAAATTCATTAAAGGAAAGGGAATGAATATTTTGGCAGAAAGAAAGGGAGGTGAAGGAAAATATTCATTATTCTGTGTTCCCAAGTTCGAAGGAAAGGAAAGGAAAAATTTTAGTTTTTGTGTTCCCAAGTTAGAAGGAAAAAGAAAATAAAATTTAAAATTTTCGTTCCCCTCACTTTCTTCCCAAATCCGCCTGGGAGGAAATTTTGGAAGAAAAATATGACTCTAAAATCTTTCTCCTCCCCTCACTTTCCTTCCATTAATGAAACTCGGGAACACGATTTTCCTTCGACACCCCTCACTTTCCCTCTGTATCCTCTCATTTCTCTCCTCAAGTGTAACTCGGGAACAATGCGTTAGAGTCGGACGCCCGATGAGGATAAAAAGAGATATGTTGAGCCATGGGGTTGCGAGATGTCGATTCTGATACCATGTAAGATATATATTGAGCTCATGATTGTTTGTCCAAAAAGTCATTGTGGAGGGAAAGGAAACTCCAACATATATAAAAACTTGTTGGATTGTATCGTACCGATATGAGATACACTAACAATATCGTCATCCATCTTTTCTAGTTTGAGGATTCTTCTTCGCCTTCTCCATCCCTAGTTAACCCAGGTTCTGATATCAGGTCGAATACTTAGTTTTTTTTTGCCATCTTTATATGAAATTTTAATTCAAAGAAGCCTTTCATTTGACATTATATTCCGAAAGTATAAATATACTTTTAATGATGAAAAAGAAAACTAAAACAATAAGTTTAGATTAAATTAAAATTGGAACGAGGAGCATGCCAAGGAATCTTTGTACGTGTTTCCTTGTAAGAGAATCAATAGGATCGCTTCCACTCCATAGCAATATATTCTTTTGCTTTCTTTTGTCAATATGATTGTGACGATTTATAACTATTTTTAGTTGAAATATTTTTATGTATTTAAATAATTAATAAGCGTCTTTCAGTCTTTCTGGATTTGTGTTTTTATCATTATATATGCAAAATGGTATGTTGAATGAGTTGATTAATGTTTACAGTTTCTATGATGGATTAAAAAAAAGATTCGACTCTTTTAAACGAGCAATTTCATACCTTTTCTTCCAGAAATAACTAAGGTCCCGTTTGATAGTTTCTGTCTGGTAAAGTGCTGTCTGGAAAAGTTTTCTGACTGGGAAAGAAACCATGCTGTTTTATTATACATCTGATTGACTGTGTTGAATGATGAAAAAAAATAATAATTCAATAAAAAATAAATTTAAAAAAAAAAGTTATTTAAAAAAATTAATAATCCAATAAAGAAAGAAAGAGGCAGGGTTTGGTGTATAATTGTCTTTCCAACCCATTCAGCCAGAAAGATATGATTTTAGGGCTTTCTGGGAAAGACATATCTTACCGGGAAAGACTCCTTCTTTTGTGTAAATCAAACAGTCTTTCCGGTCCATTCAGCCAGAAAGATCTATTTAGACCTGGAATGATGCATATCAAACGGGGTCTAAAGGTCCAATCTGTAATGAGCTTAACAAAAGTGAAAAATCAATTTCATTATATATAAAACTCATTAATAAATATTTTTTTTATTACATATTAAATAACAAACAATAAAATATTATAGCTTAAATTTGAAGAGTTGGGATAACTTTGCATTTTGGATAACACGCGATGGTAATGATGAAAATGTATTTCCTTGGGTGCTTTCCTAGTTTCCTTATGGTCCCATGAGAGTTTCGTATTAGGCCCTAAAGATTTTGAAAAGTACAGATTGGACCCTGAACTTCTTTTATAGGAATTAAGGTTGACCTATTTTCATATAGGAAAGACGTGCGACAGTTAGAAAACGAGTGGTTGGTTGTCCATTAAACCTAATTAATGCGATTTCCCCATGCGTACAACCAACTACTTTTGCCACATTCAATAATTCCTTTTGTAAAACACTTATCATATTAATAGACTCTCGAATGATATATTATTCTTAAATGTCTTTTAATTTGTGTTTTTGGCATTGTCTCATGTACTAAGTATTGTTTGTCGATATGATTTTAATTTTAATTAAGGTAGGTGTTTAATGAAATCTCAATCTATATTAATTGCGGAAGGAATTGATGACATTGTAGATGGGCTGAGCTAAGTCCTTTTCGTGACAACTTCATACAAGGAAATTGTCTACTTAGAGCTTTGACTTTTGCACTACACAAATAAATGTTATGTTGGTACAATTTACAAATGAATGTTATGTTGCACTACACAAATGAATGTCGTAGGGTTCAAAACAAGTTATTTTCAAAAATATTGTTGGTGTCATGTGATTAATCAATATATAATAATTTCTGGTATTGATTTGGTGTGTGTCATTGCATACAAATTACCCTTTTGTAATATATGCAACATCCTTGCTATACAATTTACCCTTTTATAATACATGTAACATCCATGCTATAGAATTTACCCTTGTATAATATATGTAACATCCATGATTTTGTGATATAAATAAACTTTAAGCATTTGGATGATACTTTAATTGATGAGAATATTAATTTTAAAGACGTTTTTTTTTTCATAAAAACCCTATATTTTTATTTTTATTTTAAACCTAATTTTTTTCTTTTCAAAAAACTAAACTTTTAGGTATTACTTGTTATTTTATCCATAATAGGTAAATTGATTTTTTTTTCTATAAAAAGCCATATATTTTGCATTTTCTTACATTTTAGACCTACATTTTTTTTCAAAATAAACTCAACTTCAACATACCCATTATTATTTTATTAATGAAGCCAATTACCAATAGATAACCATATATTCTACTAACTTATGTACAACATATGCATCGATCGCTTAAAAAAATAAATGATTCTAATAATTTAGGTCACATTTATTCTTCTTCTTGTTGTTGTAAACCATTTTGGGTTCTTTAAAATGACTTTTTCTTCAAGTTAGGAATGTAAACTTAATAAGAACTATTGAAACAAAATTATGCTATTGTGAGGATGAAGCTCCTATCCCAAGACTCTTTTCACAAGATTGAGTCTATTTTCAAATGTTTTTTAAAGAGTATTTTCATAAGGTCTGATGGTATGCTTAGTTTAACGGTGTATTGTGATAATTTTGCAAGTAAATTGATATTTTTAAAGAGTATTTTTCACAAGGTCTGATGGTACATAGATATGAAATATCTCTTATAGAATACGTGCTATGTGTATATAAATACATATTATCTATTATTTCGAATGAGTATTGAATGAATATGATATATATATATATATATATATATATATATATATATATATATATATATATATATATATATATGTTATCTACAAAACCGTTGGGTATAACATGGGCAGATAATTGACCTGTGATGAAATAAAATAATGAGAGGCATCGATGTTGTTGTTGATCTAGTCATCTAGCGGAGTATGGATGACGACCCCGGACTCTTTCTAGACTGTCCAGTGGAACGCTGGCAGGTTCATAACCTGTAGGTGTTGTGAACGATGTGTTCACCAGTGGAATCTATCCCCCTCATGGTTGCCTTTAGGATATTTATTGTTGAGGAAACTCATTTGCAGTAGTGTCCATCCCGATGAAAATCCTTAGACTAGGTCCCTTGTGATAGTTGTTGTTTTAGGGACGTAAAGTGGGGATAACGGGAATGGGTAATCGGGTTATTGTTGGTTGGTGAAATTAAATTAATTATTTATTGTGGGTTGAAAACCCTATATGCTCACCAGGCCCCCAAGCCTGACCCACTTAGTTTTATTTGTATTACATGTAGTGACACGAGAGCATAAGTTGGATGAATCATCAAGTTATTTTGTTTATAGGCCTGTAATTGTAAATAACTGTTGTAAGGCTTATAATGTGTTGTTTATGCTTTTGGTTTGTATCGTAACATGACATCCCGAGTTTTGATTATACTATGAAAATACATTTCTTTATGAAATGCTTTGGTAAATATTATTTTATCATATTTTGTTTGGGAACAAATTCCACAACTCTTTTAATCAAAGGATTACTCTGAAATTATTTTAAAAGCATAAATTAAACCGGTCTTTTATGGTCATGAATTTGGGGATGTCACAATTGGTATCATAGCATTAGTTTAAGCGAACTAGGAATTTATAGGATTTCTAGACTTAAATTTAGAATGCTAAGTGAAGATTGTGAGATAAGTGTCTGATATATTTTAGACACGAACACTAGTTTATTTTAGGAAATATGCCTAAAATGCTTTTATGTGCTAAATGTTATATGTTTGCCATATATGATATTATTTGTTCAGATCTATGGTTTGTTGTCAACCGGATCTGGAGACCTTATATGTTTAGGATTCTAAGCGTATGACGACAGTATTAGAACTAGCATGTAAACGTTTCGGAGTGATATGGATGATTTAATTATCTATCGTGAATGAGGATCTAAATTCACCTTATTCGGTGTATAGATCGAAAATGGCAAGAACTAGAAGCGGAGTTGGAAACACAAACGAAAATAGGAATCAGCCTACAGTGATTGAGCAAGCACTTGTTGTAGCAGCAGCACCTGAGCCAATGACAATGGTTGGGGTACAAGTGATGATCCAAATGATGTTGGATCGTCAAATGGAAGAAACTAGACGTCTGCTTCAGCAGAATTATGAAGAACCTTCAATTCCAATTGAACAACCCGAATTGAATGAAGGGCAGTCGGAAAGAGGAAACTTCAGTGGAATTGTTGGTCAAGCTAACCCACCGATTGTTAGGAAAAACAATCAGGATGAAGGAAATGATGGGCTTGGGTGCAAGTACAAGGATTTCATGGCATCCAAACCACCATGTCTATCCGGAAGCCCGATGCCGGTAGAAGTTATGAACTAGATCTCCGAAATGGAGACAATGTTCGAGAGTTGCGAATGCAGCAACAGACAGAAGACCGCTCTTGCGATCCCTCTATTAAAATCGGGAGTATTGAGCTGGTGGAAGTTACTAGCTAACTCGATGCCCAAGGAAGAAGCTAGCAAGATGTCTTGGGAAGACTTTGTGGTGCAACTCAAATTGCAATACTGCTCAGAGCAGGACCTTCTGGAAATCAATAATGAGTTTCAGAATTTGAAGAAGGTAAGGATGAGTGTTACTGAATACGCTGCAAGTTTTACAGAAAAGATGAAACTTATTTGATACCTAGTTCCAACTGAACTCTCTAAGTTCAATAAGTTTGCTCGCGGATTACCATCAAAATTTGTTCCAATGGTTAAGCAAGCAACCACATTGAAAGCCGTCATCTGGGCTGCTAAGAATGTTGACCCAGATTAGGGAGAAGGGTCTGGAGAGGTTAGAGGTTGGTGAGAAAAGGAAGTTCGATGGACCTTCAGGGTCCAGCAAGAAAAATAAATTCTCAAAGTCTAGTTCGAGAGGAAGTGGAGGAGGAGGCGAAGCGAAATGGTACAACAAATGCAAGAAGAAGCATCATGGGAAATGTGACGGGTTAGTCACATGCTTCAAATGTGGAAAGTCAGGGCACTATGCCAACGAATGCACCCTCACCAAGAAAGTATGCTTTGGGTGTGGTGAGGAGGGGCACATCTTGAGGGATTGTCCGAAAAAGAAGGAGGCAGCTAAACCCAACATTCCACCAAAACCGAAGGCGAGAGCCTTTCAGATGACACTTTAAGCTGCAAAAGATGAAGCTGATGTCGCTTCAGGTACCTTTCTTGTAAACGAATTGCCTGCCCAAATTTTGTTTGATTCTGGAGCCACTTACTCCTTTATTTCGCATGAATTTGGTAGAAAAGTAGTTTTGCCTGTAGATAGACTAGATAATGCTTTATTAGTCGAAGTTGCTAGTGGCAAGTTTGTACCTATTAGCCATTTTATGAAAAACATATTTTTCGACTTGAATGGGAATAAGTTCCACGAGGAATTATTGCCTATTGAGTTAAATGGTTTCGACCAAAACCGAAGGCGAGATCCTTTCAGATGACACTTGAAGCTGCGAAAGATGAAGTTGATGTCGCTTCAGGTACCTTTCTCGTAAACGAATTGCCTGCCCAAATTTTGTTTGATTCTGGAGCCAATTACTCCTTTATTTCGCATGAATTTGGTAGAAAACTAGTTTTGCCTGTAGATAGACTAGATAATGCTTTATTAGTCGAAGTTGCTAGTGGCAAGTTTGTACCTGTTAGCCATCTTATGAAAAACATATTTTTCGACTTGAGTGAGAATAAGTTCCACGAGGAATTATTGCCTATTGAGCTAAATGGTTTCGACATCGTGTTGGGGATGGATTGGCTTAGCACCAATGATGTCAAAATATTGTGCAGGAAGAAGATAGTAAAAGTAAACCCGTCAGGGAAAGAGTCATTTATGGTGTACGGGGACAAACGCAGAGTAAATTATGGGTTTATTTCTCTAATGAAAGCCAGAAAGTGTTTGGCCAAAGGATGTTCATCATATTTGGCATTCGTGATTGATGCAAATAAGGAGAAAAAGGAGATGCATAGCATTCTTGTGGTGTGTGATTATCTGGAAGTATTTCCTGAAGATCTTCCTGGATTACCGCCTGATCGACAAGTAGAATTATGTATCGACTTGTTTCCAGGAACCACGCCAATAGCAAAAGCACCGTACCGATTAGCACCAACGGAGTTGAAGGATCTGATGATGCAACTTCAGGAGTTATTGGACAAAGGTTTCATTAGACCTAGTTCATCACCTTGGGGAGCTCCGATGTTATTCGTAAAGAAAAAGGACGAGAGTATGAGGATGTGCATTGATTACAGAGAGCTGAATAAGGCAACGATGAAGAATAGATATTTATTGCCAAGCATTGATGACTTGTTCAATAAACTTCAAGGTTTAAGCTATTTTTCAAAGATCGACCTAAGGTCAGGATATCATCAGCTGAAGGTGAGAGAGCAGGATATCGAGAAGACTGCATTCAGAACACGATATGAACACTACGAGTTTTTGGTTATGTCGTTTGGAATAACCAATGCTCCAGCAGCATTTGTGGATTTAATGAACAGAGTTTGTAATACGTTCCTTGATAAATCTGTGATAGTGTTCATAGATGACATTTTGATTTACTTGAAAAGCCAAAAGGAGCATGGCAGACACTTGCGAGAAGTGTTGGAAGTCTTGAAGAAGGAGAAGTTGTATGCAAAGTTCTCCAAATGTGATTTTTGGATTCGAGAAGTCCAATTCTTGGGTCACGTGGTCAACCAAGAAGGGATAATGGTTGATCCAACGAAGATTGAAGTTGTGATGAAGTGGGAACAACCGAAAAGTCCCACGGAGATCCAAAGCTTTTTGGGATTAGTCGGATATTACTGAAGGTTTATCCAAGGCTTTTCTTCAATCGCTACTCCATTGACAGCTTTGACTCACAAGGGAGCTACTTATTCTTGGAGCGATAAGCACAAAGAAGCATTCGAGTTTCTAAAGAAGAAGCTATGTGAAGCACCGATTCTTTCTCTACCCGATGGAGTTGAAGACTTCACTGTTTATAGCGATGTGTATGGTGTTGGATTGGGTTGTGTATTGACCCAAAGAGAAAAAGTGATATCATATGTGTCTCGATAGCTGAAAGAGCATGAAAAGAACTACCCCACTCATGATTTGGAGTTGGCAGCGGTAGTATTTGCTTTAAAGATATGGAGGCATTACCTCTATGACACGAAGTGCAAACTTTTCACTGATCATAATAGTCTTCTATATCTCTTTAATCAGAAAGAATTGAATATGAGGCAAAGACGATGTCTAGAGTTACTCAAGGACTACGACTGTGAGATACTTTACCACCCCAGTAAAGAAAATGTTGTCGTTGATGCTCTCAGTCGGAAAGTCAATCTTGAAAGAAAAAGGCCAAGAGCGTTGAGAATAGAAGTTGGCTCAACAATTGTGGAGAGTATAAAGAAAGCTCAAGAAGAAGCTTCAAAGAATAATGACCGAAAGGAGGAACGTTTGGGCAAAACGTTAGTGTTCGGTACAAACAGTCATGGACTGAAGGTATTCCAAGATCGGATTTGAGTACCTAAGTCAGGAGGAGTAAGAGATCTTCTGATGGAAGAAGCTCATAAAACCATGCACTCGATTCATCCTGATAGCACTAAAATGTATAGGGACCTGAAACCCTATTACTGGTGGCCGATGATGAAGCTTGATATTGCAAAGTATGTGGTCGAGTGTGTGACCTGTGCAAGAGTTAAGGCACAACATCAGAAACCATACGGGAGTTTAGAACCTTTACCTGTACCCATGGGTAAGTGGGAAGACATTGTCATAGATTTTGTCACTAAACTGCCCAAAACAAAGAATGGTCACGACATGATTTGGGTGGTCGTTGATCGCTTCACTAAGAGTGCGCACTTCATAGCAGCCAATGAGAAATGGTCTATGGATAAGCTTATGAATTATTACATGAAAGAAATTGTGTGGCTTCACAGTGTTCCATTAACGATTGTATCAGATCGTGATAGTCGTTTCACCTCAAGGTTTTGGAAAAGTCTACAAGAGGAATTGGGTACCAAGTTGTGTTTAAGTACAACTTACCATCCACAGACTGATGGTCAGAGTGAACGAACGATACAAACACTTGAAGATATGTTGAGAGCATGTACCCTGGAATTCCAAGGTAGTTGGGATGAACATTTACATTTGGTAGAATTTTCCTACAATAATAGTTTCCACTCGAGCATTAAGATGGCACCCTATCAAGCTTCGTACGGACAGAAGTGTCGTACGCCGTCTTGTTGGCTTGAGGCTGGGGAAAAGCAGTTTATGGGACCCGAGATAGTCCATCAGACTACTGAAAAGCTTAAAATAATTAGGGAGAGAATGTTAGTGGCTCGGGATCGTCAAAAGAGATATGCTGGCATAAAGCAAAGACCGATGGCATTTGAAGTTGGGGATTCGGTTTTGCTTAAAGTCTCACCGTGGAAGGGACTTATAAGATTTGGAAAAAGGGGAAAGTTAAGTCCAAGATTTATTGGACCGATTAAGGTTCTTCATAGGATTGGGAATCAAGCTTACAAGCTCGAATTACCCGAAGAACTGAATGGAATTCATAAAACCTTCCATGTGTTTATCTGAGGAAGTTCTCGAGAGAAGTTCCCGATATAATTCCAATTTTTGAATTAAGAATTGATGAAAATAAGAGGTTAATTGAAGAACCAGAGGCAATCGTTGACCATAAGACTAAGAAGTTGTGACGCAAGATGGTTGAATTAGTGCTTGTCCGTTGGAAACAAACGAATGGGTCAAATCTCACCTGGGAAACGGAAAGTGACATGATGAGTCGATATCCACATTTGTTTGTTGATCTGTGATTCCGGGGACGGAATCATCCTAAGGAGGAGAGAATTGTAACACCCGTGTTTCTAGGCTAGACATTAATGTTGATGTAATAGTCTAGGTTAACCTTTGTAACCCGTTTTGAAATAATAAAAATGTATTATTTGAGTATTATGTGTTTTATGCTTAATTGTTGTGATTTAAATGAATTAAAAATTAAATAAGAGTTAAAATTAAGTATTTTATAAGCCTGATATGTATACATAAAGAGGTAGTGGTCATGACAAGGATTCTGAATATATATAGAATGCCGAAATCCGAGTTATAACGAAGAAGTTATGATCTGTCGAAGTTTCGCGACAGAACCGGTACAACACTACGTGACGTAAATAGTGAATTTATGATAGAGCAATATTTAGCCTTAGTGATCTAAATGAAATTCGTAGAATACGTTAAACCGAGAGCGTGCATAAAAAGAACGTCTAAATCTGACTTCGTATGAGGAAGTTATGATTTTTCGAAGTTTCGACTTAGCAACATCCGGCCCAAAGTACGATTATGAGATCGAGTGATTTCTAGCCAAAACAATATAAAAGAGAATCGAAGATCTTGTCGATCATTATTCAACAGTAAAAAGACAGACGAAAACGGACGTCGGATGAAGAAGTTATGAATTTCTAACGGAGTTTTTCTGTCCCTACCTACTAAAAATAATATAATAAAAAAAGTCAAAATTAGCCGACGGAGTCTAAACGAGAGTTGTAGAACATAATCTCACCTACGCGTGGATATAAAGAACATCAAAAATGGAGCTCGTATGCGAAAGTTATGAATTTCTAAACTCCGAGGCACGCAAACCGAGGCATGTCAGAAGGGAACACCCAATGTTCAGAAGGGGAATGCCCCGCGTTCATTGCTAGGCCTCGGATTGGCCACGTCTCTGCTGACTCGGAGATCTCATTGGATAGAGACCAAACCCCGCTCCTCCGCGCAACGTTCGGAGGAACGCCCAACGTTCAGGGAACGTGTTGCGTTCTTCGCTGGAACGCGCAACGTACGAGGGCCAGCCTCACCCTATAAATAAGATGCAAGGCCAGTCGTTGGTGGGTGCCAAATTTCTCTCTTAACCCTTAAACTTTCTTCTATCTTGCGAGAAATACCCCCGAAGCCCCGGTATCAATCCCAACACCCGAAGCAAGTCCCGAAGCCCTGAAGATCCCGAGAAATAGAGTTGTCGAGCCGAAACTCTGCCCGCGAGAGGCCCAGTTTTTTTGAAGATCTCCCGGTTTCATCAAAGAATACTACTTTTAGAGCCGTAGTGCTGTCCGATAATCGTCTTATCAAGTGAGTGTATATTCCCTTTCTTCTAACACATAGATATGAAGTATCTCCTATAGAATACGTGTTATGTGTATATAGATACATATTATATGTTATTTGGAATGAGTATTGAATGAATATGATATACATACATATATATATATATATATATATATATATATATATATATATATATATATATATGTTATCTACAAAATTGTTGGGTATAACATGGGTAGATAGTTGACGTGTGATGAAATAAAATGATGAGAGGCCTCGATGTTGTTGTTGATCTAGTCATCTAGCGGAATATGGATGACGACCCCAGACTCTTTCTAGACTGTCTATTGGAATGCTGGCAGGTTCATAACCTGTAGGTGTTGTGAACGATGTGTTCACCGGTGGAATCTATCCCCTTCATGGTTGCCTTTAGGATATTTATTGTTGAGGAAACTCATTTGCAGTAGTGTCCATCCTGATGAAAATCCTTAGACTAGATCCCTTGTGATAGTTGTTGTTTTAGGGATGTAAAGTGAGGATAACGGGAATGGGTAATCGGGTTATTGTTGGTTGGTGAAATTAAATTAATTATTTATTGTGGGTTGAAAACCCTATATGCTCACCAAGCCCCCAAGCCTGACCCACTTAGTTTTATTTGTATTACATGTAGTGGCGCGAGAGCATAAGTTGGATGAATCATCAAGTTATTTTGTTTATAGGCCTGTAATTGTAAATAACTGTTGTAAGGCTTATAATGTGTTGTTTATGCTTTTGGTCTGTATCGTTACATGACATCCCGAGTTTTGATTATACTATGAAAATACATTTCTTTATGAAATGCTTTGGTAAATATTATTTTATCATATTTTGTTTGGGGAACAAATTCCGCAACTCTTTTAATCAAAGGATTACTCTGAAATTATTTTAAAAGCATAAATTAAACCGGTCGTTTCTGGCCGTGAATTTGGGGATGTCACGGAAAGTTAAGCCAATGAGGGTTTATATAGGTGTTAGGAAGGTATTGGATAAGACAGGTGTATCCAAGATAACCCTAATCCCTAAAATTCCTCCCTAAGGCATCCAAGGCACCCTTATAGCCCAAGGAAACCCTAGGAGCATCTAGAATTCGTTCCCCCTACTATAGGGAGGTTCTAGAATTGCCCAATGCTCAACTATTAAACATTATCACCTTTAGTCCTGACAGTTTTAATTAATGTATTTAATCCCAAAATTAATTCCAAATTAATTTTTGATTAATATTAATTAAACAATATGATTTTTAATTAATATATTATTTCAATAATACATTAATGAATCATTTATTTTGATTTCTAATTAATTTATTAACCATGTAATAAATTAATAAATCATTCTTCTCTCTTTAAAAGATATCCTATTCAATTGTCAGGTTTGAAGGCAACCCAAAAGGACTGTGCTACTATCAATTCAAGTATATATCAATTATAATTATGGGCTTAGACACCTAATCCAACAGTCTCCCACTTGGACAAGTCTAATAACTATAACTGCCAGTATAACTACCAGATTGATCAGCAAATTGTAGCTACCAAAAGCCGATGTCGAACTCTGACCTATTCATTAATGTGTCCTTAGATTAGTGTTCAAATATTTCTCCTTTCTACAAGATATCGTATGGACATGAGACATGGATTATAATCAATCTCTTTGTCCAAGATTTGTTTCCCGATCTGATTTATGACGACTGATATCAGACTACTAATTGAACACATCAATTAAGTCCAGGCTTGGCCAAGCGCTTTAGATGTCATCATCAAATCATCGATGGGCCCACATATATCGCTTTTTTCATTAGGGCAAAAGGAACGGATAAACTTTGACTTATATTCTTGCACTATTCACTCATCAAATCACGCACAACAATATGTTTTATAACATCAAGTTATTGATACGTTTACGTATTATCAATGCACAACTGACTCGTAAACAACAACTCATATATCTCTATTTCAAGAATATAAGATATTATCATCACAAAATTACTCGTGATAAAATCCATGAAGTAATTCTCTGAGCGTGGGTTAATCCAATACTTAAATCCCTCTTTCAAAAGTACTTATGAATACTGCAGTAAACCATTGCTAAGTCTAACCTCTTAAACAATCTACAGTCTGATTCATAACAGTCTTAATTCACTACTTACTTCTAAAATTATGATCGATTGTGGATGTTTGAATAATCCAATTATTTGGGAAGTAAAACATGCAAAGTGAAACACAATAATAACCTAATTAACTGTGGTATCAAAACTGTTGAATATAAATAAAACACTTATTATTTAATCACCACATTTTGACTTTATTAATTGTATAATGTTTCGATTAATCAACTAAATACTTGAATTAAACAATAGTCATGCCATGTTCTAAATATGCATACTATGTTTCTCTATAGTCCTTCCTTTGTGAGAAGATCGATTGGACACTATCCCAATGATGCTCATTTCACAACTTCAAAATCCTTATCACAAGTGTAAAAATTCCAAATTCTTGTCACTACTAAATGTGTTAGAGTCTAACCTTTTTGCATTATCCTTTTGTGATGACATGGCGTCAACATGTGACATCCCCAATTTTTACGGCCAGAAAAGACCGATTTGTTTATGCTTTGTTTTATAAAATCAGAGTAATTCTTTGATTAAAAGAGTTGCGGAATTTGTTCCCAAAACATAATATGATAAGAATTTATCAAAACATTTCTTTAAAGAAATGTATTTTCATTAAATAACAAAATCTCGGGATGTCATATTCCGATACAGACCAAAAGCATAAAACAATATAAAATAGACCTTACAACAGTTATTTATAACTACTGATCTATAATCCAAAATCTCTCGTCAAGTCCACCAACTTATACTCTTGTGCCATTACCTGTAATGCAAAGAAAACTTAGTGGGTAAGGCTTGGAAGCCTAGTGAGCATATAGGGTTTTCAACCCACAGTAAGATATTATATTATATTTAATCATCAGACAATCAACCCAAATTACTCATTCCCATTATCTTCTTATTTCTTAAGGTTGTACCCTAAGAATCAATTATCCTTCATTCATTCCCTAAGGGATTGGCACAAAGTCCATTTGATACCACAGTTTATACAACAGGCACTACGTCACATAGTCGCCATGGTTTATACAATAGGCACTACGTCTCATAGTCACCAGGGTTTTGTTGGATTGGTGTCTAAGGCTGTAACTATATTTGGTAAGTACTTGACCCGGTTGTGCATGGTCATTTTGGGTTGCCTTCACCATAGCAACTTGATAGAGTGATTTAGAGAGAAGAGATATTATTATTAATGTATTATAAGAATAAGAATATTATTTGATTAATATAAGTCATAAATTAATTAGGAATTAATTTGGTGACTTAAAGAGATTAATTGAATAAAGGGGCATAAACTGTCAAATGTGTAATAGTTGTATTTTGAGCTATTAATCCTTATGGATATGGGTTGGACGATTTTAGGGATGTGGATCACCTAGAAATCGTCCAAGGCCTTATCTAGAAGAGGATTTGGATTGCTTTGAGGCTAAGTTATCCAATTAGGGTTTTAGGGTGAAACCCTAGGAGCTCACAGTATAAATAGACCCATAGGGTTGAGGAAATCAGCCAGCCTTGCTATTGGAGTAACCCTAGAGCCGATTTCCCTCTTCCTCATCTCTCTCAAATCATCTTCTTGCTATTTGGTGTTTGTAAGCCATTAGAGGAGTGATATTTGTGACTCTAAGCTCCAAGAAGAAGAAGGTTTTCAAGCAAGTAACTCATGGTATTATTCTAGATCTGTTTTCATATGTTTTGATTATTAGTTTACATTAGATCTAGACATGAAAGTCTTGGATATGTTGCATGTTCAATTAGTGAAACCTAGATCCAAGCTATAGGGTTGTATGTGCACATAGGGAAAGTTCTTATGTCCAAAACCCATCAGTGGTATCAGAGCCATGATTGGTTTCAATTGAATATGATGCTTAACTGTTTTGCTTGCTGAAAATCGTTTTTCTTGCCCTCTGTCGACATAACTCGGCGAGTCAGTGTTTGGACTCGGCGAGTCTGAGCGTCAAACAGAGGATAATTCGGGATTTTGTTGCTGTTTTGTCTTGGATTGATACCTAAATCATTTTATTATGTAAAAATCTGAATTTTAACTTAATTTAATGATTATCCTTGACATAAATATAGATAATTTCAAATCTTTTAAATACTGTTTATTTATGTGATAAATATGGACTATTTAAGATTATTTGGTAATTATCTAATGACTAAAATTGGATTAGATCAAATATAGATAATTATGAAATTAATTGTTTAATTTGAATTATTTGTTATATGATCCCTATTGTTTTGAAAAGTTCAATTTCTATCCTGGAGTTTTGAAATTTGAATTTTGTGATTAATAGTTTAATTTAGAAGAATTTAAATTTCAACCCCTAGAGTTTTACAAGTTTAAAATTCAACCCTATACTATTATATTATTAAAGGCTTAATATATATATATATATATATATATATATATATATATATATATATATAAGTAAAATCAAAAATGCTAGTCTTACCGTTAGTAGGCCTCATTCACGAAGCTGGTCTATAAGGTGGGTATAAGGTTGCTGCCTATAAAATGGCACTTAATGGGTGTACACTCACACCCACCGCTTGCTTGACCGGTGGATGATCGTTAGCCGAACGGGTAGGATAGGGCAACTCTCTCTCCTCATTAATAACTATAATGAACCTATAAAGTAACTAAACTATTTTATAAAATTCCCAATCTTAGTTACTTTAGGAAAAGTGAATTGATGCAATCCCATGAAATTGCACTTTGCACCCTTGCTAAGAAGTTAGTGGAGCGTGTGTGGTTTACCGGCCACTAATTGGTTCTAAGGAAAGGTGGCAAAGGGTGATTCATTGTTTATCATAGTTCGATGGAGCGTGTGTGGTTTACCGGCACATCGAATAGATGATTGTAACAATGAAGGCACCATGTAGATTTGCATGGTAATTCACACCCGCTTTGTGATCCTCGGTATCCCAGTCACAAACTAGAGGGGAATATCGAGATTTAAACATGTCATTGAAGAGTTCAATGAATCTCTAAAATCTAGGAATTCTCAATAAAAATTAAGGTTATGTTTTCGTGGTGAAGAATTAGTGAATCGTCATTCACTTACCTCCAAATTATTTGCATGATTGGATTATGACATCCCTTTTCTAATATGTAAATAATTGTTGGGTCCTAGCCCTAATTTTTCATTTTGGGTGTTTAATTAGGGATCCAATTCTAATCAAACTTTGTCCTTTCTATTTGTAGATGTCAAACGCAAACATCATTGCTGCTAACTCATTCACGTTAATGAGTCTTTGCCAAAAGGTGACCTTCGATGGTATGAACTTTAGCGAATGGATAAGATACATTCACCCCATTGCATGCTACGAGGACAAAGAGTATGTCCTCGACGAAAAGCTCGAGAAGGTCAACCCGGAAATCGCTACTCCCGAAGAGATGGCTGTCTTTGAGACACACGAACGTGATGCAACGAAAGTCCATTGCATCATGATAGCCACTATGAACCAAGAATTCCAAAAGTCCTATGAGGACATGTATTCGTATGAAATGCATCAAGACTTGATGGAGAGGTACCACCAAAGCGCGAGGCAAGAGCGCTACGAGATCATCACCAACATGATCACCGCTAAGATGGGAAATGGAGAATCGTTGACTGTGCACTTGCAAAAGATGCAACGATATGTTGATCGTCTTCGCAAGTTAAATGTTAACTTTGGGGAGGACTTGGCCATTGACATTGTTCTTCATTCCTTGCCTTCATGCTACAACCAATTTAGGATGACCTACCACATGAACAAGGAAGAGGTCACCCTAAGCAAACTCCAAGGACTGCTGAGAGCAACCTAAAGGACAAGTCTGTTGCACCAACTCCCGCACCAACCACTGCTCCTGTTTTGGCTATAGGGCAGGGAAGGGGAAAGAAGAGGAAGGCTCCATCAAAGAGCCACCTCAAGGGAAAGTCCCAAGATGGTTCTTCTTCTAGTGGGACCAAGGTTGATCCCGCTAAGCCCAACCCTAACCAGAAGGAGGCAGAGTGCCATCATTGCCACAAAATAGGGCATTGGAAGAGAAGCTGCCCGGAATATCTGCAAGCCATCAAGGATGGAAAGATCAAGCCATCTTTTGCAGGTATATACACAATCAAATCTAGTAATTCATCTCATACTATTTCTTGGGTTCTTGATACAGGATGTGGTTACCACATTTGTTCTGATTTGTAGGGACTAAGAAGAGATAGAGATGTGGAGCAAGGAAGAATAAATCTAATCATGGGAAATAGAAGATCGTCGCATGTTACCAAGATTGGAGTGTATTCTTTAGTGCTTAGTAATGGATTAGGTCTAGATTTAAATAATTATTGATACTCGCCAGATATGGCAAGAAACATCATTTCATTTCATGGTTTGTTTAGGCAAGGATTTAGATATTCGTTTAATAATATGAATGATTCTATTTATGCTTATCTAAATGGTGTTTTATACTTTGAAGCAATGCCTTGTAATGGAATTTATGAAACTGTTATGGTTGTAGATAACCTAGGAAATGATGTGTTGTGTATAGATTCTTCCAATAGTATGGATAAAGCATCTTTGTGGCATTGTCGTCTTGGACATGTTAACAAGAAGCGCATAGCCCAACTCCAAAAGGATGGAGTGTTGGAGTCATTCGACCTTAGGGAAGATGACACGTGTGAGCCTTGTTTGCTTGGAAAGATGACCAAGTCACCCTTCATTGGCACTTGCGAGAGGGGTGAGAGTTTATTGGATCTCATACATACCGATGTATGTGGGCCCTTTAGATCCACCACAAAGGATGGAAACCGCTTCTACGTGACGTTCACCGACGATTATAGTAGATATGGGTACATTTACTTAATCAAGCACAAGTCTGAAACGTTTGAAAAGTTCAAAGAGTTCAAGAATGAAGCGGAGAATCAATTGGGCAGGAAAATCAAGATGATTCGATCCGATCGAGGAGGAGAGTACCTAAGTCTTGAATTCCACGACTATCTCAAGGAATGTGGAATAGTTTCACAATTGACGCCACCTAGTACACCGTAGTTAAATGGTGTGGCAGAAAGGCGCAATCGAACCTTGTTAGACATGGTTCGTTCTATGATGATTCGTACTTCACTACCTATCTCGTTTTGGGGGTATGCCTTAGAGACTGCCGCCCATATCCTTAACCGAGTCCCTACAAAGAAGGTTGCCAAAACACCTCACGAGATGTGGACAGGGAAAGCTCCCTCGTTGGCACATATCAATGTTTGGGGTTGTGGAGTTTTCGTAAGACGAGAAACTCATGACAAGCTCGAACCTCGTAGTAAGCGATGTATTTTCATCGGCTACCCGCAGAAATCCTTTGGATATCTCTTCTATAGACCGAGTGACAATGTTGTCTTCGTTGTGAGGAGAGGGGTTTTCCGAGAGAGAGAACTCATAAGCCAAGGAGACACTGGGAGGCAAATCGATCTTGAAGAGATTCAAGAGTCGAGTGGTGAAGGAACCTCTACCGCTGGCGCTCAATCCAAGGAGGAAACTCCGGTTGAACCAATTGACGAGTCATTACCTCTTAGACGTTCCGAAAGAGTTAGATTTCAACCCCAGTTGTATGGTTTTCATATTACTACCGAAGGGGACACGTATATTAGTGATAATACACTAATAAATCTAGATGAACCTAATTGCTATAAGGAAGCCATGGCAGGCCCGAAGTCTGCCAAATGGAAAGAGGCGATGGACGGCGAGATTCAGTCCATGTATAACAACCATGTTTGTAATTTGGTAGAGAATGTGCCCGGACGTAAGACGGTTGGGTGCAAATGGATATTCAAGAAGAAGACCGACATGGATGGGAATGTGCACACGTATAAGGCGCGATTGGTGGCGAAGGGCTTTACTCAAACTCCCGGAGTTGACTATGATGAGACCTTCTCACCAGTTGCGAAAATTAAGTCTATTAGGGTGATGCTAGCTATTGCCGCATTTCATGATTATGAGATATGGAAAATGGATGTTAAGACCTCTTTCCTTGATGGGAAGTTTGCTGAGGATGTTTACATGGCTCAGCCAGGGGGTTTTGTCGATACGAAGCATCCCAATAGAGTGTGCAAGCTTGAGAAGTCCATTTATGGGCTTAAGCAAGCATCTCGCAGATGGAATCTTTGCTTCGATGAGAAAGTCAAAGAGTTTGGATTTGTACGAAACGAATATGAATCATGTGTATATGTCAAAGCCAGTGGGAGCATAGTTGGCTTTCTCGTTTTGTATGTCGATGACATACTGCTCATAGGAAACGACATCCCGACTCTACAGGAGGTCAAGTCCTGGCTCGGGAAGTGCTTCACTATGAAGGACCTCGGAGAGGCTTCCTATATATTGGGAATAAGGATAGTGAGAGAAAGAAGTAAGAGACTAATAGGACTTAGTCAGAATACTTACTTAGATAAGGTACTAAAACGTTTTAATATGGAAAACTCAAAAAAGGGAGAACTACCGATACAGAGTAATACCAAGTTGAGTAAGACTCAAAGTCCGAGTACCGAAGCCGAGATAGCTGAGATGAGCCGAGTACCTTACGCTTCCGCAATTGGCTCGATCATGTATGCTATGACTTGTACTCGTTCTGATGTGGCCTTTGCTTTGAGCATGATCAGTAGATATCAAGGGAATCCTGGAAAAGCGCATTGGATTGCGGTCAAGAACATCCTTAAGTACCTTCGGAGGACCAAGGAATGGTTTCTATTCCTCGGAGGGAGTGATGACTTGAAGGTGCGAGGGTATAGTGACGCCACTTTCCAGACCGACAGGGACAACTATCGTTCACAGTCGGGATGGGTCTTTACCCTTAATGGAGGAGTGGTAACTTGGAAGAGTTCCAAACAGGAAACTGTAGTTGATTCAACGTGCAAATCAGAGTACATTGCAGCGAGCGAAGCGTTAAAGGAGGCAATATGGTTAAAGAACTTCATTGGCGATCTTGGAGTTGTGCCTGCTATAAAGGAGCCCATGGAAATTTTATGTGATAATGAAGGAACGGTTGCCTTGACCAAGGAACCGAGGGATCATGGTAGATCTCGGCATATCGACAGAAAATATCACTTTATTAGACATCGAGTAGAAGGACACCTCGTGGTTAAGAGGATATCATCAGAAGATAACCCAGCAGATCCGCTTACGAAGGGACTGAGTAGGGTTAAGCACTTGCAGCATGCTAGTAGTATTGGGCTGAAGGATGATATTAGTTTAGATTAGATAGTTTTAGAAACATGAAATAGATAAATGTAATTGACATTTGATGATTAAATAAAAGAGTATTGTTTATAAGTAAAGTTACTGTCTTATGTTAATTGTTTAGCTATTGTTTCACTTTGCATGTTTTGACTTCCACAATAATTGAGTTTATTAAGAATAATCGAATTATTCAAACTGTCCACAATCGTTCATATGTTGGAAGTAGGTATGAATGAAGATTGTCGTGAATTGGTGTGTAGATTGTCTAAATGGTATTAGACATAGCAAAGGTTTGTTGCAACGTTCATGAGTGCTTATGAACAAGTTTTGAGCATTGGAATAAACCCGCGCTTGCTGGAATCACTTTGGAGTGATCGCAAGACGATAATATCATATGGTCTTAAAACCTAGATATATGGTTTATTATTTACTAATTGGTTGTACATTGATAATGCGAAACCGCGTCAGTAAATTGATGTCATAAAACGCATTGTTGTGTATAGTTGATTAGTCGATAAGTAAATGCATATAAGTCGAAGTTTATCTGTTACTTTTATCCTAAGAGGGTAAAACCGATATCACGGCCGCTCGATGATTTGATTTGACTTATGTGCCGGTCCCGGTCAGGACTGAATTGATGTGTTCAATTAAGTTCTATATCAAACAAATCTGAGATCGAGAAAATTAGTTGCTGGACGACAAGTGTGATAATCGTCTGCACGATATAAAAACAGAGGATTGTACGACCCCTTATCTAAAGGACAGGTTACTGATAAGATCAGAGTTGACAACGTCTTTGAGAGCTATGATTGCTAATCGGATTGTGTTTGCATTTATAGTTACTAGACTTATCCAAGTGGGAGACTGTTGGATTAGTGTCTAAGGCTGTAACTATATTTTGTAAGTACTTGACCCGGTTGTGCATGGTCTTTTTGGGTTGCCTTCACCATAGCAACTTGATAGGGTGATTTAGAGAGAAGAGATATTATTATTAATGTATTATAAGAATAATATGTTAAAAGAATAATAATATTATTTGATTAATATAAGTCATCAATTAATTAGGAATTAATTTAGTGACTTAAAGAGATTAATTGATTAAAAGGGCATAAACTGTCAAATGTGTGATAGTTCTATTTTGAGCTATTAATCCTTATGGATATGGTTTGGACGATTTTAGGGATGTGGATCACCTAGAAATCGTCCAAGGCCTTATCTAGAAGAGGATTTGGATTGCTTTGAGGTTAAGTTATCCAATTAGGGTTTTAGGGTGAAACCCTAGGAGCTCACAGTATAAATAAACCCATAGGGTTGAGGAAATCGGCCAGCCTTGCTATTGGAGTAACCCTAGAGCCGATTTCCCTCTTCCTCATCTCTCTCAAATCATCTTCTTGCTAGTTGGTGTTTGTAAGCCATTAGAGGAGTGGCATTTGTGACTCTAAGCTCCAAGAAGAAGAAGGTTTTCAAGCAAGTAACTCAAGGTATTATTCTAGATCTGTTTTCATATGTTTTGATTATTAGTTTACATTAGATCTAGCCATGAAAGTCTTGGATATGTTGCATGTTCAATTAGTGAAACCTAGTTCCAAGCTATAGGGTTGTATGTGCACATAGGGAAAGTTCTTATGTCCAAAACCCATCAGGTTTATACAATAGGCACTACGTCTCATAGTCACCAGGGTTTACACAATAGGCACTACGTCTCATAGTCACCAGGGTTTACACAATAGGCACTACGGCTTATAGTCACCAAGGTTTACACAATAGGAACTATGTCTCATAGTCACCAGGGTTTACACAATAGGCACTACGTCTCATAGTCACCAGGGTTTACACAATAGGAATTATGTCTCATAGTCACCAGGGTTTACACAATAGGCACTACGTCTCATCGTCACCAAATATTTCATCTACCCACGTTCTACTCAACATATTTGTAAATATAAAATACATGTACGGTGTAAATCATTAAAAACCTATATAAAACATCCATTCCACATCCCATCTCAAATAAACAAACAATACATAACACATAGCACGTATTTCATAGCAAATACTTCATGTTTATGTGTTACAAGAAAGTAACTACACACTCACCCAAAACATAAACTTTATACATTCAAACAATATTAAAATCGTATTTATGAAAGGGACTATACACTCACTTGATAAGACGATGATCGGACAGCACCTCGTCTCTTAAAATAATATTTTCCGATAAAACCGGGACGTTTTCTCCAAAACCGGGCTTCACGCGGGCAGAGTTTTGGATCGAAAACTATTTTTCTCGAGATCTTCGGGGCTTCGGGACTTGCTTCGGGTGTCGGGATTGATACCGGGGCTTCGGGGGTATAAATTGCCTAGAAGAAGAAAGAAAAATGGGAGAGAAGTGAAAATTAGCAAACAATCCGGTTGGGGGTCACATCGTATTTATAGGGGCTGAACCCCGGGTTACGCGGGGCGTAACGCCTCGTCGACATGTACGATGGGCGTACTCCTGGTAAGCTGGGCGTACCGGGTGGATCAGATCGGGTGTGTCACGAATTCGGGTATTATCCGAATAAATAATTTTATTAATATATTTTAATTATTTAAAAACTTCATAAATTCATATCTTCCTCATACGAGTTCTAGTTTTGACGTTCTTTATATCCACGCGTAGGTGAGACTATTATCTACAACTTTCGTTTAGACTCCGTTGGCTAATTTTGAATTTATTTTTATTATATTATTTTTAGTAGGCCGAGACAGGAAAACTCCGTTATAAAATCATAACTTCTTCATCTGACGTCCGTTTTCGTCTGTCTTTTTTACCGTTGGACTACTATTGACGAGATCTTTGATTCTCGTTTAGGTTGTTTTGGCTAGAAATCGCTCGATCTCATATTCGAACTTTGGGTTGCATACCGCTAAGTCGAAACTTCAAAAAATCATAACTTCCTCATACGAAGTCAGATTTAGACGTTCTTCTTATGCACGCTCTCGGTTTAACATATTCTACGACTTTCTTTTAGACTGCTAAGGCCAAATATCACTCTATCGTAAATTTACTATTTACGTCGCGCTGTGTCGTGTCGGTTCTGTCGCGAAACTTCGACAGGTCTTAACTTCTTCGTTATAACTCGGATTTCGGCTTTCTTTATATTTTCAAAAACCTTGCCACGACCACTACAACTTAGTGAAGATTATTTCATTCTAAATAATCTTTTATCAAAAAGTCACTTTTTATGCTTATCGTCTCTAGATTGACTAGCCCTGATCTACGGGTGTTACACAACGTCACCAAGACTTAGCCAATGATGTCACAAAATGCTCCATTGAAACTTTGTTACTAAAACAATTTCATGGTAATAAATATCAAATTCAAGGTAACTCCTTAAACACCTTCCTTGCGTTAAGGTTTCTAAATCATATGTGGATTTCAATAACCAACTCCTATTATGGAAACATTTCCATATTCCCATATGACCGTCAATTCTGAACAAGAATCACATCCATTCAGAATTATGTTAAGATGTTCCGTCCAAATTAATACTATACTTCCAATTGTCCAAAAGTAACCAATCTTTTGGTAAACCTCAGACTATTCTTGAGAGTTGTTTAACAACTCTAGTCACATCTTGTTCAAGTCCTTTTTTCCTTCTCAATTCCCTAGGCATTTTGTAAAAAAAAATAGAACAAGTGAATATTATAGCATATGTAATCAATCCAACATCCAAGACATATGGGATTTGACACATAATGTCTCACATAAAGATAGGATACTTGATCAGTCTCTTACTATAATATTTCCATATATATTGAATTTCCTATGTTGAATCATTTCAACACAATGTTCATATATGCCCATGACCAAGTTCTTTCAAATCCTTTCAACCCAACCTTTTAGATTTAAAATGAAGTATAAGTGTTCTCTCCCTTAAATCATTTTGTAGCGAAACAATTCCCAAACTTCACAACTTGCAAAATTGAAATCTTTGTTTCCTACAATTAGCATTATTGATCTTCACTGAGACACATGACCGGAGGGTCCACACCGAGACGTGAGACTGGAGGGTCCTCACCGATACGCATGACCGGAGGGTCCATGTCAAGTTATAGCCATGAGAGGCTTATTATTTGTGTATGTGGTATTTTGGGGAATTTACTAAGCTTCGTGCTTACCGTGTTGTGTGATATGTGTTTCAGGTACCTCTCAGGATCGTGGGAATGTGCCGACTTGATTGTACACACCAGTTAGAGATTATGTTTTTGAGGATTCTAGGATATTATCAAACATTTGTTGCCTTGTGTTTTGACAACTTATACATTTTGTGGTTTTTGAGAAATGTGATATTGGGTTTAATGTGTTTTAAAAAATGAAGAGTTTATTTGAAAATTTAGAGTGTTACACTTTGTCTAAACTATTACAAGAATCATTATTATAAACATTATTGCTTAGTTCATTCACAAAAACAATAGTTTCATATACACCCTCACAATGATAATCTTTGAAAATAAATGGACCATTACGATAAACAGAAATTGTACCATCATTATAATCAAAACCATAACGAAATCCTTGTCTAAATAAAGCATGAAATGAAATTATGTTTGTATCCATTTCTGGAGAATAACAAAAATTGTTTAAAGTAACCCTAACACTATCAAATATAAGCTCGTAAGTCCCAGCCCTGGTAACAGCCGACTTGCGCTTATTCCCCATAATTAGCTTTAGCTTCCCATGCTCAACCTCTTCACTTTCCTTTAGCCCTGCATATTAGAACATATATGGAAACCACATCACATATCAAAGACCCAATAATTTTAATACAAGTGTTATTGATCTCGATATAGTACGTACCAGAAAAGACAGACGCCTTTCCCTATGATTCTTTTACTTCTTGTAGTTACGTGGGGTTGCTTCTTCTCTAATGGCCTTTCTGGCAATAGTGAAAGCACACAACTTCTTTTAGATCTACAATAGGAGGAGCATCGAAGTTGGGGTTTCCCTTTGACCTACTGGACTCTCCGTTGTGGGCTTTCCCTTTCCACTAGGGTTGGGAATAGGCATTTCTCTTCTTACTCTTTCCTTGTTGAATAGCCATGACTGGGGCAACTGTAACACTGTTAGAGCGAGACTTCTTCATTCCTGCTTCAGTTGTTTGCAATATATTATGAAGCTTAATCAATGTAGTCTTAGTATTGTTCAGATGATAGGTCAAAATGAACTGATCATAACTAATCTGCATTTTCTGCAGGCGAGCACAAACAGATTCCCCATCTTTCAACTTGCATGCCATTAGGGCCTTTCCGACTTCTTAATGCTCTTGTCTAGCTTTATTGAGAAACATTTTAAAAATAGTATGGTTCATTTCATAGGGTCAGTAGTCCTCATAGGTATTTTGGAGCTTAGGTGCCATGGTTACAATCATAATGCAAGCGACCTTTGTTGTGTCACCAACGTGTTGGTTATATTCAGCTAATTCTTCAGTAGTAGCATTATCTTTGTCAATGTTGGGACTGGAGTGTTGAGAACATACTCTATGTTCTCATATCTTAATATCATCTTTAAATTGTGCAACCAGTCCATGTAGTTAGGACCAGTAATTTTTGAAAGGATAAACAAGAGAGTGAAGTTGTGAGTAGTTGGAGGATGAGGAGGAAGATCGCCATTTACAGACATTTAAAAAAGAGATAAGATTTTTGTTAGTTGATTAATTTCCTCAATATTTTAACTCAAACTAATATTCAATGTTAGGATCCATAAATACAATTCGAAATTATGAAGAGTGATGTCGTAATCTAATTGCGAATTTATTTTAGGAAAGTAAAACATTTTACCAATTTCAATCTAATACGAAATTCCTAGATCGTTTGAGATCAATTGAAAATTTTATTTTATAGGTTGTTTCCTTATACATCTCTTAGAGTATGACTTCGTGAATGAGGCCTACTATTGATTCAACTGACTTTTAGTTATACATATAGTAATATACAATTATACATATGTATCGTGCGTATTTTAAAACTTTTTAAATTGCAAGGTTCAAATCATAATAATTCAATTAACCTTTAATAATTAATATTTGAACTAAATAAGATTTAAGAATTATCTTTTAATTAAACTTTTAATTAATTAATATAAATCCTATTAAAGGATAAATATATTATTTTCTAATAGATAAATATCTTATTTAATCTTCCTTTTATATTAAAATTAGGATTCTTAATTATCTAGTTAATGTATTCAGATTTTATACATTTAAAAAAAATACTAATTAACTAATAATTATCTTATCTTTTGAATAAGGCAAGAAAATCCCGAAATTCAGATTCCAGACAGTCCCCACGACATGGCAGAGGACCGCCCACATCGTGGCGATCCAGATCAATGATTTTTGTTTTTCTGGTTTCATCGTTTATGCACTATCAATTAAAAAGGCATGGTTCAGATACCATTGGTGGGATTTATAGGTTACAACTCAATTGTACATTAGGAATTTCACTTAACACTTAAGAGTACATGCAACCTAATGGATCTATGTCTTATCACTATTAATAACAATATACTTGTGAAACAAAAACTTTAATCCATCTGAATCAAATTCATGAATAGAACCACATACCTTATAACTTAAGTCGAATTAAGCTAATCAAAACCTTGATAACTTCCTTGAATAACTAGCTCCAAAAGTATGCGAGTCTTTAATGTGTCACACCCACAACACTAGAAACTCTAGGGTTGAGAGAAATAGGGGAGAGGATGAAATTTTTCAGAATTCTCTTGTGGTAAAAAGGTTAGGCCAAAAATCACAAGGGTATGCCCCTTTATATAGCTGCCTGATAAACACAAAACCCTATATTTGCACTTAAAATCATATTATTCCAAATCTAGTTTCCTTTTATCAGTTAGAAGCTTCCAGAAGCTTAATTAAGAGCCTCCAAAACCATCTACTATAGGAGGATTCTAAATCCTTTATTTTGTTCAACTATTGAACAATTGCATCTCAACCCTTGTACCAATAATTAATTCTAATTAACCCATAATTAATTTCAAATTAATTTTGATTAATTATTCATATTTCTAATTAATATATTAATCATATAATATATTAATAAATCATTTATCTCTCTCCTTTGATCAATCCAAGCCATTTCCTGGTTATGAGGGCAACCCAAAAAGGAATTTACTTTTATGCATCAACATTATACCAATTTAGTTAGGACCTTAGACATTTAAATCAAACAAAACTAACCTTGGTGACGAAATGGAGAGTTTGGGTCGTTACAAAAAGCAGTAAACTCCAGAGCTAATAAGATTCTTGGCACCGTTAAAGCTAGGGTATGCATCGACAAATGGCACATGGATATAACTTTTATGATTGTGTGCATAGAGGATAACAAAACTAATTATGGAATGAACTTCTTTCATGGAGCCAATGTCTTATCGATACCAAAGTGTTGTTCCCTAGTGATCCATGATGGTGACGAAATACGATTGGTTGAGTTGATGGGGAAGGATAGAGAAAAGACTTTAATGCCATGCATACAATACAAAGAAGATAAGTTGAGCCTACCCATGAGAAATCACAAAAATAATCAAGTTTCATAAAATAAAAAAGAACAGGATAATGATTACATCAAGAACCCTTCGACACACGAAACTCTAAGGTGGAACCTGAAGATCAATCATTATGTGGATGTCGCGAAATCAACAACGAGAGGTTGTTACGACCCAATGTTCATAGCCCGATCTAAAGGTCTTAACTTATACATATATATATGTGTCCTTTTGCTTCCATTCTAAAAGGTGTCCCTTAGTTCCCCTTCTATAATGTTTCTCTTTGTTTCTAAGTCATTTGGTATTCCATGTAAGAAAATATAAGGCCAAGTACTCTTTCATTTGTAATCACTTCATCCTTGAGATAAATATTAAAATTAAGCATTTTCCAAGTGTTGAAGTCCCTTCTTCTCATTTTAGTCTTGATAGTATTTGTAAGTGTTCCAAACCTCTTCTGATCCCTATTTTTAGGCTTACTCAACCCCCAAGGGTAGGATTATCGAGTATCAGATAGGTTCAAAATTTGACCTCATGACAAACAACTTCCTAAATCAACATCGGTAGCAGCATGATTAACATCATTGAATGTTGTTGGTTCTATTTTTGCAGCCTCTTAAAAGTTTTGGGGTAACTTTTCGAGCTCTAAACAGTTCTTTTGTTCAAGACTTGAAGAAACAAGCTAATGATAATATATCGTGTACTCCCAAAAGAAAATTGATGGTTCTTTTAGTTCTTAAAGAACTAAATGCTACCATTGATCGTGGAGAAATTTTAAGTTAGGATATGGAAGGATGTAAGAGTGACAAGCAAGTGATTATTAGTAGGAATGGGGTTCATGAAGTAAAAATGAATTATTTTTCTATTAACATACAAGTAGTTAGGAATGTGGAGAAATGAGTTGGGTCAAAGATTTATGTCCAACAAATGAGAATATTTTGTTTTGTTTAAGAAACAAAGATGTTTAGGTTGGATTTGTTGTTTGTTAAAAGATCGTGGGGGAATATGTTTTTTGATTTTTCTTGTAGTTCCTTTAAAAGTTAATTGGGAAGAATTTTATGTTTATAAAATTCCTCGAAATTCCATAAACATAAAGAGTCCTGGTTCATCGAATTTGAATGAATATTATGAATGGGAAGCATAGGCTGTTAGAAGACTGCTTGATGATATAATCGGTAACTTAATCATAAGCATGCCAAATATGATCATATAAGATCATCATCTTAAAGCACACATAATGTATTCTGATCAGGAACATGATCAGGGTGTGGCATATTTGATGGAAGACTACTTTGTTGACAACCCAATATATGATGAAGCAACCTATCATCGTAGATTTCAAATATAAAAAAACCAACATTCCTCCATATTGTGACAATTATTACAACCAATGACATATATTTTTAATAATGATATCATGCTACATGCAGACAAGGTCTTTCACGATTACATATATTCACCAGAGTTATGCGGGTGTTGGCTTATAGGACATCACAGATGCACAAGATGATTATGTGAAAACGAGTGAAACTATAACAAGGGGTGTTATTATAAAGCTTGTACAAGATGTTATTTCATGCTTCAGTAAAGAGTACATTCAAAGGCCTAATGAAGTTTATTTGGCAAGATTTTGTCAAGTCAATAACTTATCCACAACTTCAAAAGAATGTGTGTTTCCGACATTGAGGAAGAACATGGATTTCTAGGTATGATAGTCAGCATTGACTATATGCATTAGGAATGAAAAAAATGTCTCACTGCTTGGGCTACACAATATGCAGGTATAGGCTGTAAACCAAAAATAATTTTGGAAGTATTTATCTCGCATGACCTATGAATATGTCACATAATCTTCAAAACACCATGTTCATGAATGACATTAACGTTCTCTACCGATCTCCTATTTTTAGTGATGTTAAGAAACACAAGTTATTCGTTAAACATCCGGATGCTACTAAAAATACCCCAAATGACATTGTTAAATTATTATGGTGTTTATCATCATTCATAAAAATGAACTACAAACGTACATTCATAGTTACTATCCATCTCACATATTTTAAAAATAATGTATTTTTATTGATTTATTTATTATAATAATAATACTTTTTCTATTACAATATTAAAATTTTAAAATATCTAACGTATTATACCAATATAATTAAAATCTAAAATATTTTTAGAGCTATAACGAATACGATTTTCTTTTTTAAATATCATGTCATAATGACAAAAAAAATTACAACGAAAGCTTACATTGAAAGTTTTTTGAATAAAATAATTTCGACATTTTGAGATGGGACATTCGGCTATGTTGACGTCGTTAAATGCAGCCTTTTTAAGAGGGCGGTTCTTCCGAACTTCCGCAGCGAACCAGTCTCCTCCTCCTCCACCACCCGCTCAATCTCCGCCATTATTGATTCCCTTTTTCTTAAACTCTACCTTCATATCCATTGATGCAGTAAACATTTATCCATCTACAGAAAATGGGAATATGTTTCTCTCGAAAATCAACAAGATCAACGAGAATCTACTCAAAACGCATATCAAATCAATCATCCACTACATCAATCAACAAAAATTCTCTTAATCGATGGTCTCGCGTTCGATCTTCTTCAGTTAAGAAGGAAAAGTTTGACGACGCTCTTCTTCACGAACAAGCCATTGCTGCCGCTCTCCTCTTCCAGCAACACCAGCAGCAAAACGGAGCTTTTGATCGATCAATTTCTCTCCGGCATCCTTCCGGTGGCTCAAATTCCAAATGCCATCAGGGTATTCCTCGTAGTTCTAGTACTAGGCGTCGCTCGCTTGCTGATCCTATGCTTCCACTTCAACAGCTCATTAATCAGGTTTGTTATCTGTTTATCGATTGAATAATTTGGTTAGTTTTGCTTGATTGATGAATTCGGAGTTCAATCTATACATTTTGTGATAATTCGATCGTTGTATCGAGAATTGGGGAAAACTAATGTATCCATCTAACAAACATGAGCTTCAAATTCTCGTATATGAATCTTAAATTTATAACAACTGGTGCGATTATATAATTGGTTATCTGAATCGATTAGAGTTCTTTATATTTCTTCAATCATTCCTCAATTGTAAAGTGTGTTTTGGATAACAGGAGGTAAACCATGAAGAACTGGAGACAAGCCATATTGTTCTTGTTCATGGAGGTGGTTTTGGAGCCTGGTGTTGGTATAAAACCATGGCGCTTTTACAAGAATGCAAATTCAAAGTGACTACAATCGATTCAAGTGGTTGTGGGATTGATTTGTTTGATGCAAATGATATCAAAAGTCTCTCACAATATGTGAAGCCACTAACGGATTTTCTTGAAAAGATTGAAGATGGAGAAAAGGTTAGTTTTGGATCTTCAACATAGTTTATTTTTTCTTCTTTGAAGTTGTCAAAAATGGGTTTTTAAAGATAGATCTCAAAGATCGATAATTCGATATACAAGTTTTTATCTTTATTTTCTTACTTAAAATCACATACCCTTTTCGAATTTGTAGGTGATTTTGGCTGGACATGACTTTGGTGGTGCATGTATATCATATGCAATGGAATTATTTCCAAATAAAGTTGCAAAAGCTATCTTCATTGCTGCTTCAATGTTGAAAAGTGGACAAAGCACTCTTGATATGTTCTCCCACAAGGTTTGTCCTATAAAATTATCTATTTTTTTTTTACTCTGTATCTGATTTACATTTCACATGTTCCTGAAATGGTACTGTGTGGGCCCAGGTTAAGAGTTTGTGAAAAAATAACTTTTTTGTAGAAATGGTAATCCGGTTCCTCAAATGGGCATTATATATAAAGGTGAATGGGGTTCGGTTTAATTCAAATAACAATATTTCAGGAAAATACAAACGATCTAACGAGGCAAGCTCAAAAATTTCTATATGCAAATGGGAACAATCAACCTCCAACTGCTATAGATCTTGACAAATCGCTATTGAAGGACCTTTTATTCAACCAAAGTACCACAAAGGTATGACTCGTATTAAAGTACACGACATGACATAACAAGTTGTACAATATTTATCTTTTATTGTTTTGGATTTAAATCGAAACAATTTTCAACATATCAAAGTAGATGACATAACAAGTTGTACAATATTTATCTTTTATGGTTTTGGATTTAAATCTAAACAATTTTCAAGAGGACAAAGACTAGTTAGTTTTTTTGTCTGATCCAAAACGGTTATGTTATTCTAAACAAAAATGATAAATGTTTTTTAGGCCTGGATCAGACCCAATCGAGTTTTTTTTAGGACGACAGTTTCGGTCGTTCATGGAGTTTCTATTTTGTCAAAAAAAATTTAAACTTTGGATTTTTTATAATCATTTACTAATATATGTCAATTAATTAAAAAATAACATCCAACAAATCATTTTATTATAACCTTATGACAAACTACAACATAACTTAGCATTTTAACACACCCAAAGGAAGAAAAATTGTTTGTACATCTTTATTTGTTGTTTCTAAACATATTATTTATTGATATGTGTAGGACGTAGCATTAGCATCGGTCTCAATGAGGCCAATTCCATTTGCGCCCGTTCTTGAGAAGCTTTCCCTTTCGGACTCAAATTATGGATCTGTGAGACGATTTTATATACAAACTCTTGAAGATAACGCGATACCAATTAGTCTCCAACAACTAATGATAAATGAAAGTCCACCCGAAAAAGTTTTTCGTTTAAAAGGTTCTGATCATTGCCCATTTTTCTCCAAGCCTCAAGCCTTACATAAGTTGTTGGTTGAAATCGCAAAAATCAAATAAAATTTAATCAAAATTTGATATTATCTGGAAAACCCGACAAGTTTTAGTTAAATTTTGTTTGAGAGAGAGGTAGCATGATGTTGAGGAGTTGTATACTTTATACATGTTGGTATTAATCTTTTTTAGTGTGACAAAAAATTACACATTTTTTTCCTATTAAGTGCAATGTATATTGAATACACTACATGTTTGGCATCGTCTTCGGTCCCCACGCAATTTGCTATGCAATCTGCGAATCCCTTACATTCTAGATAAAATATTTATTCTTGAATGTAAAGGATTCAAATTGGAAGTGTGTCCCACCATATATTCTAGATAAAATATTTTTTTTCTATAAAAAATTATAGTTATTCTTGGCATCATAATTAATCGGAAAAAACCCAATAAAACCACAAAAAGGTCAGTTTGTTTTTTTTTGGAACAACATAATTTTATTAAATGTAAAAAAAACTTGGCGCTGAGCTAAAAGAGTACAACTAGTTTATGACATTTAGAGGGTTTTGAAAGCACCAAACTTAATTAATGTTAAGCTTATTACAGCACAATAAGTAAAATATGTGTGTAAAATATTGTTGAGTAAATGTTCAAATATGTTGTAAGTAATGTTGATAGGAATAGAAAATTGTAAATAAGTTGTTTGAAGATTAGTTCGGGCATAGTGTCTAAAAAGGTCTTTACGACAACCTTGCGAATGGTTGTTTGACTTGTTTGCACAATATGATCAACTTTGTTAGTGAACTGTTATTTTTAATGATTACTCTAAACAAATTTCTGGTTAAATTGATTAAAAGGGAGGATTTAAGTAATGTTTCCATGTGGTGTTTACCGTGTTTAACAAGCTAATGAGCTGTTAATTCGTTAAAAACTTTGGACTTCGTACATGGAAGCCCAACTCCCATTAACTTATTGAATAAGCAATGAAGAACCCACCAAAACAAGTCAATCCTAACCGAATGGGCACAAGACAAATCAACCAGGAGATTGGAAATCCATCACAAAAAATTAACCAAAATCCTTCTTTTTGTAATTGTGATAGTTTGTGATTTATGGTCGAGAATCTTACGATTTTGTAGAATATGTGCTCTTATGTTGGTACATCATTAGCATGAGAGAAGTATGCAAAGATCACATGTTGATAAAAATTAGTAATTGAGAAAATAACTCTTTTAAGTTTAAAAAAAAAAAAAAACAGTTTATCTAAATTTTAGTTTATTTTAGTAGTATGCAGACTATAAAAAAACAAACAATCTTCTTCCTGAATGCATATGCTTGGTCCACTTTTTTTCTTCTGTAGATATCTATAGATATGGTTCGTGGACTGCAGACCTTTTGTCTCTTAAAAATAAACAACACCTTATAAAGTGACTCCAAAAATTTCTACGAAATGAAACAACTAATGTAACTTTATATTCTTGTTATCTAATCCAAATCTTAATGAAAATTGAAACTATTTAGAAAGCCCCACCACATAACAATGACATATTATAATAACAATCACATATACGAATATATAATTAAAGATAAAATAAGTAAAATTAAATTCCTAAAACATTGCATAATCTAAATGATTAAACCTTGTCCAAGAATTGAAACCTAGACAATCTATTAATTCAAAATGGAGATTTAATAAAGCAAAAAAGGATATATATATATATATATATATATATATATATATATATATATATATATATATATATATATATATATATATATATATATATATATATATATATATATATATATATATATATATCCTTTTTTGCTTTATTAAATCTCCATTTTGAATTAATAGATTGTCTAGGTTTCAATGGGGAAAATACAAAACAAGTAATTTTTCCTAATTACTTATCAAAAAATAGCCAAAAATAGCCCACAAAAGAGTAGTTAACTTTCGGTTGACTACGGTCAACGCCCGTTGACTACTCTTTTCCACTAATGACCTACTGTTTCAAGGGGGCGTTTACTTTTTCGTGGCCCTTTAGCCCAAAGTATATAATGAAAAAAAAATTCAGATTAGGTAATTTTCCTATTGTTTTCTTTTGTTAGGCTACGTTTTTCTCTCAATGGAGCACCCAAAGAACAATCATGTTTGTCTACTTATGTTAAAAATTTTACCGTGTTTGTGATTAGGAGTAGGTTTTGTTTATGGGGATAAAATTTTTTTTGAAAAAAATTGAAAAAAAAATATAAAACCGTAGTTTTCATATGAAACCTACGGTGTATAAGTGCCCAATGCACTGTTTGTGCAGTGTCGACTTGTATACCGTAGGTTTCATATGAAACCGTACGGACGTTATTTTTTTCGTTTTTTTTTAAATGGTATCAATAGAATAGGAATTGGATGTATTTTGTTGTGGTATAATTTTTTTTATATATATATAAAAAAGGGAAACCATAGGTTTTTTAGAAACCTACAGCGTACAAGTATTTACTGTACAGTTTGTGCAGTAAAAACTTGTACACCGTAGATTTCACAAAAAAAACCGTATTTTTTTATTTTTTTATTAAAAAAAATTTAATAGCCAATAAACATTTGTATCCCCCTTGTATGTATCTTATGATTTTTTTTGGAAAAAAAATCGTAGGTTTCCTAAAATGTATGGTTATATATATATATTTTTATTTTCTTAAAAAAAATTGTTTGTATTTGTAACGATTGTATCCCCTTGTATGTATCTTATGATTCAATGTTTTGCATGTTGTTGAAAATGATGTTATTTTCTATGTTTCAATTATAGCATACAATAGCAATGTACTATCTATTGAAGAAGTTTTTATGTGTATAATGTGTAGATACTTTGTATTATACTGTATTGATAAAATAACATTGTGTTTTGGTAGTTTCGGGTTTGTTATAAAATATGTTATTGTCACACCATTTTTAAAGTACAATACTATTTTTTGTATACAAGTAGTATAGAAAAAGACAAAAACTTGTGTAAAATAATTTACTTTGGTATTTTATAGAAAGTAAATAGATTATATGAAATGTTTAACTGTTTTATTGTGTGATACTCCAACACTGTTTTTTTTTTATAAAACCTTATTTAACTTTATTTTTTATTTATTTTGTAGCTTCCTAACAAAAAGATGACATGCAATATATCTGTGAAAGCTTCATGTCACAAGTTGCATGAAGTTTTGAGTCCGTTGAATGGGCCGGTTCGAGAATTATTTTCAAGAACTAGCTTTGGTTACCTCTTGGATCTGCCGGCTTTGTCCGGAGACGGACTATTTATTCATGGCCTATTGCTTCACATGTTGCGTCCTACCCCTTGAAAGTGATGCAGCTGAGTGTCTACATTTTGGACATAAGATTGTAGGTTGACTACTATGTTGTACGTATTAACTATTGTCCACTTGCAATTGACTGATGGTTTATGTGTTGTCTAATCTAACTGTTAATTTCTGACATAGGATTATATCTTGACTATTGTGTTATAGGTATTGACTACTGTCTACCACCATTTGACTACTACTTTAGTTTTCGAATACTGATTCGATTCTATAAAAAGGTTTTGAAATAATTTAAATCATCGTTATTGATATATTTTACAAAGGTTCCTGTTCACCGCCCTAACGTTAAACATGAGTTTCTCGTACAATGACTATGAAGACAGCTTTACCAACTTGCCTATTTACCTCTACAACATTCAGCGTGCAAATCCCCACAGTTACACATACATCAAAACCAATGTTATGGATCGGTTCGAACTATGTTTTGTTGCTATTCGATGTGTGGTAATGTAGTATCGATTTGTTTATTATTTTGCTAAACCAATTTAGATTAGTCTAAAAACTAATAATTATGTTATATAAAATTTGAAATAGATCAACGCATTTATAGGATGCATGCTTCCGGTCATCTTCATAAGCAGTGTCCGTATCAAATGAGAGTATCTTAATACAATGTTAGCAGTTGCTATTGATGGAAACAACAATACTACGTCAATAGCATTTGGTGTCGGGGTGGCAAATAGTGTTAACTCCTACACTTGGTTCCTTATGAGGTTGAAGGATGCTATCGGAGCGGGTACGGAAGTTGTGCTCATAACCAACATGGGCGATACCATTGCTTCTTGCATTGGTCAAGTATTCCCTGATGCTTACCATGGTTATTCGTCTAACAGTGTTTTGAATTATTGCCAATTAAGAATTGGTCAAAGCAGAAATTTAGATTACTTGTTCTTCCGTGTATGCAAAGCATATATCACGCAAGACTTTAAACAAACATTTTCTAAGTTAAGTCATGGTGCACAGGAAGTTCTTCACAACATCGGACATATGAAATGGGCACGGGCCTATTTCCCTAATATACGTTGGAATGTACTAAACATTAAAATTCCAGAATTCCTAATGGTGTTATCGGTTAGTCAACACAATGTGCCGATAATAACGCTAATGGATGTGATTGTGCAGCACATCCAACAGACATTTGCAGAACGCTGTGTCATGGGAGGTAATATAGGAAATTTTTATAAATCACTTAAATGCCGGTAATTTATTATCCTTTGATTTTTGAGGAGTGTTGAGCACCGTATTCACACCTTACGTAGAGATGGTCCTTCAAAGGAGGATGCAAAAGTCTCGGCAATGGAAAGCAATGAAAATACCACCTGAGATCCCGTCTATGTTACCTTCGGATATTTTCCAAGTTTTTGATTTCAAACGTACATGTGTTGTAGATATGAATCGACACACATGTTCTTGTGGGAAATGGCGCAGTCTTGGTATAACATGTGGTCATGCTCTTGTTGCAGCACGTTATACAAACAACACATAATTAGCCGATATGGTTCAAATATATTATCGGGGTGATGTGTTTCGAACCACATACCATACTAGGAATATGAATGTTGTTCCCCCTCCATCTGAATGGGAAATACCAAAGCCATTGTCGGCCGTTTTAATCCCTATGTAATAGTTTTCAAATGTTCGTTTAATAAATATAATTTCCATTGTAGATAACGCTTGTGACATCCCCAATTTTCATGGCCAGAAAAGACCGATTTTGTTTATGCTTTATAAAAATCAGAGTATCTCTTTTAATCAAAAGGTTGCGGAATTTGTTCCCAGTAAAACATGATAAATACGTTATCAAAGCATTTCCGAAGAAATGTATTTTTATTCCTTTTAAAACATTTGGGATGTCATCGTTAATACAGAAACATAAGCATAAACAGAACTTACATTCATTTATACTAGTGATCTATATCTCCTTAATCTCTCAGTGTAATGTAACTTCACATCGTCACCTGTGATACAAGTAAATTGAGTGGGTCAGGTTGGGAAACCTGGTGAGTACATAGGGTTTTCAACCCACAATAATACAATTATTATGTTTAATCATCAAACAATTAACCCAATTACCCATCCCCATTATCTTCCTTATTCCTAAGTACCTTCCCTAAGGATTTATCCTAAGGATCGTCTCCTATATCATATTTACCTCGCATCTCCTTACATCGCATTTCCTTATATGTTTGTTTCTAAGGACTCTCCCTAAGGATCATCGCCTACATCGCATAGACAATATTGACTCAGGGATTACTCCCTCAATACGTGCCCAACAAGGGTTATGGTATCATCACATGAATATGCAGTTACGACATCGCCTGAACTCGTAATTCATAGTAAGGGTTAGAGGATCATCACATGAATACGTAGTTACAACATCGCCTGAACTCATAATTCATCCCCTATAGGTTATGAGCATGCAGGTGTTTCCACGGGGTTGTCTATAATAGTCCGTGGTCGCTATCTATACTCTGGTAGATGACTACATCTCCAAATTGTCGGACAAGGTTATAGTATCTTTCATCCTACATCACCGATTCATCATCACCTATCTCTCATCATTTTATTTCATCACACATCAACTATTTTATCTACCCATGTTTTATCCCAACATATTTGTAGATATAAAATAAATATATAGTTTAAATCATTTAAAACATGTATAAAATCATTCATCCAGCATAGACAGCAAGTATCCAGATAATATGCACACATGGCACGTAATTTATATAAAATACTTCATATCTATGTGTAAGATGAAAGGGACCATGCACTCACTTGATTCAGTGATGATTCCGAACTCAGACAGCGCTTCGTTATCTCAAAACAATTTTCCTCGACAATACCTAGTATCAATACCACTAGGGTTTAGTTTTTTTAACATTAACCGCGACTAATTAATAGTCTAACTATTATTACTATTATATAAGCGTTAAATAACACTCAATATAACTCATAATAATAGCCCAAATAATTATTTTAAGGTCCTAATAATGTTACTATAATTAAATAAAAGTTATATTAAATATAGTATAGGCGTAGCTCACTTACACTAGGTTTTTATTAAAAACCGGGTTTCGCTGGAGCAGCGTTTCCGATCCGAAAGCTTTTCTTCTCGGAGCCGTCGAGCGCTCCGAGGCTTTCTTCTCGTGCTAGGGAGGTTCCTTAGACTTCGGAGGGGTTTAGGGAGGCTAGAGAGAAGTTAGAGAGAGAAAGAAAGGCTTATGGTGTGAAGAAATTATGAAGGCTTCATCATTTATTTATAGGAGTTTTATAGTAAAGTAGTCTCCAAGCTTCGTCCGTATCTTTCGCGTACGAGCTCTGTTTTCTACGTTCTTTATATCCACGCATTGGTATTTACGAGTACTACAACTTTCATTTAGACCACGTCGGCTAATTCTCCTTCTATCTCATATTTACAAAAACTGTATCGAATTCGCCGCGCTCGAAAAGTAGAGACTAAGCTTCGTCCATAACTTTCACATACGATCTCCGTTTTTGTCGATATGTATATCCACACATTGGTATTTACGAGTACTACAACTTTCATTTAGACCTCGTTGGCAAATTTTCAATCTATCTCGGATTTACAAAACTGTATCGAATTTGCCTCGCTCGAAAAGTAGAGACTAAGCTTCGTCCATAACTTTCACATACGAGCTTCGTTTTTTATGTTATTTATATCCAAGCATAGGTAAAAATAAAATCTACAACTTTTCTTTTTACTCCGTCGGCTAATTCTCGACCGATTTTAAATTTAACAGTAGGAGGTGATTACACTGTTAAATGTTCGCGTAAAATTCATAACTTTTACATACGGACTCCGTTTTCGTCTGTCTTTTTGTCGTTGAGTTCCTATTAATGAGGTATTAAACTCTCATTTAGGTCACGTAAGCCAAAAACCGCTCGAACTAAAATTCGAGTTTCGGGTCATGCACCACTATGCCAAATCTTAGAAAAATATAACTTCCTCATACAAAGTCAGATTTGGGCGTTCTTTTTATGGACACTCTCGGTTTAACATTTTCTACAACTTTTGTTCAGATCGCTAAGGCTAAAAGTCACTCTATCGTAAATTCACTATTTACACTTCCCGGTGCCGTGCCGGTTCCGTCACGAAACTTTGACGAGTCATAACTTCTTCGTTATAACTCGGATTTCGGCGCTCTTTATATGTACAGAAACCTTGTAACATATACTACAACTTGGTTAAGATTATTTATTCTAAATAATATTTTGCCGAAAAGTCGTTTTCGACCCCTATTATCTCTAAATTGACTAGCCCGGATCTACGAGCGTTACAATGCTACCTTCTAATCCCTATGTAATACCAGAGGCATTGATGGTCGCTTTAATCCATATATAAAATCAACTCCTTCAAATTATTAGACTACGGTTTCATAGTCTTTGACTACTATTTGGCACACTACATAATGTATAGTCCTTTCCAACAGTAGATTTTTCGCTTCAAAAATTATTTTCGTGCAATGTTTTTGACCGAGTTCTATTTGAAATGAAATCCCTTTATATAACCTCGACCGAATTCATTGAAACATGCCAATTCTCATAATGAGTGGATTTAATGAGATATACAAACAAAGCTTTTCCAACCTACCGATACTCTTTCATAATCTTCAAAGAACAAATCGTAACTGTTTCACAACCATTAAGAAATACATGAGAGACAGGTTTCAATTTTGTTTTGTCGCATTAGGATGCGTGGTAACTCCTCCTCTATATTATGTTATTATTTATTTCAAGTTCACGTTTGTGTAATGTTGCCATCGTTTCTTACAGATTACTACCTTTCTCACATCCATGATACCAACACTATTTGTTGCTCATGTACCCCTTATTGGGACCAACATAACAACAATGTATCTTGCTCATGCTTTGGACGGTAATCATGAAACCCTGATCATAGCATTCGCTTTGAGAAGCGTTGACTGTGACGAGGCTTGGACTTGGTTCATGAGAAGGTTGAAAGAATGCTTAGGTGACACTACTGAAGTTGGTTTCATAAGCCATATGTCTGACTCGATAGACTACGCCATTATGCAAGTATACCCAGACTCCTATCATGGGTATTGTTGTAAAAATATAGCCGATAAAGTTCGGGCTTCCACAGGAAGTATCGTTGTCGAACAGTTGTTCTGGAAGACATGCAAAACTTATAGCTTGTCTGAATTTTACGTTTTTTTAAACAATTTAAAAAGGAGGTTAATGGGTATGATCTTGACTGGCTTGACAATATCCCAATGGCAAATGGGTTCAAGCCTTTTTTCCTAAAGTACGTTTCAATGTTAAATACATTAGCATTTTGATTGGATTGAGTTGGCTTAGATCAAACACGCACGAGTTACCAATAACGACAATCATTGAACTAGTCCATCAGTCAATATAAATGGTGTACGCGCAACGAGCTGAATTTGGAGGTAATAAATAATTGTTTTCTTTATTTTCCGTTACTCTATCCTCTTTTTAATTTTAAGTAAATTATTTACACAGGTGGAATGCATGGTCAACTTACCCCTTATGCACAACACGTGTTTGAACGGAGAATGAACCAATCTAAGGGTTATGAGGTTACACAGATTGGTAGTGACAAATTTGAAGTGCGTTGTAATTTAACCATACAAACGGTACAAGTTGAACGTGGTATTTCTACTTGTGGCAAATGGCAAAAATGCGGCATACGCTATGAACATTGTATAGCATCATTAAGCAGGCTTACAGTTGAAGAGAAACAACAATTGGTTAATTATAGGTAGACTTCTACGGTGTATCGACATGCATTCCAAGTGGAGACGATTAATCCTATTCCAATTCTTCTGCATTGGGAAATACCAACTGCGAAGATCGTCGTCGTACCACCATTTGCACGTTACTAATTACTTAGACTAATTTTATTAGTAGTTATGTTTACCAGTAATATTATGTTTATTTGTAATTCTAATTTCCTTTCAGAATTATGTTATGTTTATTAGTAATTCTAAAGTTCATATGATTTTTATGTTAAGTGTATTTGACTACTACTTTACGTTTTTATTAGTAATGTTATGTTTTTTTCTGACACACAATTGTATTTTGACTAATGTGTTATAGCTTTTGACTATTGTCTAGGTGCATTTGACTAATACTTTACCTGTTGTCTTATCCAATAGTGATTTTTGCTCTCAAACTATTAATATGCAACTAACATAGAACTTATACGTGATACACTACAACATTCTAAAATTGAAAATGAATTCATCGGACTTCGGTGTTTGGCATTGCGAAGATGAATACTGCTATGTTTGTTTCGATACAAACCCGATTCCTGAAGGCCCAGATTTCCCATTCCCAGATTACATGCCTGACGACATTTTCCATCCTATGAAGGCCGCTGAAGAAGCCAACGAAAGGGACTCTGAAATTAGTTGCAAACTCAACCAACGTGCAAACGACCTAGCAGATCAAGTAATTGAAAAAGAAAAATGGATTGCTGAAACTACAAAAAATATCAAGGAAGCTAAAAGGTGGATTCGAAATGCAAATACGGAGTTTCAAAAGCTTCAAGCAGAACGGGATCGTCTATTAGATGTTGTTAGAATTAAAAGGGAATTTATCGATCGTGAAAAAAACTTGTATCCCAAACAGTTTCCTAATCTGTGGAAACCAATTTAACTATGTAATAGGTGGTGAGACGTTCCTTTAACAATTTTATGTTTAATTCTAATTGTAATTTCCTTTACTTTTATGTTATGTTCAATTTTGTTGATTACAAACATAATGTATTTCAAACTTATTACAAACACATTGTCAACTATATTGCAAACATAATATATTGAAAAATATATTACAAACTCAACAGCAAATATATTACATAGACAATGACAAATATATTACAAACTCAACAGCAAATATATTACATAGACAATGACAAATATATTACAAGCATCAATATTTGTTGAGTCTAATGAATTGCGTCATGGGCTCGGTCCACTGCCTAGATTAGTTGTCGGTATTGGGCATGTCCAGCCGTGCATTATTTTGCATTAGGGTTTAGTATATAAGGTGCATGCATGCAGACTTAGATGGTAGCGCTTTTATTATTTTCGTATTCACTGTTTTGTAAACCCTAGCTCGCCTCTACAGCGGAAGTTCTTCATCGAGCTCTGCTGAGGCGTGACTCAGTTTTGAATCATAAGCTCTTATTTGATTCTGATCTGTGTTCGTTCATTGTTTATTCTTAACTGCTAGAATTCTTTTGTCGCACTTGTGAAAGATCTAAACGATCTAAGAGTTTTAAACTCTACAATTGATATCAGTGCAGGAGACTGTGTAATCCATACACACCTCTTCTGTCGAAGAAGTTCATAGGGTTTTTATTCTGCATTGATTGATATTTATTGAGCCGTCATTCCTTGTTGGCGTATCTCATTATGTAACATCCAAAATTTCAGGTTTTATTTTGAGTTTTGTGGAAGAACTCGGCGAGTTGGTGCGTAGACTCGCCGAGTAGAGACGCGATTTCTCACCCGGATTAATGACCTGACTCGACGAGTCGCATTGGTGGACTCGGCGAGTCCGTGCTGTTTAATGAAACCCTAATTTCTCAGGTTTGGGGCCTATTTAAAGGGCCTTATGACCGTCATTTGTGCTCACCATCCCCCAAAGTGAAACCCTAGTGAGCTTGAGCGTTTGGAGTGAGAGAAGGAGCCATTGTTGACCTTGGAGGTGTTGTTTAGCAAGGGAAAGGAAGCTATAGCCAAGAGGAAGCAAGAGGGTTAACTTCCTGAAGATCTGAGGTTTAGAACATCACGTTTGACGTACTATTTTCGAACCATTTTCTGTTGAGGTGATGTTCATGTTGATTTAGGGCTTATTGAGCCCTTTTGTGACTAGATCTAGTGCTTCCATGGTCCCTTAAGCGAGTTAGGTTCTGGATCTGGACCCTTGGAGGTCCAGAGTGTCTCTTTGTCCAAGCTTTATATGAGTCTATGGAGGTTTTGGTTTGGGATCTTTGTGTTTGAGGTTAAAACACCATTTATGAGTCAATAGGTGTGATATGAGCGCCAAGACATAAACTTTACGTGATAAATAAGCTTGGAAAGACTGGATCTATGAGTTAGTGGAACAGATCTGACCTCAGAAGGTCGTTTGTGGTTGTGCATGGAATGCACTCGTCGAGTCCATTGGCAGACTCGACGAGTTGGAGCGAGTTGTTTTGTGTTTTCGAACCAGGGGTTGAGTAACCGAGTTGGGTGAGTGACTCGGTGAGTCGGAAGGGATTCAGAGGAATTGGGTCCCCGTAGGGACTCGGCGAGTCCACGCCAGACTCGGCGAGTTAGGTTGACCGTTGACCATTGACCAGAGTTGACCGGTGTTGACTTGATAGAGCTAGTCAACCCTAGTTGGGAAAGTGTTAATTAGAGATATATTTGTGTTATAGGAGGACTATAGCTCGGGAGATCGAGCACTAGTGGTTTCAGGGATTTACGAGTTACCGAGATACGCGAGGTGAGTCTTCTCACTATGCTTTACCTTGAGTAGGTAACCAGAGTTATGTGACAGAGTATTTGTATGCTGTGTATGTTATGTGTTGTACTGCATTATTTCTATGTGATTTATGTTGTGCATGTTTACAGAGTTAGAACCGGAAGGTTCACAGAGTTAGAACCGGAAGGTTCACAGAGTAGGGTCCACGGACCCACAGAGTTATAGCCTCGAGTGGCTAATATGTGTTACGTGTGGTATTTTGGGGAACTCACTAAGCTTTGTGCTTACAGTGTTTTGCGTTATGTGTTTCAGGTTTCTCTCAGGATCACGGGACGGCACCGACTCGATTGTACACACCCGAGAAAGAGTCATGTTTTGAGGGTCCTGGTTTATTATGCAAATGAAAAATGGAGTTATGTTTTGTAATTCGATTATGAATAAGATTTTAAGCAAAGTGTTTTTAAGAATTAAACAATTATTTTTAAATGAAAAATTGTTTTGAAATTTTCAGTGTTACACATTAATTGTTAATCTAACCATAGTCGAAATATTACAAGTCTGATCTTTTACAGGTTTTCGATCAAAAGTGCTCACAATGTCTATGGACGATTCTCAAACCAATCCGATAAATATCTCAAACAACATAGGGTCTACAACAAGAATACCGATCTTGTATACGTAAGACTATGAAGTCTGGATGCATCACTTTGAAGACTACGTGATTGGATTGGAGGATAATGGGTATCTAATCTGGGAAGCTATCACTTCAGTCCCATTCGCTCATACTCGCACGTCAAAGATTGTTAAAATGCAGAAAGAATACAATCAACTTGTTAATGACGTCAAAGACATCCCTCAGGATGAAAAGGAGAAGTTCCAGTGCAATATTAAAGCTCTTAGGATGATAAGGTTTGCGTTGCAATCAGATACATTTCGTTTGGTAAGCTCCTGTGCTACAGCCAAGGAGATCTGGGATTGATTGAAGGAATTATATTCCACATCTGAAGATCTGGAACACTCTATCCAAACTCTCCTGTTATCAGAGTTTGGTGAATTTAAGCAAAATCCTGAAGAAAAGCTGATCCAAACTTTCGATCGCTTCAATCATCTTTTGAGCAAGATGATAAAGCATGGTATTGAAAGAGAGGTAATTGAACAAAAGGTCACTTTCATGAATGGTCTCAGATCTGAATGGATGGCTGTAGTGTCAACTGTCAAAGCTCACGAACAGTTCAAGTCATACTATTTGGCAAAACTTGTGGGTATCTTAAAATCCCATGAGAATGCCTTATCGAAGGAAACGAATGTTGTTTCGGGTCTTGGTTCTCTATCTCTTGTCTCTAAAGGAAAGAGTTCGATCAAAGAAGAAGAAGAATTAGATCTTGCTGATTTTGATCTAACCGGCGAGGAATATGCAATGATGGTATCAAACCCAAGGAAATTCATCAAGAAGAAATTCCCAGCCAACAAAAACTGAAATTCGCAGGGAAGTTATAGTGCTGAAAGGGTCAAGGAGGAACCAAAGCTGGGATCAAAGTCCGAAGAGTCGAAGAAGGAGACTAAGACTGGAGGAGAATCAGGTTTTGATTTTCATTACTGTAGAGGCAAAAATCATTTTGCCAAAGATTGCATGCTGAGAATGAAAGAAGAGAAGACAGGAGAAGATGATGAGGAAGCGAGCCTCCTGAGAAGATTGGAGGAAATAAAGAAAAGAAAGTCAGCTGTTAATAACTCTACTATGAATGCTTTAATTGTGCAGGGTTCAACCAATAGTGACGAGTTTGGAGGTGTAGAAGTTTGGTCTACAGATTCTGAGGATGATGAAGTTAGGAAGCCAACTCATGGAAAAGCGATGATGGCAAAAGCAGAACACTCAATGGGAAGATGTTTTGCAGTGACCAAGGGTGTGTCCCAAATGAGAGGATACACAACTGATGGGGGAGTTGAAGAAGAAAGAGAGCAAGAAGACAGATGTTTCACTGCCAAGCCTGTCAGTGCTCAGATCAATGAGTGTGATGAGTTGATAAAAAAAGGTACAAGATATTCTTGCTTCTCTAAAAATACCTGCTAATAATTATGAAAAAGAATTAAATAATTTGAAGTCGAAATTCTCTAGCATAAGTAGCAGTCTCTCCCAAACCAGTGTCACCAATTATAACCTAACTGATCAAATCAACAGGATTTCTTCAAAGAGTGAGGAACGAATAATGTAGATCGAGCAAAAGGAAAAGGAATTAATTAGATCAAAAGATGATTCTATTTATTTGCAAAGAGACAATCTTAAAATTCTCAAACAAAGAAACGTTTTCCGTTTAATTGCTAAGAGGCTTTATTTTAACATTACTTATTTGCATCTTGATTGTGAAATAGGGAAGAAAATTCATCATATGATTTTGCCTTTCCTTGAATTAAAGGAGGATGAAATCGATGCAGAAGCATACAACTGTGAAAGTCTTGTGTCCTCTGAGGAAGTGTCTCCAGCATATAAGATTGGTCTGGACAAAATTGAATCTTACATAAAGTCCAAGGACCACAAGGACATGCTCAAAAATCTACTAGATGAAAATGACAAATTGAAACTGAGAGCCGAAACTATACAAAAATTTGACTCATTGAGTGCCAACTTAAGTTCAGATAACAAAATTGATGTTGAAAATACATCTGAACTTAATGAGGACGATGATATGAGTGAAATTTATGTAGAAGATTTGGTAGACTATTCTGAATTAGCCAAGAATGAACCAAAGTCCAATAAAAACCTCATTTCTGAAAACTCTGTTGAGTTTGCTCGCTCTACAACCGACAAGTCCAAAACCCTCAAAAGCTAAAGTTGTTGTGTACCAAAAGGTTCAAACCACTCCAAATCAGGTTTACACTGTGCCAGGGGTCACTCCACAACAAACTGTAGAGTTAACATTGATGGTAGAAGAAGACAATGCTGGTGGATGTGATGAATACTTTTGGTCAGCCCCAATCGACAATGCAGACGAGACGAAGGGTCTCTCACAGAAAACCTCATGGAGAGTGAAAGGTAGATATATACCCGAACCACTAAATGAGCCAACAAAGTATGATGTACCGAGCACAAGTGCAACTAAACCTTTTGTGGATGAACCGAAGCAAACTATGAGTGACACTTCTTCAACAAAAAGTGAATGTTGTGCTCATGCTTCTAAAAGAAAGGCCAACATTCATAGAAATCCCAAACAGGTCGCATTTAAAAAGCATCAACGTAACGTAAGATACAAGAAGAATCTCTCCGAAAGAAAACGATTTTGGAACTCTCAAAATCCTGACTTTGTAAAGATTGAAAGAAAGTCTAAATTGGAGAAAAACCCAAAGAACCAGAAGCACAGTCACGACAAGAACCAAAAGAGCAGCTTCGGTCCTTCAAAAGATTGGAACCGAAAGGGTGGTTTCGGTCCATCACCCATCCACAACCAAAAGGGTGGTTTCGGTCCATCACCCATCAACAACCGAAAGGGAGGTTTTGGTTCATCACCCATCAACAACCGAAAGGGTGGTTTCGGTTCATCTCCCAACAGCAACCGAAGGGAGAGTTTCGTTCCCTCATCCTTGGACAACCGAAAGGGAAGTTTCGGTTCCCCATCCAGCTCCAACCGAAAGAAAAGCTTTGGTCTTCAAGCCTACAAGTCTCATCCCAAAAATCAAGAACCCAACGCCTCTCCTAATTCTAAATCTCTCAATTCTAGTCCTTCTGTCAAAAACTCTAGTTCTCCTAAGTCAACAAAAATTAAAGTCTTTACCATTAAAAGAAAAGATGAAACCACTTTAATTAAACGCACATATATGGTTGATATTTCTCTTACTATACCATGTCCTGTAAAAGGCTCACGAGGACCCAAGAAACTTTGGGTTCCTAAATCTGCTTAATCTTTTGCAGGTTATGCATGACGAGCAGTTTGACGAAGAATGGTACATTGACAGTGGCTGCTCGCGTCACATGACAGGGAGAAAGGAGGAACTAAGGGAGTTCCGCTCTTTAAAAGATGGCGACATTGTAAAGTATGGCAACAACTCGTTTGGCACCATTAAAGGCTACGGAATGATCACTAATGGAGAATTCTCCATAAGAAAGGTAGCATACGTTGAAGGACTCCAACACAATCTAATAAGTGTATCACAGCTGGTGGTTGGTACCGGGTTGAAAGTATCTTTCAATGTTGAAGGCTCAGAAATTGTCTAGAAGAAGTCAAGCAACGTTCTATTAAGATCCAAGCGAAAAGGAGAAATGTATCCACTAAACCTCAATCCACTACGAGGTAAACCTGCAATCTGTTTACTCTCAAAGGCGCACTCCGATGAAAGCTGGTTATGGCATAGAAGACTCTCACACCTGAACTTCAACGACATCAATAAATTAGTTCTAGGTGATCATGTACGAGGGCTGCTAGTTCTGAAATTTGATAAGGAACATCTCTGTGCAGCATGTGAAATGGGAAAGCAGAGTCGACAGAGCCATCCCTCAATAATTAACACCAAGGTCATAGAACCATTGGAGTTATTGCATATTGATCTATGTGGTCCATCATCCATTGAAAGCATTGGAGGAAACAGTTATATTCTGGTTATAGTAGACGATTTCTCAAGGTTCACCTGGACCTTCTTTCTCAAGCAAAAGTCTGAAGCTGTAACAAAGCTCAAGCTCTTTATTAAACAGATAGAAACGCAACTCAGAAAAATTGTTCGTAATGTAAGGAGCGATAATGGCCTGGAATTCAAAAACAAAGATTTTGAAAGTTTTCTTGCTGAAAAGGGGACAACGCACAATTTCTCAGCCCCCTATACTCCACAACAAAATGGCATTGTTGAAAGGAGAAATCGATCCTTGTGTGAAGCTGCTCGTACCATGTTGTGCTTTGCATCCTTGCCATTATACTTCTGGGCTGATGCAATTGCGGCTGCATGTTATACCTAGATGCGATCTTACTTGAATAAACGGTTCTCCATTACTCCTTATGAGATTTTAAACAATCGAAAACCAAACATGAAATTCTTTCATGTGTTCGATTCTAGATGCTTCATTTTTAACTCCAAGGAGAATCGAAACAAGTTTGATGCCAAGGCGGACAAAGGAATTTTCTTAGGCTACTCCTTGAACTCCAAGGCATATAGAGTTCTCAATAAACGCTCGAAGAAAATTGAAGAAACATACTATGTCACCTTTGACGATAGTTATGTTAAAAAGTTAAGGGCAACCGAAGATGCATCACAAGACATATTTCCAAAGAATGGTCATGTTACTGTCTCAATCTCAAATCTTTTGACCAATTCATGCTCTTGTTTGATGAACCTCAGAAAGCGATCAACTCAGAGTCAACAGCTGCAGACAACAAAGTTAACAATTTGAAACAAGTTATAGATGATGCTGCCAGGAAAAAGGCTGATGAACAATCCAAAGGAACCGTAGATACAGCTATGAGGCAACCTTCTGATGACCATCCTACTGTCGAGGGGGAGGGTTCTTCTCCTCATCATGATTAAGGTTTTTCTTTCCAGGGGGAGGACTCATCAACAAATACATCCACCTCCACTGAAACTCCAACAAATGAAGGAGGTACAAATACTGATCCTGAATAGGAATCATTCTTCGAGGGGGAGAAAACAGTAAGTAAAGATGACACTTTGTCTGAACTCGAAGAAGAAATCAATGTTGAATTGGATCCCATCTATGATCCAAAGTTCCCTCCACTTGTCAAATGGACTAAAGATCATCCCCAGACTTAAATTATTGGGGAATCCTCTGAAAAGGTGTTGACACGATCTCAAATCAAAGAGAAACAGACTGCTTTATTCTCAAAAGTCGAGTTTTGTATGTTCAATTCGTTTGTGTCCAAAATCGGGCCAAAGACTGTTAATTCAGCTCTTGATCATTCAGATTGGGTTCAAGCCATGCAGGATGAGTTAAATGAGTTTGAAAGAAACAAGGTATGGTGTCTTATTCCAACACCAAAGGATGCTTCGGTTGTCGGTCTCAAATGGGTGTTCAGAAACAAGATGGATAAAGAAGGAAATGTTATCCGTAATAAAGCTAGGCTGGTAGTCAAAGGATATTGTCAGGAAGAGGGAATTGATTATGAAGAAACCTTTGCTCCAGTGGCTAGATTGGAATCTGTTCGTATCTTTTTGGCGTACGCTGCTCACAAGAACTTTGAAGTCTATCAGATGGACGTCAAATGTGCCTTTCTCAACGGTGAACTTGAAGAAACCGTATATGTTGAGCAACCACCGGGATTTGTGAACGAGAAGTATCCTGATCACTGCCATATCCTCGACAAAGCTGTCTATGGCCTGAAACAAGCTCCCAGAGCATGGTATGAAACTCTTACTCGTTTCTTAAAAATGTCTAAATTTAAATAAGGTTCGGTTGACCCAACCTTCTTCCGTAAGCGAGAAGGTAACCACCTTATGATAGTCCAAATTTAAGTTGATGACATCATCTTTGGCTCCACGAATCCTAGCCTAACAGCTGAATTCCGAAATTTGATGGAAACTAAGTTTGAGATGAGCTCAATGGGTCCAATTAATTTTTTTCTTGGATTGAATATTAGACAGGGACCTGAAGGCATTTTTATTAATCAGGAAGCATATACCAAGACTTTGCTCACCAAGTTTGGAATGACGGGAGACTCCAAGGTAAAAGTGTCGATGGCTTTTGGAACGAAACTCACCATCCCCCAAAGTGAAACCCTAGTGAGCTTGAGCGTTTGGAGTGAGAGAAGGAGCCATTGTTGACCTTGGAGGTGTTGTTTAGCAAGGGAAAGGAAGCTATAGCCAAGAGGAAGCAAGAGGGTTAACTTCCTGAAGATCTGAGGTTTAGAACATCACGTTTGACGTACTATTTTCGAACCATTTTCTGTTGAGGTGATGTTCATGTTGATTTAGGGCTTATTGAGCCCTTTTGTGACTAGATCTAGTGCTTCCATGGTCCCTTAAGCGAGTTAGGTTCTGGATCTGGACCCTTGGAGGTCCAGAGTGTCTCTTTGTCCAAGCTTTATATGAGTCTATGGAGGTTTTGGTTTGGGATCTTTGTGTTTGAGGTTAAAACACCATTTATGAGTCAATAGGTGTGATATGAGCGCCAAGACATAAACTTTACGTGATAAATAAGCTTGGAAAGACTGGATCTATGAGTTAGTGGAACAGATCTGACCTCAGAAGGTCGTTTGTGGTTGTGCATGGAATGCACTCGTCGAGTCCATTGGCAGACTCGACGAGTTGGAGCGAGTTGTTTTGTGTTTTCGAACCAGGGGTTGAGTAACCGAGTTGGGTGAGTGACTCGGTGAGTCGGAAGGGATTCAGAGGAATTGGGTCCCCGTAGGGACTCGGCGAGTCCACGCCAGACTCGGCGAGTTAGGTTGACCGTTGACCATTGACCAGAGTTGACCGGTGTTGACTTGATAGAGCTAGTC